>NC_136059.1:1445109110-1445724110 GCF_964261635.1 Lissotriton helveticus | reverse complement strand
CTTGTTAAATGTTAAATGTCGTATACTTGTAAAGCGCACAGCTGCCCCAGCAAAGGGGCGTCCCGGTGCTGTATACCGCTGGGGAACCCATCCTGGCTTTCCCTGTGAGATGGTCCCTCTTGGGAATCTCCAAGGTGAAGACAAGCATCCCCGGCGCTGGTGGGGCCGTTAGTGGAGATTAAGCAAGCTATTGCCCAGAGTTGCTGAGTGGGACCCATGGTTAGAGTAGGCACCGAGGTGAGAATTATCGAGTCCGCTGACCTTGGCCCAAGACCGTGCTGCATCGGGAATCGAACCCTGGTCCCGGGCCAACCTCTGCTTCCAGGTATGCCGCCTCTAACCAGTGAGCCACACCACTCCACTTGTACCGTAACAGTAGTTTATGAGTGGATTACATTGGTTGATAGTTACAAAATACACTGTGAAATCAGCAGTAAATGAAAGTGCCATTAAAACATTTCAGGGCATCACTTAGTGAATTAAATGAAAACCACTTAACTTTGCTTCTGCATAAACTGATAAGAATTGTATGATTTTGTCACTTTTGAATACTCCTTTATACATAGATTGGCTTTTAGCACCCTAGACAAGTGATCAACAGAATACAAACAAACATAATCTGGTAAACAAACTACCATATTTCAATGAGAAACAAACTTAATCTCCATTGCAATTGCAAGGGAAATTTTTCCCATTGCTCCATTTGAATCAAAAGGTTTTTCCGGTTATTTACACTAATGTTGTTGGCGAACTTTAGTATTCTAGTTAAAAGAAATTATTTTCAAGATGAAAATCTGTGCCTGTCAGTTTGACTGATGTTCCAGGCTTAGGCCACACATCAGCTAGCCGTCTCTCAGGCTTACACATGATTGGGGGACTAGCAGTGTTGCTGCCTACACAGCAGGGCCAAACAATGCTAGCTTTGGGGGACCTAGCCAAGAAAAGGATTGAAATTGCCTGAACGCTGTTATGGTCCCTATCGTTCGATTTGGATATGTTTGTAAAATGAGCATTAAGCAAATGTAGGCTGCAGAGTTGGGGCTGCTTATACTTATCAACACCTCATGCTACTATACACTAGAAGGGCTTTGAAGCTGTCAAAGGTTTTAATGAGAGTTGATATCACGATAATATGCACAGCTGTGCAATGGACACAGCATTGCACCTCGTACTGCTATGGTTCTTACTAAAGAGCATCAATAACGATATAGGTAGCATCTTACATTTGTTTTGTGCAGTCCACGAGAACGGCGGGGCTCTCTCCACTCCTGAGAGCCCCGGGCAGACCCGCCGACTTTCTCCCTTGGCTGGCCTCTCCACACGGTGGGACTCTCTCAGCAGAGTCCCCTCTGACAACGCCGCACTTCCTTTCTCCTTCCGTCGGGTGATGCCGTGGGCGTGGGGCTTCCCTCAGGAAGCGGAAGTCCCGCCCCACAGCAGGCCTCGCACTGCCTGACTTCCGTTTTCGCCGCTAGCCGTGGCGGGGATCTCTTTCTCGGGGGCAAACACGAGGGGTAGGCTCCTTCTAGAGTAATATTAAACAGCGTGGTGGGCACCCGCTGTAATTATGGCCGCAGTCGCGGGGTAAGCACCCGCTATTTAAATAAGCGTGATTTCGGCCACACCGCGGGTTGGGCACCCGCTAGGTAGACAAACAACACGCCACCACGGCAGAGACGCGGGGTGTGTTGGGGGGGCGGGAGAGTAGGCTCGGACAGCGAGAGGGGTGGCACAGGAATCCCCCCGGCGGTGATCTCACCATGAGATGTGGGGGGGTGGGAGAGAAGGCTCAGACAGTGGGAGGTGACAGGGACACAAAGTAGTGCTTAGCAAATATGCAGTAATGGGGCCAATAGCAGTGGAAGGAGACATGGCTGCCATAAGGCGGGACTAGCAGCCTCTAAACCAATCAGAAGGCAGCATTTAGAAAACAACAAATCCACAAGCCAATTAAAAAGATAGATGGAAAGTGGGTGGGGCTTCCCCCACTATAGTGTATACAGCATCTTTCCCCAAGACAGCGCATGCGCTGACTAGGTGAAACCTAAAAAGGGGGACCCAGAACTTTAGATCACTTCTGGGAATCAAGATGACCCTTTGCTGAGGAGAAGAACCAGAGAAGCTGACTGAAGGAGTAGACTAACCATGTGCTGTGTGTTTGGGGGCTGGACTGCAGTGGTTGCTTCATTGCCAAAGAAAGGAGAAAAAGGACTGTGTATGCTTTCATTATCTTGAAGAAGAATCTCCAAGGGCTTGAACTGTGCTTGCCTCCTGCATGAAGTCTCAGGGATACAAGACTTCACCACCAGCACCCCCCTCAATTCCCTTGCTGGGAATTGAAGTGCCTGCAGGTGTGCTGGGCCTTCTAAGAGACTGCGTGTTGCGGGGAGCAGGAAGCGTGACTCAACGAAAAAGAAGTGTGTCACCGCTGCCGCAGCAGCTGTTGTTGCATCGCCAAGGAAGCGTGCCACCGCTGCCGCCATCACTTCACCGAAGCACGTCGCATCACCGGAGAAGCATGCCGCCACCGCAGAGGTTGCTGTACCATCACTGGAGAAGCATGTCACAGGGCCTGTTGTGGCTCAGACGTTCATCAAGTCGCCGCACAGCCGTTGGGCGTGCCTGCATTGCATCTACGTTGTCTTACCATAACCAAGACGCCATTTTTTATCCCAGCACACCGGAGTGTCATCGCATCGGATGGCAGTAAGAAACAGGTGCTACAACTCCCCACACAGTAAGGAAGTGAGCCTCAACTCCCCTGCGCAGCAGTAAGGAACCGACGCATCCACTCCCCTGAGTGTAAAGAACGGCGAATTTCCAAGGGCTTGAACTGTGCTTGCCTCCTGCCTGAAGTCTCAGGGATACAAGACTTCACCACCAGCTCCCCCCTGACTTCCATTGCTGGGAAATGAAGTGCCTGCTGTTGTGGTGGGCCTTCTTAGAGACTACGTGTCGCTGGGAGCTGGAAGCGCGACTCAACGAAGAAGAAGCGTGTCTCCGCCGCAGCAGCTGTCGTCGCATCACCAAAGAAGCGTGCCGCCGCTGACGCTGTCGCCATCACAATACCGAAGCGCGTCGCATCACCGGAGAAGGGTACCACTGCCGCAGAGGTCACCTGTTGCATCAAAGCAGAAGCATGTCGCAGGGCATGTCGCGGCTCAGAAGTTCATTGAGTCGCCGCACAGCTGTCGAGCGTGCCCGCATCACATCTACATTGTTGCACCGTAACCAAGACACCATTTTTTAGCACAATGGAGCGCAATCGCATCGGATCGCAATAAGAAACCGGCGCATCAACTCCCCACACAGTAAGGAAGCGAGCCTCAATTCTCCTGCACAGCAGTAAGGAACCGACGCATCCACTACCCTTAGTGTAAGGAACGGCGCATCACCTACCCTGCTACCCTTTTCTTTGTTTTGCGTTGCGCCTCCCAGGTACTGTGAGAGTAAAGTGTTGCATTTACAATCTAAAGTGAACTAAGCTATTTCTACCATTTTAAAGACTTATTTGGATTATTGTGGATTTTTGTCGTTTGGTCTTGTGTTAAGTCTAGTAAAAATTACTTATTTTTCTAAACTGGTGTGGTGTCCATTTGTAGTGTTTTCACTGTATTACTGTATGTGTTCACAAATTCATTACACACTGCCTGTGAGATAAACCTGTCTGCTCGTAACAAGCTACCATGGGTGTGAGCAGGGGTTATATTAGAAGTATATGCTCTTACCCCGACTAGAAGCAAAGGTCCCTATTTGGTCAAAGGTACCTACCTCTGCTAACTGGAGATCCCCAATTCTAACATTGGTGGTCAGCGGTGGGGTTGTGGACTTGCATTTGTGACTCTTAAACAGTGATTGGTGTACACTACTAGTGAGTGCAGACCATAACGCAACCACATACATTTTGGTAGAATTTCTTTTCCTTGGAACTTCTTTTCTATTTTTGATTCTTGAGAACTGCCAGTCTTTCTACCATGAGTAATACAACTCCCATTACATATGTTGACATTGAATTGGAAGAGGAGAGGAGTGATACCTACAATGTGCAAAACCTCAAGGCTCTGTGCAAAAAAAATCTAATCTCTTTAAAAGGCCTCACCAGGAAAGAGGAATACCAAAAGGCGCTGAGGGCCTGGATAGAATCTAGGAAAGCCAGTGAGCATCCTGAAGAGCCGGTGGTGGAGGCAGAGAATTTAGCTGGGCAGCTTAAGGGGCCATTGGACCCAACCAGGGAGAAAGTACCTTCCAGGGTGGGCAGCAGCGTTTCTTCCAAGGGGCTTTCTCCAGGAGAGGTGGAGGACAGGGAGAGTAAGATAGTTCATAAGTTGGAGCGAGCCAAGCTCAAAATAGATAGCCAGAGGGACATAGAGAGCAAGAAAATGGAAATTGGGATGAAATTAGAAATGAAGAAGGTAGCCTTAGAGGAAAAGAAAATGCATCTTGAACATCAGAGAGTGTTGAGGGAATTGGAACTTAAAGCCAAAAGTTTAGAGGTTCCTCCCTCTTGTGGCAGCGCACCACCAGTGCCTGTAGAAACAAGGGCCTACATCCCCAAAGAAGTAGTTAAGGATTTCCACAAACATGAGGATATTGGTCAATGGTTTAGGGCTTATGAAGCTGCAATGTTGGCCCACCGGGTCCCTGAGAAGGATTGGGGAGCGGGGTTGTGGGGCTGCTTTGTTAGTGATGGGCGGGACACATTCTTAGATTTACCTACAGAGGAACAGGTGTCCTATGCCCACATGAAGGGAGCCCTAAAGTCCAGATTTGGTTTGACCCCAGAGTTGTTTAGGAATTACAAGAAACTGGAGTCTACCACATGGGTGGAATATGTGTCTTTCTTTTGAAGAGCATTGGATGGTTGGGTGAAGGGTAGCAAAGTGGATAATTTTGAGGCGCTCTATGATTTGTTTGCATGGGAGCACTTGTACAATATTTGTTTTTTCAGAGCTACGCCAGCACCTGATTGATAGTAAGCTGACTAACCCTAGGAAGCTTGCTGAGGAGGCGGACCGCTGGGTGAGCACCCGGGTCCACAAGGGTCATGTGGGAGACTTTGCCAAATGTGGGCAGGGTCCCCAGCAGAGGAGTGGGGGGGACAAGGGTAAACAGAGGGAGTTCCAGAAAGGGCCCCAAAGTCATTCCCAAGGGAACAAAGGGAAGGGTTCCCAGCCTCCCCCTGAGAAGAAGGCAGGGGCCCTGACAGATAAGCCTGTTCACAGAGGGCCCAAGACCTCGTTTAAGTGTGGTCAAGTGGGCCACTGTTCTTATGATGCTAGATTTCCCTAGTATGGTAAAACCGCCCCATGAGTACACCAGCCCGGCAGATGGCTAGTGTAGCCCTGGGGAGGAGATGGGTGCCCAAGGTGGGTGGGGTCCCGCAGAGATGTCCCTTGTCTCTTTAGGAGATTGTGAGGTTGTCCCAGGACCCAGCTGCCTGCTAACACTAAAAGGTACAGGCAGTGGGTGACCATCAATGGCCATAGAGTGGAGGCTCTTAGAGACACCGGAGCCAGTGTGACAGCTCTCAATTGTCGGCTGGTGTCTGAAGAGCAGGTGGTCCCCAATGCATTTTACCCAGTTGTTGCCGCTGACAACGCAGAAAGCCCCACCTGCAAGGTGGCTCAGGTACCCTTTGAGTGGGGGCGGGGGTCTCTGGTACTCTTTAAGTAGCTGTCCGGCCAGCTATGCCTGTTGACTGTCTGTTGTGTAATGATTTGGAGAGCTTCCCTTGGACTAAGGTGGAGCAAAGTGCTTATTTGTCGATGTTGGTTCTGCCTGCGTGGGCGTGTGTGACCACACAGTCCATGGGAGTCAGTGAGGGTTTTCAAGAGGACCTGGAGTCTGAGAGTGGCCCAGGTACCTGCTTTAAAGAGAAGAGGTAGGGGCCACGGGAAACCAGCCCCTGCAGTTCCCACTATCCAGGAGGAGGCAGACCTTGAGGGGGATACCCCGGAACCTACAGGGGAGCAGGTTGCTTAACTGGGAGGCCTGCCTGAGCTGACCCATTGGCAGCAAGAAGGAGTTCCCTCCAGGGAAGAATTTTGTGAGGAGCAGAACAAGTGCCCTTCTCTTGTGGGTTTGCGGCAACAGGCTGCAAACCAGGCAGCAGGTGATCAGTCTGGATCACATTGGATCTACTGGGAGAATGGTCTCCTATATAGTGAGCCTAAGGTTGCTGAACCTGGGTCAGCCTGTCTGCTGGTGGTACCCCAGCGCTTCAGAGCCTTCCTACTGGGGTTGGCTCATGATGTGCCTTTAGCAGGACCTTTGGGGAAGGACAAGACCTTTGAAAGGCTTGCCACCCACTATTATTGGCCCCAAATGCGCAAGAGTTCAGAAGCTCATTGCAGGACCTGCCAGACTTGCCAGGCAAGTGAAAAGAGTGGGAGGAAGCACAAGACTCTTCTCTAGCCATTCCCTGTGGTCAGCACCCCCTTTGTAAGTGTGGGCATTGACATTGCGGGCCTCTGGATCCCAAGGCAGCCATGGGCAACAGGTTCATCCTGGTCTTGGTGGACCATGCCACCCGGTACCCGGAAGCCATCCCTATCCGGTCAGTGACGGCCCCAGTGATGGGTCGTGCGTTGATGGGGATTTTCTCCCGTGTGGGGTTCCCCAGAGAGGTGGTGTCAGATCATGGTACAAACTTAATTTCCAAGTATATGAAGTCCCTGTGGCAGGAGTGCAGTGTAACATACAAGTTCACCACTCCTTACCACCCCAAGGTAATGGTCTGGTTGAGAGATTCATCTGGACTCTTAAAGGCATGATTATGGGTCTTGAGGCACCCATGAGGCATAAGTGGAACGTCCTCTTGCCATGCCTTCTCTTCGCTTACCGAGAGATGCCACAGAAGTCCCTTGTGTTCAGCCCCTTTGAACTTCTCTATGGACATCCGGTGAGAGGACCTCTGAGTTTGGTAAAGGAAGACTGGGAGGAAGCTCCCAGAAAACCTCCCCAGGATGTATATCGCTACGTGCTGCCCTTCAGAAACAAAACCCGGGGTTTCAGGCAACTTGCTGAGGTGAATCTGGAAGCCAGCCAGGAGGAGATGAAGCGGTTGTACGTTCAGAATGCCACTCTGATTGAGCTTCAGCCTGGTCAGAAGTATGGGTCATGGCCCCAGTGGAGCCCTGTGCGCTCCAAGATACGTGGACCGGACCCTTTGAGGTGGTGGAGCACAAGAGTGATGTCACCTACTTGGTGGACTTGCGGTCTCCTAGGAACCTTTGCGGGTCCTGCATGTCAACCGCCTGAAGCCCCACTTGAAGAGGTCCGAAGTGGGCATGCTGCTAGCCACAGATGCTGGAATGGAAGAGGAGACTGAGGCTCTTCCTGACCTTCTGTGTGTGAAGGAGCAAGATGGGTCAGTGGAGGGTGTGTACCTCTCTAACTCCCTGACCTCTGAGCAGCAGGAGGATTGTCGCCAACTGTTGGAACTTTTCCCTGGCCTGTTCTACCTGACCCCTAGTGTCACTGACTGGTGCGTCCATGATGTGGACACTGGGGACAGTCCTCCTGTTAAGAACAAAACTTACAGAGTGACTGACAGGGTGAGAGCTTGCATCAAGGAGGTCTCCAAGATGTTTGTATTGAGGGTGGTTGAGTCCTCTAACAGCCCTTGGGCCATCCCAGTGGTCTTGGTGTCAAAGACTGCCGCGCCTGGTTTCACGACTGAGAAGAGAATGTTATAGGAAGTCTTCCACAATTCCTCCAAATCTGTCTCCGGGATGACTTCCCCTCCATAGCTGCTTGGCTACCTTGAACTCACCATCAATAGCCTTTTCGATAGCCCAATAGAAAAAAGAGATCTCCTTCTTGCCTACAGGCTTATTAGCCAGATGTTCTTCCAAGGGGTTCCCCCGGCCTAACAAACTCCTCAAACACTGGGACCAGCTTAATAACTGTAAATACTTGAACTTTGATATTCCTCCCTCCAATTTATCACTCAACATGGCCCACGGTACGAGAGATCCATCAACGCAAGGTCCCCCCCATACTAATATCCCCGCAGTTTTCAAAGGAACTGCCAGCTGATCTTTTAGACAACTGGGAGTTCCTGGACTATCCCACATGGGAGCCAGCCTTGAATAGTCCTCAAGACCTGTTAGTTTTTTTTATCCTAGCCCATATTTGAGCTGCGCCACTTAGGACTTTCAGTCTGACTTTTTGGAAAAAAAATTGTCCCCATACTTAAACAGAAAGCCTTCAGGTGTAAACCCCAGTTGTTCCAACATAGCTAAAAACATTACCTCTCCCTGAAGTGTCTGGAGATTTTAGCAGCATTCTGGAGTGCATTAGCTGAAAAGCCCAAGCTTAGTATTGAATATCGGGGAGTGCCAAACAACCATTCTCCCTTCTTCGTCTAAGCTTCCTCCATGATATTCTAACAGCTTTGGAAGCCAAAACAAAATAGTTAATAGATTGCTGGAATGCCCGAACTCTGGTTCTGTGTGCACTACCGGGGACTCAATTCAGTCACCAGGACTGACATGCACCTCTTCCTCAGAGCTCATGAGCTAATTTATCGGGGGGGGGCTGCCTGGTAGCTCCGCATGTTTGATATGACGTTTGGGTACTGGCAGATCGCCTTGACTGATGGGGCAAAGGAGAGGTCAGCATTCTCCCCACCAGATGGGTACTACCAATGCTGGGTTATGCCTTTTGAAATGAAGAATGCCCTTGCCACCTTTCAGTGGTTGGTCACCCAGGTATTGGCTGGACTGGAAGATTTCAGTGTCGCCTACCTGGATGACATTGCAGTGTTCAGCGCCAGTTGGGAAGATTATCTGTGCCACCTCTGGGAAGTGTTGATGGCGCTGCGGAGAGCAGGCCTCATGATCAAGGCGAGTAAGTGCCAGATCAGGCAGGGTTCCTTGGTGTACTTGGAACATCAGGTTGGGAGCGACCAGGTGCGTCCCTACCGCACAAGATTGAGACCATCCTGGCTTGGGAACCCCCCAAGACCCAGACGGAAATGAGAGCCTTTTTAGGACTCACTGAGTACTACAGGAGGTTTGTCAAGGGGCATGGAAGCATTGTTGCACCCTTAACAGAGCGTACTTCCGGGAAGCAGCCCAATAAAGTGAACTGGACTGACACCTGTCAGAAAGCTTTTGATGCCCTGAAGACTGCCATGTGCACTTCACCCGTGCTCCTGGCACCCAACTTCTCAAAAGAGTTTATTGTCCAAACAGACACTTCAGAGCATGGTGTAGGGGCTGTTCATTCACAGATAAATGAGGAGGGCCTAGACCAACCTGTAGCCTTTATCAGTACGAGGTTACTTCCACGGGAACAGAGGTGGAGTGCGATTGAGCGTGAGGCATTGGCTGTGATCTGGGCACTGAAGAAGTTGAGACCATACTTGTTTGGGACTAACTTCTGGGTTTAGACAGACCACAGGCCCCTCAGATGGTTAATGCAGATGAGGGGTGAGAATCTAAAGCTGTTGAGGTGGTCCATTTCCCTACAGGGGATGGATTTCACGGTGGACCACTGCCCTGGTATAGAATACGCCAATGCTGATGGTCTGTCCAGATTTTTCCGCCTTATTGATGATAACTCCCAAGAGGTAGGGTAGTTCTCCCCACATTCCAGCTGGAGGGGACACGTGTTAGACCTGGCACCATTGGCGTGGATCTCCCTTCGATATATTTTGCTGTTGCCTCCTGTGTTTTTGCCAAGTTTTTGCTGGTCTAGATGCTTTGGGCACTTTGCCATTGCTAATCAGTGCCAAAGTGCAAGTGTTCCCTATTGTAAAGTATTGTAATGGATTAGTGACTCCATGATTGGCTTATATGGTTTACTTGACAGACCCTAGTAGAGTGCACCGCATGTGCCCAGGGCCTGTAAATCAAATGCTGATGGTGGTCTTGCAGCACTGTTTGTGCCACCCACCGGAGCACCTTGTAACCTGTGGCCTGCCATTGCAGAGGCTGTGTGCAGCCTGGGGCTCTTGCCAGTCCCTAAACCTTCCCTTTTCTATATATTAGTCACCCCTAAGGCAGGCCCAAGGTACCCCCATGTGCAGGGTGCATTGTATGTAAAAGGTAGGACCTGCCCTGATGTGTGTGGCATATCCTGATAGTGAATTACAGCCAATTTTGTTTTTCACTATTGCAAGTCTACCTGTTCCCATCAGCCAGGATGGGCAGTTTGATTATAATATCTTATAATCCTAACTGACTCAGGGAACTAGGTAGAAATTTGAGTTTGGTATGCCTGAACTCAGAATGATAGAATGCATCTTTCAGAGAAGTTGGTTTTAACATGCAGTGTTTGAAAATACTACTTTTATAAAGTAGGTATTTTCTTTTTCCTCATTCTCCTCAAACCTCAGCTAACAGAAGATCAGAAGGCTGCCACTGCTACTTAAGTTAGAGAAGTAGGCTGTACGGGGATCTTTTCCGCCCTTCTTCCCACGCCTACCAGTGGCAAGACCCAACTTCACTCTAGTTGCTGCCCTCCCGTTGTTAAGGAGAGGGTGGTTGCACTCTCTCCAGAATTTGAGACTGAAAACAGGTAGCTAGACAGGCCAAAGCCTGCTGAGTTACAGCTCTTCTCCAGCACAGTCTGAGAGTTCCACTGAGGCTTATTCATAGGACAAAAAATAAAAAAAGCTCTAGACCAAAGTCCAGTTTAGCAGACTACTCCAAATGGTTCACTTCTTAGAGTTCTTCAATTGGGCCAGATCTATTTTAGACGTTTTATATACCGAGGATAACCACTCTGCATGTGTTGAGGGGTGTTGACTCAACCCATCTCCTACATATTTCCCGCCTGGCCAACAAGATAGCAAAAAATAGAAAATCTATATCAGGGCCAGTGATGTCACTAAATACACCAAAGATGATATGTTTCAGGGAAATTTGTTTTGAACGTCCCAAAATAGAAGTTAAGCAATCTCCAACTTCCCTCCAGAATTCCGAGAGAGACGGACAAGCCCAAAACATATGCACTTCCGGGACGCTTTCCAAGTTGCATTTTTTACACCTTGCAGGTGGACCCTTAAAAATTTTAGAAAGCCTGGCCCGGGAAAAGTAAGCTCTATGTGTCGTGAAATAGTGATTCCTCCTCAGCCAGGCTGGTTTCACAACTGAGAAGAGAATGTTATAAGAAGTCTTCCACAAGTCCTCCAAATCTGTCTCCGGGATGACTCCCCCCCCCCCCCCCTCCCCCATAGCTGCTCGGCTAGCTTGAACTCGCCATCAATAGCCTTTTCGATAGCCCAATAGAAAAAAGAGATCTCCTTTTTGCCTACAGGCTTATTAGCCAGATATTCTTCCAAGGGGTTCCCCCGGCCTAACAAACTCCTCAAACACTGGGACCAGCTTAATAACTGTAAATACTTGAACTTTGATATTCCTCCCTCCAATTTATCACTCAACATGGCCCACGGTAAGAGAGATCCATCAACCGCCAGGTCCCCCCATACTAATATCCCCGCAGTTTTCAAAGGAACTGCCAGCTGATCTTTTAGACAACTGGGAGTTCCTGGACTATCCCACATGGGAGCCAGCCTTGAATAGTACTCAAGACCTGTTAGTTTTTTTTATCCTAGCCCATATTTGAGCTGCGCCAATTAGGACTTTCAGTCTGTCTTTTTTGAAAAACATTTTGTCCCCATACTTAAACAGAAAGCCTTCAGGTGTAAACCCCAGTTGTTCCAACATAGCTAAAAACATTACCTCTCCCTGAAGTGTCTGGAGATTTTAGCAGCATTCTGAAGTGCATTAGCTGAAAAGCCCAAGCGTAGTATTGAATATCGGGGAGTGCCAAACCACCATTCTCCCTTCTTCGTCTAAGCTTCCTCCATGATATTCTAACAACTTTGGAAGCCAAAACAAAATAGTTAATGGATTGCTGGAATTTATCCAATAATGATTTCTCAAAATTCAACGGGATGGTGTTAAATAAGAACGTTACCTTTGGCAAAATTGTCATTTTTATTAGATTTACTCTACCCAAGATAGATAATGGGAGGTGAACCCAAGATTTCATGAGTTCTTGGCAGCCTTTCAAGATACCAATAAGATTGACTTTTGCAATTTTATCTATTTATGGAACAATTTTGATCCCCAGGAAATGCAGTTCTTTTTTGGTTTGGTATCGGCATTCCGGCAGGTTCCATGACATAAGCTCGGTTTTATCGGCATTAACGTCATAACCGGAAACTCGGCCAAAATCTATCGCTAGTTCAATCACCCGAGGAAAAGAGGATTCCAGGTCCGACGAAAGAATAAGAATATCGTCGGCATACAGGGCCACCTTCCTCTCCCATGAGCCGCTCTTGAAAGGTGTAATAGTTGGCTCTTCCCTAAGACATTGGGCAAACGGCTCTATATATAAGTCGAAGAGGAGAGGGGAGAGGGGCAGCCCTGTCTGGTTCCCCTTTTGATGTTAAATGGTCTAGTTGTTCTGTCATTTACCACCAACCTAGCTGAGGGCTCACTGTAGATACGGCAGATGGTCTGGCAGAATTTTGGCCCTAAGTTCAACTTCTCCAAAACCACTATAAGGTATTTCCAATCCACCCTGTCAAATGCTTTAGTTGTATCCAATGTCATAGCGGCCAGGGAAAGAGAAAAAGTGGACGCAAAGTCTATTGCACGAATAAAATCATGAGTCAAATCAGACAGATTCCTACCTTTTACAAAGCCTTTTTGATCCGTATGTAAAAGCTCACCAGCCATACACCCTAGTCTGTCCACCAATATCTTAGAGAAAACCTTGTAGTCTGAGTTCAACAAAAATATTGGCCTATATGACCCGCATTTTGTAGGAGGTTTACCTGGTTTTTAAATTAGGGTAATATTTGCTTCCCCTCATGTGATAGGTGGTTGGGCTCCCTCTATCAAAATTGTATTAAACATCTCAACCATGAAGGGAATCATTATTTTGTCCAATTTCTTGTAAACTTCCACAGGGAGGCCATCTGGCCCTGCAGCTTTACCCTTTTTACAATCTAAAAGAGCCTTCCTGACTTCTTGATGCGTTATTTCTGTCTCCAAGCTTTCCCGATGAGTTGTAGAAAGAGAAGGTAGCTGGATTGGAAGCAGACAATCTTGTATGGATAGACTGTCAGTATCACTATCATCCTTATATAATTCCTCAAAGTAGGCATGAAAGATTTCTCCCATCTCCTCCTCCCTGCTTATTAATGAGTTAGTGTGTACATCCTCTATTTCTTTGATGTGATATCTGACTATCAGATTTGGCCTTCCAGGCAAGTAGCCTACTGGCCCCCTCAGCGTATTCAAAGTGGGAAAACTTGCTCGATTCCCACCAACTGGACATTCTTGTTTGAATTATGTTCTCCAAAGAGGCCTTTAATAGATCTAATTCTACTCCTAATGTTTCTCTTAATTCTTGCTCCTCATCAGTTGAGCCGTTAATCCTATTCTCCAACACCTTCATTTGGTGCTCTACAGATGCAATTTCCTGTCTGTACTGTCTATTCTTATAAACAGTTTTATTCGTTATCAACCCCCTTAAAAAAAATTCAGGGCGTCCCATACGATTATAATGTCTACCGATCCTACATTAATTTCCAAAAAGATTTTAACCTCCTGGATCAAATGACCAGTTACAGTATCATCTAAGAGGAGTGAGCGGTCGAAAGTCCATACCCTCTGTTGTTCACAACCTACTAAATCCAGGTCAATCCATACTGCTGCATGGTCCGACAAATGGGGGGTCAAATATCCGATGTTCTTTGTATTACCCCTCAGATCATTACTGATCAGTAAGTAGTCTATTCGTGATTTATGTCTATATTGTTTATTGTAAAAAGATACACCCAATTGTGTGCCAGATCGCTCCCTCCATATATCACTAATAACATGTTGTTTCATCATTGCTTTTAAAAAGCCCCTGGATTTAGAAGAAACTATAGCTCTACTTTTTGATGATTTATCCAATTTTGGACTCAAAACTATATTAAAATCCCCTGCCAAAATCGTTGAATCAGGGAATTCTAAAAGATTCAAAAAGATGGTCTTTAAAGTTGAAGGATCGTCCTGATTAGGGCCGTAATAATCCACAATTGTAATAGGGATATTCTCTACAGAGATCTTAGTTATCACCCATTTGCCGCTTGAGTCTGTTCTTACTTCTTGTAGTCTAGCATTTGCTTGTTTTTTTACTAAAATAGCTACACCCCTTGCATTGGCAGTCTGACATGAACAGGCACAATGTTCCATCCACCTGAACTTCCTACAGATATCGATCATTTCTTCTCTCAACAGGTAAGTTTCTTGCAGAATAATTACCTGAGCGGGAGAGTCTCTTAAATACTGTAGGATTTTCTCCCTTCTGTTTTTAACTCGTAGGCCATTCACGTTCCAGGACAGACAGTGCAAAGTTTTCATGGCGGATAGAAACCTTGGAATTTACCCCAGCCTACAGTAATCCGGCACCAAACCAAAAACATAAAATCTTGAACTTCAGCTAAAGAAAGAGGCGAATGATTTTTTTTTCCCACTGCTCCCACACCTGTGCCCTCTACCTCCCTATCAAAACTCCCTCCCACCCCTCCCTGGAGAACCCTACCCCATTCACCTGAACACGTCCAGCTTCTGCCCGCTAGCAAGCCCTACCTACTCCCAAAATTACTCTCCCTATTTTAAGGCTGTCATTATATGCTTCTACCACCAACTGCAAGCCCAATTATATACCAAGAAAGGACAATCTATTACGTGAGATATGTATACAGAAGACTGGGATAGTTGATTCGATTTTTAGCTTCTCCAGGAGCTCTTCCACTTCCTGCACTGTTTTAGTAAAATACATTTTATTGTTAAACATAATTTTTAATTGTGCGGGAAATTTTAATTGGACTGTTGCTCCTAGCTTCATAAAATCATCCATTCTTTTCCCCAGCTCCCACTGTCTATCCAAAGTGGTGCGTGAGAGGTCTGATCTGATTTCGAAGGAGAAAGAAGAGTCTCTTGGTTTTAAAGATTTCAATTTAGGGTCTGCTGTTAAAATCTCTTCCTTGAGGGAAAAAGTTAGAAAGTTGATCAGGATCTTCCTAGGTTTTGTCCGATTTGGATGTTTTCTAAACGGATCCCGATGAATTCTTTGAATATCTCTCCTTAACTCCTCTTCCGAGGCTTTAAACTGTATTGTGTCCTTAATGAGAGATACAATAAAGGATTTGAGGTCCTCACCTTCCTTCCCTTCGGGTATATTTAAGAGCCGCAAGTTGTTGCTCCTGGAATTGTTTTTCAACAATTCTACTCTTTCTCAAAGGTCATCTTCCTTTAAGCGCGGAGATATCTGTGCTGGCTTCTCCCAAACCATCTTTAAGTACTTCCACTTCATTTTCCAAGGCCACCGTTCTTGAACTTAAACTATCTAGTTTTTTCTCAAGTGATTCGCAGGATAGTCGAATTTCCTCCCGGGTTTGTTTCTGAAACTGCGAACCCCTTTTTAATGTCCGAGGCCATGGTGAAGAAAAGAGATTCCAGTGATCCCCCCAAGGATCCTGAAATTCCTAAGGCTACCAAGGGGCCCTCTGATGTTTCATCTGTTTCTGTGTTGGGCTCTACACTGATCTTTGCTAGATCCTCCATAATCGCAGCTAATAGCCCATTCTCCCCAGTACTGGCCAGGATTACAGCATCTTTTACTAGAGCGGCCTGTGGCTCAATTAATTGCGTGTCTGGTTCAGAGGGGCCTGAAGGAGGCTCCAAAGACAAGTTTCGAGTAAACAAAGGGTCTATCACAAGAGTCGACTCAGAGGTTGGGGAGGGGGGGCTGGAGAGGAGGATGGTAACAAAGGCATGGAGAGACTTAATTCCATATCCGAAGGTACCGACATTTTCGTTGATATTAATGACTCAGATGTCAGCTGGGGAGTACCGGGAGGGAGAACATGGTGGCCGCAAGCTGAGTGGTCGCACACCCGCGGTAAGCCTGCCATTAAGGACTCACAATATGCAATGTAGGGATTCATCGCAATAATAATTGCGATTCCTACATATTCATTAATTGCAAATCGCAGATTGTGTTTCGCAATAAAAGAATCCCTTCCCATTCATTTCTATAGGCCTAGAGGCCCATTGGAATGAATGGGAATTGCATGCGCAATTCGCGAGTACCCAATAGGTACCCGCAAATTGCACATGCAATTTCAAGGGTGCAAGGGTTCAAAAAGGACACCCTGTTGCACTCCTGAAATGTGCATATGTGCACATGTGGCACACATACATGCCCTAAGGGCATGTATGAGTGCCACATGACACTTTGAAAAAAGCAAAAAAGTGTTTTTTTTAGGGAATCGCAAATTACCACCAACTTGAAGTTGGTGGTAATTTGTGATTCCTTACAGCAATATCGCAATTTGCGATGGCTACTAGAATAGCATTTAGGGAAACGCAAATTGCGATTCTCTAAATGCATGCGCAAAATAGGGAATCACAAATTTCAGATGCTTTCAGGGTAGTTTAACCATAGGCATGAAGTGCACTGATGTTTGGGGTATTAGCTTTTTTTATTCAACTACAGTGCTGGGAATAACAAGTCAGAGATGCCACCCACTTTACCTAAAGTAAAACAAAAAAAACAACATTCTACAGCACCTGTTATTCCCAGGCGGTCTCCCATCCAGGTAATACCCAGGCCAGACATTGCTTAACTTGTGAGAGAAGACTAGATCAGGAGCTTTCAGTTCAGAGTGGGATGGCCTTAGGCATGATGTTCAATGTTCTTGTTCGACTTTAATGCTGTCCATAGCAAGTCAGAGATCCAACCCACTTCACCTAAAGTAAAAAATAAATAAAAAGATGAAAACTCTAAACACCAGGTACTGCAAGGCTGCCTCACATTTAGGCACTAACTAGGCTCAACTTCTAAGATCAGACAGGTTTGGATGCTTTTATGGTGATGTGTTTTACAAAAAGACAATGGTTCATACGCGGCCAATTGGTCCTAAAAAGGATCTATTATTCTCAAGAAAGTTTTAAACAATTAGCCTGTGGTATTAGGCACTTTACTTGATAAATATAGGAAAGAACACAAGTGGACATTGAAAGGGCTTTTCATTTATTTGACATTTTTACTATTTTGATAACAAGTGGATTATAGATCCAGTGCTCACAAAAAAGTGAAAAGGGGCGTAATGTGGTGAGTGAAAGAAATATTTTAAAACATGTACATCGCATTGACAACATAAGCAAAACTCCTTGGTACATATTTTTAAGAAATAGAGGAATTTGGTTGTAAAAGAGGTCCACGGCGTTTCGATCTCAGAATTTTGAGATCTTCATCAGGACAGAGTTGTAAGCATGTAGTATTTAGCGTAGCTGTAGGCATCACATCTAGTCCTGGGCAGACACGGCAGTGGGATAAATCAGTGCCTGAGAGGGGCAAGTCTGAGGGTGTCAATAAGGAACTACAATGACTTGGTCCTGGGGCTCCGGGGGCCAAGGCTTGAGAAGGTAGGGGTCACGGTATAATGGGTTAAGCCCATGTGTGTATAGCAATTCTTACACTGCGGAGTCGGTGAATGCACCGCAACGTCAGTGCTTATAAATTCCAACTTATTAGTCGGTTGAGCACAAACACGGGTTGCCGCTCTGTCTGTCTTCGGTAGGACGTACTACCACATGGAAAGCCCCTGTGTGACTAGTTATTCCTACTCCATGGAGTAGGTGATTACACATGAAGTCGGTGTTTACAAATTCCAATTAGAAAGTACTGCATTAGTTGGTCGAGCACAGACACGGGCAGCCGCTCCGTCTGTCTGACGTCCTACCAGTGCTGGGAATAGCAAGTCGGAGATGCCACCCACTTCACCTAAAGCAAAAAGAGTACAAAAGCCTACAGCACCTGGTATTCTCAGGCGGTCTCCCATCTAGGTAATAACCTAGCCCGACATTGCTTAACTCGTGAGATAAGACTAGATCATGGGCTTTCAGGGTGGGATGGCCTTAGGCATGATGTCCACTGACATTTGAAGTCCTAGCTTTTTTCGTTCGACTTGAGTGCTGCACATAGCAAGTCAGAGATCCCACCCACTTCACCTAAAGCAAAAACAAATTGAAGAGATAAAAAGCCTACACACCGGATACACCAAGGCTGTCTCACATTCAGGTACTAACTAGACTCAACTTCTAAGATCTGACACGATCAGATGCTTTCTTGGTGATATGGTGCTAGGCATGAAGTGCACTGATGTTTGGGGCAGATGCAGCCACTGGTACTGTGAAGTGGTGGGGCGGGGAGAGGGAGGTAACACAAAGAAAGGCACATAAAAAATAAATAAAACTACACTTTCTTTTCCCCGATGGCCTCCACCTTCCTGCCGATCCTCACGTTCATGTCAGGAACCTGGTTCACACTGCTTAGGCTCCTAGCTCCAAATCCCAGCGCTGCTCACATGCTGGGAATAGCATTCCCAGCATGTGAGTGGTGCAGGCATTGGTCTGAGGGCCTCAGTATGCATCTCAGATGTGGACTCGGAGCCTGTGGTGGTTTCTCCTTCCAGCTGTATAACAGAGCTAGGTGAAGAAGGGCTAAGTGCGCATAACAGCTTTGTCTGCCCTCTGGGGCTGGCCAAAACCCTCAAGTGCATTTAGCAGTGCCCACCACTCCACTCTCCTCCCTGGTCCTGCGGCTGCAGCATCACTGTGGCTGTCCACGCCCCTCCCTCGGTTCAGCTGGCAGGACGCAAAATAAAATGATATAAAAAGCATTATTATCATTTTATTTGTCCTTGTCTCTGCTGGCTTTCAGTGGGTGGCGATGCTCCTCCGTCATAATGGAGGAGCCGCCCCTGGTTTGTGTTCTTGGCTTTTTTTTATTCATCTACAGTGCTGGCTATAGGAAGTCAGACATGCCACCCTTAAGGGAGATGAAAAGCCTACAACACCTGGTGTTTCCATGCGGTCTCCCATCTAGGTACCAACGAGGCCCAATACTGCTTAACTTCTGAGATCAGATGCGATCCAGTGCTTTCAGAGTAGTATGGCCATAGCCATGAAGGACAATGGCATTTGGGGTTTTAGCATTTTCATTCGACTTCAGTGCTTGCCATAGCAAGTCAGACATGACATCCACTTCACCTAAATCCCCCCAAAAAGATGAAAAGCCTACAGCACCTGCTATTTCCAGGCTGTCTCCCAACAAGGTACTACCCATGCCCGACACTGCTTAAATTTTGAGATCAGACGAGATCAGGTGCTTTCAGGTGTGTATGGCCATAGCCATGAATTGCATGGGCGTTTAGGGTCTTACCTTTTTTAAATTGACTTCGGTGCTGAACATAGCAAGTCAAATATGCCACCCATATCACCAAAAGGAAAAATAAAAAAAGATGAAAAATCTACAGCTCCTGGTATTGCCAGGCGGTCTACCATCAAGGCACTAACCAGGCCTGACACTGCTTAGCATCTGAAATCATGTGAGATCAGGTACTTTCAAGGTCATATGGTCATAGGCATAAAGTGCACTGGCGTTTAGGGTCTTTGCTTTTTCATTCAACATCAGTGCTGACCATAGCAAGTCAGACATGCCACCTACTCCACCTAAAGCTAAAAAAAAGGTGAAAAGACTACACAACCTGGTATTCCCAGGCAGTCTTCCATCCAGGTACTAACCAGGCCAGGCTCCGTTTAATTTTTTAGATCTGGTACTTTCAGGGTGGTATTGTGTAGTAAAGGAATGATGGTTCACTTCCATGTTGATTGATTAAGTAGAGTTATTAGATAAGATGGGAATAAGAGAGACCCACCAGGAGCAGCCTTCCTGTTGCTCAAGCCATCCACCAACTGATTGACACACTCACCAACATTCTACTCACCAATATTCTCTCATTACAGTCACACTGGCTGAGCAGCAGGTATAACACATCACCTTTCTTTATATTAATTACAAGAGAACACTAAATGGAATGGTAATGAAGTATGAGGCAAGCAAAGGATGACATAGGAACAATAGCATGCAACAGGATGATATCAGAACCATTGCCACAAATAAGCAACATAGCAACAATCTGAAAGTCAGCATGAAGAGAAAAGGTGGAAGATTTCATGCACAAGAAATAAATTATAGAGAGAGGAAAAGGGAACACAAGGGCTAACAGAAGGTATAACATATGGTTTAGGCATGAAATGCGCTGATGTTTGGGGTCTTAGCTTTTTTCAGTTGATTTCAGTGCTGAACATAGCAAGTCAGACATCCCACCCAGTTCACCCAAAGAAAAAAAAAGATGAAAAGAAAAACCATCTGGTATTCCCAGGCGGTCTCCCATCCAGCTACTAACCAGGCCTGACACTGCTTAATTTCTGAGATCAGGTGCTTCAGTGTGGTATAGTTGTAGGCATGAAGTGCACTGACTATTGGTGTCTTACCTTTTTTCCTATACTTCAGTGATTTTCACAACAAGTCAGACATGCCACCCACTACACCTAAAGCAAAAAAAAGATGAAAAGCCTACATCACCTGGTATTCCTAGGCAATCTCCCATCCAGGCACTAACCAGGACCAATACTCATTAACTTCTAAAATCAGATGCTTTCAGGTTGATATGTTGTAGGCATGAAGTGTACTGACATTTGATGTCTTAGCCTTCTTCATTCGACTTCATTGCTGGCCATAGCAAGTCAGACATGCCACCCACTTCACGTAAATAAAAAAATTAAAAAAGAAGAAAAGCCTACAGCACCTGGCATTCCCAGTTGGCCTCCGGTACTAACCAGGCCCGACCATGCTTAATTTCTGAGATCGGTGCTTTCAGAGTGGTATGGCCTGTAGGCAAGGGGTTCACTGAAGTTTGGGGTTCCGGCATTTTTCATTTAACTTCAGTGCTGGCCGTAGCAAGTCAGACTGTCCACCCAATTCAACCTAAATAAAAAAAATAAGATGGTAAGCCAGCAGCACCTGGCATGCCAAGTCGGTCCCACATCCAGGTACTAATCAGGTTTGACCCTGCTTAATTACTGAGATCAAACAAGATCAGGTACTTTAAGGGTGGTATGGCCATAGGTAGAAAGTGCACTGACGTTTGTGGTGTTAGCTTTTTTCATTCAACTATGGTGCTGGCCATAGCAAGTTAGACATGCCACCCACTTCACCTAAAGCAAAAGAAAAGATGAAAAGCCTACAGCACCTGATATTCCCAGGCAGTCTTCCATCCAAGTACTCACCAGACACAACCCTGCTTAACTTCTGAGATCAGATGGTTTCTAGTTTTTTTCATTCAACTTCAGTGCTGGCCACAGCACCCAGACTTTCTACCCACTTAACCTAAGCAAGAAAAGAAAAGATTAAAAGTCTACAGCACCTGGTATACCTATGTGGTCTCTCATACATGTACTAACCAGTCTCTATACTGCTTAATTTTGGAGACCAGACAAGATCAGGTTCTTTCAGGGTGGTATGGCCATAGGAATGAAGTCACCTGACGTTTGGGGTCTTAGCTTTTTTGATTCGACTTCAGTGCTGGCCATAGATAGTCAGACATGCCACATACCATTTGAATGTATTTATTAACTGTACAATTAATTAAAATAATTACAGTAAAAACCATAAAAACCAGCAGGTAAAAGAATGGTCACAGTAAAAGTATAGAGGCATCAGATAAAATTTGGTGGATTGTACCATCCCTCCTCCCCTCGGCGCCCACTAGATCAGCCAGTGCCGGTGGTCATTGACATGAGTCCTTCCACAAAGTTTCTGAGGCACCTGCATGAACCTTGGTAATCAATCTGTTGGCCAATCTCCTTGTCCCTTCTATTGGGAGCCATATATATGGTGCAGTCTCAGTAGGATGGGTGAGTAAGTGCAAGGCTCTGTACTTGTTTGAGGGAAAGCTGCTTGATCCCCCTTATTTGTGCCGTGCTGGGCACCATGGTTGGATTGTGTTCGTTTGCGGCCTTTAAAGCAATCCTAATCTGATGAGTAAATGTCCCCAGTCTCGCCAAGATCATCGTGGTTGTTTTAGAAAAGCACAAGGCGGATGCTTCGCTACATGTCTTGGTTCCCTTGGTGATACAAACTGGGTGAAGAAGTCATCGGCGTTCGTTCCTAAGGGTGGGGCAGCAGCATAGGAGATGTAACCTGGATTTCCTCATGTAGGAGCACATTCTGCAGTTTGTGAATTTCCCCTTGTAGGCCCATGCAGGGTTAAAGTTGGTGATTCCTAGTATACATAGTCTCATGGAGAGAATTTTGGTTCGGGCTTGTGGTGTCAGGGCCTCGCTTAGGTAGGGTTGTGCGTTGCCTACAGTATAGGAGCTGTTCAGCGGGACTAAGTGGGGACTAGAACAAAGTGATTCAAGATCCTGATCAAAAGAAATTTCGCAGACCTGTCTATTTATGGCTTTTTTCCAGGCCTCTAGTGGAATTTCCGGCAATGGTATGCTCTTTTCCTCGATCTTTAATATGCTGTGCACTTCACCTAAAGTTTAAAGACAGATGGAAATCCTACAGCACCTGGTATTCCCAGGCGGTCTCCTATCCAAGTACTATCCAGACCTGACCCTTCTTAACTTCTGAAATCACAAGATCAGACGTGAGCAGGTGCTTTCAGTGTGGTATAGCCTTAGGAATGAGGTGAAAGGATGTTTGGGGTCTTACATTTTTTCATTCCACTTCAGTACTGGCCATAGCAATTTAGACAAGCTAACCACTTCACTTAAAGCAAAAAACATAACAGATGAAAAGACAATACCACCTGCTATTCCCAGGCGCTCTCCCATCCAAGTACTAAGCAGGCCCGACCCTGCTTAATTTGTGAGATCAGGTGCTTCCAAAGTGGTTTTGAAGTAGGCATGAAGAGCACAGACGTTTGGGGTCATAGGTGTTTTCCGTTTGACTTCAGAGCTGGGCATAGCAATTTAGACAAACCACCCACTTCACATAAACAAAGATGAAACGCCTACAGCACCTGGCATTTCCAGGCTGTTTCCCATCCATTTACTAACCAGACCCAACCGTTCTTAACTTCTGAGATCAGACAAGATGAGGTGCTTTCAGGGTGGTATGGCCATACGTAGTTCACTGACGTTTGGGGGTCTTAGCTTTTTTAATTTGAATTCAGTGCTGGCCATAGCTAGCCAGACATGCCACCCACTTCAACTAAAGGGAATAGAAAAGGATGACAAGCCTACAGCACCTGGTATTCCCAGGTTGTCTCCCATCCAGGTACTAACCAGGCCCAACCCTTCTTAACTTGTGAGATCAGGTGCTTTAAGGATGGTGTGGTTGTAGGCAAGAAGAGCACTGACGTTTGGGGTCTTAACATTTTTCATTTAACTTCTATGCTGGCAATAGCAAGTCAGACAGCCACCCACTTCACATAAAGCAAACTACAAAGGTGAAAAGCCTACAATACCTGGTATTCCCAGGCAAACTCGCATCCAGATACTAACCAGGTCGGACCCTGCTTTACTTAAGAGATCAGGCGAGATCAGTTTGGTATGGGCATAAGCATGCATAACACTGATGTTTGGAATCTTAGTTTATTTCATTAGACTCATTGCTGGTCAGCAAGTCAGACATGCCACCCACTTCACCTAAAACAAAACAAACAAGGATGGAAAGCATACAACACCTGATATTTCCTGGTGGTCTCTTATCCAGGTAGTAACCACGCCAGACCCTGCTTCATTTCTGATATCAGATGAGATCAGCTGCTTTCCGGGTGGTATGGCTGCAGGCATGAAGTTGAAAGAGTGGAGGGTTTGTACCCTACATGTGGTATTCGGTAGGAGTGCAATGTAACCATTTGTATAACTCACTTGCATATTATCCAACATTATGAGAGAATTAGATGTTAGTAGAAATGTGAATCAATTAACATGTTTCTGTGAAATTTAATACTTTCCAATGTAAGGCTCAGTAATGGATGCTTAGAATGATTGCTGACCATTGTAAACAATGTGACTTCAGCCTCATTAGTTAATCAAAAATGACTCAATGATGTATTAATTGTGCGAAATGTTTCTTTAGTCTAATGATACAAGACGTGTTCTAATGTTCTTAATAATTTCCTGTCAGTGTTATCAGTTGATTCATTTAGCCTAAGTTGTAAGTCTGAATTTATAATACACTTGGAGTGCCTTCGTTCTGAAAGTAATTTTCTAATTCTCATCTGAATCTCATAGAATACTTTCTGTCTCATGTTTTGCGATGCTGGTGGACAACGATATAAGTGAAGAGTAGGGGTAGTGTTCCATTATACAAGGTTGCGGAATAAAGGAGTTAAAGTTGGCTTGGCTGAAGGAGTTAAGGTGGAGGGATATGTTTTCACATGGTAGAAGGAGAGAAGACCAAGGACGAGCTGCTACAGAGGGGCATGTGTGGAGAAGGCCGTGAAGGGAGTCGACCTTATGGAAATGTTTGTGACCGAGTCCATTGTGAAGTCTATGAGAAGAAAGGCATTATGGGTCATTTGCTGACCACCACTTTGAGTATATGATGCATTGTAGAGAGGGACAGAGACCCCACTCCTGACAGCACCTACGTGCTAATGTGCTTCCTTACCTTTGCTTTTGGTTTCATGTCCATGACCCATCCTACAGTGGAGTGACTTCTTTTTATTTTTGATAATCAAGTTTTATTGGTTTTAAACACATAGAACAAATCAAAAAGTACACAGAGGTCATTAAAAGAATTACATTCCCATGATCAATGCAACCCCCAATCACGACCCCCAAAAGTCCTACACAGGCAAAATACAAAGGCAGGTTTCCCGAAACCCTCAACATTACCCAACCACTTCCCCCACACTCTATGGTACTTCTTGCTGCATCCCTTGGCCATGTACAGGGCTTTCTCCTGGGTCACGCACCAATACACCCCTCTGCGCCACCTCCTCAGATCAGGTGGCTCTGGATTTATCCAAGCCGCCGCTATGTCTCGCTTGGCCACGATCAAGGCTGTTTTAAGAAATAACTTATCATTCCTGGACCCATCCAGCCCGTCCCTGATTACCAGCAGTGAGGGACGTGGGTCATGCGGAACCTCCCAACCGAATCCCAGTCCAACTCAATAGATTCTCAGAATTGCTTCAACCGGGGGCACGACCAAACCATGTGGAAAAAGTCCGCTGGGATGTGGGCACATCTTGCGCAGGACACATCCGGGCGCAAGCCTGCTCTGAAAAGGCGCAGGGGAGTGAGATACGCAGCATGCAGGTAGTAGAGCTGAATCAAATTGAGTGTGGCAGAGACAGTGACTATCCTGGGGCCATGAGAGCATCGCGCCAATTCATTTCATCGAGAGGGCCCACCCATTCCACCCATTGTTCCCTCAACTTATCTAAGGAGGCGGGCGTATTGTTAATTAAAGTGCGGTAAATACGGGAGACCCCCCCTTACTCAAGTCCCCCATCATGTGGGCCTTTGTGGGACTTTATTCGGGGAGCCTCATGTCATCCGGGATGTGCGCATGGAGGGCGTGTCTCATCTGCAAATATTTATAAAATTGGGACGATTGTAGGGAATAGCGAGTTTGGAGCTCCTAGTAGGTAAGTATATGGCCTTTAGCCCACACATCCCCATGTTGTGAGATGCCAATAAGATCCCACGTTTTAAAACCTTGTAGTCCACTAACGTTCCGGAGCCAGGTCCCATGCCAAAGGGGTGTTCATTGAGTCAGTTTCTGCGTCCATCCGGTCTGACGCAACGAGGCGCACCAGGCCAATAGCACAGATCGTGTCGCCTCGGGCAATCAGGATGAGATGGACCCCGTACATCATGGCCTGGATGCTAGGTAAACCTAGTTCATTCAACTCCAGCCAATAGGTTGGATCAGCTCAACCCCCATTGACCCAATCGTGGATCACCAGGAGCTTTACGGCCAGGAAATAGAGGTATAAATGCATCTTTCCATACCCCCATCAAAGGAAGGGATCCGGCAAGTAGACAAAACCAGGCGCGCCCTCCCACCGCTCCAGAGAAACTGGGTAGTTAAACTGTCCAGTTCCCGGAACTAAGTCCTGGGAAAGCAGAAGAGGATATTTTGGACGACATAAAGAAATCTGGGGAGGATCATCATTTTAAACAGGGCCACCCTCCCCAGGGGGTTCAGCGATAGCTCTTTTCACTTAAGGAGATCTTCCTTGGCCTTCTTGACCAATGGGGTTACATTAAGAGCCCAGCCCAACTCGGGAAGGAGGGCAATCCATATCCCCAAATATTTAAAGGATTGTCACCAGAGTGGTATGGAGGATTGTACTTGCAGTGGGACCAAAACTGATTTTCCATGGTTTAGTCTCAGGCCAGAGGCCTGCTCAAAAGAATGCAGGGTCTGGAGACAATATGGCCTGGAGGAGGCTGGGTCAGCCAAGAAAATCAGGACATCGTCCGCGTATAATACAATCTTGTCCGTTTCGATATTAGGCCACTCCCAGCCGCAAATAAGTTCCTAAAAACACAGTTGATGGACAGAATGCAGAACAATGTCATACATTCCCCCCAGTACAAAGATCTGGGCCTAAATCCATCGGTTTTTTTGCACTCCACACCACCCTGGGTTAGACACTGGCTATATGCAAATCAGCTCTGACCCTGTGCCTCGTGGGAACAGTCCAGTCCGAACTACCAAGCCATGTCTTTCCCAGACCGGAATCAAGCATCCAAGGACCGGTTTCTGGCTATCAGCCTATGGATATAGAAGCAGAATAGTAACCTGGAGGATTAACTAAAGTGAATGTAACTAGCAGAAAACATCAATGTGAAGAGTTTGCAGGGTGTAACTGACCATCATTCATTTATTAAATGTCTTTATTAATTTTTCGTCTATATGTAGGTAAATGTATTAACTGAATGTGACTCATTTTCCTATGCATATTCATAAAGCTCATATGCTGGTTACATTCACTTTAGTTAATCCTCCAGGTTACTATTCTGCGTCTATATCCATAGGCTGATAGCCAGAAACCGGTCCTTGGATGCTTGATTCCGGTCTGGGAAAGACATGGCTTGGTAGTTCGGACTGGACTGTTCCCATGAGGCACAGGGTCAGAGCTGATTTGCATATAGCCAGTGTCTAACCCAGGGTGGTGTGGAGTGCAAAAAAACGATGGATTTAGGCCCAGATCCTTGTACTGGGGTGAATGTATGACATTGTTCTACATTCTGTCCATCAACTGTGTTTTTTGCAATTTCACCCCGAGTGGGCTGGGGATGCTCAGACGTGAGTCCCAGGCTCTCCACACCACTGAAGTCAAGCTATCCAGGCTGATGAAGGCTGATAGCCAGAAACCGGTCCTTGGATGCTTGATTCCGGTCTGGGAAAGACATGGCTTGGTAGTTCGGACTGGACTGTTCCCATGAGGCACAGGGTCAGAGCTGATTTGCATATAGCCAGTGTCTAACCCAGGGGGGTGTGGAGTGCAAAAAAACGATGGATTTAGGCCCAGATCCTTGTACTGGGGTGAATGTATGACATTGTTCTACATTCTGTCCATCAACTGTGTTTTTTGCAATTTCACCCCGAGTGGGCTGGGGATGCTCAGACGTGAGTCCCAGGCTCTCCACACCACCGGAGTCAAGCTATCCAGGCTGATGAAGACTGATAGCCAGAAACCGGTCCTTGGATGCTTGATTCCGGTCTGGGAAAGACATGGCTTGGTAGTTCGGACTGGACTGTTCCCATGAGGCACAGGGTCAGAGCTGATTTGCATATAGCCAGTGTCTAACCCAGGGTGGTGTGGAGTGCAAAAAAACGATGGATTTAGGCCCAGATCCTTGTACTGGGGTGAATGTATGACATTGTTCTACATTCTGTCCATCAACTGTGTTTTTTGCAAATAAGTTCCTCAGCACGCACCAGGGAGGCCAAGGGCTCCATCGCTAGGGTGAATATTAACAATGAGAGGGGGCAACCCTGCCTCGTGCCCCTGGCAATGGGAAAGGCCTCTGATAGCACCCCGTTGACCAGCACTCCTGCCCTCGGGTGGGCGTACAGGACATGGACCAGTGATCTAAAGTAAGGCCCGAACCTCACCTCGGCCAACACATCCTGCAAATACACCCAGTCCACCATATCAAAGGCTTTTTCAAAGTCCACGGACAAGAGTTCTAAGTATGGAGTAAGCACATGCCGGTGGGCCAAAGCCAGCTGCAGCCTCCGGAGGAAGCGGCGGGTTCCCCACTGAGGCATAGACCCACATTTGTCTGGATGACCAGCAGGGTTAGGTAGGGTTTCAAACGCTGAGCCAGAATGGTGGCAAACAACTTAATTTCGGTGTTGAGGAGGGAGATGGGACAATAGTCCACACATCTACGTGAGGGGGGCTAGGAATTCAGAAGAACCACAATGGTGGCGATGTCCGTTTCCTGCGGGAAGGTACTTTTCTCCACAGCTTCAAGGAATAAGCTAATCAAGTGGGGCGCCAGCGTGTCTCAGTATGCAGCATAATACTCCTGGGGAAAGCCATTGGGGCCCGGAGTCTTACCCGAGAAGGTGAGGGTGATCGCTTCATCGATTTCTTTGCGTGAAATGGGGTGATCCAAATCTTTCTGAGCTGCCATTTCTAGTTTAGGGAGATGCACCCCGTCCCGCTCAAGGAGGGCCGAATGTGACAGCTCGGGGCCTGCGTTGTGTAAAGTCTACGGTAGTAAGCCGCAAAGGTATTAGCCATCGCCAGAGGAGCACGATGGACCGATCATCCTCATCAGCCACCTCTGGGATAATACGATTCGCCCTGGGGTATGTGGCCAACTTGTGCAGGATTGTGCCATTTTTATCCCCCCCACCCGTAGATTCTCGCCACTGAAGACCTCCAAAGGAGTTTCGCCGCATCTAGGGAGAGTTGTCTAATGTCATCCCAAAGGTGGGCAAGTCGCAGTGCTTGGGCGGCATCCTCTGATGTGGATAGGAGCTGTTCCAAGCGGAGCGCCTGTGCTTCCTTGATGTTATCTCCTGTAAGTGCTCCTGCCTCTGGGTCCTTAGCTGCCCCTTAGCGACGCCCCTCATGGTTGCCTTCCCTGCCTCCTAAAGGGTGCCTGGGTAGGCTACAGAGCCCGCATTAGTGGCGAAGTATTGTTTAAGCTCCCTCTCCACCACTTTTTAAAAGTCTTTATCTTGGAAGATCCAGGCGTTCATCCTCCATGTTTGGCAAGCCGAAGGAGGGGAAGCCCCTGTGCTGAGGAGTATTGGAGAGTAGGCAGAAATGCCTCTGGGCAGAATGCGGACATCTAGAATCGCAGAACAGTCAGGCACGGGGACAAAGATCGCATCTATGCGCGCTTGTGTGTGGTGAGCCACAGAGGTATGAGTGAATTGAGTGGTGTGGGGGTGCCATGTGCCCCATGCATCGCAAAGTCCCAGGGACTCTTACCAGCTCTGCAGCTGTTAGGGTAGCAGACGGAGGACCCGACGTATCAAGGGCCGGTGCCAAAACTGCATTAAAATCACCCGCCACAACCATGTTGCCCATGGGCGTATTGTTTAGCAGGGCCGCCATATGCACCAGTGCCGATGTGAGCATCGAGGGGGAGCATATACCAACATGAGAGTGAGAGGGGAGCCAGCCAGCGACCCACAAACTGTCACCGATGACCCTTGAGGATCGTGAAACACTTGGGAAAGAACAAAAGGCAGGGTGTGTCTCAGGAGGATAGCCACCCCTCGCGAGCCCCTGGAGAAGCCGGAGTAGTATACCCTGTCGTGGCCATAGCGGACCAAGAAGAGGTGCATTTCCTGAAGCATAAGAATATCTATGTGGAGACACTGCGCATATCTGAGAACCGCCATGCGCTTGTGCCGATCCAACAGGCCATTGACGTTCCACAACAATATGTGAAGAGACGCCCTAGGCACAGTATCAGTAATCATGGTAGGTGCTGCCTGGTTCATGACAAGTAGCATGCGAGCGTGTCCTGTTCATCTAATAAGAGTCTGTGCTGTTCCGCGATTGCTGAAACATAAAACCGGGTGCAAGTTTGGATGTTGTGTAAACGTTGATATAATAAAAATAAAAATAGTAAAACCAAGACTCAACTCTACAACTTCAGAGGACAACGGTCCTCCCTCCCCCCTCCCACTCCCACCCCCTCTCTACACTTCAGGAAAGAAAGCATCTGTTGCCCCAACTATGAACTAATGGAACAGAACCAAGCTAAAATGTTTGTAAATAGGGAAGCATGGAGGACCCCTCCTCATGACAGGATGTTCATAAATGAGATCAACTTAGGAAAGAAACATAAGACAACACTTAACACAGTCCCCGGCTGTGGAGACAAGCCCGACAGGCAGGGACGAGATCAGGCAGGATCCCTCAAGAGCATCGGGCTACGCGAAAGGTCAGTATCTGGAAGATCAAGATGAGAGGGCTGGGGTGAGGCAGCTCTGCACTCCAGGCAGCCAGAGGAGCCAGAGCGCCTCCCGGCAGAAGATTCCCCAGAAAGCATTGCTGGCTGCCGGGAGCTGCCCGGGAGGGAGTCCGACCGAGCCCGCTTCTGTCGACAGCGCCTGCGGTGACGTTTACGCTGCGGCTGTGGGGCGAAAGGCGTGGGCTGGACAGTTCCACCTCCCACCCCCCCATGGGCGAAGTCTGGCTGCCAGTTCACAGAGGGCGCCCTTCAGTTGCCCATGTCCAAGCCTCAGTAGGAGAGTTGAAAAACAAGGTTTTGTTTACAAACACCACTCTCAGGTGTGCCAGGAAAAGGAGGCGATATGGGATGTTGAGCTCCCTGAGCTTCTGTTTAACCTCACCAAGGATCGACGTTGTTCTTGGACCTCACGGGTATAGTCTGGAAAAATCATGCTTGCGTGATTCTCATAGAGGATCTGCTGGTGCTTGCGGGCTTCCGCCAGGATAGCATTGCAATCTTTGAAGTTGAGAACTCGCATTATGACTGGTCGAGGAGGAGCACCCGGTGGAGGTCTAGAAGCAAGAGACCTGTGGGCCAGCTTGATCGCGAACCATGGGTAAAGAGAGCCCTCAGGGACCCACCACTGCAGCCGCTTGTACAGGAAGTCCATCGGGCTGCCCTGCTCCGCTCCCTCCGGAAACCCCACGAGGCGGAGGTTGTTGTGCCTGAGTGTGAGACTGGAGACGGGCCATCTGCCCCTTCAGTTGCTCAATGTCATCTTCTACAGTAGAGATCTGGGTTTCAGTCTCCTTGATCTTGCATTCCGAAGATCCTGCCGGATGAAGGTCATGTCCACCCGCACCTCCGCTATCTTGCCCTCCACTGACATTTGCGAAGCATGGATTGCCTGCAACATGGTGGACAGATCAGCATATGGTGGAGGCTCTTGTTCAGAGGGGCCCCCGGTTGCACCGACATCCGATGTGGTAAAGCGGTCTATCTTGGTTTGCGTGGCGGGGGCCTTTGCAGACCTGTCGGTTCTTCCCATGGTGATACCCCCTGGATCCGCCAATTCCCAGCCTTCTCACCCGGAGGTGGCGGTCCCTTCCAAATAGGACAAAGTCAAGAAGCAGGAGTGGCTAGAGCAAAGGAGAAGCACCAGCCAAATCCGCCGCCGCACAACTCAACACTCAGTGATCAGGAGCAGAGGGGCCAACAGCCGGGCACAGATACTTCAGGGCTGGGGGCCCAGACAATGGCGGAACAACGGCAGAGCAGGGGGTGTGGCCCCACTGGTGCCCGGCTCTCCCACCAACAAGTACTCCACAGTCCTGGGGCACCCAAATACCTCTTAATTGCCGCTCTGCAGTCCCTGCCATCCAGCGCTGTCCAGCGCAACCTCCGGTCACTCGCCGGACCATCAAACGAAATCAGGGCACAGGTGGAGGCCAATTCAAGGATTAAGCACCATGAAGGACGAGAGGTAGCGAGGTGGGATCAGACGCCGCCGCTGGCTCGAATTTTCAGTGTTTGCGCATGGAGGATCTCTCGGACACCATTTTGCTCTAACCACAACTGGAAAGTTCCTCAGGCTGAATGGCTTCAAGCACTGGCATGTCCATTAGTGTTGTCTGCCCAGCCCATTCTTCCGGTGTGACTTTGAGGAGATCAAATACCACAGCAACCAAGCTTTTCTTTAATTCTGAGGAAGCGTTGTCACTCAAGGACTCCGATCTGCTACTCTTCTCTGAAGCAAGAGCTACGAGGTCCAGCCTTCTCAGACCATGAGTGCTAGATTTGCACCAAGGAGCTTCTGGTCACTGTTCCTCCGTGACAGCAGCCCAGCGGTCATTACTCCTGAACACTTGCTCTGCTCTGTGGAGGCTCCACGCTCCTAGATCGAGGAAAGACCAGGAGGCTGCGAGAAGGATCAGACGTCGCCGAGAAATGAAATGAAATGAAATTCCAGTATTTGTAAAGTGTACAGCTACCTCCGAAGTGTTGTCCCGGCGCTGGGGGTCATCGGGAAGATTAAGCAAGGTATTGCCCAGAGTCACATGGTGCTGGGCTAACCTGTCGCCGGAGCTAGGGGTCGAACTGTGAACCCTGTGTTCCGGAGTCTGGCACCCTGGCCGCTGAACCACACCTCTTCCCAGGAGCAGAGAGCCGACAGCGCAGAGATAGAGGGCTTCCTCCAGCGCCCAGACGTGTCCCCCGTAGGCCCCTAGAAGAGTATAGCCAGCGAGTCGCAGTGGGGGGGAACAGGCACGTATCTCCACTGCCAAGGGAGAAGGCGGCGGCAACGCGGATCGCGGCTCTCCAGAGCATCCGGTCGCACCTCCCCGCGCCACCAGGAGGGGGGAGGCACTCGGGAGACAACAGGAACAGTCGCTGCCTCAGGGTCCACGAGCACCCTCCACCAGCCTCCCCGCTGCCCGACACGACAGTCGATATAACGGCAGCGCTGCCAGGGAGGCTGGGGATCACATGAAAAGCGCCGTCCCCACCGCAGGCAACCAGGACTCCACGCCGCCAATCCGCCCCCTCCTGCGCCGGGCAGATCGCACAGAGAGCATAGTAAGGATGTGGGAGCCGCCATCTCGGTCGCGAGATGGCGGAGGGGTCCAAGAGTACTCTTACAGTGCGTCCACCATCTTAGTTCCACAAGCCATGCCCCCGGAGTGATTTCTTAAGGAGGTTTTGCCAACAGACACCTTCTCTCTTTAATGCCCTTTTGCCTTATCCTAAATTAGGGATGCCACTTTTAGAATAGAATAGGAATAGTCAGGAAAGAATGCTGTATGTTTGTGTATGTTCAACTGGTCTTGAATTGGTTATAAAGCTGACTAACCTTCAAGTGTTTTTCGATTTGCGTTCTTGTGTAGCCTTTATATGTTACACTGTTTTTCAACTGATTTATGACATTGTACTCCCCTCCATGCTTTTATGCTGCAAAAAGAACCATCAGGAGACCGACATTGGATTTGAACTGAACACGTGGCCTCAGGCTCATTCAAAGTAAACTGACGTTTGATGAAAAGCCTACAGCACCTGCTGTTCCCAGGTGGAGTCCTATCCAGGTACTAACCAGGACCAACCCTGCTTAACTTACGAGATCAGCCAAGGTCAGGTGCTGCCAGGATGATAAGGCCGTAGACATGAAGTGCATTGATATTTGTGTTCTTAGCTTTGTTTTTTTGACTGGCCATAGAAAGTCAGACATACCAACCACTTCACCTAAAGCAAAAAAAATAAGATGAAAAGACTACACCACCTGGTAATCCCAGGTGATCTCCCATCCAGGTACTAACCAGTCCCGATCCTGATTAATTTCTGAGATCAGGTGCTTTCAGGGTGGTATGACGGTAGACCAACCCTGCTTATCTTCCGAGATCAAATAAGGTCCGGTGCTCCCAGGGTGGTAAGGGCATAGGCATGAAGAGCACTGACGTTAGGGTCTTAGCTTTTTTCATTCAACTTCAGTGCTGACCATAACACGTCAGACATGCCAACCACTTCACCTAAAGCAAACAAATAAAAGATGAACAGCACCTGGAATTCCAAGGCTGTCTCCCATCCAGGTACTAACCATGCCCAACACTACTCAACTTCTGATATCAGAGGAGATCAGATGCTCTCAGGGTGGGATAGGTGCAGGCGTATGTTCACTGGCGTTTCGGATCTTACCTTTTTTTCATTTGACTTGAGTGCTGGCCATAGCATGTCAGACATGCCACACACTTCACCTAATGCAAATAATAAATTTAAAAAATATGAAATGCTGACAGCACTTTTCATTCTCAGGCTGTTTCCCACCTATGAACAAATCAGGACCATCCCTGCCTAACTTCTGAGATCAGAGGGGATCCAGTGCTTTCAGGATGCTATGGCCATAGGAATGAAGTGTACTGATGTTTGGGATCTTAGTTTTTTTCACTTGACTTCAGTGCTGGCCATAGCAAGTTAAACATGCCCCCCACTTAACCTAAAACAAAACAAAAATAAAAAAGATGAAAAGACTGGAGCACCTACTATTCCCAGGTGGCCTCACATTCAGGTACTAACCAGAGCTGATCCTGCTTAACTTTTAAGATCAAACGAGATGAGGTGCTTTCAGGGTGGTATCTTCATAGGCATGAGGTACATTGACGTTGAGGGACTTTGCTTTTTTCATTTGACTTCAGTGCTGACTATAGCAAGTCAGACATGACACCCACTTCACCTAAAATGAAGTAAAAAAAAGATGAAAAGCCTACAGAACCTGGTATTCCCAGGCAGGATCCCACCAAGGTACAAACCAGGCCCAAACCTGTTTAACCTCTGAGATGAGAGGAGATTAGGTGTGTTCAGGATGGTATGGCCGTTGACATGAAATGAAGTGCACTGACGTTTGGGGTCTTAGCTTTTTTCTTTCGACTTCAGTGCTGGCCATAGCAAGTGAAATATGACACCCACTACAACTAAAGCAACAAAAAATGATAAAAAGCTTACAGCACATGGTGTTCCCAGCTGTCTCCCAGCCAGGTACTAACCAGGCCCAACCGTGCTTAACTACTGAGATCAGGCACTTTCAGTGTTGTATGGCCATAGACATGAAGTGCACTGACGTTTGCGGTGTTAGCTTTTTTCATTCGACTTCAGTGCTGACCACAGCAAGTCAGACATACCACCTACATCACCTAAAGCAAAAAAAAAATAACAAAAGCCTACAGGACCTGGTATTCCTAGGCAGTCTCCCATCTAGGTAATAACCAGGCCCACCCCTGCTTAACGTCTGAGTTCAGACGCTCTCAGGGTGGTATGGCTGTAGGCTTGAAGTGCACTGACATTTGGGATCGTAGCTTTTTTTAATCGACTACAGTGCTGGCCATAGCAAGTCAGAAATACCATACACTTTAGCTAAAGCAGAAAAAAAGATGAGAAGACTACACCACCTGATATTCCCAGGTGATCTCCCATCCATGTACTAACCTAGCCCAACCCTGCTTTCAAGGTGGTATGGCCAGAGGCATGAAGTAATATGACATTTGGGAACTTTTGGTTCAACTTCAGTGCTGGCCATGTCAAGTCAAACATGCCACCTACTTAACCTAAATCAAAAAATAAAGCTGAAAAGCCTAGAGCACCTACTATTCCCAGGCGGCCTCCCATCCAGTTACTAACCATTCCCGAACCTGCCTAACTTCTGAGATCAGAGAAATTTAGGTGCTTTCAGAGTGGTATGGCTATAGGCATGCAATACACTGATGTTTGGGGTCTTACCTTTTTTAATCAATTTCAGTGCTGGCCATAGCAAGTCAGACATGCCACCCACGTCACCTAATGCAAAAAGAACAATGGATGGACAGAATGCATAACAATGTCATACATTCACCACAGTACAGAGGTCTGGGCCTAAATCCATTGTGTATTTTGCTAACCATGCCATTCCACTTTAAATCCAGCAGTATGCAAATCAGTCTTGACCCCACACCCAATGGGAACAGTCCAGCCCGAAATGCTAAGCCAGGTCCTCCCTGGACTTTAAGCCAGCATCCTAGGACTGGTTTCGGGGTTTTAACCCTCATCAGCTATTCAGTAAATAACTAAGACACATCACACAATAGAAGTAGTTTATTTCGATCAATAACATGATCATTCATGAAAAAAACATTTCATTCAAATCTTTTCATTAGACATATAAATTCATAAACACACATCACAATCAGTTAAAAAAGAATACAAACTACAACTTGTCACTTATATGAACACAGAGTTCGATTTAGCTTAAAACGTTAATATTAAGATTAAAAAGAGGTTATCAATCATACACTGTGAGATGTAACAATAAGAATATGATAGGAATCTATCAATTCTTTAAAACGTATAATATGGGATTAATAATGGCCACAGGATTTATTTCTAATCAACAATCAGTAGGGCCTAACTTCTTCCTTTCCCAGTAATAGCCCCGATTTCATGACCTGTGCGCTATCAGATCTAGATCTTCTCCACCATGCATAAAGCAAGTATCTAGATAGTAGGAAAACAAGCCACCTACTTGTATCTGATGTATAGACACGCAGTGCTTCTTTAGGACGTGAGAAGGATAGCACACAACAGGCTGGAATAATCCAGGTTTTCCTCAATTTTGCATAAAACGGACAGACAAATATACAGTGCTCTAATGTTTCAGGGCTAACATTACATAGTGGGCAAAGCAAAATTACAGATGCATTCTTCCAGTTACTTCTCAGCGCGTTTAATGGAAGAGCCCCGGTTCTGAACTGTATATAAAGTGCACATGCCTGAAGGGGTTCAATATCATCCATATAAGATTCAAGCTTAAAACAACTTTTAATATCTAGAAAACACGCTGTTAGGGAACCAGTGGTGCTAGCTTCAATACATGAGGAATCAACAAACTGACAAAATCTCTTTTTTAAAAGAGACCCCATTTTTGTGATAGATTTCGGGTCTTCCCACATAAAACCCAGTCCCAGTTTATAGAGCAAGACCTTTTAGGAATCTGCATCTTGCTGGTCCAGAGTCTAATCCAAAACAGAAGCACTTTCAGGACAGTAGAGTGGTCAATAGACCTTAGACCAAGGTCTAAGCGGAGTGGTATTACTGGAATTTTCCTTGGAAGGTTTCAGGCGGCTCGTAAAAGTTTGTTTACTGAAACTTCTAATTGGTTCAATTGTTCGATCCCCCACAGTTCTGCCCCGTATAAAGCTGCACCCTTTCCTTTTGCCCGATGTATTTCTAAAATTGGAGAAACTGGATGGAACAGGGAGCGTTTGGCTTTCTTAATTATTTCATAATCTACATGTAGCAGAGATAGTACACTCTTTTATATTTGGGGAACCCAAGACAGGTTTTCACTTACCCGAACACCCAAATAGTCAAATACCTTGACCTGGTCTAACCTTTGGGTGTCTAGCCTCAGTTTATTTTTTGTGGACTTATACGGGTTAAAAACCATGAACTTAGTCTTTTAGCAGTTTATTTCTAATCCTCTTTCTTTGCAGGCAGTTGCAAACTTGGTTTGTACTTTCTGGATCAACACAGTTGTTTTAGAAATAAGCAGTGTATCATATGCAAAAAGAAGACTGGGGATTTGTTTGCCCGCCAGTATTGGTGGATCCCCTTCGCAGTCATGGAGATCTTTGATAAGCCCCTTCATATATAAAGTGAACAAGGTTGGCGCAGCCTTGGCATACCCCTTTTAAAACCGGGATGTTTTCTGTTAGGCTACCATCTGTTTTCCATCTGACTTTGGCATAATTTCCAGTGTGCAATCGGACCAGGAGTTGGAGCAGCCCCCCCGGGAGACCAAGATCACTTAAGGCAAACCCATAGCTTGGAACGCTCTATTGAGTCAAACGCTGTTTTCAAATCAACGAATGTGACGTGCCAATGGCCCTTCAGAATAGTTACCTCCTTCCAAATTAATAGTAAAAACCGAAACACCTGATCTAGGGTACTCGTAGAGGATATAAAACCAGCCCGCAGATGCAGGATACAGGAGTACTCCATCCAGCCTTGGAGGTGCGTTAAGATCATTTTACTGAATATTTTTGGGATACATCTATAAGGCTAATAGGCATATAGTTTCCCGGGTCTCCCTTGTCGCTCTTTTTCAATATGGGAAGAATTTCAGTACCTTTCCATTGGTCAGGTGTGATAGCTGAATGTACTGAATGGAGTTAAGGCCCCATACACTAGGTTCTGAGCGATATAGGTCGCCAGGTATCCTTTCGAATCCTGGCGCCTTTCCTGACTGTAGAGATTAAATCGTATTATTAGTCTCCTCTAGTGAAAAGTGAACTTCTTCCAGTGGGGTCCCTGTTAGTCACAACTGTATCATTCCCCAACAAGGGCACTTCCCCTTGATGGAGCAAGGATTCAAAGAAAAGACACTTGCTCGAATCACCCTCTCGTGAACAAGTACTAACAAATAGAAATTGTAACCTGAGGGAAAATGAACATGCACATGACATTCACATATGGGGAAGAGGTTTTCTGTTTGCTTAAATAACGAAGAATAATGTGCTACGTAACAGAAATCCCGCTTGAAAGCAAAAATCGCCTTGCCCATGTGCGAACCCGTACCACGTAAATAACCTTGCGGTTAACCCATGTGAGTAGAAAAGTCTCATGCATGCACAGGGAGTTGCTAAGTATAGGTCTTGAAGTACCGCATGCCTGGCATATGCTCGCCTGGATTTTAAAAGAAGTTTTTTGTACTAACGCTTTGCTTATCAAAGAAGGAAAGAACATGGGATAGTGTAGAAGGCAGAGGTAAACAGTGATAGTAACATATTTGAGAAATGAACATCTGGTTATGATTCTTTTGTCAATAGTAAGCGTTTTGGGCCTGATGTGCTTAGCCAAAAGAAAAGATGGCGGGTCAAATGTAACGAAAGTTGAGTCTGAGCACTAAGATCTGGAAATGACCTGCTGACCGGGACATTGATCGACTGCTACGATTCAAGGACGAGTGCTTGAGACAGTTCCTCAACTGAAGAGATCATATAAAAATTGTATCTATCTATTTTGTGAGATGCATGTGAAAGGAAGTGTCCTGAAAATTGAATAAATTAAGTGGGAAGGGTTTACTAAACACAGAATTAGTTAAGAATGTTGGGATGACTGCATGTGTTGATGACAACTCCCCTGCCCCGGCCAATCAGAGTTCATGATTTACAGATATTTGCAACCTTTGAGGGTGGGACATGCAAAATTAAAGGGTATATCTTAAGTGACTTAAGATTAAGAGACAGCTGCTGCTACAAAGAGACGTTGATGCTGAGTGAGGAGTAGGCGAGAAATGCTGCTGGGAAGAACAAACTGAGAAGATTCAATATTTAAGACTGCCTTATTAGATTGAAGATTTTACGGAAGAATATCGAGGAGGAAGAGAGTGTAAGAGAGGGATGCGCTCTGGTGCATCGGGTTCTAGAGAAGCATAGTAAGTATAAATCTATCCAGCACCTGTCCTACAGTCTTTGTTTCCTGAATTTATCAGGTGACCTCCGCTAACCCTTCTGGCCAGGGTTTGGGTTTCTCACTTCACTATTAGGTAACTAAATTTCCTGTCTTGAATTTGCATATTTCTTTGCAAAATACAAGATATTATTTCTTTTTGTCTCTTCATCTATCCACTCCTAATGCATTACATTGTTGAATATGTCTGTGAATTGAATGTATTCTTTAAATTAAATTTCTCTCCCATGAAAGTTGATGGAGTTTACACTGTGAACCTGTATAAATGAGCATTCATTTTGATTGAATTATTAGATAAAATCTATTGAATCCTATTTGGAGTCTGTGAATGAATTTGTGAATTTGTTAATATCACCATCAACTACTCGACTAAAGGTCCATTGACCAAAGGAAGAGTGTTGATCTGTGAAGATTAGTTAGGTATTGACTAATTCAGATCAAAGAAAATAAAACTTGGCCCCCAGCGAAACAGTCAGGAAATCTGAATGTGTATATGGGCCCATTGTGAGTAATACGTTGATGCGTGAAAAGCTTATCCTGGCCTTTCGCTGGATCAGTTTTTCTGGTAGCATTGTCAGTTATCGGTAGTTATTGACTATTGTTCAGACGAATTGACTATATGTTTAACACTAAGAGTTAGTGTTGCGTTTTATTTGTTCTGGAAGCACAGGTACAGAGATACCTGGGAATCCCGGGAACGGAATTTAGAAGAGTGTGGTAAATGGAAATCACACTGCAGAAGGTTACTCGTCTATTGTTGTAATACTGAGAAACTACGGAGGGCTGGCAATATTACAGTAGGGACTATATCGCATAAGAGTAGAGTGTGAGTGACAGCAGAGGGCCCGCCTGTGAAATTTTGGCCTTACCCAAAGGAGGAGTATCCCTAGAGGAGTAACAGGTCCTCCCCGAGCTTGAGTGAAGAGTAAACAGTGGTTTTCACTCGTAGTGACAGGAAGGAATTTTCTCATTGTAGCGAGTGAAGAAACTATCTTTGGTTTAGTGGAGCAGACAGAGTAGCGCTGTTTTTACGTTGTTACTAACAAGAATTTTATAACGAAAGACGAAAACAGACATTGTTGTATTACCTTGTGAAGGGAGGGTCAGTAGCAGGAGTAAAACTGACGTCACATAGAGCCGCGCTGGTATCAGATGCAGCCGCAGGTGTGAGAAAACAGCAGATTGTAAAGGGAGGGTCAGTAGACGGAGTAGTACTGATTGGTTATTAGACATGTAGCATGCTGTTATTGGGTGCAGAAAGAAATACGTAGTAAGCATTGATTGGAGTGGTGGTGAGAGTCGCGCAAGTATTAGATGAGGATTGAAGAATAGGGTTAGCTAAAATACGGAAGAGATTTTGGATCTTGTAGAGTGAATTAAAAAAAGAGAATAAGAGAATCAAGTTGATTAACAAGATCAAGAATTTCTTTAAGAAGGACAAGCATAATAACTAGGGAGGGAATTCTTATGCCACCTCCTAATACTCCGGCCTCCTATATGATGATGGAAAGTGGATATCATACGTGTGTATGGTTGGAAAATTGGATGGAGTATACAGAAGATGATAGTTTTTTAGCTTTTCCCGAACTTGGTACCTTTAATGGAAGAGTTCTTCAGAATTTGAGAAACAGGATACATTAATTGGAACCAAATCCTAAGTTAACGCAGTATGAGGCTTTGGGAGAATGCGAAGTTGAGGCATTTGAGTGCGAGAAATATAGAGGAGGTATGAGAATCAATAGAGGATTTTTACCCAGATACCCATTTGACACTCGAAGAGACCAAATGAAAAGAAGGAGGAGGGTAGTAGTAACCGAGGGTTTATATCCAGTATTAGTGAGTCCCTTGCTCACTTTGCCACTGGATTCAAGCAAGCCGGGCTGAAGACGGCTGTAATGCCAGAAACCGGTCCTCGGAAGCTTGTTTCCGGTCCAGGGAAGGCATGGCTTGGCAGTTCGGGCTGGACTGTTCCCATGAGACACAGGGTCAGACTGATTTGCATATGGCCATGTCTGAACTGGGGTGGCAGAGTGGGCTAAAGAACGGTGATGGATCCAACCCAGATCTTTTGACTGGGTGTGAGTGTTTGATTGGTTCAGATGCTCCGTCCATCACAGCCCCTTTTGTACCAATCTAGAGGAATGGGCAAAAGGATTAGAAAAGAAAAAACCCAAAACTATAGATGTAAGTAAGTTAAGGGTGGACTTGGAAGAAATGATCATTGGTACAATACAATAGGTCTTGACAGATTGGGTTCATATGAAGATGAAGAGTTGTTGTTTCTAAGCAAGAGTGTAACCTGGAGGGTAAAACATTTGCATGAAAAGATAGCGGAAGTGACCGTAGAATTTGAAATAGATATAGAAAAATCAAATGTACTGCAGAAGCACTATAGAGCATAATTTACTGAAAAGGATTTACAAAGCTTGAATGCATCAGGAAGGAGACTGCAGATAAAAAAATTGATACACTTTTTAAAGAAATGGGGCAATGTAGATCGATGGAGAAGTAGATGGACTAAGAAAAGGGAGGAGGCGATTGTTAAAGAGTTATCTGCATTTCCGATGAGAGAAGAGGAACAGGTTGAAAAGATGTGTCTGATGAGAGAAGTTCCAGGTGGTGGATATGTTTATTTTTCATGGAACAGACAGGATGTTTTGTCTTTTACAAATGACTTCCCGAGGTTGAGAGAGAAACCTGTTGAATGGTACAAGCAGGTGGTGAGATTTGTTAAGGTGTCAAAGGTTTTGTTGAAAGTTTTGGATGGTTTATTTGATATAGTGGTACAGACGCATTTGTGGACGGAATGTAAGATTACAGTTGATTGGCCTACTAAAGAATATCCTGGAGATGCGAGAACAGGAGCACCTTCAGAAGAAGTAATGAAAAAGTACAATCAGGTAATTACTTTTCTGAAAGGGAAAGTTCCCCCTAAGGAAACAGATTGGGTTAAAATAGACAGAATAACTCTCGAACCAAAAGAGTCAGTGCATGCATATTACGAAAGGTTATTGCAGGTGTTTAAGCATTATAGTGGATTTGAGAACATCCGTGATAAAGATATGGGGCATTTTGTATACAGATTTGTCTATGGACTAAGATCAGAAAATAGTCAGATTATTCAGCAGCATATGCTTTGTTGGCAAAGCAAGCCAATCAATGACATTCCAAAGTATGCAAAATACTGCGGTGATGACATGTATGCAAAGCATAAAAAGTTAAACGAGAAAATGATGTGGGCACAAGTGAAGATAGCGGAACGTGAAGAAGCAAATTCGAATTCCCAAATTGATAATCAGATGAATGGACAGAATCAGAGTGGTCAAAATTTGAATGAAATTAAAGGAAAAGGAAGAATGAGTAGAGAAGAGGCGAGAAAGAAATATCCGTGTCATGGGTGTGGAAAGCTTTAACATTGAAAAAAAGAGTGTAGAAACCTTCAACAGAATAATGGGGAAAATCAAATTTTAAATCCACAGATGCAGAATGGGGTGGTTGTAAATCAACAGCAACAGCAGTAGATAGTTACTCCTCAGTTACAGGTGCCTCAAGCCCCTTTGCCTAACATTGTGAATGCTCAGGCACAGAGATACAGTGTGAACACCGGATTCCGAGGAGAAAGTGGTAAGAATACACAGACTGTTCAACAGTTTTGGATGCAGAGTGATGCGGATGAATCAGGAATGTTGTAATGACAGTGCCTGAGGGGTGAGGAGGAGTGCATACTTGGCGCATCCTTAGCGGTAGATCAGTCAGGTGCCTTTATTGATGGGAGGGTCGATGGTAATGATATTACTTTCCTAGTGGACACTGGTGCTACCCGTTCTACTGTGAGAACAGCAGAAAACCCAAACCTACCCCTCTCTGGAAAAACTATCCAAGTTGTAGGAGTTTCAAAAAGCAGATTACGACCCAGATCACAAAACGGATAGAAGTGAATATTGGAAATTTCAAAGAGATGCATCGATTTGTGTTATGTAATTTAAGTCCAGTAAACCTATTAGGTAGGGACTTGTTGTGCAAAATGAACTGTACCATCTTTTGTATACCTGATGGTGTAGCTTTCCAAACACTGGATGAAGACATAGCTTTTAACCCCTTGGCTGCGGTGCACATTCCCCCGCTGTGCTGGGGGGAGGGGGGGCGCGCACAGCGCCCCCATGCTCATGACGAGGTCAGCTCGTCATGAGCCATGATTCTCGTGTGCTCATGACGAGCTGAGTTCGTCACGGCCACACCCGTTACCGTGGAACGCTCAGCACAGCAGGGGAATTATCCCCGCGTGTGAGCGTTCCACGGCTCATGGCGAGCTCAGCTCGTCATGAGCACACGAGAACCGTGGCTCATGACGAGCTGACCTCGTCATGAGCATGGGAGGGGTTAAAATGATGCTAGCTAAACATGGAACTGAGTTGGAAGAGATGGTTTCACTTCTTACTGAAAGAGATTTGCCTGATGAATTAAGAGATACAGTGAGGTCAGATGTGTGATATTTTACAGGAAAGGAAGTTGGTCTAATGGCTGAGGTAGACTCTGTCAAAGTTGTGATAAAAGAGGGTGCAATATACCCAAACACCACCATATAAAATGAGCCCTGAAGTGAAAGCAGGAATAGCCCAAGTAATTGATCAAATGATTGAACAAGGAATCTTAAAAGAAATATCAGGCAGCCCTTGCAATTCGCCAATCATGGGACTTAGGAAGCCTAGTGGAAAATATAGGATAGTGCAGATCTGAGGAAAGTAAATAAAATAGTAATACCCTGTTGTCCTGTAGTACCAAACCCAGCAGTGATTCTTTATCAGATACCATGGGATGCTTATTGGTATACTGTGATTGATTTGTGCCACGCATTCTTCTCAATTCCATTGCACCCGGATAGCCAATATCTTTTTGCTTTCCGGTTTGAAGACCATATTTTGGTATGGTGCTGAGTTCCTCAAGGGTACACAGAAAGTCCGGCGATATTCAACCAGATTTTGAAAAAGTGGTTAGAGACCTTGGTAATGCCAGGAAATTCAGTTTTGGTTCAGTACATTGATGACCTATTGGTGGCATCAAAGACAAGAGAAGCTTGCATCATTGACACAATCGCTTTACTGAATCATTTGGCAGAGGGAAGACACAAGGTGTCCCTAGACAAATTACAATTTTGCAAACAAGAAGGTCAATAACTTGGACATAAGATAGAGAAAGGAGACAGAAAGGTGACACCAGAACGAATAAAAGTAATTCGACAAATGACTATGCCTAAAACTAAGAAAGAAGTGCAAATGTTTTTGGGAGTGGTTGGACATTGTCGCCAATGGATAAGTGCATTTTCATTACTGGCGAAACCTTTAATAAGGTTGACGTGAAAGGAGATGATAGATCCGATTGAGTGGGATGATTAAAGTGAAGAGGCGTTCATAAAACTGAAGAGTTGTTTGTGTCAGACCCCTGTCTTCGGAATGCCAGACTAAACAAAGTAATTTGCCCTATTTTTGTTGTGAAAGTGAAGGGTGTGCACTTTCAGTGTTAACCCAGAGACATGGATTGTCTTGACGACCTATAGCATACTTCTCTGCTACACTTGCTCCTGTGGCTGCAGCATTGCCTGGCTGTTTAAAAGCAGTAGTTGCTACTTTTGTGAGTCTGGAGCAAAGTGAATAAATTGTGAGGGGACATCCTGTAAAAGTTTATGTACCACATTCAGTTGAGATCCTTTTAACAAGGACTCCTACTCAACATTTGACCCCTAGTCAAAGTATGAAAGAGTAATCTTGGGTGATTAGAATATAAGTGTGATAATATGTTCCATGGTGAATCCAGCAACTTTGTTGCCTGATTTTTATTGTGAAGAAGTGAAAGAAGAAGTGGATCACGATTGTCTGGATGTGACAGAGATGTGTACCAAGCCTAGGCTTGACTGATGTTCGGTTATGCTGTATGTACTGTGACAGTTAGTATAGAAGCTTTCTTTCTAAGAGGAGTCAAGTCCACCCAAATTTCTGAGCTGTTTGTATTGACGAGGGCGTGTAAAGTTGGGAAGAAATTGAGAGTAACCATATTTACAGACTGTCAATATGGTTTCAGGGTGGTACATGATTTGGTCAATTGTGGCTACAAAGGGGATTTCTGACTTCTTCAGGATCTCCTGTACGAAATGGCAAATATGTTAAAGAACTATTGGAAGCACTACAATTGCCAAAAGAAATTGCAGTGGTCAAATGTGCCGCACATAAGTCAGGAAATGATTATGTGACACTGGGTAATCGGTATGCAAACCAAGTAGCACAATTTTGTGCAAGAAGTACAATGTCTTTGAACAGAGGGATTGAAAAAGAAGTTATCAATTGCCAACAAATATTTTTCTCTGCCTTTGAAACATGGGATGAAGTTAGACAATTACAGGATGACATGAAAGAAAAGAAACGTTGGATCAAAACAGGCTGCACAAGAAGGGCTGATGATGAAGTATTGGTGTGTCCAGATGGTAGACTAATAAATCCAGATAGCTTGTCGTCACAAATGGCTAGGGTTTATCATGGAGTTGCACCCATTGGGAGGGATGCCATAATCATACAGTTCAGACAGATGTGGTTTAACCCCAAGTTCAGGATAGTTGCAGAGAGCCTCTGCCAAAGATATTTGGCATGCCAATTGCAAAACCCAGGAAGAAAAACTATGGTTGGTTGGGGTAAAATTGGAAAAGCAGAGGGACCATTCACAAGATTGCAACTAGACTTCATCGAGTTGCCACGAAGCAAAGGTTTCTAGTATGTCCTTGTCATTGTTTGTTTTCTCGATGGGTAGAAGCCTATCCCACAAGAAGAAACAACAGCCTAACAGTTGCCAAACTACTGTTAAGAGAGCTTATACCGATATTTGGATTTCCTGTCACTTAGGATCAGATAGAGGACCTTATTTTAATAATGAGATAATTAAATTAATTAGTGAAGCTTTCAAAATTGAGCAGAAGTTACATTGTGCCTACCGACCAGAAGCCTCTGGAGTGGTCGAGCAGCTCAATGGCACAATAAAATCCAGGTTAGGAAAAGTGTGTGCATCCACTTCACTGAAATGGCCTGATGCTTTGCCTATTGTATTGATGAGCCTTGATGAGCCTTAGGAGCATTCCTGATCGAAGAACAGGATTAAGCCCTCATGAAATCCTCATGGGAAGAGCAATAAGCTAAGATAAGCATTTATACCTGGAAACAGATTGATGAATATAACTGATGATTTAATATTGGACTATTGCAAAGGGCTGGCTGATCTGGTACGTTCTGTATCTCACCAGGTTGGCGAAGATCCAAACGCAGCACAGCCAAATCAAGCTCATGATTTATGTCCGTGGAGACTGGGTTATGATAAAGAAGCATACAAGGAAGTTGTGTTTGGAACCCATGTGGAAAGGACCACATCAAGTCATATTGGTCACCACAACAGCAGTAAAGTGTGCTGTGATTCTAAACTGGATCCACGCAAGTCATCCTCAAAGAGTCCCAAGTCCACCTGATTGACAACTGGTAGAGCAAAGAAAACCAGAAGCTGAGAGTTGTGAAGTCAAAGAGATCAGAGAATCAAAATCTGAAGAACGCATTGCCGATGAACAACCAAGTATGGGTCAAGTAGAGTGGGCACCAGTTACTGAAACTGAATAAACTGATGTAAAAGCCAGAAGAAAGCATGAACTTGAAAGACCAGAACAAAATAAGCAACATCCAGAAGAAACTGTTGCAGTAATCCCAGATTCAGCCCAATCAGCAATAGAAGAAGAACTCATTGCAGGAGATTTAGATCAAGTTCAGTTACAAGAAGGAAAGGAAGAGAAGACTATTACTGAAAATTCAAATTCAGCCCAGTTAGGAAAAAAGACAGAATTAGCCGAAGATAATTTAGATTATAATCAATCAGAAGAAGAAGAAAAGAGAGTAGAAAGTCAGGAACAAGAACAAATAATGGAAGAAGAAAAAGTAGGAAATCCAGAACAAGCACAACAAACCGAAAATAAAAATAAAAGAACACTTGAAGTAGGTGAAGAAGGTGAAAGGGTAGTACAGACAAAGAGAGTTAGAAAGGAAGATTGCTGGCCAAGTGGAGTGAAAAGACTGAGATACATTCTAGGGAGAAAACCAGAGAAGAGACTAGAACAAGTAGATGAGGTATCAAGTCAGGCTGAACAAGAACAAACAAGAAGAAAATCATTAAGGTCATTAAAAAGAATAAAGGTTCCAAGTAGAAAGTATAAGGCTTCACAGTAGACATACATCATTCTTGAAGATTTTGGAAATCTTGATCTAAATGAAGAACCAAAAAGTGACACATTTGAAGGGACTGATGAAAGGGAATTGAGACCACCTTAAAGACTTTCCTTTTACATAAAGTTGGATTATATTGAAAAGATATTGAAACAAAGACCCTGAAGGAAAACCCAATTGAAAGTGCAAAGCCTTTTTGAAGTGTGGGAGAGCACAAAGATTTTACATATTTTTAGAAGGGAACTACATTTAGAATTCATTTTAGAAGTTTAAAATGGCAGAAGTAAAAGTGACTGAACATCCGAAATCTAACCTACAACAACGATGTGTTAAATGTTGTGTATGTAGTATTACAATATTAACTTCGATGTGGTTGTTATAGACATTTGTAATACCTGTTCTAATGATAACTAATAATAAAAGTAACTCAAATGTAATTGAAAAAGTAAGTGGGGTTACTAAGAAAGCTACTACTACAGAATTAACACAAGCAGGTAAGAGTAAGTATTATCATGACAAATCAAATAGTGATTCGTCATTAAATGTATTCACTAAACTTCTCTATCACTATGTGGAGACAATGGATGTGAGAGATTTTTTATGTTTGCATGAAACTACCTACGTCTGTCTCGGAGGGGTTGGACTATCATCGCCTTCCCTTAACTTATGGTGAGTCTTGTTGTGTTATAACTAGTTTGTTTTATGTTACTGGTAAGTTGCAATATTTTTATAGTACCATGGATTTGATCTTTTCAGAAACTCCTATTAGAAGAAATATGAATCCAGTACTTAGTGCTAAAAATGCAGAGTTTATGGGAGAATTCTTTCGAACAATGATCCCCATAGACATAACAAATACACATAGAAATAATCTAACATGCCTTTTGCGGGATGAAGAAAAGGATTTTCTAAATTTAATAGAAGAGAAAAGGCAGGATTTCCAAAAGAAAGTGGTTCAGCAAAGGTCCCATATACTTCCATGGGTTGCTTCAGAAGGGGAATATAAGAAAGGAGAGGCTCATGCTGCAATGTCCCTGGACTTGGAAAAAATGGGAAAACTCTGTCTTCATAGATTAAGAACTGAATATAATAGTATATCCATTGGTACTAGTGAATGTGAGCATACCTTCCTAATAATGGGGGGATGGGGACTAAAAGGAGGAACTGATCCTGTATTTCCAGGAATTTACTATATGTGCGCTAAAAATGGCTATTATAGGTTACCTGCCCCATGGCATGGCAGTTGTTACATTGCCATCGTATTCCCAAAGGTATATCACATTACTAAGAACAATGAAATGAGTGATATAAGCAAAGGACTAACAAGAAATAGGAGAGCAAGTTTTAACAAAATTGTAGGTGATATATTTGGTGCAATGATACCCGTCAGTTGGAGTCACATTAAACGCTCATAAAATACGTTTTTTGTCCACTGTAGTTGACCATTTATCAACCGATTCTGCTGGGTTATTCTTAATGATCAATACTGAAATGATTGCGATCAGATCTATGGTTTTACAAAATAGACTTGCCCTTGATATTCTTCTGGCCAAAGAGGGTGGAGTCTGTGGCATGTTGAAAGTTCAGCACTGCTGTACAAATATCCCAGAAAAAAGTAAAGATATTGAGGGATATATCAAGAATATTGCGAAGATTGATAATGATTTGACCCAAATGGTGGTTGACGGTGCATGGGAAAGAGTTAGCAAAAGTCTTTCTAAATTAGGTAATTGGTGTTCTACTTTTGGAAGTAGTTTATTAGGGAAAATAGTGATACCGATCATTTAAATAGCATTAGTGATATTAATGATAGTATAAATATAAATGTTGTAGGGAAAATTGAAGACAAAATCAATGACTGAAATGAAGGACAAAAGAAGAGGAAGAAAGAGAAAGTGGGAAGAGATTGAGTTAGAAGAAATGAAAGACAATCTGTATAGTAGAATGAAATGGATAAATATAAAAGAAAGAAATAAAGAAGGTATGTAAAACAAATGTAGACGCTAAAATCTAATTGGCAATTGGTAATGATAGGTATTTTATGATGACTCCAAAGTGCCATCAGAGGGGGGATTGATGGAGCATGGATTCAAAGAAAAGAAACTTGCTCGAATCAACCTCTCGTTAACAAGAACTAACAAGTAGAAATAGTAACCTGAGAGAAAATTAACATACACACGACATTCTCATACGGGAAGAAGGTTTTCTGCTTGCCTACATAACAAAGAATAATGTGCTACGTAACTGAAATCCTGCTTGAAACTGAAAATGGCCTTGCTCATGTGCGAACCCGTCCCGGGTAAATAACCACGTGGTTAACCCATGTGAGTAGGGAAGTCTCACACTTGCACAAGGAGTTGCTAACTACAGGTCTTGAAGTACCGCATGCCTGGCATATGCTCATCTGGATTTTAAAAGAAGTGTTTCGCTACTAATGCTTTGCTTAACAAAAAAGAAAATAACATGGGATAGAGTAGAAGGGGGAGGTAAACAGTGATAATAACGCATTTGAGAAATTAACATCTGTTTATGATTCTTTCGTCTATAGTGAGCGTTTTGGGACTGATATGCTTAGCCAAAAGATAAGATGTTGGGTGAAACGTAATGAAAGTTGAGTCTGTTCACTAAGATCTGGAAAGGACCTGCCGACTGGGACATTGATCGGCTGCCACGATCCAAGGACGAGTGCTTGAGAAAGTTCCTCAACTGAAGAGATCATATAAAAATTGTATCTATCTATTTTGTGAAATGCATGTGAAAGGAAGTGTCCCGAACATTGAATAAATTCAGTGGGTAGGGTTTACTAAACAAAGAATTAGTTAAGAATGATGGGATGACTGCATGAGGTGATGACAACTCCCCTGCCCCGGCCAATCAGAGTTCATAATTCACAGATATTTGCAAACTTTGACGGTGGGACATGCAAAATTAAAGGGTATAACTTGAGTGACTTAAGATTAAGAGATAGCTGCTACTACGAAGAGACGTTGATGCTGAGTGAGGAGTAGGCAAGAAATGCTGCTGGGAAGAACAAACTGAGAAGAATTAATACTTAAGACAGCCTGATTAGATTGAAGATTTTGCTGAAGAATATCGAGGAGGGAGAGAGTGTATGAGAGGAATGCACTCCGGTGCGTCAGGTTCTAGGGAAGTATAGTAAGTATAAATCTATCCTGCACTTGTCCTACAGTCTCCTGTCTCCTGACTTTATCAGGTGACCTCCGCTAATCCTTCTGGCCAGGGGTTGGGTTCCCACTTCACCTTTAGGTAACTAAATTTCCTGTATTAAATTTGCATATTTCTTTGCAAAATATGCGATAATATGTCCTTTTGTCTCTTCATATATCCACTTCTAATGCATTAAATTGTTGAATGTGTCGGTGAATTGAATGTATTCGTTAAATTAATTTTCTCTCCCATGAAACTTGATGGAGTTTGCACTGTGAATCTGTATAAATGTGCGTTCATTTTGATTGAATTATTAGATAAAATCTATTGAATCTTACTTGGAGTCTGTGATCATTTTACCGAAAGATATAAGATAAATTAATGAATTTGTTAATATCTTAATAACTACTCGACTAAAGGTCCATTGACCAAAGGAAGAGTGTTGATCTGTGAAGATTAGTTAGGTATTGACTAATTCAGTTCAAAGAAAATAAAACTAGACCCCCAGCGAAACAGTCAGGAAATCTGAATGTGTATATAGGCCATTGTGAATAATACGTTGATGCGTGAAAAGTTTGTCCTGGCCTTTCGCTGGATCACCCTGAAAACAGGCTCTGAAAATGCTCTTCCCACACTTCAGGTTGTATGTGAAAATCCGTTTTGCTAACTGGCTGTTTAAGGCCTTTGGATAGTAAGTGCCAAAAGGTCTGGGACTCCTTCATTCTTGACGCCTCAACCAAAATGGGCCAATTTTCTTCTTCCCATGCCCTTTTGGCCTTGCCCTTTGTTGTCTTGTAGGCTCTTCTTGAATTGATTATATAGACCCTTGTTCCTTTCTTGACTGCCCTGAATAGAGCTAATTTGTTTTGTTTGCAATCTTCATTATACCATGGAGCAACTTTAACCGTGGATATTTTAGAGTTACACTGTTTACTTACAATAGCCTTTATATTGGAGGATACATGTAAAAAGGTAGACAAAGTGGTGTTTTCGCTTGGGTCCTGATTTCCCAATACAACTAAAGCCTCAGCTACCTCTTTGTAAATTGACGATAGGAGCGTCTCATCACAAATTATCTGTGGCCATTTTATTCTCCTTTTATTATTAGATGTAATTTAGGGGCTGCTACTGAGCTTAGTTGATGTTGCGGAAGGATAATGTCTGATAGCTCCAAAATCAGTGCATTATGATCACTATCTTCTCTGTCCAAGACAGTCATATCGTGGATATTGGACCATAAATCGAGATCTACCATGATAAAATCAGTTCTACTCCTAATACTGCCCCTTTTAAACGTGGTTTTAGCCTCTTCATCTGAGGAAGTCCGTCCATTACAGGCACAAACTCCATTGGTAAGTGTAAAGGACAATACTTGCTGACCAACCTTTGAGATTCTATTCAGTGCCGGTATTTTAAGCTTTTTAATATCTCTGGCTTGCTCTTCCTCCTGTACCAGATCTTGAATATAATCAATAGGTTTGTGGGTCGTATTAAAATCACCGACTACAACAAGATAATATCCTTTAGATGAACTATCAAGGAATTCATTCAGTATTAGTAAGGTGCCCGAGTCCTTGTGGGGACTGCTGAACCGGTTATACAGATTTATTAGCCTCACATGCATATTCCCTTATACTGAGATAAAATCAAGGCCTAAGATGTCCTGTGAATCAATGTTTAGCCGTTTTATTGTGGAACTCAATGTGGATTATACCCAAATTAACAATTCTCCTGCAGGTCTGCCAGCTCTTGAGTGTCAGGCTTCGATGCTATAAGTGGTGTGCCCCACCCTGTAATACTACTCGGTTGCCCAGGTCTCTTGCAGAAGACAAATATGGCTACTGTCCACAAAACTGCCCTTTTCTGGATCATTTATTTTTTATTTTAACCCTGGGATATTCCATTAGATAATATTTAGGTACTGTCTCTCAAAAGCTCTTGCATCCAACTGTGGGCCTTCTGTAAGTTTCCTCCTATGCATCGGCCATGAAATGCACTCTGGCCCTTAGATATCAATCAATCAGAGCATTTGTAGAGCGCACTACTCACCCGTGAGGGTCTCAAGGCGCTAAGGGGGGAGCTGCTACTGTTCGAACAGCCAGGTCTTGAGAAGTCTCCTGAAGGTTAGCATGTCCTGGGTCTGTTGCAGATGGATGGGGAGGGTGTTCCATGTCTTGGTGGTCGGTGGTCGTTCAGTGGGGGCGTGGAACGGTGGTGAGGTCAGCGGAGCGAAGCTGGCGGTTCGGGTTTTAGAACGTGAGTCGTTTGTTGAGGTATGTTGGTCCGGCGTTGTGGAGTGCTTTGTAAGCGTGGGTGAGGAGCTTGAAGGTGATCCTCTTGTTGACAGGGAGCCAGTGCAGGTCTCTCAGGTGGGCAGTGATGTGGTTGTGGTGGGGGATCTCGAGGATGAGGCGTGTGGAGGCATTCTGTATGAGTTAAAGTCTTTTCTGGAGTTTGCCCGTGTTTCCCATGTAGAGGGCATTGCCGTAGTCCAGCCTGCTGCTGACGAGGGCCTGGGTGACCGCTCTTCTGGTTCCGGTGGGGCCCCATCTGTAAATCTTGCGAAGCATGCAGAGGGTGTTGAAGCAGAAGGAGGAGATGGCGTTGACTTGCTGGGCCATTGATAGTGATGAGTCCAGAATGAACCCCAGGTTGCGTGCGTAGTCGGTGGGTGTCGGTACAGCTCCCAGCATGGCCGACCACCAGGAGTTGTCCCAAGGGGAAGGGGTGGAGCCAAGGATTAGGACCTCCGTCTTGTCTGAGTTCAGCTTCAGGCGATGTTCTTCATCCATTCGGTGACGGCCTTCATTCCTTTATGGAAGTTGGTTTTGGCGGTGGCGGGGTCCTTGGTGAGGGAGAGGATCAGCTGGGTGTCATCAGCATATGAGACGATGTTGAGGTCGTGCGATCGGACGATATTGGCGAGCGGTGCGATGTAGACGTTAAAAAAGGTCAGGCTGAGGGATGAGCCTTGGGGTATGCTGCAGGTAATCTTGGTGGCTTCGGATCGGAATGGAGGGAAGCGGTGAGTTCTGCTGGTGAGGAAGGAAGTGATCCAGTCCAGGGCTTTGTCACGGATCCCTGCGTCATGGAGGCGTGTGCTTAGGGTGTGGTGGCAGACGGTGTCGGAGGCGGGCGAGAGGTCCAGGAGGATGAGGGCTGCGGTTTTGCCGTTGTCCAGCAGGATCCTGATGTCATTGGTTGCGGCGATGAGGGCAGTTTCGGTGCTGTGGTTGCTGCGGAATCTGTATTGGGATGGGTCCAGGGTGTTGTTCTCCTCAAGGAAGCAGGTCAGGAAGCAGGTCAGTTGCCTGTTGACAATCTCCTCAATGGCTTTCGCCGGGAACAGGAGCAGGGAGATGGGTCAGAAGTTCTTGAGGTCCTTTGGGTCAGCCTTGGGTTTCTTTAGTAGGGCGTTGATCTTGGCATGTTTCCAGGTCTCCGGGAAGGTGGTGGTCTCGATGGAGCTGTTGAGGATCTTCTGGAGTTGGTGTGCGATAATGGAGCTTGCTTTGTTAGAGATGTGGTGAGGGCAGGGGTAGGATGGTGAGCCGGAACAGATGGTGTTCATGATTTTGATGGTGTTGTTGTTGTTGACGTAGTTCCAGGAGAGCAGGAGGCTGGTGTGGCTGGGGGGCAGTGAGTCTGAGGTGTCGGCAGCTGTTGGGGGGTCTGGGTGTTGAAGCTATCGTGGATGTCTGTGATCTTGCATTGAAAGAAGGGGGCTAGGGAGTTGCAGAGGTCTTGCGACGTCGAGATGTCGTTAGAGCTGGAGCTGGGTTTGGAGAGTTCCATCACGATGTTGAAGAGCTCTTTGCTGTTTTACACATTGTTGTTAATGCGTACCTTGAAGGAGGTCCTTTTGGCGGTTTGAATGAGTTAGTGGTGCTTGCGGCTGGTTGTGCTTGAGGGCTGCGTGGTTGTCTGGTGTCTGTTTGTGGCGCCACTTTTTCTCAAGGCTTCGGCAGGTCTACTTGGATGCCTGGAGGTTGGTGGGGAACCAGGTGGCCCTTCTGTCGGTGCGTCTGTTTGAGGGTTTCTTGATCAGGACGAGAGTATTGGCGCAGTTGTCGATCCATTGCCTGAGGTTAAGGGCGGCTGTGTCAGTGTCAGTGGGGTCGGTTGGTGGGTCTCGGGCGAGGGTGGTGATTAGCTGGTCTTCGTGACGTTGTTCAAGATGCAGTGGGGGATTTGTTGCAGGTGGTTGTGCGTGGTGTGTTTCTTGAAGGAGAAGTGGATGCAGCAGTGGTCGATCCAGTGGAGTTCGGTGGTGTGACTGAAGGTGACATGGTTGCTGGCAGAAAAGATGGGGCAGAGAGTATGTCTGGCGGAGTGGGTGGGTGTTGTGTCGAGCTGTTTGAGTCCGAGGTTGGCGAGGCTGTCGAGCAGGGTGGTGGAGTTACTGTAGTTGGCGTTCTCGAGGTGGAAGTTTAGCTCTCCGAGGAGGATGTAGGCTGTGGATGCAAGGGCGTGTGTGCTGACGATGTCGGCGATGGAGTCGCTGAACTGTGGCCGGGGTCCGGTGGATCTGTAGATGAGGGTTCCTCTGAGGGTGGTATTGGGATCGATGTGGATCTGGAAGTGCAGGTGTTCGGCAGCGCAGAGGGTGTTTTCGCTGCTGGTCATAAATCTGGGGGTATTCCTGTGGACGATGGCGAGTCCTCCTCCCAGACTGTTGGTGCGGTCCCTGCAGGGGATCTTGTAGCCGTTTGGGATGGCTATGGCAATGTCTGGTGCTGAGGAGGGGTTCATTCAGGTCTCCGTCAGGAAGGCGACGTCTGGGGAGGATGAGTTGAGTAGGTCCCTGAGTTCGATTGCGTGCTTGTGGACGGAGCGGCTGTTGAGTAGTATGCATCTGAGATGGTTGCGACCTGTCCTGGTGGGAGGGGCAGGACGTGCAGGTGTTTGGTGGCTGGTGAAGCTGCAGCTCCGGCAGGAGAAGGGTCTGTGGGTGAGCTTCGGGGTGGCCTGGTAGCAGGTGGATGATCAGCTAGCGTTGAGTTCTTGGAGGATGTTGACGTCGGAGTGGTGTCTGGCGTTGTGACGCTCGCAGGGGCCTGGGGGTCTGGTGCTGGGCATGGTCCAGGGGCGGACTGGCGCAGGCGGGCTTGCCTTAGGCGTGGCTTTTGCGCACCAGCGACCACCATTAAGAAGGGGAGGAGGGAGGGAGAAGCAGCTGGGAGGCGGATGTAGGGACGAATGGGCGTGCGAGGGGGGCGAGGCCTCAGGGGACGCAGTGGCGGGAAGGGGAAATGGAAAGAATGCCAAAATGCAAAGAGAGGGCTATGGAGAAAGAAGAGACAAAAAAGGCAGATAGAGTAGAAAAAAACAGCAGACAAGCAGCATCAGGCATGAAAAACAAAGAGAGCAGGCACAGGATACTGATGGTTCGAACTGGTGGCAGCAGCGAGAGCGGGAACAGGGGCACAGTTAGGTGGAGCTGTGCGGCGTGGAGAGCGACCTGCCTGGAAACAGGGTCAAGGGTCGCTCTCTTCACCGCGCAGCGGCCGCGATTAAGAAGGGGAGGAGGGAGGGAGGAGCAGCTGGGAGGCGGTTGCGGGGACAAATGGGCGAGCGAGGGGGGTGGGGCCTCAAGAGACGCAGGAAGGGGAAGTGACAAGAAGGCCAAAATGCAAAGAGAGGGCTATAGAGAAAGAAGAGCAAAAAAGGGAAGATAGAGTAGAAAAAAACAGCAGACAGGCAGCAACAGGCAATTAGGGAAAAACAAAGAGAGTAGGCACAGGATACTGACGGCTCAAACTCGCGGCAGCAGCGAGAGCAGGAACACAGGCACAGTCAGGTGGAGCTGTGCGGCGTGGGGAGCGACCTGCCTGGAAACAGATATGACTGGGTTCCCATTCTCTCTAATACTCGTTACTTATATTTTCTTCCCTTCTAGGGCTATCAACAATAACCGCTTCATTATGAGGCAGCCGACTACTACAGCTTGGTTTTAGTCAATCAGCATTATCCAGCCCAGATAAAGCCTGGTATCTATTCCTAGTTTCAATGGGGAAATAATCCCTAGATGTCTGCGGAAAGGAGAGTGCATTTATAATTCTGCCGCTTGACTTACCATTGGGTTTAAGGTGCCTGTAAAAGAAACCCAAGGGCATAATGACTATCCTTTGGGTGTATTCGCCCCCTGGTTTTCCTCTCCAACCTCTAATCAGTTTCCCAGCAAGGGCAGGTGACCTACAATTTATCACTACACAATCTCCACAGATAGATTTACACAAAGATCCAATCCAACTCACTCTTTCATCGAAAAAGATATCACCATAGTTAGTATTAGTAAAGTCAGGGATAAAGGATAGCCAATGGCAAACCTTATTTTTCAATTGGCTCATAGTTTCTTATATATTACACTGTAATGGGGGGACGTTTGTTAATATTGCAACATAAGGACAGCATTCTGGTGGGATATCCAATTTCCTCTCAGGTCAGGGTGGAACCAGAATTGGTGCTTCATATATTACACCATTTGTAACCTGCGACGATTCAGCACAACTTTCCAAATTAACTTCACCGTTTGATTTTTTTTGCCTCACAGACGTGCCTTGGAATGTGCCCTCCATAACAACATTTGCATTTACCCTAGTAGTGTTTACCTGAGGCGGTCTAACAGGTTCAGAAGATCCCTCCATAACAGGGGTCTCACCCAACAAATTGTTTACATTTTTTCAATTTCACCCACACTTTTTTCTAGTTTGTCCATCCTCACCAATATTGGTGCACGATTTTTAGCTAGTAAGTTATCGAGGTGTGCAATTAATGTCTCAATGTCTTGCTCAGTTAGGGCTTTAGAGACTGACGATGTAGGGGTTAGTCCTGACATAGTTCTATTTTGAATGTCCATATTCACTTCATGCAGCAATCCCTTAGATTTGTTTTTTACTCTAGTACTGGTTCTTGATGTAGGTTCCTGTTTTTTTGTTTTCCTCTTCCTCTTAGCTGGTTGATCTCTTATCGTCGGCGATGTTGAAGTGGGTGGGGATAAATGGTCTGCAAGGATTACTTGATCGTCTTCTGGCCAGTATTTCTTTTTCTATACCCTCTGGCATCCTGATTGGGATTTGATCTAAGTTCAGGGCAGCTAGCAAACCTCCCTTCTTGGACAATCGAAGTTCTACCCCTAAAATTTCTTTGCCCAGGGCTCTAGCAGCACGCGCCAAAAAAACGTTCAATGTGGAGTTTTGGAGGGACCTCGTGTACCCTCCTTATTGCCGATTTGCTTCTGTTTGGCCATTTGAGAATCAAGTCAACCTCCCTATGTACTAAGGCGACCACCAAGTGCAAGCAAATACAACCAGAGACTTACTTGGCTAGGGTTCATCGACGACATATCTCCCAGATGGACTAATGTTGAGTGATGTTTTTATTTATTTATTTATTTATTTATTTTTTTTTATTTTTTTTTGTGATGTTATCAGATGAAAGAAGCACGAGAATGTGCCCAGCCCGGCCTCCTTCGGGCTCTGGCGGGCGCAGATGGGCCTGTCCTTGGCACGGGCACACCCTCACGCATCCCGTGCTGTGGGAGCCGTGAGTTCAATTTATGCGCCTCCGGGCACACAAACTGGTGTCGGCGCCTCTGGGCGCGAACCAGGGCTTGCTGGGGGTTGGAGTCCCCTGTGGCAGGTGAGGCAGTTGTAGCGGCACACAATAAAAATCTAATGTAGTGGAACAAAATTTAATAGTAGGTATGTAGTATAATCATATGTGTAGAGCACTCCAGCATATAATCCTTGTTGTATTAACATAAAGTGTAAGAATTTCAAAATGTAATAACGTGAAATGTGATGTGTTTAATATTTTTTTAATTTATTTTGAGAGATTTATACAGAGCGAACTAGACCCTTGTGGGTATCAGAACGTTTTACAAGGAAGAGTCTTAGTTACATAAAGACACGGTAAATAGCATAAGGTTCGCTGATAGACAATGGTAGTGTAATCAACCAATTATTGATCCACGGTATAAGATACACAACAAAGCGTTCACTATATCTCAAGCATAATTTAGATATAATATCTAAGATACCTGGCTGGGCAGTGAACATTATAAGGTTTCACGTGGAGGATACATGGGTCGGCAGATACTAGGACCTGCTCAATTGAATTTAGCCATGAGGAGCGATTTCACTTTAAAAAAAAAAAAATGCAATAGATGGATTAAGTCTGGTTTCTGGGGGTAGAGCATTCCAAATTCTGCGCGCCATCCCTGAAAATGTTTGGTTATACGTTTTTTTCTTGTTGAATCTTTGTGGTTTCAGTACAAGGTTGTTAGCACTTTTTAAGGATCTAACACCACACAAGGGCATCAGTTTCTGTGCCAGATAGCTGGGTGTATTGTGATGAATGGCTTTATGAGTCATACATGCTATTTTCAAATGGATTCTGGCTTCAAAAGGTAGCCAATTAAGGGATTTTAGGTCAGGGGATATGTGGGAACTTCTTTTGGAGCCAGTGATAAGCCTCACTGCAGCGTTGATTGAAGCTCTTAGAGGGGCTGTGGCCGCTCTGGGCAGGCCGCAGAGAGAGACACTGCAGTAATCCACTCTTGGGATGACTAGAGCTTGTACTGCCAGTTTGAAATCCTTATCTGGCAGGAAAGGTTTCAGTTTTCTCAAAGTGTTTATCTGAAAGTTTGCTCCTTTTGTTGCATTGCTGATGTGTTTTTGCATATTGAGGTTTCTGTCCAGAGATATTCCCAGCGATTTTGCTGAATCAACGATGAGGGGTTGGTAATTGAATGCAGTAAGGTGTTTGATCCAGTCTTGCATTATGGGTACTTGGGCAGGGGGAGCGATGAGAAGGAATTCGGTTTCGAGGGCATTCAGTTTTAGATGATTTTCTACCAGACATTTCTGAGTTTTTCCGAGAATAGAGTTGAGCAATTTGATATCTTCTAGGGTATGGATCTTCAGGTATAGTTGTGTGTCGTCAGCATACATGTGGTATTGCACGTTAGACGAGTAGAGAATTTCAGTGAGGGGTTCCATGAAAATATTGAACAATGTGGGAGATAATGCAGATCCTTGTGGTACTCCTAAAGTGACGGGAACAGGTTTGGACAGGCAGTGATTGACCTTGAATCATTGTGATCTGTTTTGGAGGAATGAGGAAAACCACCTTAGAACTGATCCACCTAAACCCATTCTGTGTTTCAGAAGTTCTATCAGATTATCCTGTTTGACAGTGTCAAAGGCTGAGGAAATATCTAGTAAGATGAGTAGGCAGGCCCCGTTCTGACCTAGGATTTGTAGGGCATCATTGATTATATTGGTCATGTCCGTTTCAGTGCTGTGACCAGCGCGGAAACCTGATTGGTATTTGTTGAGTAGGTTAAACTGTTCAATATGTCTTAGCAGCTGGAGGTGTACACATTTTTCTAAGAGTTTGGCCAGGGTAGGTATGTTGGATATAGGACGGTAATTGTTTAAGTCTGCAGCGTCCATCGTAGGTTTCTTTAGAATGGGGGATACCTGCCCAGTCTTGAGGGAGTCAGGGATGCAACCTTGGCGTAAGGAATTATTTATGATCTTGGTCCAGAGAGGTAGCAGCAGCGGGGTGAAGGCTTTTACAAGGTTTGCGGGAAGAGAGTCAACAAAGTGATTAGCAGGATTTAAGGCAGTAAGCATTTTGAGAATAGATTCTTCATTGTAGGGGTTGAAGGATGACCAAGATGCATTGTTTTTTAGCTTGAAGTTTGATGAGCTTCAGTGTGGGGAAGTTAGAAGGGATGGTGAGGGGTTCATGTGTGCGGCCGAGTGTTTGATTAGATCATTGAGAAGATCCTTCTTTAAGTTATCTGTCTTCTGAGAGAAGAAGGAAGCAAATTCTTCACTGTTGGGTCGTGGGCCTAATTTATCCTGGAGTCGGTGAGGTGCATGTGAGAAGTTGGCCTGGTATATGATGTTCACTATTCTAGTGAGCACCTTGCACCAGTCCAAACAACCCTTATGGTGATGGTTTTAAAGTCAACCTTATAGATCAGCTATCCTAGTGGTAGCATGGACAAAGCAGTCTTAGGCTAAAACTTCAGAGAGCATGTGAAGGAAGCTGTTTTACCAATATAACCCCTTGAATACCAGATGAAAGGACACCACACAAGGTATATATATAAAATATATATGTATTTATTACTAACCCAACCCCTCTGCACTCTTTATGAGGTCAGAGTTCGAGATACAGCACAAGTTACTCAATAAGCATGCTATAAGTTGCACATATACAATGCTGCCCTAGGGGCCTCACGAACCATGTACTAAGTAAGTGGCATAAGGACCACTTCAGAAAAGGTGAGTAGGCCTACGGCCTAGGAAATCGCTGGGGCTACACTGAACAACGAAGGGATTGGAAGTAGGAGACCCACAGGATGCGTGTGCAGTGTCTAAACACACACGCGAGTTACCATAGAGATTCAATGGGAACGTTAAAGTTACAAAGTAGTTGATTTCGGACACTTCCGGATGGACTACGGTAAAACCCTGTTAAACTAGGACACTTGGATAGTTGTTACCAAGGAGAGCACCGGAGTACTCGAGTTACCTCAACCAGGGAAGCAAGGTTCATAGGTGTGAAGTTGTGTCTGGTTTCATCGCTGTTTCCTATGGAGAGCTGCAAGAAAGTGCTGCAGGCAACCAGGAGGAGAGTGTCCGGGTGGATCGGAGTCGATAAGAACCTGAAAGCAGAGGGGACAGAATCTGGGTCACTAGCTAGTGACCAGGAAAGAACCAGGAAGGAACCAGGCGATGTCGAGAGGCAATCAGGTGAAGAAGGGAAGCTTGTCTCTGCAGCCACGTGGACCAGGAGGCGTCGACGACAACCAGGGGCTGGATACGGACTGTCCCACAAAGGATCTAGCTGTTGGCGGTGTTGGTATCCGGATTGGACCCAACAAGCCTTTGCAAAGGCAACCCACGCAGGAGGTGAAGATGGGCTTCTGTTCAGACCAGCAAGGTCTGGGGCTCTTCTCTTTCACATGGAAGCTGGAGCAAGACTGGAGCAACCAGGCAAGCATTGTAAATTCAAAAGGATGTCTTCAGAGGGGCCACTAGCCAACGGGCTAGCAACCGCAAAGACGCATCAAGGAGAAATGCAGGCGCAAGCCCCACGCGGAACTCGTGGAGTGTGGAGGGCTGAGCTTCGGTGCACTTACTGCTAGGGGCTGGGGCTCCTCAAATCCCAATGCACAACTTCGAGGATTGCTCAGAAGCTGCACAGTTAGCAAAAAGCAAGTAGTCCAGGATGTCTGGCCCACGTCGCTCGTGTCCGTCACGGGTCTCAGCTTTGCTGTGGATGTGGGTCGGAGTCAGTCAAGTCTGGGAATCCAGTTCCAGTGTCGCTAGGTTGTCAGGATCCGGCTGGAGCATCGACAAAGCAAACCGGCAAGTTACTGTTGGTGCCTGTTTGCACAGGGTGGTCACTCCTTGACCACAAGGGAGATGTCTTCAGTCTTCCAGTCGATGTGGAACATCGAAGGTCCAAGAGTTTGTGTCAAAGTTTCTTCCAGGATAAATCTAAAGTCTCTAGACTCAGCTCCTATCTTTATACTAAACTGAGGGGCTGGATTACCTGCTAGGTCCCTCCTATGAGTGGAACCTGGGAAGGGGGTGGTTACACCACTTTCCCTTTGTCCAGTTTTGTGCCAGAGCTGGGGCTGGAGTGCCCCAGCAACTGGTTTGAACCGGGCTATGCGTGGAGCACCTTGTGTGCCCCAGGCAGTGTCTCATTTCATTCAACCCACCCTGCCCCAATACACTAAAGCCTGTCTGGGGAGGTGTTCGTACCTCCCAAGGCAGGAAACCTATTGGCCAGGTCTCCCCTGCCGGAGTTTCGTCCAGCAGCAGGAGGTCAGACTCGTGTCTGTGGCAGCAGCATCCATTTTGTGATGCTGAGGCTCTTTTGAACTTTAACCGGGTAAAGCAGTAACTACATGTCTTCTCCCTCTAGAAGGGTGGAATGCTACCCCCGCTGCCAGAACTGGCGGGCGGGGGGGTAGTATTCCAAAGCATATGACACCTTACACGACATGTTTTGATAAAGCCAAACCAAAGTTAGCATTAACTGTGAGGATTATAATGCACTTAAGAGTATATGGTATGGCTATATCATAGAACAGCTATAAGGACATGGTTCCGAAAGCTGCAGGCAGGCTCAGCTCATGCTAGAGCACCATCTCACATAAAACCAAGCATTCTGCCTTCAGGATTGTCAAGGCCTGCCATAAGAGTGCCTTATAGGTATATATGTGTCTATATATAAGGGTAGATGTAGGTATACTATATCTAAGCAAGGGGTGATTCCACGACCTTGCCCAATCTGAGTGGTCAGCCTGTGGTGTCAGTTTGGATGGCCAGCCAGGGGTGGCATAATACATGCTGCAGCCCCTGGTAGGCCTTTGATGCACCCATGTCCTGGGTACCTATGGTACACTATACAGGGGCTCACAAAGGTGACCCAATCCCAATCAGGTATGTACCTAAAGTACATGGAGTCCATTTTACAGAGAGAGCAGATAGCCTGGGGCCCTGAATAGCAGGATCCCAGGCCAACCAAGTCGAAAACCAGTTAACACTAGGCAAAAAGTTGGGGTAACCATATAGTCAGATATACACCTTCCTACACAATCCCCCTCCCCCCAAACGAAAGGAGATAAGGCTATCCTTGACCAGGTAAGCCTATATTGCCTAAGTGGCCATATAAGGAAGTACCTGCACTAGCATGGTTACCCACTGTCTCATGGTCCACTGTGCAATCCCTCACCCTAGGGGTATCAGAGGGTCTCCACCATAGGGAATCTCTACCTGTGTTTTTGGCAGAGTAAAAGGCTGCTTTTGGGATGGAGTACTGAAGTGAGGCTCCTCTAATGTAGGGCTCAGCTTCGTCCAATCACTTTCCATCATATAGGCCTTTCTTTCCATGACTGAGTTGCACTGTGCTCTCAGGGTCAACCCCTGGCTACCTACAGCTGGAGGCTGGGTCCCTTCTGTTGGCTTACTGGAGGGACAGGTCAGGTTTGGGGCTACCAGGTCCCAGGTTTGGCTGTGCCCAACAGAGTCCATCTGGGGGAGGTTCCTACCTAAGGGGAAGGGAGATCCCTCAGAAGTTTTTGGAATGTTCACCTGCCTAGGGCTGCTAGCTTTGGTGCCCCTAATCTGCTGATGGGGAGGTTTCTTTGGACAGGGGGCACTTTGGGGTCCACTGGCCTCCCTGGCCTCTACAGCCCTGGGCGGACTGAGGCAGGGTAGAGAGGGGCAGGTTACCTGCTCCAGACTGGGTCCTACCTTGGAAGGGTCCACTGACATCAGGGGCTCTGTCAGGCCAGGCCTGGCTACCTCTGGGGCAGTTTCTTCACAAGGGGTAGGGTCAGTTCCCAGAGGAGGCTGACTCTCACCTAATGTCTGGTGGGAGGGAGACGTTTCTTCCTCCCCAATACTCTCTGTCTGTGTGGAGTGATCCATAGTTTCAGGCTTCACAACACAAAACTCTGTTTGAGTTTGGGCTGTGACCATCACAGCCCTACCAACCATTTCAGGCAGGAACTCTGTTTGTGTGTGGGCTGTGACCATCACAGCCCTGCCAACCTTTTCAGGGAAGAAGTCTGCTTGAGCTTGGGCTGTGGCCATCACAGCCCTGCCAACCTTTTCAGGGAAGAAGTCTGCTTGAGCTTGGGCTGTGGCCATCACAGCCCTACCAACCTTTTCAGGGAGGAAATCTGCTTGAGCTGGGGCTGCAACCATCACAGCCCCACTAACCTTTTCAGGAAGGCCTACCATCTTGGAATGGGTTTCTTGTTCCACCTCAGCCCAGGCTGAGATCTCTAGATCATTTCCCAGTAGACAATCTACAGGCAAGTTTGTAGACACTGCCACTCTCTTTGGGCCAGTGACACCTCCCCAGCTGAGATTTACTACTGCCATGGGACGATCTTTCTGCACTCCATCAATATTGATCCCCTGATATGTGAACCCAGGTAAAAGTTGTCCTGAGGGAACTAGACTCTCAGTCACCATAGTGATGCTAGCCCCTGTGTCTCTATAGGCTTCAACTTTCTGACCATTGATGAGGGGCTCCTGTCTGTACTTGCCCAAAGTGTTGGGACAAGCAGTGAAATTGGCAAACCCCATGCCATTCTCACAGACTAGAGTTGCTATGGTAGGGGACCTGGTTAGGCCAGAGTCCACCTGAGTTCCCCAAGTAAACCCAGCCAAATTTTTGTGGGGCACTCCCACCACCTGGGGGATTACTACTAGTAGTAACAGGAGGTGTTGGAGTAGTACTTGGAGGAATATTTTCCGTATTACTGGCTTTTGGGCAACTGCTGTCAGTTTTCCAATGGCCAGGTTGTCTACATACATGACAATAAGGTTTCTTGACATTAGAGGAAGGAGTTTGGGACCCATCCCCCTCAGAGGATTTTTGGGGCCCTGTAGTTGATTTGTCCTTAGATTTATCCCCACCTTTCTCTTGAGGCTTGGTAGAATCTTTCTTCTGGTCACCATCCGGATTTTTAGGCCTATTCCTGGTTCTGACCCACTTGTCGGCCTTCTTACCCAATTCTTGGGGAGAGGTCAGATCAGAGTCCACCAGGTGCTGGTGTAGAAGCTAGTTTTGACAATTACTAAGGATGAGCTCACTCATAATCAAATTATACAATCCTGTATAGTCATGTACTTTGCTGCCCAATAACCAGCCCTCCAGAGCCTTAGTAGCACAATCTACAAAATCAGTCCAGTCCTGAGTCTGTGTCTTCTGGGTATCTCTGAACAGCAACCTATACTGCTCAGTGGTTAAGCCAAACCCATCAATCAGAGCACTCTTCAGGACTTTGTAGTTATCAGCATCCTTATCACTAACTGTAAGGAGCTTATCTCTGCCTTTATCAGAAAAGGAGAGCCATAGTATAGCTGCCCACTGACTCTGGGGGACCTGTTGTACCTTACAGGCCCTTTCCAAAGCAGTTATCCACTTGTGGATGTCATCCCCACTCTTGTAGGGAGGGACAATCTTACTTAGGTTTTTATGGTCAATTGACCTTTCCCTACCTCTAGGGATGTTGCTGCTACCAGTGGAATCTAATCCACTTAACTGTTGCTTTCTAGCAAGAGCTAGTCTCTCTTTGGCCAGGGCAACCTCTTGCCTCTGAATCCTCAGATTGACTTCCTTCATTCTGGCCTGGTGCTCTTTCCTCTGAGGGGAAGTCATCCTCCTCTGAGCAGAGGCATCAGAGCCTACTGAGCCATTAGATTGGTGAGATTCCCTGGACAGGGATCTCCTCCCTCTGGGCCCATGGTTAAGCCCGCTTGGGGGTCTGAATGGGGCTGTTCCCCCTCCAGCCCCATGTAGGCTTAGGTTGACCTGATTGAGTTCTAAAACTTGAGCCTGATCATGTCATCATCATCATCATCATCATCTTCCCCTTGATTTTCATCAGGGAAATTTTCTGTTGATGGATGATCCTCCCCTGTACTACTTGTTGTGATCAGGTTAGCTGCCTTAGCTACACCATACTCTTCTAGTATCTCTATAAGATGCTTAAGGGTAGGATTTGACCCCTGCCTCAACTTTCTAGTTGTACATAAGTGTCTCAACTCATGGAAGGTAAATGTGTCATACTTAGAAGTTGCCTTTGGAGGGTCAACTTCTACTGGGAGGGATCCACTGGGTTCTCCTCTCAATTACATTTTCTAGTGAGGTGTGGTGTGTGCACCTACCTACACTAAGTGTTACCTACTAAACCTCTCTAGGAGTTATAGTCAGGGTGTGCTAGGCCCTTTGCTCTACAACAACTAAGTTCAGTAGAACATAAGTATTCTAAGTCTTGTTTTATATGTACTTCAATGTACCTTAATGCGATCTTTCAAATTATATCTCAAGATTATATGGTAAAACAACAACAAGCTCTTATCCCAACCGCTGCACACCAATGTGAGAAGTTGGCCTGGTATATGATGTTCACTATTCTAGTGAGCACCTTGCACCAGTCCAAACAACCCTTATGGTGATGGTTGTAAAGTCAACCTTATACACCAGCTATCCTAGTGGTAGCACAGACAAAGCAGTTTTAGGCTAAAACTTCAGAGAGCATGTGAAGCAAGCTGTTTTACCAATATAACCCCTTGAATACCAGATAAAAGGACACCACACAAGGTATATATATAAAATATATATGTATTTATTACTAACCCAACCCCTCTGCACTCTTTATGAGGTCAGAGTTCGAGATACAGCACAAGTTACTCAATAGGCATACTATAAGTTGCACAAATACAATTCTGCCCTAGGGGCCTCACGAACCATATACTAAGTAAGTGGTATAATAACCACTTCAGAAAAGGTGAGTAGGCCTAGGGCCTAGCAAATCGCTGGGGCTACACTGAACAACGAAGGGATTGGAAGTAGGAGACCCACAGGATGCGTGTGCAGTGTCTAAACACACACGCGAGTTTACCATGGAGATTCAATGGGAATGTAAAAGTTACAAAGTAGTTGATTTCGGACACTTCCGGATGGACTACGGATAAACCCTGTTAAACTAGGACACTTGGATAGTTGTTACCCACGGGAGCACCGGAGTACTCAAGTTACCTCACCCAGGGAAGCCGGGTGCATAGGTGTGAAGTCGTGTCGGGTTTCGTCGCTGTTTCCTATGGAGAGCTGCAAGAAAGTGCTGCAGGCGACCAGGAGGAGAGTGTCCGGGTGGATCCAAGGGAGGATCGGAGTTGAGAAGAACCTGAAAGCAGAGGGGACAGAGTCTGGGTCACTAGCTAGTGACCAGGAAAGAACCAGGAAGAAACCAGGCGACGTCGAGATGCAATCAGGTGAAGAAGGGAAACTTGTCTCTGCAGCCACGTGGACCAGGAGATGTCGACGACAACCAGGAGCTGGATACGTACTGTTCCACAAAGGATCTAGCTGTTGGCGGTGTAGGTATCCGGATTGGACCTAACAAGCCTTGGCAAAGGCAACCCACGCAGGAGGTAAGGATGGGCTTCTGTTCAGACCAGCAAGGTCTGGGGCGCTTCTCTTTCACAGGGAAGCTGGCGCAAGACTGGAGCAACCAGACAAGCATTGTAAATTCAAAAGGATGTCTTCAGAGGGGCCACTAGCCAACGGGCTAGCAACTGCAAAGACGCATTGAGGAGAAATGCAGGCGCAGGCCCCATGCGGAACTCATGGAGTGTGGAGGGCTAAGCTTCAGCGCACTTACTGCTCGGGGCTGGGGCTTCTCAAACCCCAATGCACAACTTAGAGGACACCTCAGAAGCTGCACAGTTAGCAAAAAGCAAGTAGTCCAGGATGTCCGGTCCCACAGCGCTCGTGTCTGCCACGGGTCTCAACTTTGCTGCGGATGTGGGTCGGAGTCAGAGAAGTCTGGGAATCCATTCCTGTGTTGCTAGGTCATTGGGATCCAGCTGAAGCGTCGACAAAGCAAACCCGCAAGTTACTGTTGGTGCCTGTTTGCACAGGGTGGTCACTCCTTGACCACAAGGAGATGTCTTCAGTCTTCCAGTCGATGTGGAAAGTCGAAGGTTCAAGAGTTCGTGTCAAAGTTTCTTCCAGGATAAATCTAAAGTCTCTAGACTCAGCTCCTCTCTTTATACTAAACTAAGGGGCTGGATTGCCTGCTAGGTCCCTCCAATGGGTGGAACCTGGGAAGGGGGTGGTTACACCCCTTTCCCTTTGTCCAGTTTCACGCCAGAGCTGGGGCTGGAGTGCCCCAGCAACTGGTTTGAACCAGGCTATGCGTGGAGAACCTTGTGTGCCCCAGGCAGTGTCTCGTTTTATTCAACCCACCCTGCCCCAATACACTAAAGCATGTCTGGGGAGGTGCTCGCACCTCCCAAGGCAGGAAACCTATTGTCCAGGCTTCCCCTGCCGGAGTTTCTTCCAGCAGCAGGAGGTCATACTCGTGTCTGTGGCAGCAGCATCCATTTTGGGATGCTGAGGCTCTATTCAACTTTAACCGGGTAAAGCAGTAACTACATGTCTTCTCCCTCTAGAAGGGTGGAATGCTACCCCCACCGCCAGAACTGGTGGGGGGGGGATAGTATTCCAAAGCGTATGACACCTTACATGACATGTTTTGATAAAGCCAAACCAAAGTTAGCATTAACCGCGAGGATTACAATGCACTTAAAAGTATATGGTATGGCTATCTCATAGAACAGCTATAAGGACATGGTTCAGAAAGCTGCAGACAGGCTCAGCTCATGCTAGAGCACCATCTCACATAAAACCAAGCATTCTGCCTTCAGGATTGTCAAGGCCTGCCATAGGAGTGACTTATAGATATATATGTGTCTATATATAAGGGTAGATATAGGTATACTATATCTAAGCAAGGGGTGATTACACGACCTTGCCCAAGCTGAGTGATCAGCTTGTGGTGTCAGTTTGGATGGCTAGCCAGGGGTGGCATAATACATGCTGCATCCCCTGGTAGGCCTTGGATGCACCCATGCCCTGGGTACCTATGGTACACTATACAGGGGCTCACAAAGGTGACCCAATCCCAATTAGGTATGTACCTCAAGTACATGGAGTCCATTTTACAGAGAGAGCAGATAGCCTGGGGCACTGAATAGCAGGATCCCAGGCCAACTAAGTAAAAAACCAGCTAAACACTAGGCAAAAAGTTGGGGTAACCATATAGTCAGATATCCACCTTCCTACAGTGCATCCTTAGGTTGAGTTTTGATTAACTCGAAGAGTTTTTTGGGACTTTTTTTGCCTGGTCTAATTGGTGGCTAAAGAAGTCTGCTTCAGTGCGCTTGATCTTTCTGCAGTATGCGTTTCTTTTCTTTCTCAGTGTCTTGAGGTGATTGGAGGATGGAGCTGCTCTCCATCTGCGTTCACATATTCTTAGGGATCGTCTATCCTCGTTGAGTCTTCCATCGTACCATGGTTTAGAGTATTTTTTGGAGACTCTCTTTAATTGAAGGGGGGCTGCCTCGTTTAGTATCATGTTCACTGAGTTGAAGTAGTAGTTGGTGAGATCATGAACATCGGCTATCCCTACGGGGGGAAGAAGTAAGTTGTAACTGGAAGTTGTGAGTGTGTTGGGGTCAATGTTTTTCAGGTCTCTCTTCCATATTTTAGGCCTTGTGGGCTGACCCAAGTTAAATTTCACTGTTTCATTGATGAAGAAGGTGATAGTATGATGATCCGACCAATCACATGGGAGGGTCATGTCTAACTGGATGGAATCAACTTTAGCGATTACTAAATCAAGGATGGATCCTTTATCGTGTGTCGAGCTGTTCACAATTTGGGTGAGGTCGTGGTCCGCGAGGAATTTTTTGAGACTATTGACAACTGCATCATTGGGATCATTCCAGTGGAGGTTGAAGTCTCCGAGAAATATTTAGGTGTTTTGATGTCCGGCATTAGTAGAGGCTATGTCCATAAATTGCTGTGTAAAAGTGAGGTTGTCACCTGGGGGATGATAGAAGGTGTGTAAAGAGCATATTGGTTTGCCATTGCTAGTGATGTCAAGGCAAAAGTATTCACAAGACGAGAATATGGGGGATGTGGATCTGTTTACTGAGATAGTGTTTCGATGTATGCAGGATATACCCTCACCTGTCTTGTCTGTTCTATCTAGCCTGATGATATCATAGTTTGGGGGTACTAGTATGTCAATGATAGGTGTTGATGATTCCTTTAACCAGGCTTCAGTTAAAATTAGTAACTCCGGTTCTTGCGTGAGAATGAGGTCAGCTATGTCAGCTGCGTGTCTTGAGGCCGATCTACAATTTAGTAGTATACATTTAGGAAGGGGCGTGAGATGGGATGTGCTGGGTTCCTTAATGAGGGGAACTTGTCTAGGGTTGTTTTCGGTGATGCCTCTGGGGTTGTGTTCAGTGGGCCTGTAAGCGTTGGGTGGAATGGTTGGGATTAGAGCCATTTTGGGTGTGTAATCTGTAGTTATGGTGTTGTAATTTCGGTGTGAGAGTTTGTAGGACTGTAGTAGAGAGAGTAGGTCTTTCTCTGATAGCGGATTAGTACTGCGAATTGGACGGGTTGAGTTACTGTGAAGGGTAACTGATTTCCATCTTGGGGTCGGCAATGTTGATGTAACAACTGCGTGGGTCAGGTCAGAATTTGACTTAGCCTGTCGTGGAAATCTGTTTTCCAGGGTTGACTCAGAAGAACGTCATATAAACGTTGTATTTCTGCTTTGATTTTCAGTAACAAGAGTATGATCTCTTCAAGTCTAGGGTCTGGTGAGGGAGGGAGCCAGATTGGTGGATGGCTGTGGGTTGTGTGTATGCATCCTGGGGTTGATTAGAGGGCGGCCCTCCTTCATGGTCATTATGAGGCGTACTATTTAGCTCCCTCTCCATATCCGGGAGTGTTGGGCTGGAATGATGAGTGGCTGTAGGGGCGTAGAGGTATGTGGTAGCGATGTGGTTGTGGGATTGATGGGTTCGCACGGGGTAGAGTTGACCATGGGGGGGAATATTCGTTCCACGGGAGGATGCTGGGTCTGATAAGGGTGTAAATGCAGGTGCCATAGTAAGGGGGGAGTGTCTTATGGTGGAGTCTCATGGGGAGGGGCGCTTAATTGTAGCTAATGGTCGTGATATCAGAGTGATGGTGTGTGAGTCCGTGATGGGTGTCATTGCCGGTGCAGTAGGAAGGGGGGAGCGTCTTATGTATGCGTCAGGTGTGGAGGGTGGGGTAGTTTGCAGCTCGGTGTAAATATTGGTCGGGGTACTAAGGGAGTGTGGCTAGCGGAAGAGTTTGGCGGTGTGATAAGGTGAGTGCTGGTGTTGGGAGTAGCCTGGGGCGGGGCTTGGGATTTTCTCACTTGTTCCTTTATAATGGGGAAGATGTTATCCAACAGGTTTAGGCTGCAGTCTGTTGATTGCATGAGAATAGTTCAGTTATTATATATTGTGATGGTTGCTGCCGCTTTTAAGTTTTGGGAGGGGGGGATATAGATAATGAGACCATGCGCGGTTTTTCATGTGGAGGAGATCTCAAATATTTCTAGGAGTGCTTTCCGCCATTGCGCTCTTCGTTTAGTGTAAAAGATGATATCCGTGGTTATATGTCCTTTGTTTGTGGAGAAGTAGGGATCAGAGATGGGTGTTTCCAGGTTTAGTTTTATCATGTTGGGTTTGAAGTGTTTGGATGCTTTTTTAGAGAGATTGGGGGGTAGTTAATGTTGTAGGTATGTGCGCCTGTGCGCTCCATAGTGAGGCGGGCACTGTTAGAATAGGATAGGGCGTTATGGTGCGATATGTGTGTATGGTCTCGTACAGCAGGGTTGGTACTGTTTAGGGGTGATGGGCTTGGGAAGGAGTAGGGACACTAAGGCGGATGATTGAGCAGCTATGTTGGTGGCTTTGGTTTGTGCAGAGGGAGTAGAAGGAGATGTATCAAGTAGCGTAATAGCGCCTAGTCAGGCGAATGGAGGTTTGGGGGAGGCGCTGGGGCCGTAAAGATTGAGAGATGGATAGATAAAGATGATTTAATTATATTTTAGATTGAGGTTCTGACCTGTATGGGTAGAGAGGGAGATAGTCCAAGATGTCTGCCTCATTGGAGTGGGCATCATAGCCAACCGGATAGTCCTGTATCTCTTTCCATTGACTGAGCTGATCAGGAGTAGTCCTGTTTCGGTTTCTGTATATCAGTTGTTGTTTTTGGTCCTTTTTCAATGTTTATGTTTTGCTTCCTTCGAGGATCAAAGTCTTACTTTACCTATGGCAACAGTAAGCCGGAGGCGGACCCAAAGTGATGGTATTTATGAGGGCCGCCATTTTGTTGTAATGGATCTAGAAGCAGAATAGTAATCTGGAGAATTAACTAAAGTGAATGTAACTAGCAGAAAACATCAACGTGAAGAGGTTGCAGGGTGTAGCTGACCATCATTCATTTATTAAATGTCTTTATTAATTTGTCGTCTATATGTAGGTAAATGTATTAACTGAATGTGACTTATTTTCCTATGCAAATTCATAAAGCTCATATGCTGGTTTCTTATATTAGCTCAATTTTGTAGTCCTGAAATGTATTTACCTGGAAACACTCGCTTTATATTTAACAGTTTGAATTTCATGTGTGCTGTGGAATTTGTTCTTTCTCACGTTTTGTGTTGCAGGTGAAAAAAGGGCTTGTGTTAGCTAGAATAATGTATTTTTTTTGTCAGACAAGGAGAGAAAAAGTTACATATTACGGTCTGAATTGATAAAGGAAGTCCGTTGTCCTTCGCATAGGAGAAGGCTTTGGAACCAACAACAAATGTAGTGGGAAAAAGTAACACCGTTGTCCCATGGAAAACTACCTTTTAGGACGGTACCCAGAGCAGATGGTATGACCTGCAAAAGATCTTGGGAAAGTTCTCAATATTGACTTGTTGGGAGTAGGGAAAGTGCCCACTCCTCCTTTTGGTTTCGACTCCACATGCAGACAACTTTTATTTCTTGTCCCTGGAGATGCTTAAGTAGGGATGTAATTTTAGCGTTAGTGTGGGGATAAATGAATGCTTTACATTCATCATCCCTCAACTGTGAGAAGTTGGCTTGATGTATGATGTATCCAATTCTGGGGGCAACTTATATCAGTCCAAACAATCCCTTATGGTGATGGTTGTAAGTCAACCTTAAAGACAAGCTATCCTAGAGGTAGCATGGACTAAGCAGCCTAAAGGCTTAACTCAAGAGGACATGTGAAGCCAGCTGTTTTACCATATGCAATCCTGTAATATCAAATGAAAGGACACCACACAAGTTATATATTATAAAAATATATGTATTTATTCTCAGAATAATCCCCTGTACTCTTTATGAGTATAGAAGCACAAGCGTTTAAACAAAAGCACAATATAACATATGAAAGTTGCACAATTATGGATGAGGCCGGTGGCCACTCAAACTATGTATCAAAAAAGTGGTATAAGTATCACTATTCGATCAGTGGTAAGGCCTAGGGCCATGGGAATCGCTGGGACTACACTGGACTAACAGCAGTTAGGACGGGAGTAGCCTGCGGGAATCGGGTGCAGCGCTAAAAGCACACGCATGCACCAATGCAAAGTCAATGGTGCGTAAAAGTTATCGAGTTACAATTTTAAGAGTCTTCCGACTGGACTAGAAGGACAAAAGTTTAGACTTAGACACTAGAGGTGTAAACCACTAGAGGAGCACCGGCGTTCAAGAGTTACCTCACCCACAGGAAACGGGTGCACAGGTGCAAAAGCGTGTCGGGTCTCGTCGTGTAGATCTAGGGTGCCTGGAGATGGAGATGCTGCAGGCGGCCAGTAGAGAAGAGTCCGGTTGGATCCAAGGGTGGATCGAAGATGTGGAGTACCTGAAAGCAGAGGGAACAGACTCTGGGTCACTAGGCAGTGACCAGGAAGGAACCAGGAAGGAACCAGGCAATGTCGGGCGCAATCAGGTGGTTGTTGTGAAGCTTGTCTCCGCTGCCACGTGGACTCTGGGGCATCAAGGATATCCTGGAGGGAATCACGAGCTGTCCCACAAAGGCTCTCGCTGTCGGTGGTGTCGGTTTCCGGATCGTAGTCAACAGGCCTTGGCAAATGCAACCCACGCAGGATTCAAAGATCGCTTCTTACTCGGGCCAGCAAGGTCAGAGCGGGTGCTCCTTTTCAGGGGAGCGAGGGCCAGTCTGGAGCAACCAGACTAGCAGAGCCAATTCAAAGGTTCGTCGGTACTGGGGCCACTAGCCAACGGGCAAGCGACTGAGCCAACGCGTCAAGCAGGAAAATGCAAAAGGGCCGCACGCAGCACTCGATGAGTGTGGAGGAGTGAGCTTCAGTGCACAAGCTGCTCAAGGCTGGAGTTTCGCAGACTCCAATGCACAACTTCAAGGGAGCCTCGGATGCCGCACAGTCAGCACTTTGTAGTTTTTCCAAGATGGCCGGCCCCACGCTTTAGGTCGCCTCCACGGGTCTCAGCTTTGCAGGGACTGTGGATCGGGCTGCTGGAAGACAGGAACGCTGGGTCTTGTTGATCTCTGTTGCTCGAGTTCCAGCGGGAACTGCAACAAAGCAAATGGTGACGAGCTGGATGGTGCCTGTTTGCACAGGGTGGTCACTCCTTGACCACAAGGGAGATTCTTCAGTCTTCCACGTCGAGTGGGATGTCGAAGGGTCCAGAGTTTCGTTTCATAAGTTTCAGTCAGGATAATCTGATGTGCATCAGCACAGCTCCTACCTTTATTCCAAATCAAGGGGCTGGATTACCTGCTAGGTCCCTCCTATGGGTGGGACCCAGGAAGGGGGTGGTTACACCCCTTTCCCTTTGTCCAGTTTTGCACCAGAGCTGGGGCTGGAGTGCCCCAGAACCGGTTTGACTGGATTTTGCATGGGACACCTTGTGTGCCCCAGGCAGTGTCTAGTTTCTTTCAACCCTCCCTGCTCCAATCAACTATCTCCAGTCTGGGGTGGTGTAACACCTCCCTGTGACAGGAAACCCTTTGTCCAGGCCTCCCCTGCCAAGTTTCGGTCAGCAGCAGGAGGTCAGACTTGTGTCGGGGCAGCAGCATCCATTTTGTGATGCTGAGGCTCTGGTTAGGATTAACCGCGTTTAAAGCAAAGTAACATGTCTTCTCCCTCTAGAAGGGTGGAATGCTACCCCCGTCGCCAGAACTGGTGAGGGGGTAGTATTCCAAAGTGTATGACACCAAACACGACATGTTTTGATAAAGCCAAACCATAGTTAGCATTAACCGCGAGGATTATAATGCACTTAAGAGTATATGGTATGGCAGTATCACTGGAACAGCAGTAAGGAAACTGTTCCGAACACTGCAGACAGGCTCAGCTCATGCTAGAGCACCATCTCACATAAATCCAAGCACTCTGCCTCCAGGATTGTAAAGGCCTGCCATAGGAGTGACTTATAGGTGCATATGTGTCCAGATATAGGTTTAGACATAGGTATACTATATCTAAGCAAGGGGTGAGTACACCACCTTGCCCCAGCTGAGTGATCAGCCAGTTGTGTCGATTTAAGTGACCAGTCAGGGGTGGCAAAAGATATGCTGCAGCCCCTGGTGGCCTTGGATGCATCTATGCCCTGCGCACCTATAGTGCACTGTACAGGGACTGATAAGGTGTCCAGTACCAAATTGGTGATGTACCTATAGTACATGATTATGAATTTAGAGAGAGAACAGCAGGCTGTGGGTCTGATTAGCAGGCCCACAGCCACATTAAATCGAAAACCAGTGAAGCAAAAAGCAAAAATTGGGGTGACCATAGGATAGAGGACCCTACTCTCCTACACCCCCCCCAAACGCAGGGACAATAAACTTAACCTTGACCAGGTAAGTCTTCATGTTCTAAGTGGAAGTACCTGGAGAGACCATCTGCATTACCATGGTCAGTCCCTGGTCTGTGCTCCACTGTAAAGTCCATCCCCTGTAGGGAAATGGACCACCTGAGTAGTTTGGGGTTTTCACCCTACATCTGATTGAGCCACAAGAGGGGCGTATGATCTGTCTGATTTAGGAAGTGAGTACCAAACGAGTATGGCCTCAACTTCTTCAGGGCCCAAACCACAGCAAAGGCCTCCCTCTCAATGGCTGACCAACGTTTCTCCCTGGGGGTCAGCCTTCTGCTAATGAAAGCAATGGGCTGGTCTTGATCATCTACATTAAGTTGTGAAAGCACAGCACCCACCCCCAACTCAGAAGCATCTGTCTGAACAATGAACTGTTTGGAGTTAAGGATTGGTGTAGAGCACATGGCCTTCTTCAGGTCATCAAATGCCCTTTGACAGCTAACTGTCCACTGAACCTTTTTGGGCATCTTCTTGGATGTCAGATCATTCAATGGTGTCACAATGGACCCATAGTTCTTTACAAATTTCCTGTAATACCCAGTCAGGCCCAAGAAGGCTCTGACTTGTGTCTGGGTAGTTGGAGGAGCCCAGTCCTGTATGGCCTGGATCTTGCTCTCCAATGGTTGAACTTGGCCTCCACCTACTAGGTGGCCCAAGTACACAACCTTGCTCTGCCCTATCTGGCACTTGGTAGCCTTGATAGTCATGCCTGCCTTTTGCAGGGCCTCCAGAACCTTCTTCAGGTGGATCAGGTGATCCTCACAGGTAGAGGTAAAGACAGCAATATCATCTAGATATGCTGCACAAAAGTCATCCAACCCAGAAAGGACTTGATTCACCAACCTTTGGAAGGTGGCAGGTGCATTCTTCAAACCAAAGGGCATCACCACAAACTGATAATGTCCACTGGGGGTAGAGAATGCTGTTTTGGCCTTAGACTCCTCAGCTAACCCGATTTGCCAATAGCCAGCTGTCAAATCAAATGTGCTCAGATATTTGGCAGAAGCCAATTTATCAATGAGCTCATCTGCCCTTGGAATGGGATGAGCATCTGTCCTAGTGACAGCATTGAGACCTCTATAGTCCACACAAAATCTAATTTCTCTCTTTCCATCTTTGGTATGAGGTTTTGGCACAAGGACTACTGGGCTGGCCCAGGGGCTCTCTGATGGCTCAATCACTCCAAGTTCTAGCATTTTCTGCACCTCAGCCTTTATACAATCCCTGACATGGTCAGGTTGCCTATAGATATTATTCTTCACAGGCAGACTGTCACCTGTGTCCACCTCATGGGTGCACCAGTTAGTTTGACTGGGTGTAAGAGAAAACATATGTCTATGGGCCTGCAACACCTGTCTGCAGTCCATCTGTTGCTGTTCAGAGAGGATACATCATCACCTGACTCTGGGTCCTCCTCCTCCTCTTCTGGGATGGTGTTCCCATTATCTGGGGGGATCACTCCTTCTCCTGACCCTGAGGGAACTACTCTACCTTTCTCAAGATCATCCTTCTCCAGGATGGCTATCAGGACAGGAATGGTAGGGTTGTGACCCTTTTTCAGCTTCCTTGCAGTGCATAAGGCACTCAAGTCTCTATGGCTGAATTTGTCATAGCTGGAGGTTGCCTGTGGAGGGTCAACCACCACAGGTAGAGAGCTGGGAGCTTCACCTGTGCCAGACATGACTCTAGTGAGGTGTAAGTGATGCACTTACCTACACTAAGTGTTTTCCTACTGTACCTTGCTAGTGAGTTGTAGTCAGGGTGTGCTAAGCCCTTCTACCTACAACTACTAAGTTCAGTAGAACTTAAATATGCTAAGCTTTGTTTATATGTACCTATGGTACTTAATGTGATCTTTCAATTTGATAAAAGATTGCAATGGTAAAACAACAGCAAGCTCAAATCCGCACCACTGCTCACCAATGTGAGAAGTTGGCTTGATGTACGATGTCTCCAATTCTGGGGGCACCTTATATCAGTCCAAACAATCCCTTATGGTGATGGTTGTAAGTCAACCTTAAAGACAAGCTATCCTAGAGGTAGCATGGACTAAGCAGCCTAAAGGCTTAACTCAAGAGGACATGTGAAGCCAGCTGTTTTATCATATGCAATCCTGTTATATCAAATGAAAGGACACCACACAAGTTATATATTATAAAAAATATATGTATTTATTCTCAGAATAATCCCCTGTACTCTTTATGAGTATAGAAGCACAAGCGTATAAACAAAAGCACAGTATAACTTATGAAAGTTGCACAATTATGGATGAGGCCAGTGGCCACTCAAACCACATATCAAAAAAGTGGTATAAGTATCACTATTCGATCAGTGGTAAGGCCTAGGGCCTTGGGAATCACTGGGACTACACTGGACTAACAGCAGTTAGGACGGGAGTAGCCCGCGGGAATCGGTTACAGCGCTAAAAGCACACGCATGCACCAATGCAAAGTCAATGGTGCGTAAAAGTTATCAAGTTACAGTTTTAAGAGTCTTCCGAATGGACTAGAAGGACAAAACTTTAGACTTAGACACTAGAGGTGTAAACCACTACAGGAGCACTGGCGTTCAAGAGTTACCTCACCCACAGGAAGCGGGTGCACAGGTGCAAAAGCGTGTCGGGTCTCGTCGTGTAGATCTAGGGTGCCTGGAGATGAAGATGCTGCAGGCGGCCAGTAGAGAAGAGTCCGGTTGGATCCAAGGGTGGATCGAAGATGTAGAGTACCTGAAAGCAGAGGGGACAGAGTCTGGGTCACTAGCCAGTGACCAGGAAGGAACCAGGCAATGTTGGGCGCAGTCACATGGTTGTTGTGAAGCTTGTCTCCGCTGCCACGTGGACTCTGGTGCACCGAGGATGTCCTGGAGAGAATCACGAGCTGTCCCACAAAGGTTCTCGCTGTCGGCGGTGTCGGCTTACGGATCGGAGTCAACAGGCCTTGGCAAATGCAACCCACGCAGGATTCGAAGATTGCTTCTTACTCGGACCAGCAAGGTCAGAGCGGGTGCTCCTTTTCAGGGGAGCGAGGGCCAATCTGGAGCAAACAGACTAGCAGAGCAAATTCAAACGTTCATTGGTACTGGGGCCACTAGCCAACGGGCAAAACGATTCAAAAAGGGGGGTGGTGATGGACAGAGTATCTGAATTAAGCAGAACACTCTTACCCAGTCAAAAGATCAGGGCTTGATCCATCACCGTTTTTTAGCTCACTGCACCATCCCAGTTCAGAACCTGGCTACATGCAAATTAGTCTGTCCCTGGCCCAGTGCATCATGGGAACAGGGCAGACCAAACTACCAAGCCAATTCTTTACTGGAAAGGAAACAAGCTTCCGGGGACCGGTTTCTGGCATTACAGCCGTCTTCGGCCCGGCTTGCTTGAATCCTGATGGTGCAGTGAGCAAGGGACTCACATCTGAGCATACCCTTCCACACTTGTGGTGGCCAAAACGATTCAAAAAGGGGGGTGGTGATGGACAGAGTATCTGAATTAAGCAGAACACTCTTACCCAGTCAAAAGATCAGGGCTTGATCCATCACCGTTTTTTAGCTCACTGCACCATCCCAGTTCAGAACCTGGCTACATGCAAATTATTCTGTCCCTGGCCCAGTGCATCATGGGAACAGGGCAGACCAAACTACCAAGCCAATTCTTTACTGGAAAGGAAACAAGCTTCCGGGGACCGGTTTCTGGCATTACAGCCGTCTTCGGCCCGGCTTGCTTGAATCCTGATGGTGCAGTGAGCAAGGGACTCACATCTGAGCATACCCTTCCACACTTGTGGTGGCCAAAACGATTCAAAAAGGGGGGTGGTGATGGACAGAGTATCTGAATTAAGCAGAACACTCTTACCCAGTCAAAAGATCAGGGCTTGATCCATCACCGTTTTTTAGCTCACTGCACCATCCCAGTTCAGAACCTGGCTACATGCAAATTAGTCTGTCCCTGGCCCAGTGCATCATGGGAACAGGGCAGACCAAACTACCAAGCCAATTCTTTACTGGAAAGGAAACAAGCTTCCGGGGACCGGTTTCTGGCATTACAACCGTCTTCGGCCCGGCTTGCTTGAATCCTGATGGTGCAGTGAGCAAGGGACTCACATCTGAGCATACCCTTCCACACTTGTGGTGGCCAAAATGATTCAAAAAGGAGGGTGGGGATAGACAGAGTATCTGAATTAAGCAGAACACTCCTACCCAGTCAAAAGATCAGGGCTTGATCCATCACCTTTTTTTAGCTCACTGCACCATCCCAGTTCAGAACCTGGCTACATGCAAATTAGTCTGTCCCTGGCCCAGTGCATCATGGAAACAGGGCAGACCAAACTACCTAGCCAATTCTTTACTGGAAAGGAAACAAGCTTCCGGGGACCGGTTTCTGGCATTACAGCGGTCTTCGGCCCGGCTTGCTTGAATCCTGATGGTGCAGTGAGCAAGGGACTCACATCTGAGCATACCCTTCCAAACTTGTGGTGGCCAAAACGATTCAAAAAGGGGGGTGGTGATGGACAGAGTATCTGAATTAAGCAGAACACTCCTACCCAGTCAAAAGATCAGGGCTTGATCCATCACCGTTTTTTAGCTCACTGCACCATCCCAGTTCAGAACCTGGCTACATGCAAATTAGTCTGTCCCTGGCCCAGTGCATCATGGGAACAGGGCAGACCAAACTACCAAGCCAATTCTTTACTGGAAAGGAAACAAGCTTCCGGGGACCGGTTTCTGGCATTACAGCCGTCTTCGGCCCGGCTTGCTTGAATCCTGATGGTGCAGTGAGCAAGGGACTCACATCTGAGCATACCCTTCCACACTTGTGGTGGCCAAAACTATTCAGAAAGGGGGGTGGTGATGGACAGAGTATCTGAATTAAGCAGAACACTCCTACCCAGTCAAAAGATCAGGGCTTGATCCATCACCGTTTTTTAGCTCACTGCACCATCCCAGTTCAGAACCTGGCTACATGCAAATTAGTCTGTCCCTGGCTCAGTGCATCATGGGAACAGGGCAGACCAAACTACCAAGCCAATTCTTTACTGGAAAGGAAACAAGCTTCCGGGGACCGGTTTCTGGCATTACAGCCGTCTTCGGCCCGGCTTGCTTGAATCCTGATGGTGCAGTGAGCAAGGGACTCACATCTGAGCATACCCTTCCACACTTGTGGTGGCCAAAACGATTCAAAAAGGGGGGTGGTGATGGACAGAGTATCTGAATTAAGCAGAACACTCTTACCCAGTCAAAATATCAGGGCTTGATCCATCACCGTTTTTTAGCTCACTGCACCATCCCAGTTCAGAACCTGGCTACATGCAAATTAGTCTGTCCCTGGCCCAGTGCATCATGGGAACAGGGCAGACCAAACTACCAAGCCAATTCTTTACTGGAAAGGAAACAAGCTTCCGGGGACCGGTTTCTGGCATTACAGCCGTCTTCGGCCCGGCTTGCTTGAATCCTGATGGTGCAGTGAGCAAGGGACTCACATCTGAGCATACCCTTCCACACTTGTGGTGGCCAAAACGATTCAAAAAGGGGGGTGGTGATGGACAGAGTATCTGAATTAAGCAGAACACTCTTACCCAGTCAAAATATCAGGGCTTGATCCATCACCGTTTTTTAGCTCACTGCACCATCCCAGTTCAGAACCTGGCTACATGCAAATTAGTCTGTCCCTGGCCCAGTGCATCATGGGAACAGGGCAGACCAAACTACCAAGCCAATTCTTTACTGGAAAGGAAACAAGCTTCCGGGGACCGGTTTCTGGCATTACAGCCGTCTTCGGCCCGGCTTGCTTGAATCCTGATGGTGCAGTGAGCAAGGGACTCACATCTGAGCATACCCTTCCACACTTGTGGTGGCCAAAACGATTCAAAAAGGGGGGTGGTGATGGACAGAGTATCTGAATTAAGCAGAACACTCTTACCCAGTCAAAAGATCAGGGCTTGATCCATCACCGTTTTTTAGCTCACTGCACCATCCCAGTTCAGAACCTGGCTACATGCAAATTAGTCTGTCCCTGGCCCAGTGCATCATGGGAACAGGGCAGACCAAACTACCAAGCCAATTCTTTACTGGAAAGGAAACAAGCTTCCGGGGACCGGTTTCTGGCATTACAGCCGTCTTCGGCCCGGCTTGCTTGAATCCTGATGGTGCAGTGAGCAAGGGACTCACATCTGAGCATACCCTTCCACACTTGTGGTGGCCAAAACGATTCAAAAAGGGGGGTGGGGATAGACAGAGTATCTGAATTAAGCAGAACACTCCTACCCAGTCAAAAGATCAGGGCTTGATCCATCACTTTTTTTAGCTCACTGCACCATCCCAGTTCAGAACCTGGCTACATGCAAATTAGTCTGTCCCTGGCCCAGTGCATCATGGGAACAGGGCAGACCAAACTACCTAGCCAATTCTTTACTGGAAAGGAAAAAAGCTTCCGGGGACCGGTTTCTGGCATTACAGCCGTCTTCGGCCCAGCTTGCTTGAATCCTGATGGTGCAGTGAGCAAGGGACTCACATCTGAGCATACCCTTCCAAACTTGTGGTGGCCAAAACGATTCAAAAAGGGGGGTGGTGATGGACAGAGTATCTGAATTAAGCAGAACACTCCTACCCAGTCAAAAGATCAGGGCTTGATCCATCACCGTTTTTTAGCTCACTGCACCATCCCAGTTCAGAACCTGGCTACATGCAAATTAGTCTGTCCCTGGCCCAGTGCATCATGGGAACAGGACAGACCAAACTACCAAGCCAATTCTTTACTGGAAAGGAAACAAGCTTCCGGGGACCGGTTTCTGGCATTACAGCCGTCTTCGGCCCGGCTTGCTTGAATCCTGATGGTGCAGTGAGCAAGGGACTCACATCTGAGCATACCCTTCCACACTTGTGGTGGCCAAAACTATTCAAAAAGGGGGGTGGTGATGGACAGAGTATCTGAATTAAGCAGAACACTCCTACCCAGTCAAAAGATCAGGGCTTGATCCATCACCGTTTTTTAGCTCACTGCACCATCCCAGTTCAGAACCTGGCTACATGCAAATTAGTCTGTCCCTGGCCCAGTGCATCATGGGAACAGGGCAGACCAAACTACCAAGCCAATTCTTTACTGGAAAGGAAACAAGCTTCCGGGGACCGGTTTCTGGCATTACAGCCGTCTTCGGCCCGGCTTGCTTGAATCCTGATGGTGCAGTGAGCAAGGGACTCACATCTGAGCATACCCTTCCACACTTGTGGTGGCCAAAACGATTCAAAAAGGGGGGTGGTGATGGACAGAGTATCTGAATTAAGCAGAACACTCTTACCCAGTCAAAAGATCAGGGCTTGATCCATCACCCTTTTTAGCTCACTGCACCATCCCAGTTCAGAACCTGGCTACATGCAAATTAGTCTGTCCCTGGCCCAGTGCATCATGGGAACAGGGCAGACCAAACTACCAAGCCAATTCTTTACTGGAACGGAAACAAGCTTCCGGGGACCGGTTTCTGGCATTACAGCCGTCTTCGGCCCGGCTTGCTTGAATCCTGATGGTGCAGTGAGCAAGGGACTCACATCTGAGCATACCCTTCCACACTTGTGGTGGCCAAAACGATTCAAAAAGGGGGGTGGTGATGGACAGAGTATCTGAATTAAGCAGAACACTCCTACCCAGTCAAAAGATCAGGGCTTGATCCATCACCTTTTTTTAGCTCACTGCACCATCCCAGTTCAGAACCTGGCTACATGCAAATTAGTCTGTCCCTGGCCCAGTGCATCATGGGAACAGGGCAGACCAAACTACCAAGCCAATTCTTTACTGGAAAGGAAACAAGCTTCCGGGGACCGGTTTCTGGCATTACAGCCGTCTTCGGCCCGGCTTGCTTGAATCCTGATGGTGCAGTGAGCAAGGGACTCACATCTGAGCATACCCTTCCACACTTGTGGTGGCCAAAATGATTCAAAAAGGGGGTGGTGATGGACAGAGTATCTGAATTAAGCAGAACACTCCTACCCAGTCAAAAGATCAGGGCTTGATCCATCACCGTTTTTTAGCTCACTGCACCATCCCAGTTCAGAACCTGGCTACATGCAAATAAGTCTGTCCCTGGCCCAGTGCATCATGGGAACAGGGCAGACCAAACTACCAAGCCAATTCTTTACTGGAAAGGAAACAAGCTTCCGGGGACCGGTTTCTGGCATTACAGCCGTCTTCGGCCTGGCTTGCTTGAATCCTGATGGTGCAGTGAGCAAGGGACTCACATCTGAGCATACCCTTCCACACTTGTGGTGGCCAAAACGATTAAATAAGGGGTGTGGTGATGGACAGAGTATCTGAATTAAGCAGAACACTCCTACCCAGTCAAAGGATCAGGGCTTGATCCATCATCTGTTTTTTAGCTCACTGCACCATCCCAGTTCAGAACCTGGCTACATGCAAATTAGTCTGTCCCTGGCCCAGTGCATCATGGGAACAGGGCAGACCAAACTACCAAGCCAATTCTTTACTGGAAAGGAAACAAGCTTCCGGGGACCGGTTTCTGGCATTACAGCCGTCTTCGGCCCGGCCTGCTTGAATCCTGATGGTGCAGTGAGCAAGGGACTCACATCTGAGCATACCCTTCCACACTTGTGGTGGCCAAAACGATTCAAAAAGGGGGGTGGTGATGGACAGAGTATCTGAATTAAGCAGAACACTCCTACCCAGTCAAAAGATCAGGGCTTGATCCATCACCCTTTTTTAGCTCACTGCACCATCCCAGTTCAGAACCTGGCTACATGCAAATTAGTCTGTCCCTGGCCCAGTGCATCATGGGAACAGGGCAGACCAAACTACCAAGCCAATTCTTTACTGGAAAGGGAACAAGCTTCCGGGGACCGGTTTCTGGCATCACAGCCGTCTTCGGCCCGGCTTGCTTGAATCCTGATGGTGCAGTGAGGAAGGGACTCACATCTGAGCATACACTTCCACACTTGTGGTGGCCAAAACGATTCAAAAAGGGGGGTGGTGATGGACAGAGTATCTGAATTAAGCAGAACACTCCTACCCAGTCAAAAGATCAGGGCTTGATCCATCACCGTTTTTTAGCTCACTGCACCATCCCAGTTCAGAACCTGGCTACATGCAAATTAGTCTGTCCCTGGCCCAGTGCATCATGGGAACAGGGCAGACCAAACTACCAAGCCAATTCTTTACTGGAAAGGAAACAAGCTTCCGGGGACCGGTTTCTGGCATTACAGCCGTCTTCGGCCCGGCTTGCTTGAATCCTGATGGTGCAGTGAGCAAGGGACTCACATCTGAGCATACCCTTACACACTTGTGGTGGCCAAAACGATTCAAAAAGGGGGGTGGTGATGGACAGAGTATCTGAATTAAGCAGAACACTCCTACCCAGTCAAAAGATCAGGGCTTGATCCATCACCTTTTTTTTAGCTCACTGCACCATCCCAGTTCAGAACCTGGCTACATGCAAATTAGTCTGTCCCTGGCCCAGTGCATCATGGGAACAGGACAGACCAAACTACAAGCCAATTCTTTACTGGAAAGGAAACAAGCTTCCGGGGACCGGTTTCTGTCATTACAGCCGTCTTCGGCCCGGCTTGCTTGAATCCTGATGGTGCAGTGAGCAAGGGACTCACATCTGAGCATACCCTTCCACACTTGTGGTGGCCAAAATGATTCAAAAAGGGGGTGGTGATGGACAGAGTATCTGAATTAAGCAGAACACTCCTACCCAGTCAAAAGATCAGGGATTGATCCATCACCGTTTTTTAGCTCACTGCACCAACCCAGTTCAGAACCTGGCTACATGCAAATTAGTCTGTCCCTGGCCCAGTGCATCATGGGAACAGGGCAGACCAAACTACCAAGCCAATTCTTTACTGGAAAGGAAACAAGCTTCCGGGGACCGGTTTCTGGCATTACAGCCGTCTTCGGCCCGGCTTGCTTGAATCCTGATGGTGCAGTGAGCAAGGGACTCACATCTGAGCATACACTTCCACACTTGTGGTGGCCAAAATGATTCAAAAAGGGGGGTGGGGATGGACAGAGTATCTGAATTAAGCAGAACACTCCTACCCTGTCAAAAGATCAGGGCTTGATCCATCACCGTTTTTTAGCTCACTGCACCATCCCAGTTCAGAACCTGGCTACATGCAAATTAGTCTGTCCCTGGACCAGTGCATCATGGGAACAGGGCAGACCAAACTACCAAGCCAATTCTTTACTGGAAAGGAAACAAGCTTCCGGGGACCGGTTTCTGGCATTACAGCCGTCTTCGGCCTGGCTTGCTTGAATCCTGATGGTGCAGTGAGCAAGGGACTCACATCTGAGCATACCCTTCCACACTTGTGGTGGCCAAAATGATTCAAAAAGGGGGTGGTGATGGACAGAGTATCTGAATTAAGCAGAACACTCCTACCCAGTCAAAAGATCAGGGATTGATCCATCACCGTTTTTTAGCTCACTGCACCAACCCAGTTCAGAACCTGGCTACATGCAAATTAGTCTGTCCCTGGCCCAGTGCATCATGGGAACAGGGCAGACCAAACTACCAAGCCAATTCTTTACTGGAAAGGAAACAAGCTTCCGGGGACCGGTTTCTGGCATTACAGCCGTCTTCGGCCCGGCTTGCTTGAATCCTGATGGTGCAGTGAGCAAGGGACTCACATCTGAGCATACACTTCCACACTTGTGGTGGCCAAAACGATTCAAAATGGGGGGTGGTGATGGACAGAGTATCTGAATTAAGCAGAACACTCCTACCCAGTCAAAAGATCAGGGCTTGATCCATCACCGTTTTTTAGCTCACTGCACCATCCCAGTTCAGAACCTGGCTACATGCAAATTAGTCTGTCCCTGGACCAGTGCATCATGGGAACAGGGCAGACCAAACTACCAAGCCAATTCTTTACTGGAAAGGAAACAAGCTTCCGGGGACCGGTTTCTGGCATTACAGCCGTCTTCGGCCTGGCTTGCTTGAATCCTAATGGTGCAGTGAGCAAGGGACTCACATCTGAGCATACCCTTCCACACTTGTGGTGGCCGAAACGATTAAAAAAGGGGTGTGGTGATGGACAGAGTATCTGAATTAAGCAGAACACTCCTACCCAGTCAAAGGATTAGGGCTTGATCCATCACCGTTTTTTAGCTCACTGCACCATCCCAGTTCAGAACCTGGCCACATGCAAATTAGTCTGTCCCTGGCCCAGTGCATCATGGGAACAGGGCAGACCAAACTACCAAGCCAATTCTTTACTGGAAAGGAAACAAGATTCCGGGGACCGGTTTCTGGCATTACAGCCGTCTTCGGCCCGGCTTGCTTGAATCCTGATGGTGCAGTGAGCAAGGGACTCACATCTGAGCATACCCTTCCACACTTGTGGTGGCCAAAAGGATTCAAAAAGGGGGGTGGTGATGGACAGAGTATCTGAATTAAGCAGAACACTCCTACCCAGTCAAAAGATCAGGGCTTGATCCATCACCGTTTTTAGCTCACTGCACCATCCCAGTTCAGAACCTGGCTACATGCAAATTAGTCTGTCCCTGGCCCAGTGCATCATGGGAACAGGGCAGACCAAACTACCGAGCCAATTCTTTACTGGAAAGGAAACAAGCTTCCGGGGACCGGTTTCTGGCATTACAGCCGTCTTCGGCCTGGCTTGCTTGAATCCTGATGGTGCAGTGAGCAAGGGACTCACATCTGAGCATACCCTTCCACACTTGTGGTGGCCAAAATGATTCAAAAAGGGGGTGGTGATGGACAGAGTATCTGAATTAAGCAGAACACTCCTACCCAGTCAAAAGATCAGGGCTTGATCCATCACCGTTTTTTAGCTCACTGCACCATCCCAGTTCAGAACCTGGCTACATGCAAATTAGTCTGTCCCTGGCCCAGTGCATCATGGGAACAGGGCAGACCAAACTACCAAGCCAATTCTTTACTGGAAAGGGAACAAGCTTCCGGGGACCGGTTTCTGGCATCACAGCCGTCTTCGGCCCGGCTTGCTTGAATCCTGATGGTGCAGTGAGGAAGGGACTCACATCTGAGCATACACTTCCACACTTGTGGTGGCCAAAACGATTCAAAAAGGGGGGTGGTGATGGACAGAGTATCTGAATTAAGCAGAACACTCCTACCCAGTCAAAAGATCAGGGCTTGATCCATCACCGTTTTTTAGCTCACTGCACCATCCCAGTTCAGAACCTGGCTACATGCAAATTAGTCTGTCCCTGGCCCAGTGCATCATGGGAACAGGGCAGACCAAACTACCAAGCCAATTCTTTACTGGAAAGGAAACAAGCTTCCGGGGACCGGTTTCTGGCATTACAGCCGTCTTCGGCCCGGCTTGCTTGAATCTTGATGGTGCAGTGAGCAAGGGACTCACATCTGAGCATACCCTTACACACTTGTGGTGGCCAAAACGATTCAAAAAGGGGGGTGGTGATGGACAGAGTATCTGAATTAAGCAGAACACTCCTACCCAGTCAAAAGATCAGGGCTTGATCCATCACCTTTTTTTTAGCTCACTGCACCATCCCAGTTCAGGACCTGGCTACATGCAAATTAGTCTGTCCCTGGCCCAGTGCATCATGGGAACAGGACAGACCAAACTACAAGCCAATTCTTTACTGGAAAGGAAACAAGCTTCCGGGGACCGGTTTCTGGCATTACAGCCGTCTTCGGCCCGGCTTGCTTGAATCCTGATGGTGCAGTGAGCAAGGGACTCACATCTGAGCATACCCTTCCACACTTGTGGTGGCCAAAATGATTCAAAAAGGGGGTGGTGATGGACAGAGTATCTGAATTAAGCAGAACACTCCTACCCAGTCAAAAGATCAGGGATTGATCCATCACCGTTTTTTAGCTCACTGCACCATCCCAGTTCAGAACCTGGCTACATGCAAATTAGTCTGTCCCTGGACCAGTGCATCATGGGAACAGGGCAGACCAAACTACCAAGCCAATTCTTTACTGGAAAGGAAACAAGCTTCCGGGGACCGGTTTCTGGCATTACAGCCGTCTTCGGCCTGGCTTGCTTGAATCCTGATGGTGCAGTGAGCAAGGGACTCACATCTGAGCATACCCTTCCACACTTGTGGTGGCCAAAATGATTCAAAAAGGGGGTGGTGATGGACAGAGTATCTGAATTAAGCAGAACACTCCTACCCAGTCAAAAGATCAGGGATTGATCCATCACCGTTTTTTAGCTCACTGCACCAACCCAGTTCAGAACCTGGCTACATGCAAATTAGTCTGTCCCTGGCCCAGTGCATCATGGGAACAGGGCAGACCAAACTACCAAGCCAATTCTTTACTGGAAAGGAAACAAGCTTCCGGGGACCGGTTTCTGGCATTACAGCCGTCTTCGGCCCGGCTTGCTTGAATCCTGATGGTGCAGTGAGCAAGGGACTCACATCTGAGCATACACTTCCACACTTGTGGTGGCCATAACGATTCAAAAAGGGGGGTGGTGATGGACAGAGTATCTGAATTAAGCAGAACACTCCTACCCAGTCAAAAGATCAGGGCTTGATCCATCACCGTTTTTTAGCTCACTGCACCATCCCAGTTCAGAACCTGGCTACATGCAAATTAGTCTGTCCCTGGACCAGTGCATCATGGGAACAGGGCAGACCAAACTACCAAGCCAATTCTTTACTGGAAAGGAAACAAGCTTCCGGGGACCGGTTTCTGGCATAACAAGCCGTCTTCGGCCTGGCTTGCTTGAATCCTAATGGTGCAGTGAGCAAGGGACTCACATCTGAGCATACCCTTCCACACTTGTGGTGGCCGAAACGATTAAAAAAGGGGTGTGGTGATGGACAGAGTATCTGAATTAAGCAGAACACTCCTACCCAGTCAAAGGATTAGGGCTTGATCCATCACCGTTTTTTAGCTCACTGCACCATCCCAGTTCAGAACCTGGCCACATGCAAATTAGTCTGTCCCTGGCCCAGTGCATCATGGGAACAGGGCAGACCAAACTACCAAGCCAATTCTTTACTGGAAAGGAAACAAGCTTCCGGGGACCGGTTTCTGGCATTACAGCCGTCTTCGGCCCGGCTTGCTTGAATCCTGATGGTGCAGTGAGCAAGGGACTCACATCTGAGCATACCCTTCCACACTTGTGGTGGCCAAAAGGATTCAAAAAGGGGGGTGGTGATGGACAGAGTATCTGAATTAAGCAGAACACTCCTACCCAGTCAAAAGATCAGGGCTTGATCCATCACCGTTTTTAGCTCACTGCACCATCCCAGTTCAGAACCTGGCTACATGCAAATTAGTCTGTCCCTGGCCCAGTGCATCATGGGAACAGGGCAGACCAAACTACCGAGCCAATTCTTTACTGGAAAGGAAACAAGCTTCCGGGGACCGGTTTCTGGCATTACAGCCGTCTTCGGCCTGGCTTGCTTGAATCCTGATGGTGCAGTGAGCAAGGGACTCACATCTGAGCATACCCTTCCACACTTGTGGTGGCCAAAACGATTCAAAAAGGGGTGTGGTGATGGACAGAGTATCTGAATTAAGCAGAACACTCCTACCCAGTCAAAGGATCAGGGCTTGATCCATCACCGATTTTTTACCTCACTGCACCATCCCAGTTCAGAACCTGGCTACATGCAAATTAGTCTGTACCTGGCCCAGTGCTACATGGGAACAGGGCAGACCAAACTACCAAGCCAATTCTTTACTGGAAAGGAAACAAGCTTCCGGGGACCGGTTTCTGGCATTACAGCCGTCTTCGGCCCGGCTTGCTTGAATCCTGATGGTGCAGTGAGCAAGGGACTCACATCTGAGCATACCCTTCCACACTTGTGGTGGCCAAAACGATTCAAAAAGGGGGGTGGTGATGGACAGAGTATCTGAATTAAGCAGAACACTCCTACCCAGTTAAAAGATCAGGGCTTGATCCATCACCGTTTTTTATCTCACTGCACCATCCCAGTTCAGATCCTGGCTACATGCAAATTAGTCTGTCCCTGGCCCAGTGCATCATGGGAACAGGGCAGACCAAACTACCAAGCCAATTCTTTACTGGAAAGGAAACAAGCTTCCGGGGACCGGTTTCTGGCATTACAGCCGTCTTCGGCCCGGCTTGCTTGAATCCTGATGGTGCAGTGAGCAAGGGACTCACATCTGAGCATACCCTTCCACACTTGTGGTGGCCAAAACGATTCAAAAAGGGGGGTGGTGATGGACAGAGTATCTGAATTAAGCAGAACACTCCTACCCAGTCAAAAGATCAGGGCTTGATCCATCACTGTTTTTTAGCTCACTGCACCATCCCAGTTCAGAACCTGGCTACATGCAAATTAGTCTGTCCCTGGCCCAGTGCATCAAGGGAACAGGAGAGACCAAACTACCAAGCCAATTCTTTACTGGAAAGGAAACAAGCTTCCGGGGACCGGTTTCTGGCATTACAGCCGTCTTCGGCCCGGCTTGCTTGAATCCTGATGGTGCAGTGAGCAAGGGACTCACATCTGAGCATACCCTTCCACACTTGTGGTGGCCAAAATGATTCAAAAAGGGGGTGGTGATGGACAGAGTATCTGAATTAAGCAGAACACTCCTACCCAGTCAAAAGATCAGTGCTTGATCCATCACCGTTTTTTAGCTCACTGCACCATCCCAGTTCAGAACCTGGCCACATGCAAATTAGTCTGTCCCTGGCCCAGTGCATCATGGGAACAGGGCAGACCAAACTACCAAGCCAATTCTTTACTGGAAAGGAAACAAGCTTCCGGGGACCGGTTTCTGGCATTACAGCCGTCTTCGGCCCGGCTTGCTTGAATCCTGATGGTGCAGTGAGCAAGGGACTCACATCTGAGCATACCCTTCCACACTTGTGGTGGCCAAAAGGATTCAAAAAGGGGGGTGGTGATGGACAGAGTATCTGAATTAAGCAGAACACTCCTACCCAGTCAAAAGATCAGGGCTTGATCCATCACCGTTTTTAGCTCACTGCACCATCCCAGTTCAGAACCTGGCTACATGCAAATTAGTCTGTCCCTGGCCCAGTGCATCATGGGAACAGGGCAGACCAAACTACCGAGCCAATTCTTTACTGGAAAGGAAACAAGCTTCCGGGGACCGGTTTCTGGCATTACAGCCGTCTTCGGCCTGGCTTGCTTGAATCCTGATGGTGCAGTGAGCAAGGGACTCACATCTGAGCATACCCTTCCACACTTGTGGTGGCCAAAACGATTCAAAAAGGGGTGTGGTGATGGACAGAGTATCTGAATTAAGCAGAACACTCCTACCCAGTCAAAGGATCAGGGCTTGATCCATCACCGATTTTTTACCTCACTGCACCATCCCAGTTCAGAACCTGGCTACATGCAAATTAGTCTGTACCTGGCCCAGTGCTACATGGGAACAGGGCAGACCAAACTACCAAGCCAATTCTTTACTGGAAAGGAAACAAGCTTCCGGGGACCGGTTTCTGGCATTACAGCCGTCTTCGGCCCGGCTTGCTTGAATCCTGATGGTGCAGTGAGCAAGGGACTCACATCTGAGCATACCCTTCCACACTTGTGGTGGCCAAAACGATTCAAAAAGGGGGGTGGTGATGGACAGAGTATCTGAATTAAGCAGAACACTCCTACCCAGTTAAAAGATCAGGGCTTGATCCATCACCGTTTTTTATCTCACTGCACCATCCCAGTTCAGATCCTGGCTACATGCAAATTAGTCTGTCCCTGGCCCAGTGCATCATGGGAACAGGGCAGACCAAACTACCAAGCCAATTCTTTACTGGAAAGGAAACAAGCTTCCGGGGACCGGTTTCTGGCATTACAGCCGTCTTCGGCCCGGCTTGCTTGAATCCTGATGGTGCAGTGAGCAAGGGACTCACATCTGAGCATACCCTTCCACACTTGTGGTGGCCAAAACGATTCAAAAAGGGGGGTGGTGATGGACAGAGTATCTGAATTAAGCAGAACACTCCTACCCAGTCAAAAGATCAGGGCTTGATCCATCACTGTTTTTTAGCTCACTGCACCATCCCAGTTCAGAACCTGGCTACATGCAAATTAGTCTGTCCCTGGCCCAGTGCATCAAGGGAACAGGAGAGACCAAACTACCAAGCCAATTCTTTACTGGAAAGGAAACAAGCTTCCGGGGACCGGTTTCTGGCATTACAGCCGTCTTCGGCCCGGCTTGCTTGAATCCTGATGGTGCAGTGAGCAAGGGACTCACATCTGAGCATACCCTTCCACACTTGTGGTGGCCAAAATGATTCAAAAAGGGGGTGGTGATGGACAGAGTATCTGAATTAAGCAGAACACTCCTACCCAGTCAAAAGATCAGTGCTTGATCCATCACCGTTTTTTAGCTCACTGCACCAACCCAGTTCAGAACCTGGCTACATGCAAATTAGTCTGTCCCTGGCCCAGTGCATCATGGGAACAGGGCAGACCAAACTACCAAGCCAATTCTTTACTGGAAAGGAAACAAGCTTCCGGGGACCGGTTTCTGGCATTACAGCCGTCTTCGGCCCGGCTTGCTTGAATCCTGATGGTGCAGTGAGCAAGGGACTCACATCTGAGCATACCCTTCCGCACTTGTGGTGGCCAAAAGGATTCAAAAAGGGGGGTGGTGATGGACAGAGTATCTGAATTAAGCAGAACACTCCTACCCAGTCAAAAGATCAGGGCTTGATCCATCACCTTTTTTTAGCTCACTGCACCATCCCAGTTCAGAACCTGGCTACATGCAAATTAGTCTGTCCCTGGCCCAGTGCATCATGGGAACAGGGCAGACCAAACTACCGAGCCAATTCTTTACTGGAAAGGAAACACGCTTCCGGGGACCGGTTTCTGGCATTACAGCCGTCTTCGGCCTGGCTTGCTTGAATCCTGATGGTGCAGTGAGCAAGGGACTCACATCTGAGCATACCCTTCCACACTTGTGGTGGCCAAAACGATTCCAAAAGGGGTGTGGTGATGGACAGAGTATCTGAATTAAGCAGAACACTCCTACCCAGTCAAAGGATCAGGGCTTGATCCATCACCGTTTTTTACCTCACTGCACCATCCCAGTTCAGAACCTGGCTACATGCAAATTAGTCTGTCCCTGGCCCAGTGCATCATGGGAACAGGGCAGACCAAACTACCAAGCCAATTCTTTACTGGAAAGGAAACAAGCTTCCGGGGACCGGTTTCTGGCATTACAGCCATCTTCGGCCCGGCTTGCTTGAATCCTGATGGTGCAGTGAGCAAGGGACTCACATCTGAGCATACCCTTCCACACTTGTGGTGGCCAAAACGATTCAAAAAGGGGGGTGGTGATGGACAGAGTATCTGAATTAAGCAGAACACTCCTACCCAGTCAAAAGATCAGGGCTTGATCCATCACCGTTTTTTAGCTCACTGCACCATCCCAGTTCAGAACCTGGCTACATGCAAATTAGTCTGTCCCTGGCCCAGTGCATCATGGGAACAGGGCAGACCAAACTACCAAGCAAATTCTTTACTGGAAAGGAAACAAGCTTCCGGGGACCGGTTTCTGGCATTACAGCCGTCTTCGGCCCGGCTTGCTTGAATCCTGATGGTGCAGTGAGCAAGGGACTCACATCTGAGCATACCCTTCCACACTTGTGGTGGCCAAAACGATTCAAAAAGGGTGGTGGTGATGGACAGAGTATCTGAATTAAGCAGAACACTCCTACCCAGTCAAAAGATCAGGGCTTGATCCATCACCGTTTTTTAGCTCACTGCACCATCCCAGTTCAAAACCTGGCTACATGCAAATTAGTCTGTCCCTGGCCCAGTGCATCATGGGAACAGGGCAGACCAAACTACCAAGCCAATTCTTTACTGGAAAGGAAACAAGCTTCCGGGAACCGGTTTCTGGCATTACAGCCGTCTTCGGCCCGGCTTGCTTGAATCCTGATTGTGCAGTGAGCAAGGGACTCACATCTGAGCATACCCTTCCACACTTGTGGTGGCCAAAACGATTCAAAACGGGGGGTGGTGATGGACAGAGTATCTGAATTAAGCAGAACACTCCTACCCAGTCAAAAGATCAGGGCTTGATCCATCACCGATTTTTTACCTCACTGCACCATCCCAGTTCAGAACCTGGCTACATGCAAATTAGTCTGTCCCTGGCCCAGTGCATCATGGGAACAGGGCAGACCAAACTACCAAGCCAATTCTTTACTGGAAAGGAAACAAGCTTCCGGGGACCGGTTTCTGGCATTACAGCCATCTTCGGCCCGGCTTGCTTGAATCCTGATGGTGCAGTGAGCAAGGGACTCACATCTGAGCATACCCTTCCACACTTGTGGTGGCCAAAACGATTCAAAAAGGGGGGTGGTGATGGACAGAGTATCTGAATTAAGCAGAACACTCCTACCCAGTCAAAAGATCAGGGCTTGATCCATCACCGTTTTTTAGCTCACTGCACCATCCCAGTTCAGAACCTGGCTACATGCAAATTAGGCTGTCCCTGGCCCAGTGCATCATGGGAACAGGGCAGACCAAACTACTAAGCCAATTCTTTACTGGAAAGGAAACAAGCTTCGGGGGAACGGTTTCTGGCATTACAGCCGTCTTCGGCCCGGCTTGCTTGAATCCTGATGGTGCAGTGAGCAAGGGACCACATCTGAGCATACCCTTCCACACTTGTGGTGGCCAAAACGATTCAAAAAGGGGGGTGGTGATGGACAGAGTATCTGAATTAAACAGAACACTCCTACCCAGTCAAAAGATCAGGGCTTGATCCATCACCGTTTTTTAGCTCACTGCACCATCCCAGTTCAAAACCTGGCTACATGCAAATTAGTCTGTCCCTGGCCCAGTGCATCATGGGAACAGGGCAGACCAAACTACCAAGCCAATTCTTTACTGGAAAGGAAACAAGCTTCCGGGAACCGGTTTCTGGCATTACAGCCGTCTTCGGCCCGGCTTGCTTGAATCCTGATTGTGCAGTGAGCAAGGGACTCACATCTGAGCATACCCTTCCACACTTGTGGTGGCCAAAACGATTCAAAACGGGGGGTGGTGATGGACAGAGTATCTGAATTAAGCAGAACACTCCTACCCAGTCAAAAGATCAGGGCTTGATCCATCACCGTTTTTTGGCTCACTGCACCATCCCAGTTCAGAACCTGGCTACATGCAAATTAGTCTGTCCCTGGCCCAGTGCATCATGGTAACAGGGCAGACCAAACTACCAAGCCAATTCTTTACTGGAAAGGAAACAAGCTTCTGGGGACCGGTTTCTGGCATTACAGCCGTCTTCGGCCTGGCTTGCTTGAATCCTGATGGTGCAGTGAGCAAGGGACTCACATCTGAGCATACCCTTCCACACTTGTGGTGGCCAAAACGATTCAAAAAGGGGGGTGGTGATGGACAGAGTATCCGAATTAAGCAGAACACTCCTACCCAGTCAAAAGATCAGGGCTTGATCCATCACTGTTTTTTATCTCACTGCACCATCCCAGTTCAGAACCTGGCTACATGCAAATTAGTCTGTCCCTGGCCCAGTGCATCATGGGAACAGGGCAGACCAAACTACCAAGCCAATTCTTTACTGGAAAGGAAACAAGCTTCCGGGGACCGGTTTCTGGCATTACAGCCGTCTTCGGCCCGGCTTGCTTGAATCCTGATGGTGCAGTGAGCAAGGGACTCACATCTGAGCATACCCTTCCACACTTGTGGTGGCCAAAATGATTCAAAAAGGGGGGTGGTGATGGACAGAGTATCTGAATTAAGCAGAACACTCCTACCCAGTCAAAAGATCAGGGCTTGATCCATCACCGTTTTTTAGCTCACTGCACCATACCAGTTCAGAACAATTGCCAGAAACCCTTCCCCGGAAGCTTGTTTCCTCTCCAGTAAAGAATTGGCTTGGTAGTTTGGTCTGCCCTGTTCCCATGATGCACTGGGCCAGGGACAGACTAATTTGCATGTAGCCAGGTTCTGAACTGGGATGGTGCAGTGAGCTAAAAAACGGTGATGGATCAAGCCCTGATCTTTTGACTGGTTAGGAGTGTTCTGCTTAATTCAGATACTCTGTCCATCACCACCCCCTTTTCTGAATCGTACTAGCCAACGGGCAAGCAACCAGACCAATGCGTCAAGCAGGAAAATGCAAAAGGGCCCCACGCAGCACTCGATGAGTGTGGAGGGGTGAGCTTCGGTGCACAAGCTGCTCGGGGCTGGAGTTTCTCAGACTCTAATGCACAGCTTCAAGGGGGCCTCGAATGCTGCACGGTCAGCACTTCATAGTTTTTCCAAGATGGCCGGCCCCACGCTTCAGGTCGCCGCCACGGGTCTCAGCTTTGCAGGGACTGTGGATCGGGCTGTTGGAAGGCAGGAACGCTGGGTCTTTTTGATCTCTGTTGCTCGAGTTCTGGCAGGAACTGCAACAAAGCAAACGGTGACGAGCTGGATGGTGCCTGTTTGCACAGTGTAGTCACTCCTTGACCACAAGGGAGATTCTTCAGTCTTCCACATCGAGTGGAATGTCGAAGGGTCCAGAGTTTCGTTTCATAAGTTTCAGTCAGGATAATCTGATGTGCATCAGCACAGCTCCTACCTTTATTCCAAATCAAGGGGCTGGATTACCTGCTAGGTCCCCCCTATGGGTGGGACCCAGGAAGGGAGTGGTTACACCCCTTTCCCTTTGTCCAGTTTCGCGCTAGAGCTGGGGCTGGAGTGCCCCTGAACCTGTTCGACTGGATTTTGCATGGGACACCTTGTGTGCCCCAGGCAGTGTCTAGTTTCTTTCAACCCTCCCTGCTCCAGTCCACTATCTCCTGTCTGGGGTGGTGTAACACCTCCCTGTGACAGGAAACCCTTTGTCCAGGCCTCCCCTGCCAAGTTTCGGTCAGCAGCAGGAGGTCAGACTTGTGTCGGGGCAGCAGCATCCATTTTGTGATGCTGAGGCTCTGGTTTGGATTAACCGCGTTTAAAGTAAAGTAACATGTCTTCTCCCTCTAGAAGGGTGGAATGCTACCCCGGTCGCCAGAACTGGCGAGGGGGTAGTATTCCAAAGTGTATGACACCAAACACGACATGTTTTAATAAAGCCAAACCAAAGTTAGCATTAACCGCGAAGATTATAATGCACTTAAGAGTATATGGTATGGCAGTATCACTGGAACAGCAGTAAGGAAATGGTTCCGAACACTGCAGACAGGCTCAGCTCATGCTAGAGCACCATCTCACATAAAACCAAGCACTCTGCCTCCAGGATTGTAAAGGCCTGCCATAGGAGTGACTTATAGGTGCATATGTGTCCAGATATAGGTTTAGACATAGGTATACTATATCTAAGCAAGGGGTGAGTACACCACCTTGCCCCAGCTGAGTGATAAGCCAGTTGTGTCGATTTAAGTGACCAGTCAGGGGTGGCAAAAGATATGCTGCAGCCCCTGGTTGCCTTGGATGCATCTATGCCCTGGGCACCTATAGTGCACTGTACAGGGACTGATAAGGTGTCCAGTACCAAATTGGTGATGTACCTATAGTACATGATTATGAATTTAGAGAGAGAACAGCATGCTGTGGGTCTGATTAGCAGGCCCACAGCCACATTAAGTCGAAAACCAGTGAAGCAAAAAGTAAAAATTGGGGTGACCATAGGATAGCAGACCCTACTCTCCTACATCAACAGATGGAAAATTGGGCTCATGCTTTCTGATCCGCTGTATCCTACTTATTGAATTAATTGTTTTGTTTAGCCTGCACCGTTCAAACTGGATGCGCAGGTTTGGCTTGATGCTGATTCCAAAGTATTTCTACACTCTCATCTTGAGGTGTCTTTATGTCCAGTTATTTTGGGCTTTGTAATAGATTAACTAACCTTACATAGTTGTCTGTGGTTACTATGTGTCCAGAGAAACCTGGACCGTGATGGATCAGTGGTCACATACACTAAGTGGCAGGCCCTAGTGAAGATTTTACCTTCACACTCAGAAACGTTTTGGGAGGATTTCTCATCAGATGTCGTGCAGCCTCCTCCAGCACGCCAGATTCAGTGAGGAACTTCTTCCTGATGTTCTTCTTGTGGGTCTAAAGTGTCTGAAACACAGTCCAAGGGTCTGGAATCTCCAAGATGGTCCTTGAAACTTGGGACCACAATTCCCACAATGCACCTGGACTACACCCTTAAAAGTCCACCAGATACATTCCAGGCAGGGGACTCTTGGTGGAGTTGATGCAGGCGAGCTCTATTAACCTGTATCTTTCAGGGAGCCCACTCTTTATTCCTCTTGAAACAAGGTGCATCCAAAGGGCTGTAGTTCCAGAAGATGTAGCTGCCACAGTCTGTCAAAATGCAGGGCTTGATGGTGCAAATCAGGTTTCCAGCCTGGCGTCCCCTCTTTAATCCTCTTGAAGCAAGGTACATCCAAAGTGGTGTAGTTCCAGATAATGCAGCAGGCACACTGCCTGATGGTGCAAATCAAGTTTCCAGTTTGACAATCCTTCTTATCTCAGTTTCAAGCAGCAGAGCTGAGAGGCACTTCCCCTCTCAGATACGTATTCAGTGTTCCCTGGGGTGAAGCAGGAGGACACTTCTGTACAATGAGGTGCAGAGCGACATCCCAGAGCATGCCCACTTCCTCCAAAGTATGGCACAATGGTCTCCCAGAGAGCACTATTTCTCCAAATTTCAATATGTCAGAATTTTCAGCAGAGGAGCAAGAGTTAGTTAAACCAGCCTACAGGATGGCTTAATCTACATATGTTCTCCCACCTTACATCTGGGAATTCCTACCTTAAGCCTGCCATTTGGCTGGGTTCAGAGGAAAGGGTTGTAACTGGACCTGACTTACACTGTCTGTCCCCTCCTCTCTTTGAAGAAGATGTTTTACAACCCCTCCCCGTCATAGCATTCCTATGTAGCAGAACCCAGTATGGCTCCCTGAACCCCTGGGCTACTTATCACCTTATAAAAGGAGCTTGGCTAATCCACTTAACTCTGGCCTATCAGATCAGGGCACTAGAGGGCTGAATTCTGGCTTACAGTCTTCTAACTTCTTGCAATTTTTCCAACATCAGGGCTTATAAAACATATATAATAAGGTCCCTGCCTATATCTACAGGGCCCCCACCCCAGGAACACCTAAGGGAGATTTTAGGGGTTGTGAATATGTACAAATAGTGCAAATCCTCCCTTGGCAGTGCTTCTAGCACAAAAGTCGATTTTGGGAAGCACTGAACCACAATTGTGGGAGTGAAATATGCAATTTCACTAAACACGGGGCATATAAAACTCAATTATAAGGATCCTCCCTATAAATACCTGCATCCCCACTGCTGGAACACCTAAGGGAGACCCTGGGGGTGCCTAGTATGCCCAAACATTGTAGTTTAATAATCTTTAAGTGCCCCAAACACCAAAGTTGAGTTTGGGCACAATTTGCATTCTAAAAGCAGTCCTGCAACAGAGGGCTGCTTTTAAACTGACCTCAGGCCCCAGCAGTGTACACATGCAAGTGCAGAAAAGCTGCTGGGATTTAAACTGCTATGCCCTATTATAGACTACTGCATTCTAAGTGTCTTTTCAACATTGCACTGGCCCTGGACCTGATTAGGCAGAACCCAGGGTCAGTCAGAGTCAGTTACCACCAGTGCCTGTCAGTAAAAAGTTGGGGGGTGCCCAGGGCACAGGATGATTTAGCAACATAGCTCTCACCCCCCAAACGAAAAGTGATGGGTTACTTACTTATGCCCCGGTAGTCCTCATCAGGGTAAACAGACATAATATCGATGCAAAAATATCGACTGGACATAATATCGAGGAAAAAATATAGACTAGACAAAATATCGACCAGACAAAATATAGACTACAAAAATATCGATTACTATCGATATTAATAGCCAAAATATCAAATCAAAAATATAAACTAGACATAATATCGACTAGATAGAATATAGACAACAAAAATATCGAAAATAAGGTAAGTTTTTAATAATTTGTAATAATTGTGTAATATAAATCTGTAGCGGGTTGTGGGTTTATAGGGGAATAGGGTGGGAAGTAATTTAAATATAATTAATTAAATCTGTAATATAATAGTAATTGTTAATTAATTATTATTTGTTAATTAATTAAAATATAATTGGTAATTAATAATAATTGATTAATTGATCAATAATTAATTTTTTGTAAAATATTTTCTGTAGCGGGTTGTGGGTTTATAGGGGAATAGGGTGGGAAGTAATTTAAATATAATTAATTAAATATGTTAAATAATTATAATTGTTAATTATTAATTGGTAAATAATTAAAATTTAATTGGTAAATAATTATAATTGAATAATTGATAAATCATTATTTTCTACTAAATTATTTTTTGTAGCGGGTTGTGGATTTATAGGGGAATAGGGTGGGAAGTAATTTAATTTTAATTAATTTATTTACATTATGTAAATTAATAATAATTGTTAATTAATTATTAAATGGTAATAATTAAAATATAATTGGTAATTAATTAAAAATAGTTAATTGATTAATAATTAATATTTAGTAAATTAATTTCTGTAGTGGGTTGTGTGTTTATAGGGGGATAGGGTGGGAAGTAATTTAATAATAATTAATTAATTATGTTAATTAATTAAAATCGTTAATTAATTAATAATTGTCCATTAAATACAATTTAATTGGTAAATAAAAGTAATTGGTATTGGAAAATAATTGTAATTGGTAATAATATTTCTATTAATTATATATCCTTTTGCTACTGTTGCACTTACTGGAGTGGGAATAGTAATTTTTACCCCTATGCTATCCATCGTTTTCCTACTGTTGCACCCACTGGAGTGGGAATAGTAATTTTAATCCCTACGCTATCCAACGCTTTCCCTACTGTTGCACCCACTGGAGTGGGAATAGTAATTTTTACCCCTACGCTATCCAACGCTTTCCCTACTGTTGCTCCCACTGGAGTGGGAATAGTAATCTTTACCCCTACGCTATCCAGCGCTTTCCCTACTGTTGCACCCACTGGAGTGGGAATTGTAATTTTAACTTCTACGCTATCCAGTGATTTCCCTACTGTTGCACCCACTGGAGTGGGAATAGTAATCTTTACCCCTACGCTATCCAGCGCTTTCCCTACTGTTGCACCCACTGGAGTGGGAATAGTAATTTTAACCCCGATGCTATCCAGCGCTTTCCCTACTGTTGCACCCACTGGAGTGGGAATAGTAATTTTAACCCCTACGCTATCCAACGCTTTCCCTACTGTTGCACCCACTGGAGTGGGAATAGTAATTTTTACCCCTACGCTATCCAACGCTTTCCCTACTGTTGCTCCCACTGGAGTGGGAATAGTAATCTTTACCCCTACGCTATCCAGCGCTTTCCCTACTGTTGCACCCACTGGAGTGGGAATAGTAATTTTAACCCCTACGCCATCCAGTGCTTTCCCTACTGTTGCACTCACTGGAGTGGGAATAGTAATTTTAACCCCTATGCTATCCAGCGCTTTCCCTACTGTTGCACCCACTGGAGTGGGAATAGTAATTTTAACCCCTACGCTATCCAGCGCTTTCCCTACTGTTGCACCCACTGGAGTGGGAATAGTAATTTTAACCCCTACGCTATCCAACACTTTCCCTACTGTTGCACCCACTGGAGTGGGAATAGTAATAAAAACCCCTATGCTATCCAGCGCTTTCCCTACTGTTGCACCCACTGGAGTGGGAATAGTAATTTTAACCCCTATGCTATCCAGCGCTTTCCCTACTGTTGCACCCACTGGAGTGGGAATAGTAATTTTAACCCCAACGCTATCCAACACTTTCCCTACTGTTGCACCCACTGAAGTGGGAATAGTAATTTTTACCCCTACGCTATCCAACGCTTTCCCTACTGTTGCTCCCACTGGAGTGGGAATAGTAATCTTTACCCCTACGCTATCCAGTGCTTTCCCTACTGTTGCACCCACTGGAGTGGGAATAGTAATTTTAACCCCTACGCTATCCAGTGCTTTCCCTACTGTTGCACTCACTGGAGTTGGAATAGTAATTTTAACCCCTACGCTATCCAGCGCTTTCCCTACTGTTGCACCCACTGGAGTGGGAATAGTAATTTTAACCCCTACGCTATCCAAAGCTTTCCCTACTGTTTCACCCTCTGGAGTGGGAATAGTAATTTTAACCCCTACGCTATCCAGCGCTTTCCCTACCTTTGCATCCACTGGAGTGGGAATAGTAATTTTAACCCCTACGCTATCCAGCGCTTTCCCTACTGTTGCACCCACTGGAGTGGGAATAGTAATAAAAACCCCTACGCTATCCAGCGCTTTCCCTACTGTTGCACCCACTGGAGTGGGAATAGTAATTTTAAACCCTATGCTATCCAGCGCTTTCCCTACTGTTGCACCCACTGGAGTGGGAATAGTAATTTTAACCCCTACGCTATCCAACGCTTTCCCTACTGTTGCACCCACTGGAGTGGGAATAGTAATTTTTACCCCTACGCTATCCAACTCTTTCCCTACTGTTGCTCCCACTGGAGTGGGAATAGTAATTGTTACGCCTACGTTATCCAACGCTTTCCCTACTGTTGCACTCATTGGAGTTGGAATAGTAATTATTACCCCTGCGCTATCCAACGCTTTCCCTACTGTTGCACTCACTGGAGTGGGAATAGTAATTGTAACCCCTACGCTATCCAGCGCTTTCCCTACTGTTGCACCCACTGGAGTGGGAATAGTGAATTTTACCCCTACACTATCCAACGCTTTTGCTACTGTTGAACTCACTAGAGTTGTACCAATAAATTGTAACCATTTTGCTATGCTACGGTAAAAATAATATATATGTTTATTTAATAATATGTTTTTATATATATATATATGTATTATTTTTGTGATATAATTTTTTTATTTATATTAATTATTTATTAATATTACATTTATTTAATCATTTAAAATAAGTTTATATTAAATATATTTATTATTATATTAGTTTTAACTTAATTTAAAGACATTTAAAAAAATCGATATTTTGACAGTCTATATTTTTGTAACTCGATATTTTGGAGTCGATATTTTAGTACTTACCTGTTTGAAGATAGGCAGTCGATATTTTGTCCCTCGATATTTTATTCTCGATATTTTTGTATCTCGATATTTTTGTGGTCGATATAATGTCAGTGATCCCCTCATCAGCTAATTGGAAAACCCTGGGAAGTTCATCAGTATTTGCATGGGCAGCCCCAGGCCTGTGTTCCACTGTAAAGTCCATTCCCTCTAGGTAAATGGACTACCTTAACAGCTTGGAATACTCCCCTCTCGTCTGTAAGGGCCACCTGAGAGGACCGTGGTCAGTTCGAACAAGAAAGTAAGTCCCAAACAAATATGGTCTCAACTTTTTCAGATCCCAAACCACAGCAATAGCCTCTCTCTCTATGGCACTCCACCTCTGCTCTCTGGGAAGAAGGTGCCTGCTGATAAAGGCAACTGGCTGATGATTAAGGCCCTCTTCATTTAACAGTGACAACACTGTCCCAATCCCTTGCTCTGAAGCATCTTTGTGTAGTCAGGGGCCAGTAACACTGATGCTGAAAACATAGTAGCTTTTAGTGTGTCAAAAGCCTTCTGGCACTCTGGGGTCCAATCCACCTTTTTGGGCCTCTTCTTAGAGGTCAGTTCGGTCAGGGACCCCACAATGGCCCATAATTTTGAACAAACCTTCTATAATACCGTGTCAGTCTAAGGAATGCTCGGACCTGTGTCCGGGTAACAGGAGCTGTCCAATCCAAAATAGTTAGAATTTTGACTTGAAGGGGCTGCACATGGCCTCCACCTACCAGGTAGCCCAGGTACACCACAGGACTCTTCCCTGTTTGGCGCTTGCCTTAATAGTCAGGCCTACCTGCTACATGGCCTGAACACTTCCCTTGAGTGGCTTAACTGATCACCCCAGGTAGAACTGTAAACAGCTACATCATCCAGTTAAGCTGCACTGAACTGCTCTAACCCAGACAGGACAGGTAGCAGGTGCATTCTTTAAGCCAAAGGGCATTTCCCTTCAACTGATAATGTCTCTCTGGTGTGGAGAATGCTGGCCTCCCCTTTGCTCCCACTGTGAGAGCAATTTGCCAGTAGCCTGAAATCAAATCAAAATTACTTGGGTAATTAGCAGCCCATAACCTGCCAATGAGCTTATCACTCTAGGTAAAGGGTGAGCATCAGTCTTTGTGACTGCATTCAATCTGCTGTAGTCAACACAGAACCTTAACTCCTTTTGTCCCACCTGCAGGTTAGGTTTGGGCACCAGCATCACTGGACTGGCCCTTGGACTTTCAGAAGGTTCAATTACCCCCATTTCTAGCGTCTTACCTACCTCAGCTTTAATGCTGGCTCTGGCATAGTCAGATAAGCTGTACAATTTATTTTTGACAGGTTGGCTGTCACCAGTGTCAATGCAGTGCACACACAACTCCGTGATACCTGGGGTCAAAAGCAAACTGCTCCAGCACCTGCTTGCATTCTTTGTAGGTAGGTAGGATCTGCTTCTTATGGGTACCCCCATTTTATGCTTGATGTTACACTGTTTTGACTAGTCTGACTGGGATTGTGCTAATCAGGAACCCAGTCTATCTGCTTTCTCCTTTAAAATTGTTATGCATGTACTTTGGTATACTCCAGATTGGATACTGGGGTACCCTTATAAGGCCCTAGTATATGATACCCATGTACCAAGGGCATAGGTACCCCAGAGGCCTACCATGGGCTGAAGCATGTATTATGCCACCCATGAGAGGCCATGCAAAATGGAACTACAGGGCTACTACTGCAACATTTGTAAGCTGGTGCTTGCACCACTTACTTTAGATATAGGTTCACTATATCTATAGGTCACTACACTTAAAACTTAAAAGTCACCCCTATAGGAGGCCTTAACAATCTTGAAGACAGGGTCCTGGGTTCTATGTGAGAGGGTGCCCCTGCATGAGCAGAGCCCCTCCGTAGCCTTCGGAGACCATTCTCCCGGGTTGTCTGTGACTCAGACAGACATATAGGTAGAGCTGCATTATAACCTTGCGGTAAACACTATCTTGAAAACGGCTGAAACAAAACATGTTGTGTTTAGTATCAAACACCTTGGAATCATACCTCCACACCGGTAACCGATGTGGAGGTAATATTCCACCCTTCTTAAGCGAGCTTTGAGGGGTGACTCGCTATCCAGTGCCAGCCTTCTCAACCCGGTCAGCACAGAATGGATGCTGCCGACCAGAGACACATTTCTGCGTTCCTGCTACTGAGCCAATCTAGAGCGGAGGAAGGCAGCACAATAGGCATCCTGTCACATGGAGGTGTGACCACCTCCCAGACAGGATTTAGTGTATTGGGGCTGGTTGGGTGCACTCTGACAGGGCCTGAAAATCTGCACCTGGGGCACATTTTGTGTCCCTGTGCATAATCCAGCTCAAACCAGTTCTGGGAGCCATTGGCTCCTGCTCTAGCGCAAAACTGGACAAAGGACATGGGAGTAACTTCCCCTCTATCCTGACCCTCCCCTAGGAGGGTCCCCTGAATCTGTCTAACCCTCTCCTGTGGGTACAAAAGGGCTTACCTGGATGTAAGACTTTAGATTTTACGTGGACAAGATTCTACAAGAAGAAACCACTGACCTTTGACCATCTGGACACTTTGGACTTTGCTGGACTTCGACTGGGCCTGACTTCATCTCCCTCTCCATCCAAAGCTTTGTCTGTGCTCTTGTTCCATACAGGCTCTGTGCAGGACCTGTGGTGCACTTAAGACAACTGAAGAATATCCCTTGGGGTGAAGGAGTCACTCTCCTACATTCGCAGGCACCGTAATGCAATTGACCGGTCTGCTGAAATTGAGCTCCTGCGGACTCTGAATGCTCCAGCAACACAGGTGGTGGGTTCCAAAGTTCCTTGAAGTTGAGCTGCCCTCTCTCCGAGTTTGACGCCAGAACCCCTCTTGGAGACTGCATAACCCGAACCCCTGTGACCGCGTCTATTTGCAAGTGAATATGCTTGTTGGTGATGTCTGAGCTTGTGCATTGGACTCTGTGTAGTCCTGACCCTGAGCAGTATTTCCACCAAAGAACTCCGGCCTCTTTGCACCGAGTGCTCCGTGGGCTGGTACTTCGTGATCTTACTCGAGGTCCCCTCGCGACTCCTGGTCATTAGGTCTGTGGGTCCTCCTGAGGTTCATCTTGAATTCTGTTGGGCTTTCCTCATTGCTCCAGATGTGCCCTAACTCCCCATTGCTTGGTGAGTCTCGTGGACCTTGCTGGTCCAACTGTAACCTGCTTGACCTGCCTGCAGGGGTTACTTTTGCCAAGGCTTGTTGGTGCTCCAGCCACACACTGACCCCTCAGCACTCGACATCCTTTGTGGGACAGCTGGCATCTGGCTTCCGGTCATCATTAACGTCTTCTGGTCCTCGTGCCTGCGAGTCAAGCATCGCTTCTTCGCACCTGAAGCACCCGACATCGGTGGGCATGCGTCTCCTGAGCCTCTAGTCACTCTGAAGTGACCCAGACTCTATCCCCTCTGCTTTCAGGTTACTTTCTTCAGGAATCCATCCTTGCATTCCACCAGACCTTTTCCCCCTTCACAGCATCAGCCCTTATTCGAAGCCTTCCATAGAGAATGACGGTGGTTTCCGACGCCACTTCAACCCTATTCACCTGGCTCCTCTGGGATAGGTAACTCTGGTACTTCAGTATTCATGCGTGGGGTGGCTCTCCAACCTCTTAAGTTCTAAAAAGTTTCCTCGAAGTCCATCTGAAAGGGTCCTTCAACTGTAAAATTGCAACCACAACTTCCCTATAGAATGTTAGGAAGCATGTGGTTGTGTTACCACACTGCACCCGTCCTCCGTGGGGTCCCTACCTATTCACCTTGGGTGGCTCCCTGGGGTCCCAATGATTCTACGTGCTCCAGACCTTGTCTTGACCTGAGTCATGGTTTTTATACCACTATTTTTGTATATGGTTTGGTCTCCCCCTGGAGCCCACTGTGTATTTTGCTACTTACAACTGTTCCATTGATATCGTATTGTGTGCTTTGTGGTCTATCGGGTTGAGGCTACTAGAGAGTGCTATATTAATAAATACATATTTTTACATAACTACTGTGTGGTTCTCCAATTATTTAATTGATGCAAGAGGTGATATTATGGTAAAACATTCTGCTTTACATTCCTTCAAGATTGAGCTTGAAGGCCGCCCTCTACAGCTACCACTAGGATAGCTTTCTAAAGGTTATCTTTGACCTCAAACCTCATAAGGGTCATTTGGACTGGTACAAGGGGCCCACTTTAATTAGTGGACATCATATACCAGGCCAACTCCTCACAGTCTTTGTGCTGCTGGTCTGTCAATTTGGGAGAGTGTGGAACTCCATCCACTGACACATCTTGCACATTAGTGGAGAGGAGTCAGGCACTTGCTCAGTTACCTCCTCCACTCCCTCATCAGTGACTAGTAACATGGTCATATCTGCACTGTCATTGTAGGGTTTCAATCTGTTCACATGCAGGACCCTATGAGGGTTCCTGGGGGGCCAAAGTCAACCCAATAGGTAACATCACCATTCTTTTCTAAGATTGGATAGGGTCTATTCCACTTGTCACCAACTGTCCCGGAGCATACTTAAGCATAGTAGCCTTCTGTTCATACCAATGCTTGATGAGCTCCTGGTTGGCCTCCAGTTTTCTGCTTGCCTTGTACATGTACTCTGTGATTCTTGAACTCAGTCCCAGCACATAATCAAGCACATTGTCCTTTGCTTCTTTGAGAGTCTTCTCTAGAGAATTTTTCAGCAGGCACAAGGGCCCCCTCACAGGGTGTCCAGGCAGCAACTCAAGGGGTTGAAACTAACCCCTTTCCTTGGCATCCCTCTGTAGGCAAACAGCAGGCATAGAAGGATAACATCCCATCTCCTCCTGAGTTTCTCCGACAACCCATTTATCATGTCCTTCAGGGTCTTGTTGAACCTCTCAATTAGACTATTTGTTTGTGGGTGATAGGGGGTGGTGAATTTGTAGTTGACACCAAACTCATCCCACATAGCAGTCAGATAGCTGGGCAGAAAGTGTGTACCCCTATCTGACACCTCCTCTTCGGAAAACCAACTCTGGTGAACACACCAAGCAGTGCTCTAGCTACTGCAGTAGCCTCAATGGTTCTAAGTGGGATTGCTTTAAGGTACCTAGTGGCATAATCCATTACCACCAAGATATACCTATTCTCTGATGCAGTAGGTTGGTGCAGAGGACCATCCCCGGCCTTTCAAATGGAACAAACCCCCACCACTGGCAGTGGCATTAGGGGAATTGTGTAAGAAAATACTTAGGCAACTATAATAAATGGGGGCACCAAAACTTAAATACCAATACCCAGATCACAAATGAAATTCAATATTCTAATTATACCAAAAAAGAGTGAAAAATTATCATGTATACATAATTTCAATCGATATATAATACAATTAGATAAAAATACCTTGATTATTACTGTATGACAAAAGCGGCGAGCTAGGCTGCGGATGCACGCTCGCTGAGGCTGCTGGAATTTTAAATATTGATCTAAATGTTGATTGCTGATTTTAATAGCACTGTTGCATTTTAACCTTACCTCACTTTGCCACGCTCGTGACCCCGTTCCGCCCCGGCTCTGTGCCGTTTGCGCGGAGGGTCAGTCAGAGGAGCGTCACTTCCTGCCTGCCTGCAACACCACTTCCGCCCTGCTTACAGGCATTGCAGGTTAGCGGTCTAGTGTTGCCGAACTGGAGTAGATTTATTCTCGCTCCCAGCGCCCGGCCAGTGACAAAAGCGGCGAGCTAGGCTGCGGATGCACGCTCGCTGAGGCTGCTGGAATTTAAAATATTGATCTAAATGTTGATTGCTGATTTTAATAGCAGTGTTGTATTTTAACCTTACCTCACTTTGCCACGCTCGTGACCCCGTTCCGCCCCGGCTCTGTGCCGTTTGCGCGGAGGGTCAGTCAGAGGAGCGTCACTTCCTGCCTGCCTGCAACACCACTTCCGCCCTGCTTACAGGCATTGCAGGTTAGCGGTCTAGTGTTGCCGAACTGGAGTAGATTTATTCTCGCTCCCAGCGCCCGGCCAGTGACAAAAGCGGCGAGCTAGGCTGCGGATGCACGCTCGCTGAGGCTGCTGGAATTTTAAATATTGATCTAAATGTTGATTGCTGATTTTAATAGCACTGTTGTATTTTAACCTTACCTCACTTTGCCACGCTCGTGACCCCGTTCTGTGCCGTTTGCGCGGAGGGTCAGTCAGAGGAGCGTCACTTCCTGCCTGCCTGCAACACCACTTCCGCCCTGCTTACAGGCATTGCAGGTTAGCGGTCTAGTGTTCCCTCTCATAGGTATAAAATGGCAGTATGGAGAAAGCGCAGCGGACGAGCGCAGCGGGAGCGCCGACTTCGCGCCGAAGTCGCGCATAAGTCAAGCCTGTCTGCGCCCGTCCGCGGCCGACCAGGCCCAGGGCCCCGTCGTAATGTCCATTTTTTAACATACTCTGCTGGGGAGCTCACTACTCTCCAGGGCCACTGGCCGCTATCAGAGTCAGTCCGCTGCCACATCGCCTCACTAGGGCTCACCCCCCCTTCCTTGACTCCTTTGTCTCCCCCCCCTGTATCTTTGCCACCGTCTCCTTCTTTCCTTGATTCCCTTCCTCCCACTCCTTCTTTATCCATCATTCTGCTCAATACCAGGTCAGCGGTTAAACACCACCATGAGCTGTTTGTTCTGCTTGACTCTGAAAAGCCCGACTTACTGCTCCTGACCGAAACCTGGTTCTGTGACTCTTCCTTACCTGCTCTCTTGGTTGCTCTCCCCCCTTCCTATGTTGCTCTACGCGCCGACCGCTCAGCGGGCAGGACTGGTGGCGGCGTAGCTGTAATTGCCCGCTCGGACTATAATTTTCAATGTTTGCCCTCTCCCCCCATCTCTTCCACTGAATACCTTGTAGTCCGCTCTTTTTCCTTTACTCCTCCGATTACCTGTCTTCTAATGTATCGTCCACCCCAGCCTTCGCCTCTGTTTCTGCCAGCATTTCAAGACCTATTGGCCACCCTGGTGGTCAACTACGCCTCTGTCCTGGTGCTAGGCGATTTTAATTATTGGCCTTCGGACCCTTCAGAGTGTACCCCTTCTAAACAATTTACTGAATCCCTCCAGTCTTTGAATTTTGTCCCTCACATATCTGTCCCCACACATTCTCATGGTCATACATTAGACCAGGTTTGGTCCCTCAACCTCTCTGTTTCCCCCGTGTCTGTATCTCCCTGCCTTTGGTCTGACCATGCTCTTATTTCCTTTTCCCTCCTGCTCAACCCCGCCACTAAGGCTCCGCACGCCAAAAACACCTGGGCGCGGAATTGGAATCGGGTTGATTTTCCTACACTGACCTCCCTGCTCTTGAATTCCTCTCCTAATCTCTCAGGCCTTTCTTCCAATTCACAAGCCACCGCTATTAACATCTGGCTTGCTGGAAGCTGCGACTCGGTCGCCCCATTACGCCGTATTTCAACTCGACGACTCAAGGACTCCAATAGGTGGTTTAGTGACGACCTAAAGGAACAAAAATTGGCCGTACGGCAAGCTGAGAGGCAGTGGAGAAGAAATTACTGTCCTTTATTGAAAAACCAATATTCTTCATTGCTAACAGAGTATAAAAAAGCCATTTTAGCCACCAAAACCATGTATTTTTCCACAAAAATTCAGTCAGCAGAAAATAAACCTAGGGAGATTTTCACTATAGTCACCGATCTAGCCTACTCGGACAGGGCTTCACCCCAATCCCTTCCTACCCAGGCCCTGTGTGACCAATTAAATTCTTATTTTTTGGATAAGATTGCAATTATCAAGGCAAATATCCCCCCCCTCCTCTAATTTTGTTGACCCCCTTCCCCCTACTGTCCAGTCCCGTCTCACCTCAATTCCTCCCTTCACCAAAGAAGTATTTTTAGAGATGCTGCCTAAAGTCAAATCTGGCTCTCCGGCAGACATCTGTCCGGCACGAATTTTACAACAGATTTATTCTGCCTGCCCCCAGCCCCCAATTACTTTCCTCAATAGCTCTCTTACTCAGGGAGTCGTGATCCCCGCACTCAAATCAGCCACAATAGTGCCCATTCTGAAGAAGCCCGGCGCTGACCCGTCCACCCCAGCCAACTATCGCCCCATTTCCCTACTGCCCTATTTGGGGAAGGTGCTTGAGCGCCATGTCACCTCGGTACTCAGCGCCCATGTAGAGGTGAATGGAGGCTTGGCGTCTCGTCAGGCCGGCTTCCGCCCTAGGCACTCTACCGAATCCGTCGTGGTGTCGGTCCTGGACAACCTCAGGGATGGCATGGACCAAAATGAACATCAGGCGCTGGTGCTCATCGACCTCTCCGCCGCTTTTGACACGGTGGACCATACCATCTTGCTTTCACGTGTCAGAGCGGCGGGAATCGAGGGCTCAGCCCTGGTCTGGCTATCGTCCTTCCTGAGGGACCGCACCCAGGCGGTTCGGTTGGGGGACTTCACGACTACCCCACTCCACGTCACTTGTGGTGTTCCCCAGGGTTCCTCACTTTCTCCTTTACTTTTTAATCTATACATCTTTCCTTTAATCTTTGCGCTCCAGCAGCTGGAGGTCACCGTATATAACTATGCGGATGACCTCCAGCTCATTTTCAGTCTCTCCTCTTCTCCCCATTCTAGTTCTAATTTCCAGTCTATTATGATTTTCATCAGGGACTGGATGAACCACAACCATCTCAAATTGAACCCGGACAAAACCGAGTTGGTTCTCACAGGTGGTTCTTCCAGTCCCTGGAACTCTCTTTTTTGGCCCCCTTCTTTTGGTCCTTCCCCCACTCCTTCCTCCACAGTTAAAACCCTGGGTGTTAAAGTGAACAACCAACTCACTTTACACTCACAAATCAGTTCTGTCGTCTCCTCCTGTTTCCTCACTCTTCGCACTATTCGCACTATTTCTCGCTTCTTTTCCCCTCTGGCACTTAAACTGATCATGTCCGCTCTGGTGATTTCGCGGCTGGATTACGCCAACGCCCTGTACAACGGCATCCCTGCGTACAGCCTGCGGAAGCTCCAGATGGTTCAGGACCAAGCGGCACGATTGGTGTATGGTCTCCCGCGCTTTCATCATTCTACACCCCTCCTTAAGGAGCTTCATTGGCTCCCTGTCAAGGAACGTTCCCTTTTTAAAACTGGTTGTATGATTTTTCAGGCTCGCCAGGGTTCTGCTCCCGCCTTCATTTCCTCCTTGATTAATGAATATACTCCTGCCAGAGAGCTTCGATCATCGCCCAAATCTCTCCTCCAAATTCCGCGCTACAAACGAAAAAAGTGGGGAGGAGCCAATTTTTCAACCCTGGCTCCTACCTTCTGGAACTCCCTCCCTGACCATTTACGTTTTGCCTCCCATTATTCCTCTTTCCGTAAAGACCTTAAAACTTTCCTGTTTAACCAAGCCTTTCCTCTGTAAAGTGTGCCTCATGTTATTTCTTGGGCCAGCCATCCACGGCTCCGTTTTGCTTAACTTTGTCTACACAGCGCCAAGAAACCGCACGGTGTATGTTGCGCTCTACAAATGTTTTAAATTCAAATTCAAATTCATGATATAACATCCCTAACAATCAATCATTCTTCTTCATACATCCTTCACTATTTTTTAAGGTATCAAGTATTTCAATATTGCACCATTATAATGATAAAGCCTTCAATAATTTGCAGATAAGCATTTACTTCTCGCATGGAGGACATATTGCTCTATTGTTCAAGTAATGACAGTGTTGTTTTTTCTGATGAAATATCCATTATTTTTTAACATCATGAGGTCGGTTGTTTCGTCAGCTGTGAGGATTGTTGTAAATTAGTTTTCCAGCTCCATCTGGGCTTTGTGTTCCCATCACCTACGCACGTTTCGGCTTAGCAGCCTTAATCAGGGAGCCATGTATATTGTAAACATACAATAATATGCATTAGAAAAGATCTGGATTAGGGTCTGAAAGCCCTCCAAAATACCTGCTTAATGTAAATGATTTAATAAGTGCATCACATACCAGGTGTGCCTCCTTTTATCCCATCATTGTGGATATATGACCATAGATGAGATCAGACTCAAGTTCTACTGCTTACGTTCTAACTTATATCCACTGCTCACAATAAAAACACTTCGCATCTATGGATAGATCCAACTCCATGTGTGTGAGAAGTGAAGGTTAACAACATAGGTCCAGAGAGATAACCATAAGAATTGTTTTTGAAGAAAGAATAAAGCTGTGAGTGAAATAAGCTTCCCGGCTGTAAAAACTATTAAAAAAAAAAAATAAACAACTGTGATGTTGTTTTTATTATTATTCATGTGTGCAGTGACAATGCGGATGGGTGTCTAGCTAACAAGTGACAGTAACATCATCCAGCCATCTTTTAGCTACTGCCACATCTAATGGAATTAAGATCTAGTGTTTACCTGGCATATCTTAGTACCTCCAGGTGGTAAACAATCTTTAACAGAGAGTCTATATCAAACACGACCAATGTTCTAACAGGGGCAAACACAGATACCATTACTGAATTCCTCCACTGATAGTGTGGAAATATAGGGGTGAGTCCCCCTTTTGTAGGCACCATCATGTTCCCATTGTATAGTGTAGTATACACTTACTCTGACACGATCACAGGTCGAATCGATTCACAATGGAGCTCAATGCTATACGCTCCTGAGTAGTAAAATATTGAAAAATGGAAAGAAAATGTACTTAAGAGCCATAATGATAAGAATTGAATTTGTTACAATTCCAATCCTGCTTAATATGGGGCGTCGAGCATGGGAGTCTCTTACCTGAAAGTCATTATATTGCCCAGCAAAAAGCTGATGCCGAGGGTCTACAAAATCGGAGACCTTGAATTCTATTTCTGGATGTCTCTGAACTTTACCCTGTACTGCTTTGGAGTCAGACCAAATCTCTTTACCGAACATCATGAGGACCAGCCCAACTTTACAGTATCCTGTAGTTTCTTGGTCTTGAAGGCTCTTAGATGCAACATTGCTGGGGTGCGGGATAAGGTAGCCGACGTTGGTTGGATTAAAATTCTTACTACTTATGATATTGTTTGTCTACAGGCGACATGAGATGCCGACGATCGTCTGCATTTGGACGGGTTTTCCTCACTCACTGTTCCAGCTACCTTGTCACCAGTGAGAGTGCTAGTGGTGACCTCGTCACACTAGTAAATGTAGGCCTTAACTGCAATGTTGAACCTGTGAGGTCTAAGTCAAAGGAGATTCGGGGTAGTCTTTTAACCTTTAGAAACAAATGTAGACTCTTGGTCATACTTTTTTACAACGCTTCTATACCTAGGTCTGAAGTAGACCCTGTTTCTAATTTAAAATATTGAATTGATTACTTTTTCCACTTGGAATCTTCTGTCACTGTGATAATACTATTGGGGACTTTAGTTTGCATCCTTGTTTGTCCTGTCAAATCAATGATGCATTTGAGAATGGAAATCCAGGCATTAATCAGGTGCACCATTCTCGCACACAGCAAGGAGAACATGTTAATAGTCATACTGCTGAATATAATCTGGTTAATTTAATGGACCCGAGATCAGAGGGTTCAACTGAGAGGGTCCCAATTTTCAAGGGGAGAGGCCTTCGCACAACCATAGATAATATCTTTGTATCTTTTTGTTTATTTTGAGCTCTGTAGATTAAGGTTATGTGGGACAACTTGAGTGACCACAGTCCTTTACCCGTCACTTTTCTGTGAGACAAAAAGCCCAGTGATGTGGCCTATTCCTACAAGGAATCTGTACCCTCTGTTGATCTGGGCCGATGGGTGCTGTGGGCCAAAGTTGTCCCTCCTGATGTTTTCTCCAACCTGGTCACCTCCTGTTGTGCCGATCCCTTTTCATGTCTAACTGAGGATGCCTTGGTCCCTAGTATCATGCTATCTTTCTCAAATAGCTACAGGTTTATCAAATTGGCTCTTAGTAAGCCAGGTGTCCCTTCAACACTTCGACCAGTTAGATGTTTCAACAAAACATGCTCAGAGGTACACAAGGATCTGTTGAAATCCCTGCATGAAACACCTTGGTGTCAGGAAAAGGTAAAGAGAGTCATTGTAGGTTTATCATAGATCTTACAATGAACATAAGACCCAGCTAAAAGAAGAGGCCTGGGACAATTTACTCACCGCTAGCATGTCAAGGGACAGTCTGCCTTCTGATGAGTGGTTAATCTGCCCTTGTTCATAAGTGACCCACTTTCCATCCAAGCATCAACTATTACTTCACAAGCCTGGGATGAGCATGTTAAGGCTATTTACAGCCAAGGTGAAGAGGCTACCCTGTCAGATGGTAGCGAGGAGGATTATACTATTATATTTGAATTGACTGAGGTGACCACAGCTATTCCTAATCTTTCCTCTAAAAAGGCGCCAGGGCCTGATAGAGTTCCTGGGGATCTTTTCAAATTCTCTGTAGATCTCTGGGCTCCCTTTTAAAACCCAGCATTTAAATGCAGCCGCTAGAGGTTCCCTTTCACCAACCTGACGCCAATCAGTAATAGTTTCAATTTTTAAAAAGGGAAATAGTTCAGATCTGGCTTGCTATAAACCAATATCACTTATTGATTCAGAGGTGAAATTCATTGGCCGAATGCGGAGAGTGACTCTCAAACTGGGCAAAGGAACATATTATCCTGTCCGACCGGTAATATGGGTACAGGCCGGGAAGGGGCACTGTTGAGCAAAATTTGAATCTCTATCTGCTGATTTGAAAGTCTACCAAGGCCAAGAGGGGGCAATCCATCTGGTCTTAATGGACCTCAGCTCAGCCTTTGATAGAGTTAACCTGCTGTGGTCCCCGATGGCTCAGATGGACATAAAGCCCATCCTAGTATACTTTTAGAACAATTTGCACAGGGACCTCTCGGCTTCTATCAGATATGGCCCCAATGGTGAATGCACACTGCACATTAAATTAAAGCAAGTGGTTCACCAGGGTTGCAAACTTGTTCCCTTTTTATTTGTTCTCTATATTAATCAATTAGAATCAGTTCTTACAGACCCTCACCTTGATGCCCTATGGTTGAGGCAGCATGATCCCTGCTCTGCCTTATGCAGATGACACAGTTTTAATTGTTCGACGGCTAGGGGGTTACCAAACTTTATAGACTTATTTATTGATTTTCTGAACAGCCTTTACCTGTCCACTAATTTTTCTGAATCACACGTCATGAAGTTTGGCCCACTCAAGACATAGACCAGGAAATTCATAGTGGGTGATTACCAGTTTAACAGTTTATTTATTATGATTTGGGACTCCGAGGAGTTCCACATAAAAGAAAAAAGATACATCTAAAAATCAACATTACCCGAAGATTACAATGCTATAATAAAAACTTTCAAAATTAGAACCATATCATAAAATGTGTGGATATGTCAATTCACAATACAGTGCAAGATACCCAGCAGCATAACCATGTAGTGAAAAGCGGGAATTTGTCAATTCACAATACAGTACAAGATAACCATCAGCATAATAACAGTGCAAGAATATTTAGAACTTCACAGAAATACAGAGTAATACAACTCGAGTGGAAATAAGCGAAAACTGGTAGCTGTACAATATGCATAAAAAGCTCATATTGAGGCAAAGATATTCAATTTCAGCATAGAGTACTCGATATCTAGCAGCAAAAAAGGTTGGAAAAGTGCAGGTGCTCAGAAACATACATAGTAAATCAATACTGTTCTAACATATATTTTAAAATTGTTTTAAAAAGCTACACATTTTAAAACAAACAAGTTCAGATGGAGGTGCCAGCAGACAGGTATGGGTCTCTTCTGCTGTGGTGATATTATACTTTAAAAAACAATTCCTTAGGTATCTGCGACGTACTGGTTGTAATGTGGGGCAAATAAATAGAACGTGATTTAAGTCTTGTATACAGGAGTTACATAAGTGACAACGTCTTTCTTGTCTATCAATGCCCTCCCAAGCTCCTGTTACGATTCTTAGAGGGAGTAAATTCAGTCTAAGCAACAGAATGACTCTTCGTACTCCATGTTTAAGATTCCATAAAACATATGGTTGGGGTTTTTTGTAAATACTACTCCCCACAATACAATCATTATTACTAATCTCTGTGCACATTTTAGTATCTCTTTCACGAGAAACCCCATAGATTGTTTTTATAATTCTGATTTTCAAAGCATGTTTACAGAATACCGCCGCGCTATCCATATCCAAGCAGAACATTTTCATGGCTTTTAGATGATTCCTAAAAAGAGCACTATTTTCTTTCATGCTGACAAAGATTTTCTCACATAGTGCTACCATATTAGCCAGGTTGACAAGTTTTGTTATTTGGATGTTCAATTAGACTCTGGTCTCATTTGGCATCCTTTTATAAACCATAACGTGGCGGCTTTCAACAGGGTAATGTTTAGTGTTGGGGACTCCTCCCGGTGAATGGGACACACTCACATAAAAACAATCCTGGATATATTCAAAGCCAAGTGCATCCTAATAGCTAGCTATGGGTGTGGAATTTGGGGATATGGGTCAGTTACTCCAATCCATGTGTCGGAAAACAAATTCCCCAGGGGTCCCACAAAGTACACCTTCTGAGGTTGTTCATGGAGAGTTGGGCATGGGCCATGTGATTGATCTTATTCATCTCTGCCCTCTACTGCTTTGGCTCTCAGTCTGGTGCAAGGAGGAGCTAGACTCAACAGGTTGATCTAGCGAGATTGCAGGAACCTGGATAACGTTTCCCTAATCCCTTGAAGCGTTCAGAGATAAGTTGATAGCAGATCAGGAGGCTTGAGCTCAGAACATGCTTTTAGCCTCGCCATGCACTTTTAGAAAAAACTCTAAGTGGCTTGGAGACAGATCTTAACTTGGGCATGCCCCGTCACCAGCAACAATTGCTGACTTTCTTGAGGCTTAATTTATTCCTGGGGCTTGTGGCTTTTAACTATGGTTGTTTTAATGGCTTGTGGGTAATTGCAATAATGTTTCCATTAATGATAACTTGCACATAGTCATGGTTTTCTCAAAATCCAACCATTTGCATTTTAAATATATACTTCCACTCTTGAAGAACATGAATGTTAACTAAGTGAGACCTTCATTATTGTTTTTTCAGTTCTTGACTACTCCCACAGTGTTCTATTTTTTAGCTTGCTATCTTCGTGGCGTATTGAATGCCATCCAATTGTATTTTATCTGATTCATATTTTTATGAAATGTATTTTATTGTGCTTGATTTTTATAATTTTATCTCTTAAGATCGAAAAAAGAAGATTGATGATGGGGAACTCATACAGTAATACAGTGAAAACACGTCAAAAAGCTTTCACAACAGTTTAGAAAAATAGAAAATATTTAACTGAGTAAAATAAGACCAAACAACAAAAATCCAATGAGTAGAAGTTAAGATATTGACTTGTGAAGAAAAGCTCTCAGAAGGAGTAAATCACTTAGAAGCAAGTAGTGGTCAAAAGGTTACTTTAGGTTGCTCTGGACCAGAGCAAAGTCAAAGTTTAAGCCAACTACAATAGAGCGTCGGCTGGCTACATGACCTCACAGGCTCCGGTGACCACTTTCCTGGTTGAAAGTAGCGAGATGCGTCGAGTGTCTCCATGCAGTGATTGCAATGCATCAGTTCTGAAGACGGTTGCCAGAGTTGAAAGGCGTCAAGCGATGTTCCAGATTCTGCTACACAGCTGAGGGGATTCGTCAATCTCATCAAGCTGCAGCGGCGCTGATACGCTGTTCGATGCGTCATTCTCAGGAGGCAGAGTGCTGGTTCTGAAATGATGAGCCGATTTTACTCCCCCGGTTCTGCTACAATCAAGTAGGAGATGCGTCAAAATCTGTGTTGCAAGTATCTGGGCCACTTATGATAAGCCAGTCACAGGAGCAGGTGTAGAAACTTTGAAATCCCTGTGTCTCGAGCAACAGGAGGCAAGCAAACAAGCCCTTGGAGATCACTTGAAAGAAGACAGAGTTCAGCTCTCATTCAGCAGAGTCAGAGAGCAGCAGGTCAACAATCAGAAAAGCAGTCCAATTGAGTCCATTGAACAGCACAGCAGTTCTTCTGATAGAGGTTCAGATGTAGGTCCAGAACTGTCTAATTTGTGTCGGTCAGGGACAGAGTACTTATACCCAAAATTGCCTATGAAATGGAGGTGACATCAAAGACTGGCTTCTGAAGTGCACACAATACCTTTCAGCCCAGTCCTATCTGCCAGGCTAACCCTGGGGAGTAAATCAGTGATTTGTGTGTGGACAGGACCAATGTTCCCTCTAATTTGTTTCCTCTGTGTGAGGCAGTGTGAGGTCTCTGTGCACACCAGCCAGGGCAATGTGCGCCAAGAACCCAACCTTGTGTGTGGGTGCAGCATTAGGGGTTCTCACACTGGAGTTCCTGTTTGATTGTGCATTTAAATAACCTAGGTATTGGAACGGAGGAGGCCTGTTTGATGTGGCAGGCAGGGCCGGACTGGGAATCGAAAGCAGCTGTGGCAATTTAGCCACCCTGGCTCCCACCCACCCGAGGTGGGGTGGAGGGGGCCAAGTGTCAAGCACTACTGCTTAAACCCGGTCCCCAGCACTGGTGCTTTTGTTACTGAGGGCCCCTATTGCAGCATCGCTGCAAAACTGCCCCCAGTAACACAACTGGCCCCCACTGCTCCGAAACTGACCCCCAGCCTTCCAGGCAAACGCCTGATGCCTGCTAAGGCCAGTCCAGCCAGGGGGGTGGCCTTCGTATTGGTGACTGGCGTACAATGGTTGTGTCATGTTTGCAATGAGAAAGTGCAGAGCATCTGCAACCACAACAAAGCTACATTAATATATATATTAGGAAAACGGGCAACTGGCCTCATTCCACAGTGCCAGTGAACCTCTTCTTTCCTAACTAACTACACAGCGGTGGCTCAGGGACATCTTAAGGACTTTGAGCACCCTCAGCCAAACGTATTTTGGGGGCCTCTGTGCGGATCAGCTTTGAATTTATGATCCAGTTTCAGCTTTCTCGTGTCCTTTTGGCAAAATCACAAACAGTGCACAGACACACTGGTTCGAATTCCAAATGTGTTTATAGTAAATATTCAGGGATAGTGATGCATTTTTCCAATATTGTAACACAGTAGAAACCCACTAATTCTACTGCAAATAATCATTGTGACATCCTACTATTTCTCATAGCTGAGATCCTATTTGGATCTAAAATAAACATTTTGTATGGATGTAGCTTGAAACAAAAACACATTTGTCAGAAAATGTCTATAATACAATCTCACACTTTACCTAGATTAAAAATAAATGAAAGGAGATTGCTATTTGCAATAATCTGTTTAAGAAATATTCAAGGTCATCAGGGCAAGGCTCTGCAGAACAGAGCTGGCTCTATCAAGACGGGGGTTACTCCACTCTTTAAAACTGATCATCATGAGTTCACTTATCCGCTCTGAAGATGGTTTCTTGGATACGCGGGGGGGGGGTAATGTACATAGAAGTCCACCATGTGTGCATTCAGAGTCACTAATATATGTTAGTGATTCTGAAAGCACGCGTGGTGCTTTTAGGCTTGCTCAGGACTTTAAGTGGGATGAAAAAACTGGGGGGTCTCTCAAAGGGGCGTGCCTCATGTAATTAAGGGCATGGTGTAAAACACGTAAGCTAAAAAATCTGTGCTTAGCATAGTGTGCCGCCCAACCGGTATTGTGCTGCCTCTGTCATTGCATCCAGATATATAATACAATAAGTAACATTATACTTACAACAACCCAGGACTATTGACTTTGTCAATGATTCTTAGTTGCATTGGATAAATAAGCAACAGCTACAGCTCCGTTGAATATATTGAAAATGCCTCAGTTTTGAAATGATCAGACTGTGAAAAAACTATAGAAAGTCCCCTAAAGTTACATCAAAGGCTTTCAGCAGTTGAGATTTGTTTTACCCTAAGGGTGAGGGCAAAAATGAAGAGCCTGATTGGGACCTGTCTCAGCACAGGCTTAAAAATTCAGGGGCAGATTTACAATAACTGGCACATCCCTGCATATCAGCAGGGATGCGCCAGTTATTTTGCGTCACGGCAGACACCTCTTGCGCCACCATGGATGCACCGCATTTAAATGCTATGCACCATGGGGCAAGAATAGGCAGATGCGTGACGCATCTGCTGCCGTAAAGGTGACGCATTGCTGGAGTTGCGTCAGCAAGGCTCAGGGTGCCCCTATGCCTAACATGCTGCATCAATCCTTGCGCCTGGTTCAAGCATGCGCAGGGTTTTGACGCAGCATGGCCGTAAAAGTGACTGAGTGAAATCTTGTAGATTTCACTCAGCCACTTTTAGGAGGCGTTCCTGAGCGGGAACGCCTCCCCACTGCGCCAGAGCGCCCACATGTGTCGCAGGGCTTTACAACGTGACTCATCTCCCTGGATGCGTCATGTTGTAAATACCCCGCAGCATGGTGCTGGCTTTGCGCCGCCGTTGCGTTACCAAAGTGACGCAACGGCGGCGCTAATGTGGCATACGGGGCTTGTAAATCTGCCCCTCAGCATCAGCAGGACCCAGCCCACTTAAAGCCCTGGGCTTGCTGCATGCTTTTTGTTAATAGAGCGTGGCTGCGGTAGATTGTGTGAATTTTTTAAAGTATACATGCTAATTGCAGCAATTAACATGAAAAGTTTACAAAATTTACACAATCTTCCTGCAGCCACGCTCTATTAACAAAAAGCATGCAGCAAGACGTGTGCTTTCAGAATCACTAACATATATTAGTGATTGTAAAAGCACACGTTATGTTTTTAGGCTTGCTGCATGCCTTTTGTTAATAGAGGGCGGCAGATTGCGTGCCTTTTGAAAGGCTTTCATGTTAATTGCAGAGCCCGACATACAAATGCACGGGGCTGCATTTAACATGAAAACTTTTAAAAAGTCACACAATCTGCTGCGCTCTATTAACAAAAGGTGTGCAGCAAGCCTAAAAGCACCATGTGTGCTTTACACGTCATTCTTTGTGCTGGCTGCATTTATTTTCTTAATAGAGCATGGCTGAGAGCTGATTGAGGGCCATTGTGAAAATATTACTGTTAATTACAGCACCGTCATGCGCTGCAATTAACATGAATATTTTCACAATGGCCCACAATCAGCCCGCAGCCGTGCTCCATTAAGAGAAGACATGTATCAAGCCCTTAAGAACGAAGTGTAAAGCACACGTCGTGCTTTTGAACTTGATGCATTTCTTCTCTTAAAGGAGCGTGGCTACAGGCTGATTGTGGGCCATTGTGAAAATATTTATGTTAATTGCAGCTCATGATGGTGCTGCAATTAACAGGAATATTTTCACAATGGTCCACAAACAGCCCCCAGCGGCCATCCTTTACGAAGGTAAAACAGCAGCAAGTGCAGGAGCCACCGCAAGCCGGAAATTAATTTTTTTTCCGCTGCTGCTGTTCTAAAAGCAAGTGCCGGACAGTCTGAATGAATACAAACAAATGCACACCTAGTATAATTAATTGCTAGGCGGACAAACCATTTGTGATTGATCACTTGTATTTTTATGAAAAAGTTTTTTTGAAACGTTTTTTTGGCATCAAGGGATGCACACCACATTCACAGAAGTACACAAATGCATTGAAACCAAAAACAATACATAAAATTACAATGTACACATATAACAATTGTGATTACAAAAAACAACTGTGCTATGCCTCAAAATATAACGTTGTGCTGAGGCACCAATCCTGAATACAAAATGAACAAGTGGACAGAAAAATAAAATACTAGCCTACTTGTTTCCACCACCACTAGATACGTATTAATTTTGACATGTGGTACAACGGAATAGGAACACACAAAACTAAGCGGAAGTGTAGAATTTGTGCGAATTATGTTCCTATTGTGCCCTGGTATTTGCAGTATCTGGGTGGAGTAGGACGCCGACGCGTTTCGAACCCATTGAATAAGTTGAGGGTTCTCCTCAGGACAAGGATTGGGGGGTCGTTGTTGCTGTGAATTTAAAAAGATTGGTATCAATACGATGTTGACTACCACCTCACTGAAACTGAAGCACTGTACATAAACATATGAGTACCTTGTACTGGAATGTCAGGATACTCCCTGTGGGTATTCCCTGTGGGTAAGATGATATAAACCCTAATTAGTCACTTTGCCATATACAACACGTGGGCCTCCAAATGATCAAGGGAAGGAAGACACGTACCTTGATGGGTACAACACTAAAAAGTGTATGGGGTGCCGATGTGCATAAAATCAAAGATTACGAGGATTATGCCTGGGAAGATAAACAACACTATGTATTAGTAACCAAACTCCAAGCGCCCTGGTTTGGTTTCGCACATGTAGCTAACACTGCCACAAAGATAAAAGGGGCTCCTACCTTGTTGGGTAGACGTTCGTGACTGTGCACGAACTCGAGCGGCAGCCGCCGCTGCAGTTCAGAAACTGTGGGGACAAAGGGAAGCGGTGATCAGTAAAGGGCCGGGAAGGCTTTCACTGGCTCTCTATTAGAAACACCGAGATAGAGCGGGACTTACATTTTTGACGATTCAATCGGTCTGCACGTCGGACACACAAGCTGCAAGGAACTGGCAACGCGAGTGAGTTGGGGGCGTGTCCCGATCTTTTAAACGCGTAATGCATTAGCAAAGGTCCGATGGGACATGTAGTCCGCTGTAACGCAAGTGAGTAGAGGGCGTGTCCCAATGTTTTAACGCGTAAGGCGTTAGTGATGGTCTGGTTAAACATGTGGTCCGCTGTAACCCTGACACCCACGAGTGCAATTGTGAAGCTAAGAAGGACATGATTCTAAAAGAGGGCAGCTGGAGCATTGTGTGTGGACTAAATTGTCACTCCAAGGAGTCATGTATTTATGGCAATCCGACCCTTACATGATCATAATAGGGGAGGCGGGGGTGACGGGTACATCAATACGTTTAGGAGTGAGGATATTTATAGACACATGAGCGACAAGCAGCAAAAGCAGACAACGGCTGCAGGCAGGCTATCTAGAGATTACTCAGTTCATTAAGATCATTCAGTCCCACCATAGCAGTGTTGAATCTCAAGATGAGGTAGGCCTCTTTCTGAGCAAGGCGGACATCGGGGTCCCCTCCAGCTCCCGGAGTATTCTTGATGTTTGCTAGGATAGTCCACTTCAGGTCATTGGATGAGTGTTCTTTTCGCAGAAAGTGGGATACCAGGGGCGCAGTTAAAACTTTATTGTTTATCCTAGATCTGTGCTGGATGATGCGTTGGCGCACCTCCTGGGTTGTTTTGCCAATGTAGACCTTTCCACAGGGGCACATTATAGCATATACTGCGTACTTGGTCTTGCAGTTCGTGAAATTATTATGGCGCCAGAATTTTTGACCGTCCGTGAAGAGGGTTCCTTCTGTCGTCAGGTTGCACACTGAGCAAGTGCCACATTTGCGGTGACCCATGACCGGGCCCATGTTGAAGAGGGTACCTTGTGATTCTTTTTTTGTGACACCTCTTGTGGAAAGAATCACAAGGTACCCTCTTCAACATGGGCCCGGTCATGGGTCATGGGTCACCGCAAATGTGGCACTTGCTCAGTGTGCAACCTGACGACAGAAGGAACCCTCTTCACGGACGGTCAAAAATTCTGGCGCCATAATAATTTCACGAACTGCAAGACCAAGTACGCAGTATATGCTATAATGTGCCCCTGTGGAAAGGTCTACATTGGCAAAACAACCCAGGAGGTGCGCCAACGCATCATCCAGCACAGATCTAGGATAAACAATAAAGTTTTAACTGCGCCCCTGGTATCCCACTTTCTGCGAAAAGAACACTCATCCAATGACCTGAAGTGGACTATCCTAGCAAACATCAAGAATACTCCGGGAGCTGGAGGGGACCCCGATGTCCGCCTTGCTCAGAAAGAGGCCTACCTCATCTTGAGATTCAACACTGCTATGGTGGGACTGAATGATCTTAATGAACTGAGTAATCTCTAGATAGCCTGCCTGCAGCCGTTGTCTGCTTTTGCTGCTTGTCGCTCATGTGTCTATAAATATCCTCACTCCTAAACGTATTGATGTACCCGTCACCCCCGCCTCCCCTATTATGATCATATAAGGGTCGGATTGCCATAAATACATGACTCCTTGGAGTGACAATTTAGTCCACACACAATGCTCCAGCTGCCCTCTTTTAGAATCATGTCCTTCTTAGCTTCACAATTGCACTCGTGGGTGTCAGGGTTACAGCGGACCACATGTTTAACCAGACCATCACTAACGCCTTACGCGTTAAAACATTGGGACACGCCCTCTACTCACTTGCGTTACAGCGGACTACATGTCCCATCGGACCTTTGCTAATGCATTACGCGTTTAAAAGATCGGGACACGCCCCCAACTCACTCGCGTTGCCAGTTCCTTGCAGCTTGTGTGTCCGACGTGCAGACCGATTGAATCGTCAAAAATGTAAGTCCCGCTCTATCTCGGTGTTTCTAATAGAGAGCCAGTGAAAGCCTTCCCGGCCCTTTACTGATCACCGCTTCCCTTTGTCCCCACAGTTTCTGAACTGCAGCGGCGGCTGCCGCTCGAGTTCGTGCACAGTCACGAACGTCTACCCAACAAGGTAGGAGCCCCTTTTATCTTTGTGGCAGTGTTAGCTACATGTGCGAAACCAAACCAGGGCGCTTGGAGTTTGGTTACTAATACATAGTGTTGTTTATCTTCCCAGGCATAATCCTCGTAATCTTTGATTTTATGCACATCGGCACCCCATACACTTTTTAGTGTTGTACCCATCAAGGTACGTGTCTTCCTTCCCTTGATCATTTGGAGGCCCACGTGTTGTATATGGCAAAGTGACTAATTAGGGTTTATATCATCTTACCCACAGGGAATACCCACAGGGAGTATCCTGACATTCCAGTACAAGGTACTCATATGTTTATGTACAGTGCTTCAGTTTCAGTGAGGTGGTAGTCAACATCGTATTGATACCAATCTTTTTAAATTCACAGCAACAACGACCCCCCAATCCTTGTCCTGAGGAGAACCCTCAACTTATTCAATGGGTTCGAAACGCGTCGGCGTCCTACTCCACCCAGATACTGCAAATACCAGGGCACAATAGGAACATAATTCGCACAAATTCTACACTTCCGCTTAGTTTTGGGTGTTCCTATTCCGTTGTACCACATGTCAAAATTAATACGTATCTAGTGGTGGTGGAAACAAGTAGGCTAGTATTTTATTTTTCTGTCCACTTGTTCATTTTGTATTCAGGATTGGTGCCTCAGCACAACGTTATATTTTGAGGCATAGCACAGTTGTTTTTTGTAATCACAATTGTTATATGTGTACATTGTAATTTTATGTATTGTTTTTGGTTTCAATGCATTTGTGTACTTCTGTGAATGTGGTGTGCATCCCTTGATGCCAAAAAACGTTTCAAAAAAACTTTTTCATAAAAATACAAGTGATCAATCACAAATGGTTTGTCCGCCTAGCAATTAATTATACTAGGTGTGCATTTGTTTGTATTCATTCAGACTGTCCGGCACTTTCTTTTGTTTGGTTTATAAGAGTGGTCCAAGCCGGTCAGAGACAGGACCCAGCCTTTCCCTCTTCCCTGCTGTTCTAAAAGCGGCGGCACAAATGCTCTTCTGAGATGTGCTGTGGATGCGCGCTCCTCACGCAGGACTTCGTGCTCGGGGGATCAGACGTGCTGGCGCGGGCACGCACGTTCCTGGGAACACTGGACAGAACACTACCTATTGAAGTGTGTTAGCCCCTCCCATTCCTCCCTGCCCATGAAGACCCATCGGAATTCACATCAATGCAGATAAGTGTTCAGAATGCAGATGGGCCTTACCTCCTGTGTTTGTAGCTGTCTAGAGGGAATGCACAAAGTGTAGCTGTCACCCAGCTCAGACATGTATTGACTGTAAGGCACAAAAGATCTAAGAGCACAGAAATGGCCACTTTCTAAAAGTGGCATTTCTAAAACATTAATGTTAAATCTAACCTCACCAGTAAAGAGGTTTTATCAAGACCATTCCAAACATATGAAACATGAAAAAGCTTCTCCTCTCTGATCAGGAATTACAGCTTAAAGGTGTATTAAGGAATTTCCCATGCTAGCCTATCAGAGGAGCAGGCTTCACAGTAGTGAAAAATTAAATAAGCTGTTTGTTAGTAACAGGACATGTAAATCATAAAAGTACGTACCCTACATTCGATTTACATTGCACCCTGACCTTTTGGTTACCTAAGGCATTCCCTAGGAGAGACTTAGATGTAATAAAAGTAGAATATAAGGCTTGGCAAGTAATTTTAAGGGGCAGTCAAAGTAGCAGTAAACTGCACATACAGGCCCTGCAGTGGCAGGCCTGATACAGGTTTGAAAGACTACTAGTGTGGGTGGCACAATCAGTGCTACAGACCAAGTAGTAGCATTTAATTCACAGGCCCTAGGTACATGGTATACCACTTTACAGGGGACTAACAGGTAAATTAGATATACAAAAAAGGTGTAAGCCAATCATAACATATTTGACGGAGAGAGCACAAGCACTTTAGCACTGGTTAGCAGTAGGCTGCAGAGGGTGGAAGAAAAATGTGTATGAAGTAACAACAGACCAATAGGTGAACTGAGCTGGCTGATAGCCCTGTTAAGTAAGTATATTATTCATATTGTGTTATTAAAAAAAGGTCTATGCTTACTCCAGACCTAATAATTGTAATAAAATCAAAAGTTCATGGCTAATGCCATACCTAAAAACTGAGACAGCACACACCGAACTAATCTAAAATGACCCCTGAACTCCCTGTTCCAGACCAACCCATTACATCTGAGGTGAACAGGGTGTAGAGTGACTTGAATATTCTCTATCGCATTGATCAGTTCGTGCAAACAAGCTTTGTATATATAAATATATGTATATTTGGTATATTCAGAACACTGGCTACTATGATATAACTAAACCGCGGTCTCTTACTAAACTTTTAAGTAGTCTGCCAATTTACATTTCGTTAATAGTCTCCTGTCCATATGTTTTTAGGTCTCGCCTGTCATGCGCATGCGCATTGAGCGGAGTGAGACTATAGGGGCTTAAACAGAGTTTAACTAGACTGGCGATTTGATGCAGTGCATGTGCGCTTTTAGCTCAATGCGCAAGCGCAATGACTCAAAATGCGCGTGCACAGCATCAAATTGCCAGCCATCTGTTGCCCAGCTTGGTGCCGCCAGCAGCTCTTCCCGCTCCACCCCCTGCTGCATCAAAGGCTTTCACGGCCGGCCGGCCGTGTTTGCCAAGCTTGTTTTCCCTGTGGTTCTCATCTTCATCTCCCCCTTTCTCCTCCCCCCTAATTATTCACCCCTGCTGTTGTTCAGACCCGCCACAGCAATGCTGCCCTCCATCACTGCCGGCCGTCAAGCATTTTCTGCATGCAGTCAGAGCTTGTTTAAACCATCGGCCATGCACCTTTCGTTATGCCTTATTTGCCCTATTTTTAATTAATTAGTATTCGTTCATGTAAAGTAGCCCGATGCGCATTCACGGCCGGCCGGCCGTGCTTGCCCAGCTTGTTTTCCCTGTTCTCATCTTCATCTCCCCCTTTCTCCTCCCCCCTAATTATTCACCCCTGCTGTTGTTCAGACCCGCCACAGCAATGCTGCCCTCCATCGCCGCCGGCCGTCAAGCATTTTCTGCCTGCAGTCAGGGCTTGTTTAAACCATCGGCCACGCACCTATCTTTATGTCTTATTTGCCCTATTTTTAATTAATTAGTATTCGTTTATGTAAAGTAGCCCGATGCGCATCCTCTTTAACAATAGTGGCCCAGCTCAACTTCTTTTAGCATTTTCTGCTCGCCGTCGCCACTGCTCGTCAGTACTTGTTTAATGCTACCACTTTTTGTGTTCTACGACAATTGTTGGCATGGAAGTTATTTAATGTCAACGCGAGTGTGCTTGAAAGCAGCTGCTGCCTGTTCACTTCTGAACTGCTTGTCTTTCAGCTGGTTTAAATTGAGTGGCACGCGTCATTGCTCCTGGTTAATCTCTCTACTGCCTCTGTAGTCGCCACAATCTGCCTCACTTCCACTTCTGTATCTCCTCTGTGCCGCTCAATGCCATGGCTCTCCCTCTGCCTCTCTCACTCCTCACCCCAGCCTCCACTCCTCTCTCCCCTTTCCATGTCCTCTTTCCTTCCCCTCCCGCTCCTTTTTTTTCCCCCTGTTCTCATCTTCATCTCCCCCATGGTTACTCCTTTCCCAGGTCTATCTCCATTGCTCTGCCTTCCACCTCTCATGCCTCTCTCCCCAACTCATCTTCTCCCTTTCTATACTCAACTCTCTCCCTTTCTATACTCTCAGACTCCCTCTCCTGCTTCTCTCTCTTGCTTCGCTCTTGGGCTCCCTGTCCGTACTTCTCGCCCCTGATACACTCTGTCTCCCTCTCCATGCTTCTGTCCCCTGCCGCACTCTCAGGCTCCCTGTCCGTGCATCTCACCCTTGCTTCACTCTTGGGCTCCCTCTCCGTGCTTCTCTTCCTTGCTGCACTCTCTGCTCCCTCTCTGTGCTTCTCTCCCCTGCTGCACTCTCGTGCTCTCTAGAGATGTGGCCTAACGACCAGAGCTGCCATCTAAGTCACGTCAATACAAAACATGTTGCATTCCAAATGCTATAGGTGTCACATTCGCGAAAGTTATAACTATTGGCATTGTAAATGACAAAGCTATCAATTTAGCTATTTTAAAAACCAACACATAAATAAAATATTTGTCATTTACAAGACCAATAGCTCCAACTTTTCTAATGCGAGACCTATTGCATTTCCAATGCTTGTTAATTGTATTGACAGACGGATCCTATGTCCCTGGCTAACTCTGCGATGTTGGCAAGATCTGTAAAAATCACCGCTATGCCTTTGTGGTTATCCTACATTTCAATGTGCTAACAAAAGAGACGGGTAAATTCTTATCACCGAGCGGCCGGTTTCTCATATATAATCTTAGAGCTGTCCTCGAAAAATCGTTTTTAATGTTGATTTTTACCCATTCCACATTATTTGTTGGTTTTTGTCTACTTGCTCTAAATTGCATTTGTTGTGTTGGTATCTTAGTTGGAGAATGTTGATTTTGACCCATTCCACATTATTTGTTTGTTTTTGCCCACTTGTTCTAAAATACATTGTTTGTGTTGGTATCTTAGTTGGAGAAAAATGACTGTCTCCGGGAATTTGATTTCTTGAGTTTCTGTGTGCCGTTCTATTTTAAAATCTCTGTCAAACGTGATTGCTCGGAATTCCTCACAATTGCATGCGCCACAACTGACAGCTCAACTGCGTCATGTTTGTGAAAGTCTGTAATAGTGCTCCAGTCCACCACAAACTGGCAATCAGAAGTAATTGCAGGGTGCGTGTTGACAAATCGGTAACACAGCGTGACCTCAAGCAGAAACACACGAGCACACCAACCCAGCTGAATGTATTAGAGGCGTGGAAATCCTAGCATAGACCCACCTCGTTTCCACCTACGAGATGGAATGAGGAAGTACTCTTTCAGTTTCTTTTTTTTTTCTTTTCCCAATTGCTTTCGAGCAGGGATCTTTGAAGGAGAAAACCCGGGTACATGAAGCAGGAAACACGGAAGTTTCAACGTGGTACGTCTGGGAAAGTCAGCATGTTCTTAATTTTAATTATTTTATTGGGAGCTTGGGTACTCGCGGTGAGATAAATCATAGACGCCTCTTAATCCGTATAGGTCTTTAAGAACATATTTTTTTAGAAGGAGCATGTTGACAAATCGTTAACAGAGCAGCTTTACACCGATACCCACTGTATTTATGACAAACACCGTACTTGTGGCAAAACAGGCATTATTTGACAGTTTTTTCTGAAACAAAACGATCTGGGAAATGCTAGAAAAGACCTTTGAGTTGTTCTCCTTACGTTACCAAAATAAATGCCGAAACAGGGTCCGTACGTATTTGCTCCATGCAAGATACATACCCAGGATTCATTGATGATTTTACTCCAACTACGTTGATGTGTCAACAAAATGATATTCCTCATGGTAGGATATTTACCATAGCTGCTAAGTTTCCAGTTTGCATATGTGTGTTATTTCCAAGTTTGCGGAGAAGTTATGTGTGAGATTTCATGTACAGGTGTAACACCTTGAGTGACATTTTATCATTAACCAAACAAGGCAATTGATCCTTATAAAGAGATTATTTTCAGGAATTACACCATTTTTAATTATGATGATGTCTAAAAGGGGGGTACAGTTGATGAGTATATTGCCATATCGAATGCTGATCCTGTGGGCCATAGACTATCCATAAGGAAAGGGGCGAGGCTTTCCTGCTGCATCTATTATGCCTTTGACGAATCAGACACAGTAGGAGAGCAGGAACAGAGGAGTAGAGCCCAGCAGCTTAATTTCTGTCACCAGAGCATGAACAAATAGACTGACACACAGAATACCAGTGATATTGTCTCCATCCTGTGCAGGGAATGAGGGGGATCGTGAGTTCCCGTGGCGTGCTTGTCATTTTGCACAGACGGGAACTGCTAAGTTTTAACTAGCACAGCTCGTTGTTTTTAATGTGACCAGAATCTCTTTTTAATATATGTGGGATTTGTTAATGTGGTGAATTTGGAATTTGCGCACTTTTACCTAAACTAATTTGTGGGGATATTGTACCTAGAGCGCTAACGCGGTGTCAAGACCATTATCCTGACCCGCCCGAAGATTAGCGCTCTAGTGTCTAGTGTTTCAGGGTGGTTCCTGACTTTTGGCTTCCCCCCCCTACACTTCCTGTTTTCTACTTAACCCTCTATGTGGTGACCGTGCAGTGGGCGCCCCGGTGGCGCGCCGAAGGCAAGCACGTCTGCGCCCGTCCGCGCCAAGATCGCGACAGGTGCAGGAATTGCTGTCCAAAATCGCCCCCTGACTGTTTATACAGCCGATAACCTTAGAAAGCTTGGCCAGCAAAAGAAGTGTCCCGGCCAAATACATATGGAACACGTTTGGGGCCCATTTTCCTGTAGATTATGTTCCTGGACTACGCTCGCGTCTCCGCCAGAGACTCCATCTCAGGTTTACACCACTCCTTGCGGTCAGTCCACCCTCAAAGGAGGACTCATAAATGCTCGATCTCTGGGTAGTCATAGTGAGGACATTAGGGAATTGATTTGTGTACACAATCTCGATTTCCTTTTTGTAACTGAGACTTGGCTAAATGAGGGGAGCAATCCTGACCTGTCCATTGCTATACCACCTGATTATAATATTTTCAGGACGTACAGACCGAAGGGTAGAGGAGGCGGTGTTGCTATAATTATTAGAAATGCCCTGAAGTGCCATACTTTCAGTCTTACTCATCTTAAATGTGCAGAAAGTATGGGCTTCTCTATCAGGATTAACGCCTCCTTGTCTTATACAGGAGGTCTAATATACCGTCCTCCAGGCAGTCCAACGGTTTTTCTTGACTCTTTGGGTGAAGCACTTGAACAGCCGCTCGTGAGTTACCCCTACTTTACACTCCTTGGAGATTTCAATTTACAACTAGAAGCCAAATCAAATCCACAGACTTCTAACTTCCTCCAGACACTCGAAATATTCGGTTTGTCCCAGTTACACGTCCCTAGCCTTTCCCGTTGATGTGATGCAAGATTCTAAAATGTTCCATACTTGGATGCAGCTTGCAACCAATAATTTTGCCCCACCTAAACTTCCTGCCAAAAACAAGGAGAAATCCAAAAAGATAAATGCCCCGTGGTATACGAAGGTTCTAGCAGAAGCTCACCTTCAGTGTAGAAAAGGCGAAATAAACTGGAGAAAGAATTATGACCCAATTGCAAAAAGCCTTTATATAAAATATAGGAATGCTTACTTTGCAAACATCAAAACCGCCAAAAGGGACTAGTACACAAAACTCATTCAGGATGCCCAGCAAAGACAGAAAACCGTCTTCTCTATAGTTAAATCATTTACCCACCCGATATTTTGAAACAAGAAATCCCTCCGTCTCAAAGCCTCTGCGACCAGATCGCCGATTACTTCGATGATAAAATAAAACGATTACAGGATGACTTTTTACCCATTGCGCACCCCATCAGAGCGAATACAAGTGGCTCCGTCCTCTTCCCGCCGCATACCATTGGCAGGTTCAAAACAGTTACCCTCGCACAAACCCATGAGGTCATTATGGCCTGTAAATCAGGCTCTCCCTCTGATGCCTGCCCCCCCTACATTCTTCACCAGATAGTTGAGGTTGTGAACCCCATAATAAATCAAATAGTGAACGAATCACTTAGTTCAGGGATAGTTCCTCCGGATTGGAAAAAACTATAGTCAAACCTCTGATAAAAAAGCAAAACAAAAGCTATTCAGATCTTTCCAATCTCCGTCCCATATCCCTGCTCCCAGTCCTTGGTAAAATTACTGAGTACATGGTCCATCAAGAGTTGTCGAACTTTGTGGAGACACACAATATTCTACACCCTCATCAATCCGGTTTCCGTCCAAAACACTCTACGGAAACATCCCTTATGGAACTAACGGATACCATTAAAAAGGTCCAGGATGATGGGAAGAACGCCGTCCTGATTCTTCTTGATTTATTGGCGGCATTCGATACCATCTCCCACAAGATCCTCCTTCACAGGCTGAGACTAAGTGGAATAACAGACGGGGCCCTAAACTGGATAAGATCTTTCCTGTCATAGAGAACTCAAACCATCGCCTTAGGGTCTTTTCGCTCAAAGGAGAAAAGTGTCACCTCAGGAGTTCCGCAGGGTTCCATCTTGAGTCCCTTACTCTTTAATATTTATATGGTGCCCCTCATCTATTTAATTGAATCCTACGGGATAATGGTAACATCATATGCTGATGATACCCAATTGATTGTATCTCTGGACAAAAACGTCAAATTGGCTGAACAAAACTTCCGGAATTGCCTTACTGACGTTTTCCAATGGATGAATGACAATTGTCTTAAATGCAATTCTGGAAAAACAGAGATACTACCCATTGGGAAAAATGTCAACTTCAGCCCCAATGAATGGTGGCCCAGGGGAGCCTCCCCGCCTCCAAATGCGGTGGAAACGGCCAGGAATCTGGGCATTCTTTTTGATTCTTCGCTATCTTTTGATCATCAAGTGAGGAGTCTAGCAGGTAGTTGTTTTAATATCATCAAATCATTGAAAACATTTTTTTACTTCCTTCCTATTGAGTCAAGAAAGTCTGTGGCTGTGGCCCTTATACTTTCCCGCCTAGACTATTGTAATGGTTTAATGGCCGGAGTAAAAGAAAATGACATTACAAAAACTGCAAAGTGTCCAACATGCAGCGGCTCGCCTGGTACTGAAACTGCCCGGAAATTCTTCAGCCTCTGCGGCTCTTAGGAAGCTACACTGGCTCCCCCTACATAAAAGGATTTTTTTCAAAATCTTATTGACCGCCTTCAGAGCATTAAATAACATCGACCCTAAGTATCTTTCAAAAAGATACTCACGCTACTATCCCACCAGAGCTCTAAGATCAGCAGGCGGCACTTTAGCGAACATCCCCGTTTTTCATTACAAAACTAAAGGAGGAAAAACCCTCAGCGTCCTGGCTTCTAAGGCCTGGAATGGGATGCCGAAGGAGCTGAGGCTACTTGATCGAGAAGCTCATTTTCGTAACCAACTTAAAACCTGGCTTTTCAATCTGTCAGATGCTTATGTATTGGCTGCCATTTAGATCTCACTTCTGTTGAATCCCCCCCTCCATAGCGCCAGGGTGCTCCTTTCGGAGCGACAGTTCCACGCTCTACAAATTCCAAAATAACATTAACATTAACATTCAGCAGCTTTTACTCAGTCATTTCCAGGATCACGCCAGCCTTAGTCAAATAAGTGCTACATTTGTACCAGTATAATCTGCCGACACCAGAGCACATTTTGCTGTGCTTGCACTTGGCTTGGTTTGCGTTTGGAGAAGCAACCTTCAAGATGTGAGGTTGGGTTTCTTCTTTTCATATCGAGCTGGGTCCAGCAAAAATGCCTAAAGCGTCATCAGACCTTCTTTTGGTTTAGTTTGATCCTGGCTGTGATTTGTTTACAGCCAAACACCTTAATGTCAGTGGCAAGGAGAGCTTGACACTTCGTAGGTGCCTAAGATTTAAACTATGATTTGGAGGCAAATTTTAACTTTGTTGAACAGCTGTATGGAAGAGATATACCTGCACTGTAAGAATGTCAGCTGCAGCTGTAGGAGTAATTACACTAATAAATCTTTAGAAAGCAATTACTACTTTAAAAAAAAAAAAATTATAGAGCTATTCATCCCTATGCAGGACGACAGAATGCTTTACATCACACAGACATTATACAGATACACTGAATTATACAAGTGTGCAAGTGAATATACAGGAAATGTTACATAGTACAATATGAGTATAACATTTCGTCCAAATTGGTAGGCATTATATGTTGAGAGTGCTTTGCCTGGAGAAACACAAAGGCAAGATTTAAAAGTGACGCAATGGTAGGGATTGTCTGTACTAATAAGGCTTTATCGCTTCCCAAAAAGAACACTTTTTAGCAAACTTAGAATAATGATAGATTGATGAAAATAAACAATATGGTTATAACACTATGCCTTACAGTTTTTGTACAGCTTCTTGATGCCAGTTCAAAGCTCTCTGTGTCCTCTATGCTACTTTAGGATGAGTTAAAAGCAGACAAAACACAAATAACTGCAGCCAGTGCATTAACCACCAGAACGCCAAGGTCCAAGGACTTCGAAGTGGGGTGAGTAGGTTATTCCAAGCAGGAGAAACACATACGCCCTAGACATTTCTGTCACAGCAGAGGGACCGAGAAGCGTAGGATCATGCAGGTGGCCCAGAGCTCCTGCTTCTAAACCCAGCATTCACCCTCAAGAGCAAATTCATAGACTTGGAGTATAGAAGCAGAGTAGAAATCTGGATAGTGCTGAGAGTCTGGTGAGCTGGAAGGTGTGGGGAAGGGATGGTGTGGGACGGGTGGGGGTGGTTAGCTCACCAAAGCCCATTCAGGCTCAGACAGTATAGCAAACTCTGGGTTGTTGTGAGGGAGGCTTGGATCCATGTGACTCATGATAGCATCATGCAGTGACAAAAAAGGGGGTGGTGGATTTGGAGACTAGTGATTTAAAGCTAATATGTCATATAAAAATGGCAGATTTGTATCAATCAGGGCTTGTCGAAATATGTATGCAGAGATTGATGTTTCCCCTTGCATTTGAGGAGTGGGAAACATTATGCCCATGTTTTTCCGTCATTGAACACGGAGGGACTTATTTACAAGCCCCTTGCACCGTCAGTACGTCACTCTTTATATGGGAAAATGTGACGTAACAGTGGTGCAATGGGCTTGTAAATAAGCCCTTGAGGTTTTGTTTTGATTATAGGTATGAAAAGATACCATTTTGACTATATACAGCTGAGTTTGAGGTAAATGATGCTTGTGACTGCTTTCCGCACAATCTGAGTTTTGGGAAAAAATTAATTGTTGTGAGAGGGTGGCTTAGACATGATGCTCACTTATGTAAGTGTAGCACCCTGCACTAATCAAGACGACCCTTATGGTGAGTTTAGTGGTTTAGACAACCTTAGAAAGGCTCTCTAAGTGGTAGCTGTGGAGAGCAGCCTTCAGGCTTAGTCTAGGAGGAGTGTAAAGCAGCTCGGTTTTCCAGTATTCAATCTTTGGCATAGGCTAAGTAAAAAAGGAACCAACCACCCAGTCTTCTTATAAAAATAGATATTTATTACAAATAATCACTCACTAACACTATACAATATCTCCTACCTGGAGATATACTGACAATGCAGACAATACTTCAAAATAGAACAATAAGCAGCACCAATACAAAGTGGCCCCCAGAGGGAGACCATACCATATACAAAATTAGTGGAATGCGAACCCCGATAGCAGTTGAGACTGTACCCAATAGTTGTAGTGAGGCGGGGACCCAAGATACCACCCCAGGTGAGAGTCTAGATGTCCCACGATAGCCGTAGGCTAAGAGGATACACAACGGCATACTCAATACTACTCAGGGTATGTTGCAGTTGCAGTCTTGAAGAGGAAAAGATCCTTCCCAGTGGACCCCGAAGAGAGCCCGTGGAAGGCAGAAGGTTGAGTAGCCACCCCACCTGTGGAAACTCTCGGAATCTGGATACCTACAACCATTGTCGAGCAAAACCGAGGACTTCAGAACGAGATCGCTGTTGCAGAAGGATGAAAAGTCTGTTAGAACCTGGACGTGGGTTCATGTCGAAAAGTAGCTGAAAGCAGAGGGGACAGAGTATATGCTATAACGGTACGTCCAGGAGGCATGGAAGACGAAGGTAACTCCAGTTGAATGAAACAGGTTAGCTGAAGAGGCTTCAAGTACGGGTACACCGAATCAGTAGCTTTGCCCAAGCCATCAGGATGCTGAAGACAACGGAATCTGTCCATCCAACCAACCATGTTGGCACAGGTCAGTTATAGCGGGGACAGACTTGTCGACATGACCTTTTGATTCGTCCGACTCAGTTGGCACGAGTCAGTCGTGGTAACTGGTGCGGTCACTGGTTGATGAAGCGATGCAGCAACACGGTGCACAGGGGTTTGGTTAGAGGGCGTTCTACGAAGGATGCTGGCCTCAACTCGATGACAGGATAGCTCAGGCATCAAGGGAACGCAAATCCACCACCTGTGTTTCAGAGCCTTCTGGAGTACATGAGAGCCCAGGTTCTGCAAACTAGTCAATCGTGTTCTGGTGCCTGCGGATGCCAGGGAGTGACTCCTTCACTCCAAGGGAGATTCCTTTGGATGTCTTTAGATGTCCACAGACCCAGGACAGAAACTGTCTGGAGCACGTACACTGATGGTGCAGCGGGTTTGCAGGACGACGAGGTCAGGAGTCGACGGAGACTTCTTCGTTGTAGTCTTGGTCCCAAAGCAAAGGGCGATATGATCAGTTCGGCATGGTCAGCACGACTTGGCCAGGATGTCCAGATGATCAAAGAAGAAGTGGAGTTTGATCTGAATCGAATCCTACAACGAATCTAGGGTGCCCCCCACAGGTAGGTAAGCCCTTAAGTAACCTCAGGAAATGGTTGGGAAGATTCAGGGGTCCCTCCCAGAGGAGGGGCTGGACAGTGGGAAGGATACTCCCATGTCCTTTGTCCAGTTTTGCTTCAGAGCGAGAGCCAATGGCTCCTTGAGCTGGTTTGAACTGGAGTGTGCAAGGAGGGCACCAAATGTGCCCGTCCAGCAGACTATGTGGTGCTGGCAAGCACCCCACCCCAGCCTAATACACAAAATCCTGTCTGGGAGGTGGTTACACCTCCCTGTGACAGGAAAATTATTGTCCTACCTTCCTCTGCTCGGGCTCGGCCCAGCAGCAGGAGGGCAGAATCGTGTCTGTGGTCGGCAGGAGTCCTAGGTTGCTGTCAGGCTCTGTAAGATGGGTCCCAGGAGCATGGATGGCCTCCCGGAGGGACCCTACCGTGGATAGAATCATATCTCCAACACTAGATCTCGTGTTGGGGTATGATTTCAACATGTTTGATACCAAACATGCCCAGGTTAGTTCCAGCCACTTAAGTGATGGATGACGCATGGTCTCATTATATCGTACTGGCTGGTTCACGTACAAAGTCTAGAGAATGAACTCCGGGGTTTGAGGGGTGGTCTGCTCATGCTGGGCCCCTCTTACACTCTGAACTGAGCACCCTGCTTTTGGGATTGAAAGGCCTGCTAGAGGGGCGACTTACTGGTCTCAAGTGGTGTGAGTTAGAGATATAAGGAAACTTATATCTCTCATGAGTGGTGCATGCACCGACTCACACAGGCTGCAGTGGTAGGCCTGTAGTGGTAGTTTGGAGGGTCCCTCATGGGTGGCATAACACATGCTGCAGCCCATAGGGGACCCTTGAGTTACCCATGCCCTGGGTACCTTAGTACCATATAGTAGGGACTCACCAGGGTGCCCCAGTAGCCAAATAGTAATATACGAAGGTGTACTCACCATAACCAATTTAGGGAGGAAGCACAGTGACTGGGGTCCTGATTAGCCGGATTCTAGTCAGACTAGTCAGAAAACAGTTGAACACCAGCAAAAAGTGGGGGTAACCATGAAAGCAGATTACATTTTTCCTACAATTATTAACATTTTTAGGCTTTTAAATAGCAAGCCTTACCTTTTTATAGGATTGTCAGCCCAGTTGCCTGGGGGTCAGTGGAAGTGATAGCGGGGACACACAGCGCTGAATTGCAAAAAATCATGCATCAAACTGGGAGTACTCGACCCCTCGAGTAATTATGTTTTTGTGGTCTAGCGTTTGAGTTGTCTTTGAACAAAAGTAAAGTCCCCCTTCAGGTCTACTGAGAGAAGCACAGGTGAGCATTGGAGTTGTTATGTTAATTCAAAGCTGCAGAGAGGAGGCTAACTCCAGGGCAATGCTCAGTGAGAGCAGAACGAGGCTTGGACAGTGAGCGTCACAGCTTAACATAAAGACTAGGCCTGACGGTGAGCTCCGCTCCGTTCGTGGAGTTTGCAAAGTTTCTCACACTCCGCGCTCCGCATTGCTCACGGAGTTCCAATAAACTATGCTCCATGGAGCAGAGTTTTTTCCTCGCCCGTGCTCGCCAATGGGAAGTTGGTGCGTGTGAGTGAGGAAAATCCAATGCTAGACCACCTCCCAGTGAGATTTCTCAACTTGGGCATTCATGGATGCCCGCTACCGCTCGCGTTGAGAAACCTTCAGTTCACGTTTAGGAAGCTGTCGTTCGAGTAGAACTTCTACCCGAGCGGCAAAACGAAGCAGCGTCCTCTTGCATTGCACGTGATGCCATTCTCACTGATTTTACAGTGCAGGACAAATACCCAGTGCTAACAACCAGTGGGAATGTCTCGAGGTAACACACTCCACCGCTCGCGAAACTGTGTAGCTTGCCAGAGTTTTTTCTTTTTTTTCCCCAAGACCTTTATTACACATTTTCGATTTGACACAGCATAGAGCCTACAACCCAGAGGGCCGGCTGCGGTACATATAGGTACTTAGCAACATTCCCAGAATAACACAGCCATTCAGCTGACACCCCGGAGGTTCGGCGGAGTGGTAGCAAGGTGTGCATAGAGTAGTCAAAGTCTTGTACCGGATAATCCATAGGTCTATGGTATTTTCTATTTTAAAACACACGTAACTGTTCGAAGCAGAGGAAACATTTATGTAAACGATTGCAGTCAGCATTCTCGCCTCAGAGCACGCACGGATGACATGCCTGGTTATAGCCATATCCGCCGTTGGGGAAGTACACAATTCGCCCCTATAGGCATTCTATCGACCCCATTTCTTATCCCAGACTTCGGGACAACCCCTAGTTTTGTAAACTGATTTTTCCGACAGCATGCACACGTCCATTGCAGCCACCCATCTAATCAGGAGCGGTTTGTGTGGTGAACCCCATTGCATGGCTATTTCACGCTTTAATAGGAGGAAGCTTAGGTCCGCCCAGCGCTGTTCCATTGCAGTTAAGTCTGTAGGGTCCCATATATTAAGAAGCGCACATTTGGGAGTCAGAGGGACCGGTTTCCCTAGGGCATCAGTCATTTTCAGGACGGCGCGGTTCCAAAGGTCTTGGACTGCCGGGCATTCCCACAGGATATGATAGAAAGAGCCTGTTGAGCCACAGTGACGGAGGCAAAGGTCAGATGGGCGTTGGCCTATTTTGGCTAAGAGGGGACCCGACATGTACGTCCTGTGTAATATTTTCAACTGTATCAACCGGAATCTGTGATTGATGGCTGATTCGCGCGGGGACATCAATGCTGACTGCCATTCTGCATCCTCCATATTGCCAATGTCAGTCTGCCATTTATCCCGCAGGAGGTGAAAAGAGTTTAGCATATTGTTGTACAATTTACGGTATGTGTAAGATATCGCCTTAACTTGAAGGGGTTCTGATAAGAGTCTGTCCTCGAGGGGCGAGGATTGTGGAAGGGAGGCGAGATCCGGGATGTTGGTGAGTATGTCGTGTTTAATTTGGAGGCATCGGAAGGTCTCGGAATTTTCCAGATTGTATGTGTTTTGGAGTTCTTTGAATGTCAGTAGTTTGCCCTTGTGGAGCAAGTCGCCAATAGTGGATATGCCTATTGTGTCCCATTTATCAAAGCCTCTACAATGACAGAGGGTGCCTAGCCTGTACGAGGTACAGAGTGGGGTGGACAGTGTGAGGGTGTTGGCCCACCCGAGTCGTTTGTTCGCGCGGTGCCATATTGACAGTGTGTGGGACATTGGGCCAATATAGCGAGTACGGGAGTGTTTGCCGTAGAGAGCTTCAAGGTATCCGCCACAGCTTGTTTGGTATTTCTCCAAATGAAAGGCAGGGTTTGTGGGTGTGCCATAGATCCACGAGTTGGTGGCGACCAATTGGGTTGCCCAGTAGTAGAGACGGATGTTCGGGAGGGCGATACCTCTGTCATACCACCCTGGCGTGAGAGAGATGAGGGCAATGCGAGGGGAGCCGCCATCCCATAGAAGGAGGCGGAGGTCTCCTTCAATTAAGTTAAAGGAGGAGTCAGGTATGGGGAACGGGCAATTTTGTAGGGCATAAAGGAACCGAGGGAGCGCAAGCATTTTAAATAGGGCAGCTCTGCCGGGTAGAGAAAGGGGATGCGTCCTCCAATGTGAGACATTTGCATGGAGTTTCTGGAGTGGGCCTTTAAGGTTGCGGTCATGGAACAGGTGGGGGTCCGGGGTAACAAAAATTCCCAAATATTTAAAACCGTCTTGCGCAATTTCGACTGAGTAGTCTCGCGGGAGAGGTGGGGGTGGACCATGGAGAACATATAGCACCGATTTCGACCAATTAATGGAGAAGGCTGAGTATTTGCCAAAGTTAGTGATCACGTGTAGCAGGCTGTTAAGGGAGGATCTGGGGGAGGAGAGATATACTAGGATGTCGTCTGCGTATAGCGAAATCTTATCGACTGTGTCAGCATTCCATCGGAGGCCTCGAATGGAATTATCAGTTCTGATCCAGTGGGCTAGGGGTTCTAGAGTGAGGCTGAATAACAGGGGGGACAGCGGGCATCCTTGTCTTGTACCTCTATGAAGGGGAAAGCGCCTGGACGTATGTCCGTTGACATAGACCTGCCCCCAGAGATCAGTGTAGAGTAATCAAACCCATTGTATAAATCTGGGGCCAAAGCCAAAACGAAGGAGTACTTCAAAGAGGTAAGACCATTCGATAGAATCGAAGGCAAGTGTCGCGTCTAGGGAAAGGATAGCTGCGTCTTCTTGGAGGTGCGGTATCCTACTCATGACATTATGGACACGGCGGAGATTGAGCGCAGTGTTACGACCCGGCAGGAAGCCTGACTGGTCTTCGTGTATCAGGGCGGGGAGAACGGTCATGAGTCTAGTGGCAAGGAGCTTGGCAAGGACTTTTACTTCAGTGTTAATGAGAGAGATAGGTCGATAGGAGCTGCAGTCAGCAGCTGGCTTATTGGGCTTACGGATAACCACGATCGAAGCCAATCGTTGGTCCTGTGGCAAGCGGCCGACTTTACAGCTGTCCTCGAACATCGCTTTAAGATGTGGAAGGATCTCACCCGCCATGCCCTTCAGGAACTCAATAGGGACGCCATTGGGGCCCATTGCCTTGCCAGATTGAATAGAGAATAAGGCGTTTCCAACTTCCTCCGTTGTGAGGTCTGCCTCGAGCTCCTGCATCTCGGTCTCGGAGAGAGCGGGGAGCCTCATTTCGGCTAAGAGTAATCTGGATTCCTCCGCACCGTAGTGGGCTCTGGCAGTATAGACTCCCTCCAGGTGGGTGGCAAAATCCTCTGCTATATCGCCCGGATCTGTGACAGTAGATTGGTCCGGAAGGGTTAATTCCGGGATCCAACGGGAACCCTGCTCTCGTTTCTCGAGCCATGCAAGCATCTTACCTGCTCTGTCTCCCAGCTCGTAAACACGGTGGCGGGTTTTCAGGAGTTTGGCTTGCGCCTTTTCAAGAGCCAGTGCCCTATATTCTATTTGTTTCGCTTGCAGGCGGGCCGTTGTCTCATCTGTGGGGTTCGCGCTGTGTTGGATTTCTCCCCTGCCTTCCGCGGGAGCTACTTTAGGAGCCCTGAATCTTTTTTTAAAATACTTGCTCTGAAACAGCGCTCGCCTCGCGCTTTTTATCTTAACTCACCCTGCATTCAGGGACCTCTCCCTTACCTCACAGTTCCCGCGCAGCCCAGGCAGACGCTGCAGCGGCCCCAGGATCCCTCGCTCGCCGCCTCCAGCGAGCCGCTCCCCCTAGCCACGCCCACTCTTCCTGGCCACGCCCACTCTGGGCTCAAAAAGAGGAGCTGAATACGAGCTCACTAGTTGGATTTCTCCCCTGCCTTCCGCGGGAGCTACTTTAGGAGCCCTGATCCTTTTTTTAAAATACTTGCTCTGAAACAGTGCTCGCCTCGCGCTTTTTATCTTAACTCACCCTGCATTCAGGGACCTCTCTCTTACCTCACAGTTCCCGCGCAGCCCAGGCAGACGCTGCAGCGGCCCCAGGATCCCCCGCTCGCCGCCTCCAGCGAGCCGCTCCCCCTAACCACGCCCACTCTTCCTGGCCACGCCCACTCTGGGCTCAAAAAGAGGAGCTGAATACGAGCTCACTAGTTGGATTTCTCCCCTGCCTTCCGCGGGAGCTACTTTAGGAGCCCTGATCCTTTTTTTTTTCTTCCAGTTCCCTCCGTTCGCACTCTAGGCATTAAGGTCAGCAATGACCTTTCTATGCATACTCAAGTTAGCTCTGTTATCTCATCTTGTTTTCTATCCCTCCGCCTCATCCGTAAAATCTCCCGGTTCTTTTCCACCGACGCCCTCAAATCCATCATTATGGCCCTCATTACCTCCCGTCTCGATTACGGGAATGGCCTCTATGCTGGCATCCCCGCCTTCGAAATGCGCCGGCTACAGGCCATCCAAAATCAGGCCGCCCGGCTCATCTTTCACCTCCCCAAATTCTCTCACATTACGCCTGTCCTCAAGTCCCTTCACTGGATTCCGGTTCACTTTCGTTCCTTTTTTAAATTAGCTTGCTTAGCCCTCCTAGCCTACACTCATTCTGCCCCACTCTTTATTGTCTCTCTGATCACTCCTTATATCCCAGTTCGCACTCTTCGCTCGTCATCTCTACTCCTTCTTCAAGTCCCCCGTTATCGTAAAGCCCAAATTGGTGGCACCCGTTTTTCGGTCTTGGCCCCCCAGTTCTGGAACAGTCTTCCATTATCCATCCGCTCTATCCCCACTTACTCTTCCTTCCGGAAAGCTTTAAAAACTTTTCTTTTTCTCCAGGCCTTCCCTGGTTAGTTCCCCTGGTTGCTGTGTAGAATCCGATTATTCCCCCCAGCGCCAGGAAGCCGCTCGGCCACAGTGCGCTTTAGCAAGTTTCTTTTTCATTTCATTTCATTCCAGGTTAAGTAGGTCTTTTTCTATTTGTAACAAGTGTTCACTTTGTTTGTGGATGTAACCGGTCTTGAGAGCTAGCGCTTTACCCTTGATTAGTGCTTTGTATGCCTCCCATATTGTTGTGGCCGAAGGTACTGATCCCACATTTTCGGCAAAGTAGTATTCAGTGTGTTCAAGCAAGCTATCGTGTATGTCAGGGATTTTCAAGAGCCAGGGCGCGATTATTATGGGACCGCGTGTCTATTGACGGTGATGTGTGAATTGCACCGTGAGGGGGGAGTGGTCGGAGATCCCTCTGGGGAGCCCCTCTGGATGGCGGAAGAACTGTAAATCAGTTGCGGGTGAGAATAAATAGTCTATACGAGAGCTGCTATTGTGAGCGTTGGAATAGTGCGTATAGTAGGACGTGCGGGGGTGGGACAGGCGCCAAAGGTCTTCGAGCCCCATAATTTGTGCAAAGTTAGACAGGTCCGAGCTTGACTTGTGTGAGGGACGGTGGGGGTGCCTATCTTCGGCATCATTCATTGTCATATTGAAGTCTCCCCCAATGAGCAGGGGTCCCTATGGAAGATCGAGCATTAGGTGTTGTAGGGTCTGGAGTGCGGCTGTACCTAGGGCTGGAGGGATGTAGACTGAAATAACATTCAGTGGCTTGCCTTCCCAGGTGGCCTCCACCACTGCATATCGACCGAGGGGATCAGCCCGCGTATTTGTGCATGTCAGGGCCACACTCCTACGCACAAGAATACCGGTGTCCCTAGATCCGGAAGTGAAACCGGCATGCACAAGCAATTTATAACCACCTCGGTTTAGCGCCTGGCATGCGTTACCCATGAGGTGTGACTCTTGGAGGAGAACCAGGTCTGGAGAACGACGTTTAAGGTGTTGCATAACCACCCCTCTTTTTATCTTATTGCCAAGACCATTAACGTTCCACGTCATAATGGTCAGGGACGTTGTTGAAGGGGGCGTCATGGCGGTCTAAATAAGTGAGATTGTGCACGGATCAATGGCTTGTGGTGCATAGGGTGCTGACCATAAAAAGGGGTTCCAAGGGAGTGGGTTACCGTGGAGCCTGTGCGGGGTCTAGCAGAGCCGAAGTCTAAGCAATAGGTATAACGCGGTGGTGTATGGTAGCATATAGGTGGGCCCAACGGTGAGAAATCGCCAGAAGTAGCATGTGAGGTCGCGGCGCGCTGCGCGGCGCGCTCCACGATCCAGAATCCGCTGCAATGAAGAAGCAAGAACAAGAACAGAGACCGTAGAAGTCTCGTCATCAACTTCCCAACATTTCCCGCCCCTCCCAATCCCGCCCCCTCTACTGTTTCCCTCCCAACAACCCCCCTCCCTGCGTCCCTGCCGCGGACTTAGAACTATCCACTCCCCAACTAGGCAGAGTGCCTGTCGCCCCCCCCCCGAACATTAGAGAGGAGTGTGGAGAGCCAAGGGAGCCCTCGTCGGCCAACAGTAGGATGATGTCATCTAGTGCAAAGAAAACAACCAATATCAACAAAAGCATTCACATAGTAGGAGTCATTGATGAGACTTAGCCGTAAGCCGGTCCTGTGCCCGGGGTCACATGGTGACTAGTGCGAGTGGAGGGGCTATACCAAAGAGCGCTGCTCAGTGTATCTTTATAACATTCAACAATCCACCTGATAGGGGGAAGCAGTATCTATAACCAGTTCCGATGACTTCAGGCTTATCGACTATGCCTGTGGAGCGTCACCTGGGGTTGAGTACCTCCCCCTATTGTGGGCATTGAGAGGGTGACGCCCCTCTCGAGTAGGAGGAGTTCAACAGTGATATGAATAGGTCGATCAACAACAACGGGTATGATGACCCACATTGGAAGAAAAACTGTAAAGGATACATATGAGTCAGAACGTGGATGAGGTAGGAGGTGGATTGTGCTTCAAACTAGTGAGTCTCTGAGGAAGAGGGTCCGATATACATCTACTATTTGATAGCAGAGTCGGACTGTCATAGTGGAGAGCGTATCAACGCGTAGAGGAGCGGCTGAACTGTTCAATCCAACTTGGGTTGTTCGGCGTTACTCTTCCTGCACATTGTCCGTGAATAGGTCTTGACTTTCCGGTGGCACCACCTCGTTAGAGCGATCTGTGGATTTCCTGTGCCGGTTTTGGGTGGAATTCGACTGTCGCCATCCCTCGAGCCAGTCCCAAACATCAGCAGGAGATAAAAAAAAACAGGGCTTACCCTCCAGTTCGAGTTTCGTGGGGAATAACATAGAGTACTTGATGGACTGTGTACGGAGTGCCTTCTTCACCTCCAGGAAGCTGCGTCGATGGGCCTGCACTTTCATGGTATAATCCGGGAAGATCGTGATTTGCGCATTGTCTATTCGCAATGGTGGTCCCGCACGCGCCATTTGGAGGATGACATCACGGTCGCGGAAGTTGAAAACACGGACCACGATGGGGCGGGGGGAAGCGCCCGGCTTTGGTCGGCCCCCGGGAACTCTGTGGGCCCGTTCTATGGAGAAATAATTGGAAAGGTTCTTTGGTTGAAGGTGTTGCAGGACCAATTTCTCCACAAAGAGGTCGGTGGCCGGCTCCTCGAGGCGCTCGGGAACACCCAGGATGCAGAGGTTATTGCGTCGGGCGCGTCCCTCGTAGTCATCCAGGAGCACCTCCATCTGGTGTTGCTGTTTCTGTAGTCGGGTCACCTGTTGCTGCAGCGTGGAGGTGTCATCGACGAGAGCCTAGGTTTTAATCTCGATGTCCTTTACCTTGGAGTCCATTTTCCGGAGGTCGGCACGCAGCAGCGTTACCTCCACGTTTACTGAGTCAATACGGGTTTCAAGTGAAGAGCGGACCCCCGCAATTGCCTCCATGACGTCGTCCAGTGTGGGGGAAGATTTCCCTTGCGGAGGGGGGGTTGTCGCCTTGAGGGTGGCGTCCGGAGCCGCATCCTTAGGGTCCCCTCTGGAGCCCCACGATAGTTTATTGATTTGCCTTTGGTTGGGTGGCCGGTTTCCTTTATTGGAGGCCATCGCCGATTCGGTCTCTGCCGGGGGTTGTGGTGACGGAAGCACGAAAGGCAATCCCATTGGAGATGGAGAAGAGGGGGGGAGGAGGAGCCCCTCACTGATAATCCTGGGGGAGGTGGGGAAGCGTGCTCCGTGCTCGCAAAGCCTCGGTTGAGGAGGGGGGCCGCAACTTCCAAGGTCTGAGTGGCAGTGGCCCCGTGGAGCAAGTTGTTGGCAGGGAGTAGGGGGCTGGGAGGACTCTCCCTCCGTGGAGTCAGCAAGCTGGGTGTGGGCCAGCAGCAAGCGTCTGGTTGGGCGAATCAGAGGGACTCTGAGGGGACCAAGCACCACATAGTTTTTCGGAGTCTCCGGTAGTCTGCCCGGCTGAGCGCTGAAGCCGCGATGTGAAGGAGTCGAAGGGGGGGGGGGAAGCAGAGCGTCCTGGTAGGCCCCGGGAAGTTTAACTTATGGCGTCCCGGCTGGCTCCTCCGACGCAGCAACCCGCTCCCGTCGCGGTCCCTTAGATCTGGGCCAGAGGCAGGCCGTCAGTTGTTAAATGAGACCAGTTGTCTCGGCGTGGGGCAAGTACAGGGAGGTCGGAGCCGGTAGGCAGTGTTGGTTTCCGGTGCTAGGCCGAAGCCGGGGGCTCGCCTAGATGTCGGTGCCGGGCGGGCGGGGGAGGCTGGTATGGGTCGTCCCGCTCCTCACCCGTGGGAGCCAGCGGCTCGATAGCAGGCTGGATCCGTAGGGAATCTCCTCCCTAACACTCGATCAGTTAAATTGTAGGCGCCGGAGGTTGAGTGCGGTCCGTGGCAGCCTCGGAGTTGTAACTCGGTTGCACCTTGAGTGGCGGCCGCCATCTTGGGCCGATGTGTCCTGGCCGCTGGGATTTGCTCGCGGCGATTTCGGCGGGCCTGTAGGCGCTAGAGGTCAGTCGGGGGCCTCAGGAGGGGCACCAATAGATGACTAGTCGACCCCGGGCCAGGCAGCAGCACTAGCGGAGGTGTGGAGGTCGTTTGGCCTTACGGGCTGAGGAGCCGCCTCAGAGCGCGACCGTTCTCCTCGGCATCTAGCCTCGCCCCTCGCTTGCCAGAGTTTTTTTTATGTCACTTCGCAGAGTTAACTCCGCAAACTCCGCCCAGGCCTAATAAAGACTGCCACTGTTACTGATCATATGAACACAGGGAGAGCAGGCCCTTACCTAGTGAGATAGGGCACAGCTCAACACCCTTGTTTATTTGCTCAGCTGTGTTGGTCCTACCAGGTGCAACAATGCATGACAGGCTCCTTGGTTGTAGGAAAATTGTCAAAATGCGTTCATCAACACAAGATGTGTGGCACTCGGCAGGGCTGATTTCCATGTCTGTATTTTGTTCAGCCAAAGTTTTGATTGCTACCAGTTGTCATCTTTTTGCTTTGTTCTACAATGTTTGTTTCCCACATCTTGGTTCGAAATGTTAAAACAGTCCTGTCAGTGAACTCTCTATCCTGTCCCGATGAGCTGAATAGTAACTGCTGTGCTGGTTTTCAATCACATGCAGTAGGTAAAGTTCAACAGCTTGAACTGTTCCTGTTAATGCAAAAACATGCAGGTGCTGATGGGAAGGGAGTAAACGACAACATGTAGGCCTAATAGTAAATCAGACAGCTTTACATTTCCAATATGCTCCTTTTTGGTTGGTCCTAACTGTAAAACCTAGCAGGGAGAAAGCATAGAAGTCGATAAAATGTAAAACACGGAGACGCATCGCACAATCTGCTAATCTTGCATGAACACGTGAAGATGAATTGATTCTACTGCATGGGCGAGGTTTGCTTTTTGAGGCACTAGTGTGTTCCTGAATCAGTAGTGAAGCAGAGGCCGGTAATTCTGCTGGGCTTTGTTAGGTTGCAGTCGTAGACACCGTCATCAGAGGAGATGGTAGCAGATAGCATCCCATAGCAACAGGAGGACAACATGAGAAACTTCCGGAACAGGGCTAGACCAATATCTTCTGACTGAACGTTGAAATAACTATTGTAACATGATTTATGCATTATGAGTGTTTCCGGATCATTTAGGTGTCTGTTTTCTGAAGGAAGGTACGTTTACGTCTCATCCGTAATCTTTCTTTCACATGCATGTCATAATGCAGGTATTTCAATAATTGGTGGCTAAAGTAAAGATTCCTTTTAATTGCATTTATGCTCTATTAAAAACAAAATCAGGCATTAAAAAAACATTAATTCATTTTCATCATACCTAACAGCTACCACTCCTTGGGGATGGACCGATAAATTCGTGAACAGGTTGCTTTATTACATAGGCATGATAAAGCTCATACTTTGTATTTTTTTAAATTAAATAATTTTTATTTAATAACAAATTGATATCAGTACAAAGCAATAGCCGGGCCCATAATACTTGACTTCACATTCATTACAATAAAATGACAATGATGGGGGAAACGCTAGGTGGCGCACTTGTGAATGGTAGCCTCTTTGTAAGGCTCCCACATCCTGGCGACAAATATCCTATAATCGATCCTGTTATCGGCGACTGATCGGGCTGAAATCGCCCTCGCCTGCTCAGGGGACTGCGCGGAGGCTCCGGTGAAAGTCTGGAGCGGATCGACTGCTGTATGCCACCGGTAGAGACATTCTAGTGCGCAGCGGGGATTGCTGCCGGAGACTCCAGCACGCCCGGCCGGCTGGCCTGCGTACGCGAGGTCGGGGCTTCACGAGCGCCAACTGGGCCCTGAAAGGCGCGAAAACATCGGAAGGCCGCGAAAACACGGCGGTGAAGGACAGCGGACCCGGTCTTCCCCTCACGGAAGAGCACTGCCAGCGGAGAAGGTGATACCCTGTCCCTCCTGCTCACCGAGGTAATCTGACGGCTTTTCTGCTATTCCTGCTGATCAGGCGCGGCCTGACTCTGCGGAGCGTGACTCCCACCCTGCCCTCTCCCCATCAAGAGTGACGGCCGGATCGGGAAAGGGGCCCTGCTGCCATGGGTCCCTCCGGAGCCCCGACTCTCCTTGCCTTCGGTGCAGGGGCTCCCCCGCTGGGCATCTACATTGCGCATAAGTGGAACTTATCTGGGGCATTACCACCGGCAGTGACTCCCACCGCTCCGGCCATAGAACCTCATCCTGAGCCTGCGTGTGTGCACTGGGGTGCGAGGGCTGCTGGCTGGGGGCCGGGGCTGCAGATTATCACTATACCATAACCCTCCCATCCTGGCATTGCGTGGGACATAAGCTTACTTCACGGATTGCTGAGGGGATACTGGACATCCTACAATGCGACGTGTGTGACTGGGGAGTGCTTGGTCGCAACACGTAACTGCGGTGCATACACCCTCAATCCATCGAGAATCTGGGCCTACATTTCTAAAGTCCGACTGGGGAATCTGCTTCATACCCCCGCCTGGCATACGCTCATACACGACAAACGACCGTCCTATGACAGCTGACATTTTGGTGGCGAGCTCCTGAGTGTTACACAGAGGGACGGCTGCACTGTCGTATTCCCGAAAGACTGCCAGGTTTAACGCCGAGGGGTGTGCTGTGCCCGGGGGCAGCGACGAACGCCTACCCACACCTGCTGCCCGTGCCCCCCCCTCTCTCCCCCCCACGTGCGCAGGTGCTGCTCCATACCGGAGTACGACTTGTAGGAGGGAGCTCCACGGCAGGTTCTGCTGAACAGTGGGATTGCTTAGGCGGAACGGCTCTTGCTTTCTTCCATTTCACGGATTCACCCGCCTTTGCTGAGCTGCTAAGATGGGTCGGCCTGACACGCGGCAACCGAAGCTCACGTTTGATGCCGCAAAGAAGACGAATCGCACCAGCCCGGAATCTCAGAAACGAATAGAGGCTAACGATCCTCCTGATAACCAGGCGACCACCTCCACGGATACCCAGGAACTTCTTCGTGAAATGCGCCAGGGATTCGCAACCATTGCGGACAAGGTGGACAGGATGTCGTCCCGTATGGATGCTGTAGTCCACAAATTGGAGGTCCACGAGGGGAGGTTGAAGGAAGTGGAACAGCGGGTATCGGATGTCGAGGACACCTCCGGACAACATACAACACGTCTAGCACGAATGGATAACTTATTGCGCACCATTGCGGCTAAGAATGAGGATTTGGAAGCGAGAAGCCGGCGTAATAACATACGCATAGTTGGAATTCCGGAATCCACCAATGTGGGGAGAATGGAGGAATATGTGGAACGTCTGTTGAGGAATGCAGTGGGATCGGAAGCATTCTCCCCCCAGTTTATAGTGGAGAGGGCGCACAGGTCCCTGGGACCGGTGCCCAAGCCGGGCATGAAGCCGAGGCCTATCATAGCCCGTCTGCTAAACTACAGGGATAGAGATGCGGCTTTACGAGCAGCTCGCTCTTCCAACAAGCTCATATGTGATGGTAACGAATTCACAATCTATCCTGACTTCACACCCATGGTACAGGAAGAGCGGCGCAAATTTTTGGAAGTTAAAGCAAAGCTTCGGACCCTGCAAATCGACTACGCATTACTCTATCCGGCTAGACTGCGAATCACTTATCAAGCGCGCCAAAAGTTTTTCACGAAACCGCAGCAAGTTGAGGACTTCATTAAGCAGGTAAAACGATCAGCACACCAGCATAGGGAGGAGGCGGATGAACTTGATCGCGGAAATGACCGGCTTGAAGATGATGAACACTGACCCCGCTACTACTACACCATTGGACGTTGCTGTGGTTCCTGTATGTGAGTACTGATATGGGGTACACAGAGCGATGGGGGCTGTAGTTACGGCCCGACCGTCTTCCCCTTCCCGATAAGATGAGCGAGGGCTGAGACCTGAGAAACGCTGAAGCATTACTGCGTCGCCAGGTACCCCCCTCTCTCCCTATAGCTGAGGTTGGTCTACCATGGGCAGCTGATGGAGAGGAGGGGTTGTTGTGTCGCCACCTAGAATGGTTCCTAACGGGCATTACCCATGCAGTTACTGTTGTTATAGCTGGGATTATTATCATCCCTGGTTGTTGAGGGAGTTGGGGAGGGAAGGGGAGGGAGATAGCACTGGCAAGTTGGGGTTGCCTCTGTGGGAGGTGGGAGGGGACTGGGGGAATGTTTGGTTGTTACGTGAACTGTATGTAGATATGATACACAAGACAAAGGCCACAGTCATATACTTGAGGAATGTGAATTGGAGTATTGCTAATGACACTTTGCGATTGGGGAGGATGCACCGCACATTTTTACAGCGCAGCCAATTGAGCCGATCCAGGTGCGGGGACTGATAACCGATGTAATTTTATATCCTGGAATGTACGAGGGCTAAAAGATGCACGTAAGCGTAGACAATTGTTGGCATATTGGGATAGACACAATGTGCAGGTGGTTATGCTACAAGAGACTCATATTCCCCCATCAACTGCTTCTACATTCGGTGCGAGATGGGCGGGGGTGAGAGTTTTCCCAAATTTCTCTTCATATGCTAGAGGCACTGCCATTCTTATACACCGAACTCTCCCATTTACACTACAGGGGCAACAAACGGATAGAGAGGGAAGATATGTCATTATCTGGGGGAGACTGGGCGGGGAGACGATCACCATTGCCAACTGCTACGCTCCCAATGTTGATGACCCTCATTTCTTCACCCGACTCTGGGGAGATATATTGGATGTTGGCTCCAGGTATCTGGTCTGGGGCGGAGACCTTAACGTAGCCTTACACCCGAGCCTGGACAGAGCAGATGGGTGCTCAACATACCACACCAGGGCGAGAGACTCCCTTGAGGGGATAGTTGAGGAGGGGGGTTGATTGATAGTTGGAGACACTTACACCCTGAATTGCTGGAGGGCACACACTTTACGTCCTACACGGGCACATGGGCTAGAATTGATTACATCTTCGTGTCCCAGAATTTGGCCCCGAACGTTCTAACTTCTCAACATTTACCTAGAACACATTCCGACCATTGCCCTGTTCTCCTATCTTTAGATATGTCTGGATTTCACAAACCACGCCCGCTCTGGCGACTACATCCCAACATCCTGATTGACACTGTCTTCTGCGAAGAACTTAGAACCGATATAGAAGACTTCTTTCCCCGAAACAAAGACACGGTGGGTAGTGTAGAAACAGTGTGGGAGGCGTTTAAGGTTACGGTACGGGGGTGGTGTATAGCTAAAAGCTCTGGGGTGCTAAAGGACATACAGCGAACACTATGCAGGTTGGAGGAGGAGTTGAGAGCTTTAGAGATTTGCATGACACAGGGGATTGATGGGGAGGCGCACAGCACATTTAGAACTAAATTGTCGGAGTACGAAGCGGAAGCGCAGAGAGAGGTACATTTCAAAGGAAAACACTGGCGAGCCCGGGCTTATAATGAGGGAGGGAGACCAGGAAGAGCGCTGGCCATCGCAGTAAGGATGGCACGAGGTTCAAACACAATCTTGGAGCTAACTGCAGCGGATGGGGAAGTACACAAAGACAATGATGGTATTCTCAACACACTCCAGGCACACTATAAACAATTGTATACCTTGAGAGCCGCTGGGGAGGTTGACCTGGATAGCTATCTGGGGGATATAGCACTTTGCTGGATAAGCGATGTCCACAGACAGTTTCTGGGGGCACCACTAGAGCTGGGTGAGGTACGGGATGCCATGATGTCCCTGAGCAACGGGAAAGCGCCGGGTCATGATGGTCTCCCTGCGGAGTTTTATAAATGCTACGTGGAGATTATGGCACCGGTGCTACGGGAGGTATTTACTGATGCAATGGAAGTGGGAGTGCTCCCGAGATCTATGCGAGAAGTAATCATCACATCATTACTTAAGCCCGGGAAGAATGCTACACAGTGTGATTCGTATCACCCACTGTCGTTGCTAAACTGCGACGCCAAAATTCTGGCGAAGGTGCTCGCAACCAGACTTTCCTTACTTATGACCACAATCATTTTGCCAGACCAGTCCGGCTTTGTCCCCACGAGGTCAACCTCGCACAACCTTCGCACAGTATTTTCCCTAATTCAAACGGTTCACCCTGAGATTCCCCTTGCCGGGGTCTTTTTGGATGCCTCAAAGGCATTCGATTCTGTGGAGTGGGGATTCCTCTTCGCGGTCTTGCAGAGGATGGGATTCCCCCCTATCTTTGTGGATTGGGTACGGTTGCTCTACACATCTCCAACGGCAAGAGTGCTTGCAAATGGCCAACTTACTGCCGCATTCGCAATAACGAGGGGGACCCGGCAGGGGTGCCCCCTCTCCCCACTACTTTTCGCGGTGGCGATAGAGCCGCTGGCCTGTCGAATTCGACAGCTCCACAAACCCAGCGCCTTCAATTGTTTTCAGCGCCAACTCTCAATCTCGTTGTATGCCGACGATGTTACTCTTTACGTTAAGGATCCCCAATCTAATCTGAATCCGCTACTGCGGGAGTTCGTTACCTTCGGATGCCTTTCGGGTGTCTCTATTAACTGGAACAAGTCCCAGCTCTTCCCTCTGACACCAGCCGTCTCCGAATTCCCACTGGACTACCCGCTCGAGTGGTGTACTTCGGAACTACGCTACCTGGGGATACAGATATCAAGAGACAAAGGGGACACATTGCGAATGAACTACGGAGTGGCCATCACCAAGCTGACGGATTCAGTGACGCGGTGGATCAAATTACCCCTGTCTATGGCGGCAAGAATTTCCCTCATAAAAATGGTGGTCTTGCCACGCTTTTTATATCTGTTCCTCAATATTCCCTATCACCCAGGCGCATACTTTTTTAAAACCTTACGTTCTGAACTTATTCGACTGATGTGGGGGGGAGGCAGGCTAGGCTCCGCTGGGCGGTAATGACACAGCCCTACAGGGCGGGTGGCTTCGATGTCCCGGACTTCGAAGTATACTATTTAAGTGCTCAGGCACACTACCTATATCATTGGTTACGGCCTACTGCTTTTATGCCGCAGGTGGCAGCGGAGGACTGGATAGCACACCCGCTGCCATTGGTAGGAGTGGTACACGCCCCCACTGCCGCACTGGAGATGCACTCAAACACGGTGTCCTGCACGATAGAGGCATGGCACAAAATAGGGAGACGGCTCCACACCCCGTTACTGTATACGGCTCGTATGCCACTATCCTACCATCCACAGATGTCGCTCCTGCAAGAGGTAGGATTCCAACGAATGTGTAGAAGGTTGAAAATATGGGTATGGGGGGATCTATTCCGCGATGGGCAGTTCCGATCTCGAGATGATTTTTTCGGAGATAGCGCACATAACCCTCTGGAGCTCTTCTATTACCTACGGCTCAGGGAAGGCTTGAGAGCCTTATTACCTGATTATCCTCATGAACCCCCCAGTATAGCCCCGCTTACGATGGTGTTAAACAGCTTTGATGGCGCACACCTAGTTTCTAAACTGTATAAGTGCATACGAGAGGAACTACCGATAGTGGAGAGTGCGGCTAGGGCGCACTGGACAAGGGATTTTGGTGGTAGTGATATCACAGAGGCACAATGGGAGTACTGCTGTGACTTGTCGGGAGCGGTAATGTCTAGCTGTCGCCTTAAAATCATACATTACAAATTCCTCCATAGGTTATACTACACTCCTGCTAGAAAGTTTCGGTTCGGGCTAGCCGACTCGGACAGGTGTGAGCGATGTAGACAGGAAGGGGCGGACTTCTTCCATTTAGCATGGACCTGCCCGCAAGTACAAGAATACTGGTTGCGGGTCTGCGAGGGTTTATCCCACATGATAGGAGCTGTGTTGACCCTGGATCCGATGATGTTCCTTCTAGGCTATACTGCGCAGATAGCGCGGACGGTTAGGAAGTATACAAATGTAGCACTGCTATTGGCAAGAAGATATTTAGCATGTAGATGGGGTCGAGGCCGAGCTCCTAAGTTTAAGGATTGGATGCATGACATGCTATACTGTCAGGAACAGTATGGAGTATGTTTGGAACTGATGCCTCTAAACTCGAGACCGGCGGACATTTGGGGCCCCCTACAAACTTACCTTCTCGCTAGAGCATCGCAGGGTGAGGGAGATACTGACACTGCCGACACAACACACACACAGACTACCTAGCTGGCTTGTTCTCATATACCATTTCTTTTTTTTTTTTTTTTTTTTTTTTAAAAGACCTTTATTACACACTTAAATCAAGACACAATTGAGTGCCTACAACCTCATATACCATTTCTTGACCTGTGCTGGAGGGGATGTATTAAGGAGTGACTGTACTGTTATGGATATGCCCGATGTGGAGATTCCTTTCCGGAAACTATGTATCAATTGATTGATGGTACTCCTCCGAGGCTGTACTGAACACCTAAATTGCTGCTTCTCGTGGGCTACCTAATGCCAATGCATCGGACCGAACTCCCTAGCTACCCTAATATACCACCTACTTGTAACCTCTTCCCTGGTAGGAATTCCTCACTGTTCAAATAGTGGGTAATGCTTATACTCCCCTGAATGCCGTTGTGCTGCTGTGCTCTGTCAATTGTATTACGCCCTGTCACATTTTATGTGTATCGCTGCCGGCCTTGTATGGTTGTAGGCACACTGCTGTGTATGACTGCTTGAATGTTAATAAAAGTTTATAATCCCAAAAAAAAATAAAAAAAAAAATAAATGACAATGATCAACCATCCAGACGACGAATCATTAAGGTAGGAGATCTATATACATCAATAAGATACAAAACAAATGAGTTCACACGGATATACCAACATTAGGGATGCAGGGGTGGGGGCTCATCATTGTCAGTTAGTTGAGCTAATAAAGAGTGTCTTTCATGCTGTAGTTCTATTATGGAATATTTGTTCCATTTCCTCCATTTGTGGTCCCATTTCCTGGGGCACCTTCTACTTTTGAACACCACTTTCTCGGCAATCATTGCCCAATCCATGTCTTCGGCCCAATCACGCAGGTTTGGAACCGTATCCACCCCACATTTTTGAGCGATATTTCGTTTCGCAATGGCCCAACTCATCGATGCCCATGTTTGCTCTGCCTGGGAGAGGTCAGTAGCATCCCATATATTGAGGAGACAAAGCTGGGGAGATGGCTTTAGGGATTTGCTGCATGTCCTTTCCATTTGTTTCGTGACTTTATCCCAGTAATGCTTAGTCTATGGGCAGTCCCATAAGATGTGAAAGAAGGTGCCAGTCTGATTGCAATGTCGTAGACAAAGGAGGTCAGGACGTCTACCCAGTCTGAAGAGGAGCTTAGCATCAAAATACACCCGGTGGAGGATTTTCAGTTGGACAAGACGTAGTCTCATGGGGGTGGCCACCTCTTTGGGGGAGGCTAGGGCGTTACGCCAGTCTTCATCGTCGATGCTGCCCAGGTCTGACTCCCAGCCCTCATGCAGTTGTTGCATAGGGTCTGGACGATTATTTACCAACTTTTTATAAGTGAGGGATATTGTCTTTTGGGGCATTGGGTCTAGTATCAACCTGTCCTTTAGGGGGGAAGACGCAGATACAGGGAGCTCCTTAGGCTTGGCCGCAGATATGGCGTGGCTAATCTGGAGGTATCTGAAGGTTTCAGTGTGTGCCAACTGATACTTAGCCTGAAGTTCAGCAAATGTGGCTAGTTTCCCCTTGAACCACATGTCCCCAACTGTGGGTATGCCTATTGTGTCCCATCTATCAAAGCCAGGGCATTTACTGAGCTGACCCAACATGTCGGGCTCCCAAAGTGGCGTAGCTTTAGCCAGTTGGTTGTGCCAGCCCCATTTCTTCGTGACTCCATGCCAAACCTACGCAGTGCGGGCTGTAGGGCCCGTCAATTTAAGCTTACGGGGATTGGTGTAATGTGCCCCATTGTAGCCTCCCCGCCCCAGGAGCCAGCGATCCGTATGGAAATTTGGATCATGGTGCTCCCCAAACACCCATCTATTTATTGCAGTCAGTTGTGAAGCCTAGTAATAGAGTTGCATGTCTGGTAGTGCAATGCCACCATCATACCATCCCATAGTGAGTTTATTCATGGCTATACGCAGTGTACGGTTTTCCCATAGTAGTCCCGCACAATGCTATCAATTCTGGAGAAATAGGAGTCATGGATACCATATGGGGTGTTCTGTAGTGCATACAGGAAGCGCGGGAGTGCGAACATCTCAAAGAGTGCTGCGCGCCCCAGAAGGGTAAGTGGGAGAGACTGCCAGTGTAGGACATCCGATTGCAAACGTGTAAGGGGCCCTAGTAGATTATGTTCATAGAATTAGTAAATTTCCGGGGTCACGAAGATCCCCTAGATATCTAAATTCCTGGGACGCCACCGATATGTTGTAGCCTCGAGGACTGGAGGGGGGGTCACCCCATAGCACATACATCCGGGAGATAGACCACTTTATTGTGTATCCGGAGTGGGCACCAAATATGTGGATTATGTGAAGTACTCGCCGTAAGGATCGCGAAGGTGAGGCCAGATAGAGAAGGATGTCATCCGCATAAAGCGAAATGTGATCTTTGTGATCTTATGTCCATTTTAGTCCCTAATTTCGGGATCACCCCTAATCGAGACTGCCAGTGGTTCCAATACAAGGGCGAAGAGCAGTGGGGCCAGCGGGCATCCCTTCCTCGTGCCCTGCCGGAGGGGAAAGGTAGCAGAAAGGTGGTTATTGACAGTAACATGCGCAGTAGGTTGCATATAAAGCAACCTAATCAATTTTATGAATTTAGGTCTGAAGCCCATACGAGCCAGTGCAGCAAAGAGGAACTCCCATTCAATAGTGTCATACGCCATGGTGGCATCTAACAACAGTAGAATTGCCTTTTCCCTAATAGTCCCGAGCCTACCAAGGGCCCCATTCAACCGTCGCAGGTTCTGGGCGGCATTCCTCCCTGGCATAAATCCGGACCGGTCCGGATGAATCAGTTTGGAAATGTGGGGTAAGAGTCTGTTGGCCAATAGTTTGGTCAAGATCTTCGCCTCCATGGAGAGGAGAGAAATAGGATGATAGGATTTACAATTATCCGCTGGCTTATTTGGTTTGTGTATGACCACAATGGAGGCTGTCCTAATGTCGGCCGGAAGGAGACCCAATTCAAAGCATTCCGTGTACATGTTCAATAGGTGAGGAGCTAACTTAGAGGTCATGGGCTTGAAAAGCTCAATGGGGAGTCCGTTGGGACCCAATGCTTTGCCTGAGCGGACCTCCTGTATTGCCTTCTGAACCTCAGTCTCAGTGATGTATACTTCCAGGGAGTTGCTATCCTGTGGGGAGAGGCTCACTACATTATTAGTAGCCAGTAGTTCAGCCGACAGTGGGGCCTGAGAGGTCACTGATGTACTGTATACTGCTTCGAAGTAGATGGCAGATGTATCAGCTATTTGCTGGGTGTCAGTGAGGAGTGTGCCATCGGGGCTAGATATTGCGTGGACCCATCTTGAGGCCCGCTCCCTCTTTTCCAGCCACGGCAGGAGTTTGCCTGTGCATTCACCTTGCTCGTAGATCCGGTGACGGGTAGAGAGCGCGCCGTGGCGGCTTCTGAAAGAAGCGGCCGGTAGTCCTGGCGTACCATGTTCAAGGTATGTTGTGCTTCAGGGTCGGGCACACGCAATGGCCTCCTCCCTGACTAGAATATCTCTTTCCAGCTCAACCACGCTCATTCCTGTGTCCCACCATTAATGATAATGCACAGCCCTTGACAACAGCACCAAACGCCCCCCAAAGTATCTCCGCAGAGGCGACCAGTCCCACATTCTCTGCAAAGTAATAATCTGTGTCCTTAAGTAGCGCCTCTCTAATGTGAGGTATCTTTAACACCCATGGGTTAACAGAAAGGGTATTGCGGCATTCGGCCTGTTTTAAGCCTAAAGTCGTGATGATAGGCGAGTGATCAGAAATGCCACGTGCCAAGCATCGGGATGTAGTAAAAGCATGAATGTCTTGTTCATGTGTGAACGTGTAGTCTATGCCAGACTGACTGTTGTGAGCCCTCGATTGAAACGTGAAGTGAGTGTTGATCGGGTTAAGCCATCTCCAGACGTCCACCACGCCTAAGGCGTTAGCAACCTCATTAAGCTGGGAGCCCCGTGGCGGATCACTGTGTGAGGCGATATCTAGAGCCATCCATAGTTAAAGTCTCCCCACAGTATCAGCACTCCTAAGGGTATATCAAGTAGGAGAGTTCCTATGTCCCACAGTGTAGAGCGCTGTAACCCAGGGGGGCATAAACTGAGACGATGTTGAGGACCTGCCCTTCCCAAGTGCCGTGACCGCTGGGTATCTACCCTGCGCATCAGTCCAGGTGTTGCAAATAATGTAGGGGCAGCCTCTGCGGAGGAGGATCCCACCCCCCTAGAGCCTGAAGAAAATGCTGAGTGAGCGACCAGTCGATACCCACACCTATTCAGGGCCCCACAGGAATTCCCAACCAAGTGTGTCTCCTGGAGCAGCACTATATCTAGAATATGACGTTTCAAATATTGCAGCACTATACTCCTCTTGATTTTGTCACCCAGGCTGTTAACATTCCAGGTCAGGAGGTTAAGAACTGTGCATGACGCCATCTTGATATTCTGTTGGGATAGGAAATTGTTGTGAGGAAAACAGCAACTATTGGACCTCCAGACCACCCGTACACCCCTTGGCCAGATCCTGACGGTGGACAGAAACATCTCGGTTGGAGTTTGTATTCATGTGGGACAGTGGGACCAATTGCTTCACAAGAAAACCAAGTGTGATAATGTAGCGATGCAAGAAACAAAAACAACTAAACCCCGGGTTCACCCCCCCCCCCCCAAATGCGAACCCCACCCCCCCACCCTGCCTCCCTGCACAACAGGCATAAAACCACCCACCATCCCCAACTTGCAGAGTGCCTGTCGCCCTCCCTCATCAACTTCGGGTACGTGAACAACCCCACTCCCTAGGGCAGCGATCCATAAACCTAAGAAATAGCCCGGCCAATAAACCCTGAGGATGGAACATAAATATATCGAGTGGTGGGTTACCCAGTGAGGAGCATATCCAATACATCCCACAAAACCCGGGCGGCACAGGAGTATAAAGAAAGAGTTCAGTTCCTTTGGACCATGCGTGCATATGCAGCACCCAGATTACAGCACCTTCACCCAACCCTCTACGTGAAAGTCAGAGTCACAGCAGTTAGTCCCTCTTACTTGCCCATTGTTGTCTTCAGCCTGTCTGGCCCTGTGTCCCTGAGCCGGTGTAAGGAGGAGAGCGCTGTCGCCAGTCACTGGACGCACCGGCCTCATTTGTAGATTTGTGTGAGAGCTTGCACACTGTACGCCAACCGTCAAGCCAGTCCCAGGCGTCCTCGGGTCTCGTGAAGAACCAGAGCTTGCCATCCGATTCAACCCGGAGTTTTGCTGGGAACAACATGGCGTACTTGATTTCCTGGGCTCTGAGTGCGCGCTTCATGTCCAGGAAGCTAGGATGTTGTTATTGGACTCTCAGGGTAAAATCTGGAAAAAAGAACACTTTTCTATTTTCGCTTGTTAGCGGGGGGCGCCCGTGCAGTTTGGAGTATAACATCTCGGTCCCGAAAGTTAAATACTCTAGAAAGAAGTGGTCCTGGGAGTAGGAGGGGTGGGCTCCCTGCTTCGGCCTACCCCCAGGCACACGATGAGCTCATTCAATTAGAAACACTTGGACAGACCCCGTGGGTGAAGTTGCTTAAGTACCAGTTCTTCAACGAAAAGGTCGACGGCCTGCCCCTCCACTCGTTCCGGAACACCAAGAATCTGTACATTATTGCACCTCATTCGGCCTTCATAGTCATCCAGCTGCAAAGCCAGCACCTCCTTTGAGGTTTGAAGTTCGGTCACCTGTTTCTTGAGGAGATCCGAGTCACTCACCAGGTCTTGTGTGATGTTTTCCACAGCACTGACTCGGTCCGCCATTTTCCGCATATGTGATCTGATCAAGGCGACCTCCGTGGTGACCGTGTCTATCTGGGTCTCGAGGGAAGTCTGCACAGTGGTTATCACCGCTAAAATGTCTTTGTTTGTGGGTTCAGGGCTCTCACCATGGGTCGTGACGGTGCTATTGCCCTTCTCTTGGCTTTTCTGCCACGCGTACTTATCCAGCTTCACCTGCACAGCACTGCGCCCACTGTGGCCCGTCGCTATGATGTCGTCGGTAGAGGGAGGTCAATAGAGGGCCGGGACATGACAGCTACTCAATGCTGGCTGCAGTGGGGTTCCCCACATGGCCTGTCGTCTTTGACTGGTAGCACCCCAACCCTCAAGCTGACGGACAATTAGGCGGCACCTCTCAGCCACGCAGTAGTCCCAGGCCATGCTCAACAACTTTGAGGATGGATGCCCTGGTGAATCATCAGCAAGTAGGCCTCAGTTCCTACTGTCCACTGCTGGACGTCCACACTGCCCCCACTTAAGTCTAGCCCCAGGGCAGGCAACCAGCTAGCAGTTCCGAACTCTCACTGGCCCCGGGGCGCTAGGGCGGCGGTCTCGTGAGGGGATCGACCGTCTCCCCCCTCAGCAAGGGAATATGGCCTCTATGTGTCAGGCTGCCTGGAGCTCTGCACCCCCAGGCAGAGGAGGCAAGTTGGTTAATGTGCAGGATACTTCAGCCTCACAGATAGTCCAGCGCACAGCGGGTCCAGAAATGCGGGACGTTACATACACCCTCTGCTCTCAGGAAGGAGCCCCCGTATCTCGGCCCCCCGCACTAGGCTCTCTTACCAGCAATCACTGGCCACAACAGCGGCCTAACACGCCGGCTCTGGACGGGGCAGGGAGGGTGTCTTAGGGGCAACGGACGCCGATGGGGTGCACCTTTCCGCGCACAGGGATCAGTACGGTGGGGGTAACGCGGCTCTGAGGAGAACCGGCTCTGGCCGGTCCAGAAATCGCCCCCACACTCACTTAGGCGCAAGGCTCCGGCGGGGCCGGCGGCAACTGCCCCTCCTGTCGGACACAATCCTTCAGGGCAATTCCCTTGGGCATCTCCTGTGCAGCCTGCGTCGCTGAGGAAAGAGCACCGTGCGGCCGCCTCCGCAGCGATGACCCATGGCACAGGCCTCAGCCGCGGCGTCGATTAGAGCTCCTCCCCCGGGATTCGTTACTCCTCTCCAGCACAGCCGTGGAGGAAAAGGGTGAACGGGAAGTCGTAGCTCCTCGGGGGCCCCTCCTAGCCAGCGCTAACTTCGCACGATCATAGGGCAGCAGTCACAGGCTTCGATTGACACCCTTTAGAGAAAATCTGGCCGGGGCAGTCAATATAATGCAGATGTATTGGGAATGGGCACAGCGAAGCTCTGCTACCGTGCGTCCATTCCCTTTGGCAGTTGGCCACGTCCCTATACTTTGTATTCATGGCTTTTCTATTGCATACAATAGTAAATGTTCCCCAGATCAAGCTAATAAATTGAATTAACTGCAAATCTTCCCACTCTTTAATCAAAGGACCCCCGTTTGATACAAAGCCCCTCCCCCTTTTCCCAAATGATCTTATTATCTAGCTGTTAATTTTTCCTGGTTTACCAGTCTTATAAGGGACCAGTGATCATCAATTTGTCCTTCTGCGCCACAATTACTTCATTAATTCCGACCTACTGGTCCCTGGCCAGCCTGCCTCCACATGTTCCAGGGCTGATGACCTTTTTTATTCCATCTCCTCTCTTTATTAATCACCCTTTTTCCAACTTACCAAATCTTTTTCCCACCCACTTTAGTGCTCCTAAGCCTAACATTCCATTGCCAGAAACCCTCCCAGGCTTTTGTTTATGTCCCAGAGACTGAGCTTTAGTTCTGCCCACACATACCTTAACAACTACCACTAATATCCTTTTGTACGTCTAATCCCACTACAAGCCACCTAGAGCTACCCTATATAACTCCACTGTACCCTGTTGATCATCACCATTGAATCAAACCACTCAGTCGGCACCCTCGCAGCATGTCTTTGCACTGAATAGTTCCTCAGCCTACAGCTGGCCAAATAATAATATTCCTGTTCCATTACTCCAACCGGGGTCAACTCTAACTCAAATAATGTCAACATTAAGTTTCCCTTGCACACACCGTAGTCCTGACAAGTCGCTAGATACCTCCCACACAAAATAGCTTCCTCTCCCAGGCAGGTCCCACCTCAATCCACTGTCATGCTTCCTGCACTGTTCATTTTGTGAGGGAGTTCATTGTATGCTTTACTCTCTTAGCTTTTCTGCCACGCGTACTTATCCAGCTTCACCTGCACAGCACTGCGCCCACTGTGGCCCGTCGCTATGATGTCGTCGGTAGAGGGAGGTCAATAGAGGGCCGGGACATGACAGCTACTCAATGCTGGCTGCAGTGGGGTTCCCCACATGGCCTGTCGTCTTTGGCTGGTAGCACCCCAACCCTCAAGCTGACGGACAATTAGGCGGCACCTCTCAGCCACGCAGTAGTCCCAGGCCATGCTCAACAACTTTGAGGATGGATGCCCTGGTGAATCATCAGCAAGTAGGCCTCAGTTCCTACTGTCCACTGCTGGACGTCCACACTGCCCCCACTTAAGTCTAGCCCCAGGGCAGGCAACCAGCTAGCAGTTCCGAACTCTCACTGGCCCCGGGGCGCTAGGGCGGCGGTCTCGTGAGGGGATCGACCGTCTCCCCCCTCAGCAAGGGAATATGGCCTCTATGTGTCAGGCTGCCTGGAGCTCTGCACCCCCAGGCAGAGGAGGCAAGTTGGTTAATGTGCAGGATACTTCAGCCTCACAGATAGTCCAGCGCACAGCGGGTCCAGAAATGCGGGACGTTACATACACCCTCTGCTCTCAGGAAGGAGCCCCCGTATCTCGGCCCCCCGCACTAGGCTCTCTTACCAGCAATCACTGGCCACAACAGCGGCCTAACACGCCGGCTCTGGACGGGGCAGGGAGGGTGTCTTAGGGGCAACGGACGCCGATGGGGTGCACCTTTCCGCGCACAGGGATCAGTACGGTGGGGGTAACGCGGCTCTGAGGAGAACCGGCTCTGGCCGGTCCAGAAATCGCCCCCACACTCACTTAGGCGCAAGGCTCCGGCGGGGCCGGCGGCAACTGCCCCTCCTGTCGGACACAATCCTTCAGGGCAATTCCCTTGGGCATCTCCTGTGCAGCCTGCGTCGCTGAGGAAAGAGCACCGTGCGGCCGCCTCCGCAGCGATGACCCATGGCACAGGCCTCAGCCGCGGCGTCGATTAGAGCTCCTCCCCCGGGATTCGTTACTCCTCTCCAGCACAGCCGTGGAGGAAAAGGGTGAACGGGAAGTCGTAGCTCCTCGGGGGCCCCTCCTAGCCAGCGCTAACTTCGCACGATCATAGGGCAGCAGTCACAGGCTTCGATTGACACCCTTTAGAGAAAATCTGGCCGGGGCAGTCAATATAATGCAGATGTATTGGGAATGGGCACAGCGAAGCTCTGCTACCGTGCGTCCATTCCCTTTGGCAGTTGGCCACGCCCCTATACTTTGTATTCATGGCTTTTCTATTGCATACAATAGTAAATGTTCCCCAGATCAAGCTAATAAATTGAATTAACTGCAAATCTTCCCACTCTTTAATCAAAGGACCCCCGTTTGATACAAAGCCCCTCCCCCTTTTCCCAAATGATCTTATTATCTAGCTGTTAATTTTTCCTGGTTTACCAGTCTTATAAGGGACCAGTGATCATCAATTTGTCCTTCTGCGCCACAATTACTTCATTAATTCCGACCTACAGGTCCCTGGCCAGCCTGCCTCCACATGTTCCAGGGCTGATGACCTTTTTTATTCCATCTCCTCTCTTTATTAATCACCCTTTTTCCAACTTACCAAATCTTTTTCCCACCCACTTTAGTGCTCCTAAGCCTAACATTCCATTGCCAGAAACCCTCCCAGGCTTTTGTTTATGTCCCAGAGACTGAGCTTTAGTTCTGCCCACACATACCTTAACAACTACCACTAATATCCTTTTGTACGTCTAATCCCACTACAAGCCACCTAGAGCTACCCTATATAACTCCACTGTACCCTGTTGATCATCACCATTGAATCAAACCACTCAGTCGGCACCCTCGCAGCATGTCTTTGCACTGAATAGTTCCTCAGCCTACAGCTGGCCAAATAATAATATTCCTGTTCCATTACTCCAACCGGGGTCAACTCTAACTCAAATAATGTCAACATTAAGTTTCCCTTGCACACACCGTAGTCCTGACAAGTCGCTAGATACCTCCCACACAAAATAGCTTCCTCTCCCAGGCAGGTCCCACCTCAATCCACTGTCATGCTTCCTGCACTGTTCATTTTGTGAGGGAGTTCATTGTATGCTTTACTCTCTTAGCCAAAGTAAGCACTCTTTCTCCCTCCTATGCCAAACCCATGCTTCTCCCAAAGAGACACTAGGCCACCCTTACACAAAAAGTGTTCTTGTACCTTTTTCATATGTCAGATCCACCACCCCACCTGTCTAAGCACTGGCAGTTCCTTATGCCACTCACAGGGAACTGCAACACAAAGCCAGAATCCACCTAGCCTCCTTCATGCCATTATGGAATCCATACTGCAACCCTCCCATAGCTTTATCATTTCACCTGTCAAATGACACTACCTCCCATTCTCTGTTGTCGATGGCATCTAATCTATGCAATCCTCGTGGGTCTTAAAAGTTTTCTGTTAGCCTGAATTATCTTGTTAGCATCCTAGGGGCCCTGCGAGGCATAGCAGCAATTGTACATCCTGTTTGCATATCTCCACCGGATGCTATCACCAAATACATGAGTTAAGCCATTGAGTAGTTGTTATAATCCAACTCTAGGAATGATGAAAATAATATATTTCCACGATGAAAGTGGCTTATGAATGAGTGGGCTCTGAAACGTTGATTATGTGATACCACTTTTGGGCTGGGGGTAGAGTGAGAGTGTGGCGATCGTGTAATACCGTTATTTAAGTATTTCATTAAAAAAACTCTGAACAGCAAAGGAATTACAGTTGCCATTTTTAAATGACCAATCTGGGCACAGTCCTCCCCACCGCTGGCTGTTGTAATGAATTATTAAAATTTATGTATGTGTCAAAGGAAATACATTGTGAGCAGTGTACTTGTAGGAGCCGGGTTTCACATTCTAGACTTACTCTGGAACCCCTGGTCGATGGCTCTGTTTTTCCTGCTTTAAAGTGTGGAGGAGAGAGAAGATTATTTGCCAATCATACGTTGAAATTCCAATGAATCATGGCTCCGAGGAATCACAGACTCCCGAATCAAAGTTTAGGTAGTTTATTACAAAGCCAAAAACAGTTGAGCATACAGAGACCTTAAAATGAGGGTGTAGCAATATATTGCAACCAATGCAAAGCCAAATCTACAGGTAAAATTGAGTCTGTAGCATACAAAGGATGACCAGTTCTAGAATCAAGACACAGAATATAACTGTGTCAACATCTAGAATTTTTATCATTGGAGGTTCATAAGTGAAAAGCATTATCCCTACACTACCACTATCATGACATCCCTAATTAGCATTTCCCAGGCAAGTTTAGAAAAGGTGTCAGCACGTGAAGCTTGCCAAGAAATGCACTCACGTTGAATGGGTCAAGTAGCATAAAGTTACAGAGCTTATCTTAAGATGCTCTCTCCTCTCAAGGCATGGCAGAAGTCCCCGGACTTTGTCCCTAAACCCAACACAATATCGTAAGACACACCCATATCACTCAATGTTAATGTTACATCACGCAATCATCCCATCCAGCTGGACACCTCCTTGTAGGTATCTTTCCATGTGGTAGCGGTGCTCCCAACTCTTGCTCAGTGACCTTGATTCCCAGGCCCTCTCTAGTGAGAAAGAACACTGTCACACATTATCAGTATCTCTCGCTCAAATGTAGCCTCTCCTTCCTAAGCTTAGCTCCTAAAATAAAAGCATTATTCTAACTAACAAAGATACATTTCTCCACCTGCAACAGAAATGTGAGAAAGAGCAGATTATGCATACACGTGAAATTCTACTAGCAACTCATCTAGAGAGCCAAGGAGAAATGCACATGAGGCCTAAAGAACTCTGCTAACATAAGAAACAACATGAAATTGCATTGAGCATACATATGCCTGATCATTGCTACAGTGCATATTTAAATCAGTGTATTACAAAGCAAACAAATTATCTCTTGTTAATCACATGTAAAACACAGCACATTAAGGTTTTCATCAAATAGTGCATGATTACAATGCTGATCCCTCCATATTGTATGAAAATCTCTATCACATCACTTTACACCTTATTACACGGTCTAATAACCAAATGTTAACATGACAAATGATATGAGTGAATGCAAACTACTCGTGATTAGAATGCACCCCTACAAATAAGAGAGCACAATTGCGCTCTATCAGCCCCCCCTTCTGATAACCAATGTCATCACAATCAATTGGAACTCCCTGTAGAAAGAACCGATCTAAACAGAAGTTGTAGCCAGTCTTCCCTGTCAAAACTTTTCTAGGTTCTTGAGATTCTCGTAGTGACTGTCCTGCAGTCTCTCCATTCTCCTCTCCATCTGTCTGAGAGAATTCTCAACCTATCTTGTTTTATTCCACTTGTTAGATCTTATTACTCCCAGTAAAAGGATGACACAAATCACAACTATTATGATCGACTTCAAGATGTAATCAAGAAGCACTTTTCCAAGATTTGCAACCCACTTCCAAACTTTCCAAATCCTTTACCAACTTTATCCCAAATTCCCTTTGTTGCTAAGTCATGTACCTCGTGATGAATCTCAGTAATGTTACTTATATACTTCCTCAGATTCTTGCTATGATCTGGGATATAAGTACAACACTGTTGAACCCTCAGCATTTTACAGAATCCATATTATTTTGCTAACAACGTGTCTAAAAGACGATTTTGCATCACCCTAGCTCTTATCAAGACCATTTCTCCATCCACAAGTAGTAAAGACTGGGCTGTATTTGCTGACAACTTGTCCACAATAGTTGATAATATTCTAATCTTTATATTACTCAAAACTACTCCCAAGCTTGGTATTATCGCTCCAACCACATTTCCAACAATCTCTCCCGCACTTGTACCACGCCTTTCTCTATGGGACGACTGCCCATCCAAAGGTCCCAAATCCTCCACATGGTATAATTTGGGAAAAACAACAGTCACATAACACGTGCCATACCAATTCAGTGGCAATCTAACATACACATTTTTCCCACACACAAAATACACATTCAGCACCGCTTGCAGTGCTTCCTGCAGGAACGTCTTTGCGGTGGCTTCAATTGTGAAAATGTGATCACACACACTCTATCCCACAAAAATCTGCTCATAGTAGATTTGTACCTGTCTAATGCAAAGCTTTCCTTGTTGTTCTAAGTCTCAAGCAATTGGATCATAACTTCCTCTGGCCTTGTGCGCTAGCTCTTCTTTGGTCCACTCAAATCTTCCTTCCCTATTGTTGCATTTTACTGCTAATTGTCTATGCCTATATTCTACCTGGTTTACAAACTTCTTTTCTATCTCTTTTTTTTAATTTTTATTATTGACATCTTAATCGAGATTACATACAGAAAGACAAAAAATTCAGTTTCTCCTATGACAGCTAGAGCAGAGAACAGACTTATATAGATCCACAAGCACTTCATAGCAGAGCATAGTTGAAACAACAAATTTAACATTGGTCTCTAGACATATTTACAATTCAAAAAAAGTTCCCCAAATTTTTTCCTTCTTTTTCAAGGCTTTAGGACCTCTAAGTCTTGCTAGAGAGAGTTCCATGACATTAATTTCATTTATCAAGCGCCACCATTCCATCACGCTAGGAGGGTCTTTTAGAATCCAGGATCTAGCTATAACTAACCTAGCACAAGCATATACTATCGTTAGTAGATCCCTATGCTGACTAAAATTATCTATAAAGTCAAGTAATATCAACTGTGGCGATATCGGCGGAGTGTTAATTTGTTTCCTCATAAGAACGTCAGTTATCCCATTCCAAAATATTGATAACTTTGGGCATAGAACCAACATATGTTCGATACCCGCTGCTTCCATATCGCATTTCGGACACTTAGTTCGGTCATTAATCTGGTTGCCACGTATCCAGCAAGATATTCGTTGTGGAGTGTAGTATAGCTGAGTGACTGTGCGATATAGCTGGAGCCTCAGATTAGAAGATTGGACTACCCGGTTTATTTGGCATAGTGTAGTTGAGATCTGTTTGGGGTTAATGTTAACTCCTAGTCTAGCTGACCATTTAGCCGCTAGTTTCCCACTGTCATCCCTTTTACTTACAATCAAATAAACATAACTTAGACTTATAAGTGATTTAACTTTGTCTGAGTAAAGACAAGTTAAAACATCTGAATGTGACGCTTCTACAATCCTCATCTTACGGAGTAGAAAATCCCTGATTTGGATGTATTTAAAATACATATCGTCGTTTAATTCAAAGGTGGTTTTAAGTATGCCAAAATCTAAAAAGCCATTAGGGCCATAGAGGTCTCCCAAAACAGTAATTCCGTGTCTAGCCCATATCTTCCCTGAGCCGTCTAAGAAAATACCCGGTAGTCCAGGATTACCCCACAGTCTAAGCTCAGCATTGTAGTGAGAGATTTTATCTATAGTCATGATTTGGTCCCAGATTTTCTTGATATGCCTTGCGGTCTTAAATTTTACTCTTTTAAAGTAATTAGGATCCTGTACGTGAAACAAAAATTGTTTCAAACAAGTCCCAGCATATACTGATGATAGAATAAAGAACTCTCATTTTTCAGCAAGCTTCGTATACGTTGAAAGAAAGTAGCAAAATAATATAGTCTAAAGTTAGGAAACATCAAACCTCCCTTTTCAATTGGTAATTCCAATAATTTGATGGATCTACGCGCTTTTTTATAGCCCCACACAAACTACTGCAAATGCCTTCTAGTTTCTTAAAAAAAAGTTTATTAATTTGCAAAGGTATTGATCTAAATAAATATAGTAATTTGGGCAGGATCTTCATCTTGATTAAATTGATGCGCCCCACTAGGCTAAGCGGTATCACGTGCCACTTCTTTAAAATTGACATAATTTCCTTTAGCATGGAGTCATAGTTTGCAAATACATAAACAATCCTTCCTTCTTTGCAATAGAGAATTTTCCCCCCTTTTTTAACCCCACCCCAAGCCAAGGCACCACCCACCCCTCCTCCCTTCCCGTCCATGGAGGAGGAGTCCCCCTCTATGCCCTGCTGCCGCTGGAGTGGCAGCGCTGTGAAGAAACAGACATATGGTCAACTCCTACCCACCGTCATAATCCCAACTAATTTAACGTCTAAAGAAAGAGACAACAAAACCAAATAGTGGCGGCTATAAAGGGGAAGTGGTAAAATAAGACAAAAGTTATGTAGCAATTGCACGAAGAAAATAATCACATCGCATCCCTTAGGTATTTTCAACTTCATTTTACCCTTCCCTGAGAGAGTTTTTCTAAAAAGAGCTGCCTCGTCTTGATCCGTAAAGAAAAATGTCCGACCGTCCCTAATCACCTTGAGGCGGGCAGGCTCCTGAAGGTAAACCACACAGCCTATAGCTTTAAATGAATCAATCAGCTTGCGCAGTTCCCAGCGTCTATCCATCGTACCCTTGCTCAAATCTGAGCGTACAAAAAAGGTAATGTTATCCATTGTCACAAGGCTATTAGGCTTAGCTTTTAAAGCTACTGCTTGCCTCAGCAGGAAGTTCCCAAAATAAATCAAAAAAGGTCTTGGAAATGTATTATCTTTGTTCTTTTGAAAAAGGGGCAGTCTATGAACTCGCTGTAGCTGGGAGTCCCAATCCCAGTCGGATAGATCCCCAAATGCCCTTTTGAATAAATTGATCACATAGGACCTAGGGTCAGCACCTTCAGCCCCCTCAGGGATCCCAAAAAGTCTGAGGTTGTGTCTCCGAGCCCTGTTTTCAATATCTTCAACCTTGGCTACCAATTTGGATATTCTTAATGCGTGAGAATTAGTAAGCGTTTCAGATCGAGTGGCGCCTTCTTCCACTACCACCACTCTCTGCTTTAATTCCTCCACCTCTTGAGTGACCCCCCCCCCAGCTTTTCACATATTTCGCCCAAAGACACCTGAAGTTTGGAACTATCCTCTCTTAAATGTAGAAAATGTTGTTGGCTTTCTTGTCGCTGAGCAGTAAGAGTCTGCATAATCAAGTCGATAGAAGACGGATTTGAAATACTTTGGTAGTTTTCTTTAACTGTATCTTGTGTCTTTAACTGCTCAGATACCAGATCTGGTGATGGGCATAAGTCGGGTCCACAAAGCGGAATAGTAACTGGAGGTGCACAATCTGCTGTATTCAAGTCTAGTTGGTGGGTAATCAGCGTATCTTGCAATCTAATGTCTTTTGTTGAATCTACTAGTGTACCACTCAAGTTTAGGTTAGTGGGAAAAAAAAATTGCCAAATTGCTAGTAGTGTCCACCAAGTCGTCTAGAGCTAAAGTACTGGATACTGTAGTTGTCCCCACATCTGGGTTACTAGGCCTATCAATTGTGTGTAAGATTAATTCATCTGCATTTTTAGGCGTTGGCAATTTGTCCTTATCACTTCTCAAGGAAGTTGTTTTATTCCTTAAAACCACGTCTTTCTCGAGACTATTACCAGATAGCCTCAACGCCATGTTCTTAACCCCACTCTTAGCTTTAATCCATTTGCGTAGAGGACTGTCATCAACATTCGCCTGTCTAACTGGTCTATTAATTGATCTATTAGTTGATAAGTCCTTAACCATTGAGTTGCCAAGATTTCTCTTTATTTTGATCTTAGTTTTCAATTTGGCTTTTCTATCCCCAGGTGGTTTAATCATATTGAGTCTGTTACCGGTAATCTCCGCTTCACTCTCGCCCTCCTCTGATAATTCTTCGTACTCAGCATTTAAGCTTTCATCCTCTGATTCTACCAGATGAGCCTGGGTCAATTCAAGGCTACAGTTCTCTGTAGAACAGTTCCCATCTCCCTTATCAATCCCACGGTCGACAGAACAGCCTGCTAATTGTAATTGTGCTGGTGATTGAATAGCTGAACTTGCATCTATAGAATCGGTACCAAGTAAGCTAGTACTAGTAGTTTCCATAGTATCCATAGTGGTTAGATGCTCAGCTAAAGCACAATCATTCACCTCTGTAGTTCGATCCGCGTTCGCCTCTTTGCCACGGCTAAGCACCTCGAGACTGCCGTTTCCGTCGACACAAGTTGAGGCAAGGTCGTCGAAGTTCGGCTCTCCTATAGCACCCGTCCCTGTTTCCTCACCAAGCAGTATTGAAGAGCAAAGCGTGCTATCAATCGCCGCCTCATCGCCGCAGCCGTGGCTCTCGGCATTACCGTGTCATCTTTAGGTGGGACAGAAACGGGCACTTTGCTCTATCGCTCCGTTAGCCCTCATTCGCCCCCTTGCCATTATCGTGAAGCAACTCCTCAGCGTTTTCCAAGAGGATATTACTACAATTCTTATTAGAGTCAAACATAGCAGGGCGAAGTAGTTGTTTAACCACGGGAGAGTTCGTACCTTTAGCGGCTACTGCAGTGGCATTAAGAGACTCTGGTTTCGCCGATTTTCCTGCCCTCGTTGACCGGGTATTCAATTTCGGAGCCATTGTGTCAGATCGCAGCTCCAGCCTAGCTGCTCCTCTCTGTGCTTGGTCATCCGCCGAGTCCCTCCACAGCTGAGCGAAAGTTCAATCAATCAATCAATCATAGACATTTATAGAGCACTCTACTTACCCGGAGGGTCTCAAGGCGCTAGGGGGGGGGTGCTGCTACTGCCCGAACAGCCAGGTCTTGAGCTTCTTCCTGAAGGCGAGGTGGTCTTGGGTCAGGCGCAGGTCGGTCGGGAGGGAGTTCCAGGTCTTGGCAGCCAGGTAGGAGAAGGACCTTCCTCCTGTTGTCGTTCTTCGGATGCGGGGGACGGCGGCGAGGGCGTGACTGGCTGATCGGAGGTGTCGTTTGGGAGCGTAGAAGTTGATGCGGTTGTTGAGGTAGCTCGGGCCTTGATCGTGTAGGGCTTTGTGTGCGTGGGTGAGGAGACGGAAGGTGATTCTCTTGTTGACCGGGAGCCAGTGCCGGTCTCTTAGGTGTCCGGAGATGTGGCTGTGTCGTGGGATGTCGAGGATGAGTCCGGCCAAGGCGTTCTGGATCCGTTGGAGTCTCTTCTGGAGCTTGGCGGTGGTTCCGGCGTAGAGGGCGTTGCCGTAGTCCAGTCGGCTGGTGACGAGGGCCTGGGTGACAGTCTTCCTGGTCTCGGTGGGGATCCACCGGAAGATTTTCCGTAGCATGCGCAGGATGTTGAAGCACGACGAGGAGACTGCGTTGACTTGCTTGGTCATGGAGAGGGAGGAGTCCAGGATGAAGCCCAGGTTGCGTGCGTGGTCTGTCGGTTTGGGTGCAGTTCCCAGGGCGGGGGGCCACCAGGAGTCGTCCCAGGCGGAGGGCGAGGATCCCAGGATGAGGACTTCCGTCTTGTCCGAGTTCAGCTTCTGGCGGCTGGTCGACATCCACTCGGCTACTTCTTTCATTCCTTCGTGAAGGTTGGCTCTGGCGGCGGCGGGGTCGTTGGTAGGGGAGAGGATCAGCTGGGTATCGTCGGCGTAGGAGATGATGTTCAGGTTGTGTTGGCGTGCGATGGCCGCGAGGGGGCTCATGTAGACGTTGAAGAGGGTTGGGCTCAGCGAGGATCCTTGGGGTACGCCGCAGATGACTTCGGTGGCCTTTGATTTGTACGGAGGTAGGCGGACTCTCTGGGTTCTTCCGTCGAGGAAGGAGATGATCCATTCCAGTGCCTTCTCCTGGATTCCGACGTTGTAGAGGCGCTGCACTAGGGTGCGGTGGCAGATGGTGTCGAAGGCCGCGGAGAGGTCTAGGAGGATGAGGGCCGCTGTTTCTCCGTTATCCATCAGGGTTCGGATGTCATCGGTGGCCGCGATGAGGGCGGTCTCGGTGCTGTGGTTGGCTCGGAAGCCAGACTGTGAGGGGTCGAGGGATCCGTTCGTCTCGAGGAAGGCGGCCAGTTGCTTGTTGACGGTCTTCTCGATGACTTTGGCTGGAAACGGGAGGAGCGAGATGGGGCGGTAGTTCTTCAGTTCGGTGGGGTCCGCTGTTGGTTTCTTGAGTAGAGCGCTGAGTTCGGCGTGCTTCCAGCTCTCAGGGAAGGTGGCGGTGTCGAATGAGGTGTTGATGATGTCCCGCAGGTGGGGTGCGATGACAGCGTCGGCCTTGTTGAAGACGTGGTGAGGGCAAGGGTCGGTCGGAGATCCGGAGTGGATGGAGTTCATCGTGCGGACGGTGTCTTCGGTGCTGATAGTAGTCCAGGCGCGGAGGGTGGTGGTGGGGGGCGGTGGTTCGGTTGAGTCGGACGTGGCGTTCGTCGGTTGGGTGTTGAAGCTGTTGTGTATGTCCGCGATCTTGTTGTGGAAGTAGGAGGCGAGGGAGTTGCAGAGTTCTTGCGATGGGGTGATGTCGTTGTTTCCGGCGTTGGGGTTGGAGAGCTCTTTCACGATGTTGAAGAGTTCCTTGCAATTGTGTGCGTTGTTGTCCAGTCGGTCCTTGAATGCAGTTTTCTTGGTGTCGCGGATCAGCTGGTGGTGCTTCCGGGTGGCAAGCTTGAGGGTGGTCATGTTGTCCGGTGTTGGCTCCCTTCTCCAGGCTTTCTCGAGGGCTCGGCAGTTCTTCTTGGAGCTCTTGAGTTCGTCGGTGAACCATGGGGCCTTCTTGCTGCCGGGTCTGCTGGGCGGGGTCTTCAGTGGGGCGAGTTCGTCCGCGCAGTTGCTGATCCACTTCGTGAGGTTGTCGGCGCCTGGCTGGGGTTCGCTGAGCTGGCGGGAGGGTGCTGGCTCAGGGAAGCGGCGAGCTGGTCGACTGTGATCTTGCTCCAGTTTCTGCGGGCGACCTGTTGCTGGTGGTGGTGGATTGTCGTTCTTCTGAAGGTGAAGTGGACGCAGCTGTGGTCCGTCCAGTGGAGTCCTGTGGCGTGGCTGAAGGCGATGTCTTTGCAGGATGAGAAGACGGCGTCGAGTGTGTGTCCGGCGAGGTGGGTGAGGGTGGTCACCAGCTGCTTGAGTCCGAGGTTGGCGAGGTTGTCGAGCAGGGTGGTGGTGTTGCGGTCGTTGTTGTTCTCCAGGTGGAAGTTGAGGTCCCCCAGGAGGATGTAGTCAGCGGAGGGGAGGGCATGCGGGCTGACGAAGTCGGCGATGTCCTCGCTGAATTGTGTGCGTGGTCCCGGGGGTCGGTAGATCAGGGTGCCTCTGAGGGTGGTCTTCGGGTCGGTGTGGATCTGGAAGTGTAGGTGTTCGGCGGTAGTCAGGATGTCGTCGGTGTGGGTCGTGATGCGGATGGTGTCCCTGTGGATGATGGCGATGCCTCCTCCCATCTGGTTGGCGGTGCGGTCCCTCCGGATGATCTTGTAGCCGTCCGGGATGGCGATGGCGATGTCGGGCGCTGAAGAGGCGTTCATCCAGGTCTCTGTGAGGAAGGCAACGTCAGGAGCTGTGGTGTCGATGAGGTTCCAGAGTTCGATGGCGTGTCTGTGGACTGAGCGGGTGTTGAGCAGGATGCACTTGAGGTGGTTGGTGCTGGTGTTCGTCTTGGCGGGTGCTGGTGCGAGGCAGGTCCGGATGCAGGTGAACTTGCAGGCGGTGCAGCAGAAGGGTCCGTGGGCGCCTCGGGGTGGCACGGTAGCATCCCGGGGCTCGTCCGTCGTTGAGTGCGATGAGGGTGGCGGCGTCGTACGTCCGGCGGGTGGGCTGGGATCTGCGGGGGCCGGGGGTCCTGGCACTGGGCGCGGTCCAGGCGCGGACGGGCGCAGACGGGCTTACCTTTGGCGCACCTTCGGCGCTCATTTGGTGCTCCCACTGCGCGCGTCCGCTGCGCGGTCGCTGAGGGGGCGTCATAAGAAGGGATCCGGGAGGGCGGGTCAGGCGGGAGGCGGGGAGCACGTGGGCCTATCGGTAGGCGGGGGGCGGGGTCGCGTCAAAAACCGGCGCGAAATCCAGGCGGCCGGCCCTGCGGCGGCTGGGGCGCCGGGCTGGATCGGCGATCAAGGCGGGCGGCCCTGCGGCGGCTGGGGCGCCGGGATGGATCGGCAGCAGGCAGGCAGGCAGCAGGTAAGTGGCAGGCAGCAGGCGGGGAGCGAGGGGGCAACCAGGCCGAGGGCACAGTGGTCGCTGCAAGTATGGGGTCGGTGTCCCCTTAAGAAGGGATCCGGGAGGGCGGGTCAGGCGGGAGGCGGGGAGCGCGTGGGCCTATCGGTAGGCGGGGGGGCGGGGTCGCGTCAAAAACCGGCGCGAAATCCAGGCGGCCGGCCCTGCGGCGGCTGGGGCGCCGGGCTGGATCGGCGATCAAGGCGGGCGGCCCTGCGGCGGCTGGGGCGCCGGGATGGATCGGCAGCAGGCAGGCAGGCAGCAGGTAAGTGGCAGGCAGCAGGCGGGGAGCGAGGGGGCAACCAGGCCGAGGGCACAGTGGTCGCTGCAAGTATGGGGTCGGTGTCCCCTTAAGAAGGGATCCGGGAGGGCGGGTCAGGCGGGAGGCGGGGAGCGCGTGGGCCTATCGGTAGGCGGGGGGGCGGGGTCGCGTCAAAAACCGGCGCGAAATCCAGGCGGCCGGCCCTGCGGCGGCTGGGGCGCCGGGCTGGATCGGCGATCAAGGCGGGCGGCCCTGCGGCGGCTGGGGCGCCGGGATGGATCGGCAGCAGGCAGGCAGGCAGCAGGTAAGTGGCAGGCAGCAGGCGGGGAGCGAGGGGGCAACCAGGCCGAGGGCACAGTGGTCGCTGTTGAACCAAGACCCGCCCAGCTGGCCCCAAGAACTCGCCGCAAACAAGTCCGCCGCAGTCTCCAAGCCGGCAGAGTCCTCCCGCCCAATCGAATGAAGATCTGCAGCATCTGAGGCGACGGCAACAGTAAGTACGCTGAATACAGTGTAGCGTTTTTAGGCAAGAACACGTTATTTTGTTTTTAGTGCCTGAAGTCTTTTTAATTCCCAGCAAAGTTTTTGAAGCAAGAATGGACTGGAAGGCAGCTCAAATCCGGCGTAGAACTTGCACATTGTTACTTGCACATTGTTACTTCCCTTTCCCTTCAATAGCGGCTCCGAAACATTATTGCCAAAATCACTTTCTTCTAAAATTGTTCGGCGAGTAGAAGAGCGCCGACATGCTGCCTCCTTCACCTGGCGGCGTCAGTCCGCCATCTTGACTCCCGCCGTATACACCAGGTGGCCACTTCTTTTCTATCTCAATCAACATACATGTAAGGTTGTGCCCACGTGCATAAGCCGTATCTAATGTGACATTAGGTATGAAGTACTTCCCCATTCTCTCCGGCTGTGAGCAGATTGAGAGAACACGAACGAACGGAGCGTTTTCATAAATTAAGATACGCGCAGTCAAAGAAAAATCGCTGCTCCATGGAATTCAATTAAGAGCACACACGGACGGTTCGACTAGATCTGGAGGTCGGAAGGATCGCGCCCCTTATCATTTACAGCCCATCGCGTTGCAGTAAAATCATCGCGAGAGTGGTATTGCTTCCCTACAAACAACATACAGCTGCCCCGCGATGACCCAAAGAATTACAGTGAAGGCCATCTTCCTGTCCATGTCCTGAGGAGAACCCTTAAACAGAACCTGGGTTCGAAAAGCGTTGACCCTGTGCTGGAACAGGATTTATAAAGGGTGTTACAGGATTAGAATTAGGATAAAGTCCTCCTGGTATTAGCCCCTTGAAATTAATAGGTTCCAGCATAGCTAGACAAACAGGCCTGTAGAAAAGAGTGGTCGGCCGCTTGACTGTGTTTTTGTTATTAGGACTGGTGCCCCATGAATTGAATGACTAGAGGCATCTTTTCTTGTTTACTATTTTTGTATATGGTGTTTATATGAATGTTTTTTATTTACACGGTTCATGCAATGTGTATATGTACTATGGTGTTATATGTGAATGTCGTTATTTGAGTATGCTTTATGTCTGGATATATTGAAATGTTTTGCAAAGATATGAAATAAGTAAAAAATTACTAAACAAAAAGTTTACCTGCTTAGGATTATTGACTAGGTGGGGTGATAAGATATTGAATCAATCTATCTGGCCATCTTGTTGTTGTTTAAATTTGAGTGATCTAGGCCAGGTAGTAAATAGACCCAAGCCTTGTTTGGTCCCACTGGCAATTGCATACACACGTAACAATCTCTCACATCCATCGTGTTTACATACTCCTACAATAACTTTGCATAAGCATTCAACGTATAATCACTTTTAGACAAATCTACATGCAACAAGCGACTAGTTTTATCAACCATACCATTATCAGCTCCTAATGTACCCTCTTTTGTGCTAGAAGTGGTAGGTGTAGATGTCCCTTGTACTCCCACCCCATCAGCTTCTGCTTTGTGTGAAATTTTAAGACATGATAATAACTAGGGCTATTACTACAATCCTTCCGACTATGTGTTCCTATTATACATTTTGTTCTACGGTTCAAATTTCCAGACTCCATCCATCTTCAAGTGAGTTTTGAGTTGCCACAGCAAGAGGATCAATGCAAAGTCTCTCTCTCTGCTTCTCACTGCTACTCGACAAAATTCACACACAGTTCTTTGAAGTGGAGGAAACAACCTTCACAGTTCGTTACACAATTATTTACACAGTTCAAAAAGACTTTCCTAGCCCTCTTTCTTCTTCTACGGAAAGATCCCTATGTTTATTCTTCTTGCACTCGGGCCTAGGTTATCTTCTTTAGAGCAAAGCCTTTTTATTTACAGGTTACACTTCAATCAACATCCCTTATGAGATCAGAGCCAATTTCATTAATGACACACTGTAAATGTTCAAGACAGATAGCTGTAATCTCCTGAGTTGGTGTATGATACCCAAAAGTTGTGAATGAAAGATCTAGAAAAATCAGTCTTCGCAACCCACTCAGCCTCGCACGATCTGGTACAGTCAATGTCACAACTCGATTAGCTTCTACTCCATGGACCAACAGTTTGATTTCAATTATCAGTTCTGAAGCTCTACGCTTCACCCGTCCGGATCTCAGTCTCCCGGACCTCACTGCTCCTGGCATCTGTAATCAGTAAGTCCACTCCGGGGCAGCATATCTCTGGCATGTTACTCTTGTTCTCCTTGACCTCCTCAAGCTTCCTCGTGCTTGCTTTGTGTCGCTCAACTCTGATTCTGACGTTTCAGATACAGGAGCAAGGTCTCTTTCAGGGGCACGTCTCAAGTTTTGTCTCTTCTGTCTCACAGGCCAAGATTCTCTTGCGGCTTCTGATTTCCTCTCTTGCACCCGACCACTTTTCACACAAGTCTCTTCAGCTGAGTGTGGCTCTGTACCATTAACATTACTGACTTCCTCAGAGTCTGTACCTGGGTCTAGTGTAGCATGACCCCCCACAACTCGACATGGTGGGTAACCAGCGCTCATAAGGAACCCCCACAGCTTGCCTCGTCCTCTCCCGTGGCCTCGCAACCACTACTGGATATCCTCCAGGGAGAGGAGCAGTTTCTTCTGAGGGTCCTGGAACTCTGCTGGTATGGGAGGCGTGAATCCAGTTTGGTAAGCCTCCACTTTTCATATCTGTGTTAGTCACCAAAATCACCTGGTATGGACCTCGCCAGTTGGCATCAAGATGGTTGTTCCTCACATGCTTCCGGACCAGTACGCAGTAACCTGGACACAGATCATGACTAGGGGTGGGTGGAATTTGCGTAATCGCATTACGCAAATCTCCACAAAACGGTAAAAAATCTCCGCGAACACGCAGAAATTCTGCGAACACGCGGAATTTCTTGTTTGTGATGCTTTTTTACTGTTCGCAATCGCTGTTTGCGTGCTCGGGGGAAATATCTTGCGAACACGCATTTTGTGAACGCGAACAAGCAAAACATTTTGCGAAGTTGCGGAACACAGAATTTTGGGCAATTTTGCGTTCTCCGCGGAACGTGAAATTGCCCAAATTCCACAAATTTCGCAAGCGGAACGGAATTTACGGCCCAGGCCTAATCATGACAGAGGTCCTTTGAAGTCGGTGCAGTCGCAGCTTCAACCTGGTGAGACAGAGAGCGGACCACGTCAGCTAGTCCCTTGAAATTATCAAGGAGCAGATCTCTGTGATGTTTAGCAATGCTGTGGATAGCACTGCAGGCAAGGGTATCACCCTCCCCATTAAAAATTCGTGCAGGGATAATCCAGTCCTCCTATGGGAATACTACACAAACTCATCAGTACCAGAGGCAACACATCAGACCACTTCAGAGAAGTTGAGGAGCACACCTTTGTAATTCAAAATTTTTAAAGTTCCATTGACCTGCTCCATGATACCAGATGCCTCTGGTCTGTAACTACAGTGGAATCACTGATCGACTTATAAGGCAGTACACAACAGCTTCATAATCTCACTGTGGAAATGCTTTCCTCTATATGACTCCAATGAGGTTGGAAATCCGAAGCGCGGAACAAGTTTCCTAAGCAACAGCTTTGCTACTGTGAGACTGTAACACCTCCTAGTTGATTATGCCTCTACCCATCGTGAAAAGACGCACTCCACCACCAAGATGTACCTCAGTCCATTGCACCGAGGCATCTCTATGAAGCAAAGCTGGATTCTGTTGACAGGGACCCCTGACATTCCAATATGACTCAAAGTAACCACAGTTTTCTTTGCAGCATTTATCTGTGGACATGTAACGCATCTGTGACACACTGCTTCAGCAAATACACAAAACCTTGGGTTAAACCAGGTTTGTCTGAACACACACACCATGGTATCCCTCCCAATGTGAACTGCTCTACAAATCTGTCTCGCCATAGGGCTCAGTAAACAATCCAGCAACACTGCTCTTCCATCTGTTGAAATCCAAATGCCATCATCTCTTTTCTCACAGTCTGCTTTAATCCAACCAGCTTCCTACTTTACCACAAACAGCAACTCATCCTGCTCGTAAAGTTGTATCCTTCCCAAAGGCAAGCTCCCACTAATTACCTCATTTGCCTCTGCCTTCAGACTCACTACATCTAAACATATTGCCTTTATCGTTATCGCCCTAAAAACGTCAGGGAACAACATAAAACCTATTTGGCTACCAAAGATAACAAGATAACGAGAGCGGCCTCCCCTGAACAAGAACAAGCTGAATAATGGCATGATGTGTTATTGAATGTGCAGTGTACAACATGATCGCTTCCTTGGGGTCCCAATGCCCGACTCTGGGTATGCATATATTTAGCGAGCAGGTAGATATTAGCTGCTGGTTTTATCTATTCGATTCACAACATACTGTACTGTCTCTCAAATATTCTTGATGTTAACTCCACTGTGTTGTCCTAGGACTGTATTCCATGTGGCAACTATAATGTATGGCGGAATGTGATTGTTGGACGCTCTGTACATTGATGCCTAATGTTATGTCTCTGTTTTTTTTGTTTGATGTTCCTAAAAGGAAATAAAAATATTAATAAAAATGTTTTTTGCCTTTACTGCAGCCTTGATCTTTCCCTGACTCGACACACTATTCTGCCCTTCTCTTTCGCTACTCTAATTCCTCTGATTTCCTGGTGCTGTAGTGTGCGAGACGTGCTGATCTCTAGAACCTCTCTGATCTGAATCTACCTTCAATATCAATATCCTTCCCAAGGGTCCCCTAACTGGTGCTTCCAACATCCTCAAGTCTGAATTGGAATTTGCCAATGACATTGATCGTGTTGTACTAGACCCAACATGCGCCCTCAGCGGGTCCATGTTTGCCTGTAATGGAGTACTGGCTTCCACAGGCACAAAGAATGTACCATTTCCGTTCACTGTCACATTTCCTCCTGGGGTGACCCTTTCTCCCAATCCTGACTGTGGCTGACTAGTGCTTTCCCCTAAACTTGGGTCATACACTTACACTACGGGTCCAATGGTGACTGGTAGAATAACTTTATTCGGTTGATTACTTAAAACCATCGACGTATACAAATGAATCCAAGATATACAATTTAAAACAATTTGATCCAAGAATAAAATTCTTGGATTGCATAAAAAATATACAGTTAAAATGCAGAGATAAAACGTTATGAACATTAAAACAAGTGGGCATTCAGTTCACAGCTTTACGTTTAAAAGACACACCGCTTGGGCGGCATTAGAGTGAGATTTTGCATACAGCCCACAATTCATTTGCTCTGGTAGCCAATGTTTCACAATCACAAGTTTTGGTTCTAATAATAACAGTCAACGCAGCCTAAGAAAAAAACTTCTGGCGATTGATCCAGAAGGAGAATAAGAAACTAATGACTGCAAAAATGACTGGTTCTGTAGTATCTGTTTTGAAAATTCTCTAGGCAACCTGTTGTTGCCTGGCTCCAAAGTTTAGCCAGATCGGTCGTATCCACCTCCTGCAGATCAATTTGTATTTAGTGCAAAAGAAGACTATGTGTTCTTCTGTCTTTTGTGTTGTGGCACAGGCCAGGCATTATTCTGGAGTTAATCCAGTAGTCTTATTACTAGGGAACCTTAATAAAAGGTTACCGTACCTGAATCTGACATATAGACTTTTGGGGGAGTAATTTGGTCCAGGAAGGGTTCAAACTGAGGCATGACTTGGCACTTGGGAATCGTGAAGTTAGTTGGCCAATTGCTGGTCTAGTAACAGTGCTCTCCCACAGTTACCCAGAATCTAGTCTTGAGCCTCAGTAGATCTCCTTTGGTTGCCCTCTCTGGATGTTACCATAGTTCCGACATGCCAAGTGATTTGTACCAGCTTGCGACATGTTTAAACCAGGGTAGACTTTTGGCACCACTGATCATCAGAACCTCCCTCGGGGAATTACTATAATCAGAGAGCTGGGGTGTTGTCCACAGGTGTAGCCAGTATTTTAGGGGTTTCAGGGAGGCCATATCACCTATTCTTTTTATCCCTAAATCAAAGAACAGGGGAATAAGAGGGGTAGTGGTAGATACTGAGATAAGAGACCTAGCGAAGATGTTTTCGGATATCGTCAATTTATTTGTCTTACTATACCCCCATATCTCTGCTCCATACAGAGCTCCACACTGGGCCTTTGCTTGATACACTCCTAATGCTGGAGTCAACAGTCGACTGTAAGACTACCTATGGTATCTTAATATTGATTTTGACCTATGACAAAGGGTAAGGTAGCTCTTGTCCAGTTGTTGCTCCCAGCCAAGCGTGTTGCTTAATCTTCTCCTGAAGTAATTAAACATTTTCACCCTCTCCAATGGTTCAGATGCTATCCTGACCTCTCGTGATTTCCCCTTCGTTTTCCCGAACACCATAAATTCCAAACTCCTGATATTACAGACTTCTAAAAACGTATCCAATAGCGTTTGTAGGCCCATTGGGGTTGTGGAAATAAGTAAAGAATCATCTGGAAAAAGCAGGATTGGGACTTTCATGCCATTCATAATGGGAGAGTCATTCTTACAATCCAGTAGGCTGATAGCCACGTCATTGATGAACAGGAAGAATAGTGTGGGAGCTAGCACGCACCCCTGGGGCACACCACGCTGTATGGGTATCCTGTCAGTTAGTTCACCATTGTTTTCACATCTAACCTGGGCGTAGTTGAGTTAGTGAAGTCTGGCTATCAGGGTCACCAAATCTTTGGGGGCCCCAAGATCGAGCATTATTTTCCATAGCATTTTGCGTGGTACTAAGTCAAACGTGGCTCTTGGGTCAACAAATGCTACATAGAGTTTTTTTGTTTTTTCCAATAGCACTTATTTCTATGTTAGCAGAGTGAATCTAAAAGCCTGGTCGCATGAACTGATTTTGGAGAGAAAGCCTACTTGGGACAATATCGCCTTGTCTTCTATCCAAATTTGGAGTTTGTCTAGAACTTGTCGTGCAGAGATCTTTTGCAGGTTATCAATCAGGCTGATGGGTCTATAATTGCAGGGAATGGAAGTGTCTCCCTTCTTATGTATTGTGATTATATTAGCTCCCCTCCAAGTTGGCGAGATAGCCCCACCAGCCGATATGTAATTTGTCAAGAGATTTATATATGGGGCCCTTATCATGGGTTCCGATTTATATAAATCACCCGGTATCTGGTCAGGGCCAGGTACCTTTCCTGCCTTTAGTTGATTTATGGCTGACAAGGTATCACCCAAGCTAAAAACTAGTGTTGTACCGGTCGTGAGCGTGTACAGAAGAATGTCAGAGGTGTTTTGTTCAGCTCTTGGGTTATATGTACAGTGAGTGTCCACGTTCCTGGAGAATAATGTAGCGCAGTGCTCAACCCACACCTCCGACTAGATGTGATAACTAAGAATGTTTGGTTTTTCTGCGGTACCCTTTGCAAAGATATGCTAGAACAAGAGGTCATCCTAGCCTCTGGCAGCTTCTACCAGGTCCTGCCGATTTGTATCTGCATAGTTACGCTTGCTTTTGCAAGTGCAGTTTTTTATCTATTGCGTGCCATGGTTATCCCAGGTTGGTAACGTTCCTTAACCGCTAGCTGTAATGCCCCCTTTGCTAACTTGCATTCCACGATTGAACCGTTTATTATTCTTTTTCCCAGCAGGCCTACTACCAGAACTATTTTTAGTAAATACAGTTTGCAGTGCACCATAGAATTCATTGTGCACTGTTAGTATGAAAGTTGGCCCCGGGGAAAGTACATGATCCAAGTTGCTGCTCAGGCCGGACAAATTATGTGTAAATAATTCATAAATTCTAGCATATAAGTCTGGGTCTGCAAGGACTTTGGGCCAGATGACTCTTCCGCGGTTGTTGGCTTCGAGGGGTTCATCCGCCCTGGCAAGACACCTCGGTAGCTGCCTATACAGTACAGCGCCCGTCATTTTTAGCAGCCGAGGGTTATGATCGCTGTCTAGCCTCGTGGGGATCAACATATCCTAAACTAATATCCAAATTCCAATGTAAACTAGAAAATAACCAATGACGCTAGTGCAGACACCCTGTTTGAAGCTAGCCTGCCTATTTCTGTCTGATGTTTTCCTCCCGTTGCAAGCCCTCAAACTCCTTCCTGTGACCAGTGATGCACTCTGCAGGGACACAGCTGTTTGACGGTGGCACATTTTAGTCGTTGCCACATTGGGTATGCCCCATATCTCTTTCTCCTCCTCTAATAAAATACTTAGTAGGGGTGAGGGTTCGAAGGGGGCGTTGAAGTTCCCGGCGACTATGATTTTGGAGTTCCTTTGGTATGTTCCCACCAGATCATCTAGCAATTATAATACAGGGGACTCACTGCTGTAAGGTTCATATCTAGCATAGATGTTAAATACAGTCAGATGTAGACCTCTTGAAAAAGTGAGCTGGATCCCCAGTATATCTTACACTACGGGTCTAATGGTGACCGGTACTGTAAGGGCTTCTGGTAACCGCATAGCAGTGTTGACTCCACTTGGTTCTGTACTTCCCGGTGATGGCCTCCCTGTCCCTTCTATCCTTGTTGAGATCTTTCCCACTATTCCTGCACTAAGATCTGTCTGTGGCACTGCCATTCTCTCCATGCTTGCTGCATTTGCAAATTCCCATCTCCCTTCTTCTGAATTCGGATTGTATGGTGGAGGATGCTCTGCTAATATTCTGTCTAGCAAGCTGTCACTCTCATCATCTCCATTTCTGTTCCGAGCGTCTCCTTCCTTCACTAACAATAGGTCCAACCTCTCTCCCTCAATGGTATCCACTCTCCACTTCTTTAATTGTGTGCCCCATTGCGCATCTTGACATGCCTTCATTGCTGTTTTCATCCTTCCCTGACATCTTTCCCTGCTCTCGGCCTGAGTTGGCCGCATTCAAGCAGCTAGGGCCTCAAATTCTGTTGGTCTAGATGGAAGCAGTGATGAAGATATTACTCCCCTCAATTGATATAGTACCTCAAATCTGAATGAACCATAACGTGGAAAGCCAGACCTCCCTCCTTTTCAGTAATTTTATGCCAATTTTGAAGCCAGACTATAGTGTGAAGACCTACATTTGTTTCCATATAATGTGCTGGTGTATCCTCGGGTGGTGCTTCCTCACCCACTCGAGTTTCTACTCCTCTATCTCCCTTACAAAGATCTTGTAATACTCTAAAGCACTGCAAGATTAAACCAAATTATTTTTACCAACAAGTTTCCCTTGTTCAACTTCCTGATGTCAACCAACCAATCCCAGCGCAGCATTACACCAACCGACCTATCGTAGCTGGGCACTCTCCAACGTAACTTCTTCTCCCTCACAGTGGCTCACACTCCTTCACAATCTCACCTTACACATTACTCTCGCAATTCTAGAAACAAGTAACTGTCTACCTTCCAAATGACCGGACATTTAAAGAAACAAGTAATTGTCTGCCTTACTAAAAATCAATAGAATCGAATTATTTAGGAACATTCATGAACCCTGACCCTCGACCTGTGCTGGCCACTCATACCGCTGTAGTCTACTCCTGCACACAAGGCTTTCCACACACAATTCTAACAAATCCACTCACACAAAGTTACCTGTCTCAAGCTGGTCATCTACAGCGATTCACAACTTCCCAAAAAACCAATGGTCAGACAATTACAACAAATCTGTGTTTTCTACACCACAAATATATCCCAGGATCTTGGGCTACTCATGAGCCGGATAATCAAAACAAAACCAAATCTCATGGACCACGCACATTCAGCCCGAAATCACATTCACTCGACTCTCATCCCAACTCCGCAAGACATCACACAAACAAATCGTCACTGTAATCTAATACACCACATCCCTGTTCATACCCACTCCACCGCTCACTGGTGTCCACTCTTCTCCCCACACTATCAAGCTTGGCCGGTCTCTACCAAAATTCCCCGTTCTCAACTTTTGATCATTGAGGCTTGCTTTCTTTGGGGCTCTCTGGGTCAAGACTTTTTTTTTTTTTTAGAATTTTCTAGATTCTCCCCTCACTTCAAGAGGAAACCATCCTACTCTGCTACCAACTGAAGGAGTGGGGTTCCACGTTCTACATTTACTCTGGAACCCCTGGTCGATGGCTCTTTGTTTCCTGCTTAAAAGTGTGGACGGGAGAGAAAATAATTTGCCAATCATACGTTGCAATTCCAATGAACCATGACTTCGAAGAATCACAGACTCCTGATTCAAAGTTTAGTTAGTTTATTACAAAGCCAAAAACATTTGGGCATACAGACAACTCAACATGAGAGTGTAGCAATATATTGCAACTAATACAAAGCCAAATCAAGGGGTACAATTGAGTCAATGTAGCATACAAAGGATGACCAGTTCTAAATCAAGTTGTAGAATATAACTGCGCCAACATCAACAGTCTTTTTCATTGGAGGTTCGTAAGTGAAAGGCATTAGTCTATCCTTACACTACCATTATCATAACATCCCTACGTAGCATTTCCCAGGCAAGTTTAGAGAAGGTGTCAGCACGTGAAGCTTCCTAAGAAGTGCACTCCCATTGAATGGGTCAAGAAGCATAAAGCAACAGAGTTCATTCTAAGATGCTCTCTTCTCTCAAGGCATGGCAGAAGTCCCAGAACTCTGTCCCTAACCCCAACACAAAATCTTAAGACATACCCATCATCACATCACACGATCATCCCACCCAGCTGGACACCTCCTCGTAGGTAACTTTCCATGTGGTAGCGGTTGTTGGAGTTGGACCTTGTTGCAGGGTCATCCCTAAACTTTTTGCCTTTCTCCCCGCCTTATTTCTGACATGGTGTTGGTGGTTTTAGTCCCCTGGGCACTTTAACACTGCTGTTTAGTGTAAAGTGCGTGCACTCTCTGTGTACATTCGATTGGCCTGCCCTCCCATAAGAATGCATTGGGGATTCCCTGATCAGTGTCAGTGGTAATTCCTAATATGGGAGGATCAGCATGGTCAAGTTTAGTATATTTGGAATTGTCATAATAAATGCTGCCCAATGGTGTGCGCAGATTTGTTATAACTATTTGAGAAATGTCACTTTTAGAAGTTGGCATTTCTGTGTGCTATGTGTCTGCCTGCCTGATGTGATTTGCATGTCTGACTTGTGAGTGATAGGGGCTGGGAGGTCTGTGTGGCTCCAGGAGGGGCAGGGTGAGTCAGCGCTTCGCTGAATGAGACATCTGAATTGGGAGTAGTGGGAGGAGTAATCCCCTGACCCTGAATAGATCTGTGCCTAGCCTGGACAATGCTGGCTCTGCCCCCCTGTGGTGTGTCTGATCACCTAGCCCCCACCTGACAAAGGGAAAGAGGAGCTTGGAAAACAAAGTGCTTTAATTCCCCCCTTATCCAGTTGCATCTGTTTCCCCAAGCCCTACGCTGCAGACAAAGGAGAGAAGTGATATAAGTATAGAGGCTGTGACCATGGTTGGTGTGCTGGTGTTGTTCCTGACTTGCTGGGGCATGCTGCTGCTTTGGGCCCAGCTATGCCCCTTGGACCTGGAAGAACGTTTTGCTTGTACCCTTTTACTTTTCTTTTGATAGTCCAGGACCTTTTGGACTTTTGCTGCATCTTGGGCCCTGTGAGCACGTTATTTTGTTTTGCCCCAAGAAGGAGGACAGTGTGGGCTGCGCAGCACTGAGCTGTAGCCCCTTTTAGAGGGAACCCCGTGATGCCTAAGCGGCAGGTGCCCACCCCGCGTTTTCCCTTACTTTCGCTGGTGCCCACCCTACTTATTTGATATTTGAAAATGGCGGGTGCCCACCCCGCTCATGCTTTTATTTACCTCGCGGGTGCCCACCCCGCATTGCTGACCTTACTTTAGTGAGCTGGTGCCCAACCCGCATTCAAAAATCCTCACCGGAGCCGCCGCAATTGAGCGCGGCGACCCAGAAGCCAGGCAAGCTGGTTGTGGGCGGGGCCTGCCGCACAAGGCCGGAAGGAAGCGGGACTCCCGTGAAGCTCAGGGAAGCCCCGCATGCAGGAAGTGCTGGTGCTGGTCAGCGTGGCTCTCAAAGTGAAGGTTGCTGCACTGCCAGGAGACTCGTCTGGAGCCTCGCCGGCCCCACGTTGAAGTCCCGGTCTCAGCGAGGGGGACCAGGCGAAGAGAGGAGACAGAGCCCGTTCCAAACCCCGGTGAGTGGGGCCGAGGCCGTTCTCTTCGTCTTTGTTATTGGTGCTCACAAGGCACCCGGGCAGTCATGTTTGGATTCCGAGCGGCCGAGTCTGAGAGCGGGCCACTCCAACGATGGGCACAATAGTTTCAGGGCCCTAGTGGGGGTCTGGAGGACCAGTGGTGCCCGTGCCTTCCTCCAGATTAAATTTCTACAGCTGCCCCGCCTGACAGAGGGCAGCTTCAGCAAGGGGGCAGTATTGAGTTAAAGAGCCCCAGTAGGGGCCCGAGGTCACAGTCTTGCCAGGGCCCTCTTCTGTGTTCACAGCTGTGCTGCATCAGCGCGGGCAGCTGCAACGGATGGCTGCATTTTGTTAGAGAGTCTCAGAGAGGGGCTCAGGTGGCACAGTGGTGCCAGGGCTGATTTCCTTGTTCCCAGCTGCACCTCACCACTGCGGGCAGCTGCAACCTGGGCCATGTTTGTTAGAGAGTCCCAGTGGGGACCCACCCAGAGGGCACAGTGAGTGCCCATGCCTAAATTTGATTTCCCTTCTGTATAGCAATTAGTGACAGCTGCAACATTTAGGTCTGCACAATTGCGCTCTTTTGGATGATGCTGCATTGGCAGCCCAAGCCCAGACATTATGGAATAGGGCATTTGAGCCCTCTGAGAAGGCCAGTTGGCCAGGGGGACTGTTAGGATGATAGGGGGCCAGGCCCTAATGTGATTTTATGTGGTGTGCAGGAAAATGTGATTTATGTACTGTGATTTATGCACCGTGATTTATGCCTCTAATGTGGTTTATGTTTATGAGGTTATTTGCATACTGTGGGGTTTGCCTGTGAGGTTGTTCTCTACTGTGATTAATGCCTCTAGTGTGATTTAAGATTCGGAGGTTGTAGTCTAATATGTTTAGGCTTATGAGGTTGGCACAGATGTGATACTGTGCATAATAGGATTTGTGTTGCAGGATATAATTCTGAGTACAGTGTTTTGGCAGTAGCTACTGGTTGTGTTCTATATGTACTATTTTTCACTTTGTGATTGTTCTGACAGTGGCCCAATTGGCCCTGTCATGTGTATATAATCCCCTGTAAATACTGCTTAGCGCCAGTTGGAACAGTGTATATTGTGTGATTACTATTCTTTTTTTTAATTTTATTTTTACGCTTAACTGATAATTTATGAAAATCCATTTTTAATTGTCACCCCTTTCATATATACAGTGACAGTTATTATTATTATTATTATGCGTTCTTATATAGTGCTCGATTACCCGTAGGCATCTCGGCGCTTGCCTTGGGAACCTGTCCTGGTTTTTCCCTGTGAGATACCCGTACTGGGCATCCCCAAGGTGAAAGCCAGGCATCCCGCCGCGGGGGGGCCGTAGTGGAGATTAAGCAGGCTAATGCCCAGAGCTGCAGAGTGTGAACCCGTGATTCAAGTAGGCACCGAAACGAGAATTATCGAGTCCGTGGATAATTAGGCTCAAGACCCTGCCGCGTCGGGAATTGAACCCTGGTCCCGGGTCTGACCTCTGCTTCAGGGTCTGCCTCCTCTAACCAGTGAGCCACACTTCTCCACTTTCTGAAGAAAGTTCATTTGTATTTGCTTAATAAAAACTGTTTCAAACCTAGACTGAATTTTTTGCTGCGCAACCACACCTCCACATCAGGAAAGTAAACACCACATTATAAGTAAATAGTACTCCTGAGAAGTATGTCACCCGCAAACTTGATAAAAAAAACAGCGCAAGACACTGTAATTTTTCCTTTTTTTTTTAAACCAATTTTTATTCAAATTTTTTACAACAGTTTTTGGAAGGTCCATTTTCTGTAACACCGGTCTGTAATGTGGATATCGGCCTAAGTCAAGTAGCTTTTTAACCTTCCCCCAAACTTTGACAACACTAGAGATGGTTTTGAATTTCACTTTTTTCAGGTGATCATCATTAACATGTCGCCAGAGACATCCTGTACTCCCATTCCCCAGAATGAGTTCTTGAGGGGTGGGAATATTCGAATCATCTGGGTTAGTAATTAATAGTCTTATGCTATAGTTCATTACCGAAGCCCAGTAGTAAAGCTTGAAATTAGGAAGGGCCCACCCCCCACGCTCTCTTGGTAATGTAATCCATTTGAGTGCTCTACGTGGCCTGCTATAACCCCATATAAACCGTGAGAACAATGTGTCTATATTCTTGAATACTCGTGGTGGAAATTCTAAACATATCGCCCTAAAAAAATATAAACATTTAGGAAAAAAACCCATCTTCACAAGATTAGTTCTAGCTCCAATAGATAGGTGCAAGTTGTCTAGACGTGACAGTTCTCTCTTAGTGTGCAGCAGAAGTGGCTCCAAATTATTATTAACAATGTTCCCGACCTCAGCACTGATATTAACACCCAGGTATGTCGCCATATGTCAGGAATTCCGGGACGCTGTGTGGCTCAACGGGCCATGGCAGCGGAGACAGCCGCAGAACCTGGCATCGGCGGGCGGACAAGAAACTATGAAGACCAGCATGCCTGGCGCGACTAGCGCGCACACGGAAACGCGTATTTAAGACGCATAGGACGACGGGACGTTGTCTGATATTTTGATTCTTGCCGGCCTCATTGATTCCCACAGTTACCTTGTTTTCCGTGGAAGCCCGACCCGTGTAGCTTTACGGAAGTTAACGGACCCGCATTTCTTGTTCTCAGGATCACAGAAGGAGGTAGGACGAGCGGCTGCTTGTTTTATCGTAGCACCGAAGGAGTCTTGGTCGAGTGTTGCTTTCTACACTCCCAGGATGGATTTTGGGCAGAGACGCACACCAAGGGAGGTGTTTGCCGCGTCTCTTCTTGGGCTTTATTAGATGCTTACCGGAGGGAAACAAAAAGGGGTGTAGCAACTGTCACTACCCCTGGTGCAATTGCTTCCCGACCGGTGTAGCGTAATCCTGCGTTCAGACGCCGAAGGTAGAGCGGTCGCTCCCTTCAACAACAACTGGACCCATCGGTAGAGTGCCCGGCCGGGCATTCCCGAGTGCTGTATTCCTCAGCGCAAGGTCACCAACTTACGCGCTGTCACGCAGAGAACCGAATCTGCCCCATCAGTCGTATTCAAACGGCATTTTCGGCCGTTATTTTGCACGGTGTCCTCCGTTGGAATAATACCGGGACCGGTATTTATGCGGAGGACGGTTGGAACTCAGCCCTGCTAAGGACCAGGGCGACGGATGATGGGTATCGTTATACTTTCTTGTTACATTATTGTTTGGCAAATGATGGAAGGGAGCATTCTCACCATAGCGAGACAGTGAAGCACTTATTCTTAATTTTCCTTCGCCCTTATTTTACTGTGTACATTAAACAGTTGCTGTGTAGGCAAACCTAACACCTTGTTGTTGTTGTGTGGCTATTATCGTCTCCCCGATCCCGAGATCTTAGGAAGATTACACCTTATCAGTTATTCTCGGATCTCTCATCACAATCTTAGTGTTAAGCACAATCTGTGTCTTGCTGGAATTTAGCTTATACCCTGAGACTCTACCGAAATCCTGTGCTTCGTTTTCTATCCAATTCATATCATTTACAGGATCCCCTGTGACAATGGCGATATCGTCAGCGTATGCTAAATATTTTGTTTCTAAACCACGCACGCATATAGGGGAGATTAGCACATTCTTTTCGAGCCTGTGTAATCAATGTAAATGGCAAAAAGGAGGGGCGAACAGGGGCACCCCTGTCGCGTCCCCCTGTTGATGTTAAAATTGTCGGATAAATCCCCATTGATCAGTACCCTGGCGCTGGGATTGACATAGAGCTGTTTGATTGCTGTGATAAATTTCATTCCTATGCCACAGTTTAACATGGCAATTGCAAAAAACAACAAGTGATGGACTGAATGTGGATCAATGTCACACACTCCCCCAGTCAAAAGATCTGGGCCCAAATCCATCGTTTGTTTGCACTCCACACCACCCTGGGTCAGATAATGGCTTTATGCAAATCAGCTCTGACCCTGTTGCCCCATGGGAACAGTCCAGTCCGAACTACAACAGCCATATCTTTCCCAGACCGGAATCAAGCATCCGAGGACCGGACCGGTTTCGAGGTAACACCTCTCTTCAGCCCGGCTAGCTTGACTCCAAGTGGTGTGGAGTGCCTGGGACCCACGTCTGGGCATCCCCAGTGCACTTAGGGCGGCAATTGCAAAAAACAACAAGTGATGGACTGAATGTGGATCAATGTCACACACTCCCCCAGTCAAAAGATCTGGGCCCAAATCCATCGTTTTTTTGCACTCCACACCACCCTGGGTCAGATAATGGCTTTATGCAAATCAGCTCTGACCCTGTTGCCCCATGGGAACAGTCCAGTCCGAACTACAACAGCCATATCTTTCCCAGACCGGAATCAAGCATCCGAGGACTGGACCGGTTTCGAGGTAACACCTCTCTTCAGCCCGGCTAGCTTGACTCCAAGTGGTGTGGAGTGCCTGGGACCCACGTCTGGGCATCCCCAGCGCACTTAGGGCGGCAATTGCAAAAAACAACAAGTGATGGACTGAATGTGGATCAATGTCACACACTCCCCCAGTCAAAAGATCTGGGCCCAAATCCATCGTTTTTTTGCACTCCACACCACCCTGGGTCAGATAATGGCTTTATGCAAATCAGCTTCGACCCTGTTGCCCCATGGGAACAGTCCAGTCCGAACTACAACAGCCATATCTTTCCCAGACCGGAATCAAGCATCCGAGGACCGGACCGGTTTCGAGGTAACACCTCTCTTCAGCCCGGCTAGCTTGACTCCAAGTGGTGTGGAGTGCCTGGGACCCACGTCTGGGCATCCCCAGCGCACTTAGGGCGGCAATTGCAAAAAACAACAAGTGATGGACTGAATGTGGATCAATGTCACACACTCCCCCAGTCAAAAGATCTGGGCCCAAATCCATCGTTTTTTTGTACTCCACACCACCCTGGGTCAGATAATGGCTTTATGCAAATCAGCTCTGACCCTGTTGCCCCATGGGAACAGTCCAGTCCGAACTACAACAGCCATATCTTTCCCAGACCGGAATCAAGCATCCGAGGACCGTACCGGTTTCGAGGTAACACCTCTCTTCAGCCCGGCTAGCTTGACTCCAAGTGGTGTGGAGTGCCTGGGACCCACGTCTGGGCATCCCCAGCGCACTTAGGGCGGCAATTGCAAAAAACAACAAGTGATGGACTGAATGTGGATCAATGTCACACACTCCCCCAGTCAAAAGATCTGGGCCCAAATCCATCGTTTTTTTGCACTCCACACCACCCTGGGTCAGATAATGGCTTTATGCAAATCAGCTCTTACCCTGTTGCCCCATGGGAACAGTCCAGTCCGAACTACAACAGCCATATCTTTCCCAGACCGGAATCAAGCATCCGAGGACCGGACCGGTTTCGAGGTAACACCTCTCTTCAGCCCGGCTAGCTTGACTCCAAGTGGTGTGGAGTGCGCTGGGGATGCCCAGACGTGGGTCCCAGGCACTCCACACCACTTGGAGTCAAGCTAGCCGGGCTGAAGAGAGGTGTTACCTCGAAACCGGTCCGGTCCTCGGATGCTTGATTCCGGTCTGGGAAAGATATGGCTGTTGTAGTTCGGACTGGACTGTTCCCATGGGGCAACAGGGTCAGAGCTGATTTGCATAAAGCCATTATCTGACCCAGGGTGGTGTGGAGTGCAAAAAAACGATGGATTTGGGCCCAGATCTTTTGACTGGGGGAGTGTGTGACATTGATCCACATTCAGTCCATCACTTGTTGTTTTTTGCAATTGCCGCCCTAAGTGCGCTGGGGATGCCCAGACGTGGGTCCCAGGCACTCCACACCACTTGGAGTCAAGCTAGCCGGGCTGAAGAGAGGTGTTACCTCGAAACCGGTCCGGTCCTCGGATGCTTGATTCCGGTCTGGGAAAGATATGGCTGTTGTAGTTCGGACTGGACTGTTCCCATGGGGCAACAGGGTCAGAGCTGATTTGCATAAAGCCATTATCTGACCCAGGGTGGTGTGGAGTGCAAAAAAACAATGGATTTGGGCCCAGATCTTTTGACTGGGGGAGTGCGTGACATTGATCCACATTCAGTCCATCACTTGTTGTTTTTTGCAATTGCCGCCCTAAGTGCGCTGGGGATGCCCAGACGTGGGTCCCAGGCACTCCACACCACTTGGAGTCAAGCTAGCCGGGCTGAAGAGAGGTGTTACCTCGAATCCGGTCCTCGGATGCTTGATTCCGGTCTGGGAAAGATATGGCTGTTGTAGTTCGGACTGGACTGTTCCCATGGGGCAACAGGGTCAGAGCTGATTTGCATAAAGCCATTATCTGACCCAGGGTGGTGTGGAGTGCAAAAAAACGATGGATTTGGGCCCAGATCTTTTGACTGGGGGAGTGTGTGACATTGATCCACATCGTTCGGACTGGACTGTTCCCATGGGGCAACAGGGTCAGAGCTGATTTGCATAAAGCCATTATCTGACCCAGGGTGGTGTGGAGTGCAAAAAAACGATGGATTTGGGCCCAGATCTTTTGACTGGGGGAGTGTGTGACATTGATCCACATTCAGTCCATCACTTGTTGTTTTTTGCAATTGCCGCCCTAAGTGCGCTGGGGATGCCCAGACGTGGGTCCCAGGCACTCCACACCACTTGGAGTCAAGCTAGCCGGGCTGAAGAGAGGTGTTACCTCGAAACCGGTCCGGTCCTCGGATGCTTGATTCCGGTCTGGGAAAGATATGGCTGTTGTAGTTCGGACTGGACTGTTCCCATGGGGCAACAGGGTCAGAGCTGATTTGCATAAAGCCATTATCTGACCCAGGGTGGTGTGGAGTGCAAAAAAACGATGGATTTGGGCCCAGATCTTTTGACTGGGGGAGTGTGTGACATTGATCCACATTCAGTCCATCACTTGTTGTTTTTTGCAATTGCCGCCCTAAGTGCGCTGGGGATGCCCAGACGTGGGTCCCAGGCACTCCACACCACTTGGAGTCAAGCTAGCCGGGCTGAAGAGAGGTGTTACCTCGAAACCGGTCCGGTCCTCGGATGCTTGATTCCGGTCTGGGAAAGATATGGCTGTTGTAGTTCGGACTGGACTGTTCCCATGGGGCAACAGGGTCAGAGCTGATTTGCATAAAGCCATTATCTGACCCAGGGTGGTGTGGAGTGCAAAAAAACGATGGATTTGGGCCCAGATCTTTTGACTGGGGGAGTGTGTGACATTGATCCACATTCAGTCCATCACTTGTTGTTTTTTGCAATTGCCGCCCTAAGTGCGCTGGGGATGCCCAGACGTGGGTCCCAGGCACTCCACACCACTTGGAGTCAAGCTAGCCGGGCTGAAGAGAGGTGTTACCTCGAAACCGGTCCGGTCCTCGGATGCTTGATTCCGGTCTGGGAAAGATATGGCTGTTGTAGTTCGGACTGGACTGTTCCCATGGGGCAACAGGGTCAGAGCTGATTTGCATAAAGCCATTATCTGACCCAGGGTGGTGTGGAGTGCAAAAAAACGATGGATTTGGGCCCAGATCTTTTGACTGGGGGAGTGTGTGACATTGATCCACATTCAGTCCATCACTTGTAGTTTTTTGCAATTGCCGCCCTAAGTGCGCTGGGGATGCCCAGACGTGGGTCCCAGGCACTCCACACCACTTGGAGTCAAGCTAGCCGGGCTGAAGAGAGGTGTTACCTCGAAACCGGTCCGGTCCTCGGATGCTTGATTCCGGTCTGGGAAAGATATGGCTGTTGTAGTTCGGACTGGACTGTTCCCATGGGGCAACAGGGTCAGAGCTGATTTGCATAAAGCCATTATCTGACCCAGGGTGGTGTGGAGTGCAAAAAAACGATGGATTTGGGCCCAGATCTTTTGACTGGGGGAGTGTGTGACATTGATCCACATTCAGTCCATCACTTGTTGTTTTTTGCAATTGCCGCCCTAAGTGCGCTGGGGATGCCCAGACGTGGGTCCCAGGCACTCCACACCACTTGGAGTCAAGCTAGCCGGGCTGAAGAGAGGTGTTACCTCGAAACCGGTCCGGTCCTCGGATGCTTGATTCCGGTCTGGGAAAGATATGGCTGTTGTAGTTCGGACTGGACTGTTCCCATGGGGCAACAGGGTCAGAGCTGATTTGCATAAAGCCATTATCTGACCCAGGGTGGTGTGGAGTGCAAAAAAACGATGGATTTGGGCCCAGATCTTTTGACTGGGGGAGTGTGTGACATTGATCCACATTCAGTCCATCACTTGTTGTTTTTTGCAATTGCCGCCCTAAGTGCGCTGGGGATGCCCAGACGTGGGTCCCAGGCACTCCACACCACTTGGAGTCAAGCTAGCCGGGCTGAAGAGAGGTGTTACCTCGAAACCGGTCCGGTCCTCGGATGCTTGATTCCGGTCTGGGAAAGATATGGCTGTTGTAGTTCGGACTGGACTGTTCCCATGGGGCAACAGGGTCAGAGCTGATTTGCATAAAGCCATTATCTGACCCAGGGTGGTGTGGAGTGCAAAAAAACGATGGATTTGGGCCCAGATCTTTTGACTGGGGGAGTGTGTGACATTGATCCACATTCAGTCCATCACTTGTTGTTTTTTGCAATTGCCGCCCTAAGTGCGCTGGGGATGCCCAGACGTGGGTCCCAGGCACTCCACACCACTTGGAGTCAAGCTAGCCGGGCTGAAGAGAGGTGTTACCTCGAAACCGGTCCGGTCCTCGGATGCTTGATTCCGGTCTGGGAAAGATATGGCTGTTGTAGTTCGGACTGGACTGTTCCCATGGGGCAACAGGGTCAGAGCTGATTTGCATAAAGCCATTATCTGACCCAGGGTGGTGTGGAGTGCAAAAAAACGATGGATTTGGGCCCAGATCTTTTGACTGGGGGAGTGTGTGACATTGATCCACATTCAGTCCATCACTTGTTGTTTTTTGCAATTGCCGCCCTAAGTGCGCTGGGGATGCCCAGACGTGGGTCCCAGGCACTCCACACCACTTGGAGTCAAGCTAGCCGGGCTGAAGAGAGGTGTTACCTCGAAACCGGTCCGGTCCTCGGATGCTTGATTCCGGTCTGGGAAAGATATGGCTGTTGTAGTTCGGACTGGACTGTTCCCATGGGGCAACAGGGTCAGAGCTGATTTGCATAAAGCCATTATCTGACCCAGGGTGGTGTGGAGTGCCAAAACACGATGGATTTGGGCCCAGATCTTTTGACTGGGGGAGTGTGTGACATTGATCCACATTCAGTCCATCACTTGTTGTTTTTTGCAATTGCCGCCCTAAGTGCGCTGGGGATGCCCAGACGTGGGTCCCAGGCACTCCACACCACTTGGAGTCAAGCTAGCCGGGCTGAAGAGAGGTGTTACCTCGAAACCGGTCCGGTCCTCGGATGCTTGATTCCGGTCTGGGAAAGATATGGCTGTTGTAGTTCGGACTGGACTGTTCCCATGGGGCAACAGGGTCAGAGCTGATTTGCATAAAGCCATTATCTGACCCAGGGTGGTGTGGAGTGCAAAAAAACGATGGATTTGGGCCCAGATCTTTTGACTGGGGGAGTGTGTGACATTGATCCACATTCAGTCCATCACTTGTTGTTTTTTGCAATTGCCGCCCTAAGTGCGCTGGGGATGCCCAGACGTGGGTCCCAGGCACTCCACACCACTTGGAGTCAAGCTAGCCGGGTTGAAGAGAGGTGTTACCTCGAAACCGGTCCGTTCCTCGGATGCTTGATTCCGGTCTGGGAAAGATATGGCTGTTGTAGTTCGGACTGGACTGTTCCCATGGGGCAACAGGGTCAGAGCTGATTTGCATAAAGCCATTATCTGACCCAGGGTGGTGTGGAGTGCAAAAAAACGATGGATTTGGGCCCAGATCTTTTGACTGGGGGAGTGTGTGACATTGATCCACATTCAGTCCATCACTTGTTGTTTTTTGCAATTGCCGCCCTAAGTGCGCTGGGGATGCCCAGACGTGGGTCCCAGGCACTCCACACCACTTGGAGTCAAGCTAGCCGGGCTGAAGAGAGGTGTTACCTCGAAACCGGTCCGGTCCTCGGATGCTTGATTCCGGTCTGGGAAAGATATGGCTGTTGTAGTTCGGACTGGACTGTTCCCATGGGGCAACAGGGTCAGAGCTGATTTGCATAAAGCCATTATCTGACCCAGGGTGGTGTGGAGTGCAAAAAAACGATGGATTTGGGCCCAGATCTTTTGACTGGGGGAGTGTGTGACATTGATCCACATTCAGTCCATCACTTGTTGTTTTTTGCAATTGCCGCCCTAAGTGCGCTGGGGATGCCCAGACGTGGGTCCCAGGCACTCCACACCACTTGGAGTCAAGCTAGCCGGGCTGAAGAGAGGTGTTACCTCGAAACCGGTCCGGTCCTCGGATGCTTGATTCCGGTCTGGGAAAGATATGGCTGTTGTAGTTCGGACTGGACTGTTCCCATGGGGCAACAGGGTCAGAGCTGATTTGCATAAAGCCATTATCTGACCCAGGGTGGTGTGGAGTGCAAAAAAACGATGGATTTGGGCCCAGATCTTTTGACTGGGGGAGTGTGTGACATTGATCCACATTCAGTCCATCACTTGTTGTTTTTTGCAATTGCCGCCCTAAGTGCGCTGGGGATGCCCAGACGTGGGTCCCAGGCACTCCACACCACTTGGAGTCAAGCTAGCCGGGCTGAAGAGAGGTGTTACCTCGAAACCGGTCCGGTCCTCGGATGCTTGATTCCGGTCTGGGAAAGATATGGCTGTTGTAGTTCGGACTGGACTGTTCCCATGGGGCAACAGGGTCAGAGCTGATTTGCATAAAGCCATTATCTGACCCAGGGTGGTGTGGAGTGCAAAAAAACGATGGATTTGGGCCCAGATCTTTTGACTGGGGGAGTGTGTGACATTGATCCACATTCAGTCCATCACTTGTTGTTTTTTACAGTTTAACATGGCGGCCCACAGGAACTTCCAGGAGACCCTATCAAACGCCTTCTCCGCGTCAAGCAGTATAAGCGCCATAGGGTATCCTGTCGTCCCCGTGTAATCAAAAAGGGATATGGCTCTTTGCACATGGTCGGTCGTGGATCTACCTGGTACAAACCCATGTTGTCTTTCAGAAACTGTTTTGTGGATCCGAGGGGCTAGTCGAGTTGCTAATAATTTGGTGTATATTTTGGAATCCCCATTAATCAGTGTGATTGGTCGATACGACCCCATTTCCTGGGGGTCTTTGTTTTTCTTAGGGAAAACTATTATTTTGGCAAGCGACCAGGATTTCGGTGGATTCCCACCATGGAAGATGTACTGAAAGAGCTCTGTCATGATAGACATGAGTTGTGGTGCAAATTTGATATAGAACTCAGTCGGGATCCCGTCCAGGCCTGCAGCTTTCCCAGTAGCTTAATTGCTTTAATTAAAGTACAGGATGTCTCTTCCCGGGTTCTAACAGCTAAGTGGTGTCCCACTTTCTCGCTCAGTTCGTATGTTCTTTCCCTGCGGGTAGTTGCTCTGACAATTGCTTTCTCGATTAGAATTTCAGAAATATAGTTTTTAGCAATTGCCACCTTATTTACCTCCCTGTCTGTTACCTCATCATCCTTTACTGCCTTGTTCAGATCTTCTTCTGCTCTCCGCAGATTTTGCTCTAAGGATATCATTCTTTGTCTGTCTGCATTACTACGTTGGAATGAAAACCGCACAGGCCTTCAGGGTATCCCATACTGTTTCTATTGATGTGGTCCCCAGATTATACTCCAAAAAGGCCGGAATCCAGGTTCTCATATACAAGCAATATTCTTCGTTATTCAATAGCGCTCTTTCAAACGTCCAACTAGCAACTGTGGGTTTATCAGCCTCCCCTGAAATGGTAAGTTCAAGTGGGTTGTGATCCGAAAGGATTCTAGGGTATTTGTTTATTTGGCAGATTGATTTGAGAGTATTGGACATGAGCATGTAGTCCAGTCTTACATGCCTAGAGTGTGGATGCGAGTAATAAGTATATCCAGGATCTTCCAGGTATTTCTCTGACCACCCGTCTATTAAGCCATGGAGCAAACACATATCTTTCAGAGATTGATATACCTTTAGTTTCCTACCCTGATATTTAAATCCTGGATCGGATGACCAATCGCCAGGTAAATGAATGTTAAGATCTCCAGAAGCAATCACGGGGAGGGGCCAGTGTACCAGTTAATTGGAGATCTTATTCAACACATCCGGGTCGTCACTAATACTGCCATACACAGTGCATATTGTCAATTTGTTTTTCCCTTTATTATAACAACACTCGGTTATCACATAACGCCCACATTTATCCGCGATTGAGCACGAGAATTGGACCCCCCCTCCTTTTGCCAGAATAGCCACCCCCTTGTACGTGACCCTTGAGATGTGGCTGAGATAAGTCTATATCCGAGTGTTTTCAATAAGTATTGTTGTGACCCCTCAATGTGAGTCTCCTGGAGACATATAATGTTTGCACCAGACAGCTTAAGTCCTTCCGCCACTTTCTGCCTTTTCTTTATATCTTTTAGACCACATATGTTCAAAGAAAGTATTTTTAATTTAGCCATCTAAATCTTTCAGAGTCACCGGATGAATTATATGCGAACACTGAATACCGCCTTTCCTCCTTAGTCTCCATTCCTTTTCCCCCTGTATACATCCTGTGACCCCTGTGGAGATCCCGGTCCCTGTCCTCCCCCACCCCTCACCCCTCCCTCCCACCCCCGCCTTTATTTAAGATGCCAGGCTCAACTTGAGCCTGTGTGATGACGTCTGACTAACCTCCCCAACACACCACACCACCACCCTCTCCTATGTTCAATTCTGCACCCTACCTGACCTCAAGTATTAATAACATTCCTATATTATAAGCCCACCTTTACCACCACTCTAAACTAATATTAACCTCATATTGATTCCTTCATTGAGTCGCAGGGCATAATAATACATACGAGTACATAATACATAGTAATACAACACGAGAGAAAGAAAAACGTAATTCTTTTTTTTCCCCTCTTTAAAATATCAGTGTAGCCACACTGTATCTGCTCCATTAGTCAATAAGTTCATTATTATCTCCCCCCTGCCGCACTGTTCTTCTCCAGGGTAATATCTTTTAGGGCCTGCTCCGCCTGAATTTCTGAAGTAAAAAACATAGTCTTGCCCTGTGAGATTACCTTTAGTTTAGCAGGGTTTTGTAGAAAGACTACTGCCCCAGCTTTTTGGAAGGGTGTTATCAGCTGTCGTAAGCGCCAACGCCTCTCTACAGTCGCATGAGCGAAGTCTGGCTTGGCACAAAAAGAATAGCTCCCCCAGTTTCGTTTCTTGTTGGGCCTTGCTAGATCATAGACCGCCTGTCTAAGCAAAAAGTTGCCGAAAAAAACCAGGATAACTCGAGGAAACACCAGGTCTCCTCTCGGATGCTTGGGCAGTGAGAAAGGGAATCTATGCACCCGCTGTATCTCTTTGTCCCAATCCCAGTGTGTAAGCTCGGGAAACGCATTTTTAAAGAGATCGATTGTGAATGCCCTGATGTCATTCCCCTCACTTTTTTCCGGGATGCCAAGGATCCTAAGGTTGTTTCTCCGTTGGCGATTCTCTGCCTCTTCCATTTTCCACATTATATCCTTAACAGTACTATCCTGAGAGGTCACCTGAGTTTTGAGAGTTTCTACTGTGTTCTCAAGAATTTCTGTGCGGGTTTCCACCATGCTCAGTCTCTCAGCAATGTCCGTGCAAGTTTTCCCAACTTTACGCACTGCACCTTGGATATTTTTACCAGCTGCACTGGCAATCCGACTTTCCGCTTTGACTTCTTTTTGAAAAGAACACCGGGATTGAAATGAACTCTGGGATAGAAATATTATTGCCAGCGTTGGTTCCAAATTTTCGTCGTATGTATTGCCTTGATCCTGAGTTTTTTGCAACCTTGCGCTCTCTGTGATTGAGTCTTTCCCCTCTGTTGTGCAAAGTGGCTGCGTATCTGAGTAATCCCATCTGAGGTCTTGCTCTTCCTCTGTATCTTCTTGTGGTTTTGATCTGTGCCCTCCTGACATCCTTTTTGATCTTCTTATTTTTTTTGGGCTGTCTTGTTGTGTTCCATTACTTGTTGAGGATTCCTCACCCCCCTCTCTACTACTAGCACTAGAAAGGTGTGTATCTTCAGACCCCCCAGATTCCTCATTCACCGAGTAAAAGTTCTCTACCGGGTCTGGGGATGCATAACCTGTTTCCATCTCTGTTTCTGTTTCTGAGGTTTCGACATTACTAACACTGCCACCGTTAATCGCGTCGATCTCCTTGATCAATTGTTTTGTCGCCAGTGAATTATTTACCCCAACTGTTTCCTCCAATGGGGTGTCAACCAATTTGTCCCCCATGCCAATTACAGTATCATATCCATTGCTTTCCAAACTTGACCCCCAGGATTTTTGTACATAGCTACTAGTCACAATACTTGTATCTATAGAGTCTGTAGTGTCTTTGTTGGGGTTGTTATCTTTAATTGGCATCAATTCATCCTGCCCCCCCTCGGTTACAATAATCATACCATGGTCAGGCACGGGATCGCCCTTAACTATAGAAGTATTACCCACGGTTTTACTTGCTTTGCTTGAAAAGAGACTCGTGATAGCAGCCTGTTTTTTAACTTTCAAAGGGGCAGGGTTGCTGGATGAATTCCCAGTTGAAGGTTTAATGTTTTTATCCCAGGGTTTCTTCTTACCCGTATCTGCAGCGAGTTCACGTTGTCCCTTCCGTGCCTTGCTCTCTTGAAGCGGGGTTGTCCCTGTAATCCCAGGAGCCGGTATAGTAGACCGCGTCTTACTCCGGGCACCGCCTCGGGCTGCCATTGCACTCCACGAGGGCTCTTCCACGTTCCAGGCGAGCCTCTCGCTCCCCGTTGCCTTGGATTCCTGACGCCTCCTGCTGTTGCTCAGCAACCGGCCACGCACTTCGCTCTCTCCCCAGCCGGGGACGGCGAGCAGTATGAGCCGCGTTAGTGCCTCCCAGCGCCGGCTGCAATCTGAAGAGCGATGCCGCTTGTTCCTAGCTGCGACGGTGTTAGCACTCGATCGTCCCCGCTCACGCCAACAACAGTAGCGGATTCCAAACATTCGAAGCCGGGTCCAGGGCGCCTTTACCCGATCAGCGAAATGGTATAGGTTGAGGTGGTGTGGAGGTGAGTTACGGGAGATCTCACTCAGCCACCATCTTGCTTCAGAGTCCGTGTGATTACTATTCTAATGTGTTTGATAATACAAAGGCTATTTCTATATATAATCTTGTGTGGAGTTCCTTTTTTGGTGTGCCTAGTGTGTTGCTGCTTTGTGTGTGTTGCGCAAACGCTTTACACATTGCCTCTGGGATAAGCTTGACTGCTCGTGCCAAGCTACCAAGCCGGTGAGCAGGGGTTATCTTTAGCGTGTAACTCCCTTGCCCTGACTAGAGTGGTGGTTTCTGACTGGCTTTGATGCAAGCCCTAGCCAATCAGAAATCCCATTTCTAACAGCGTTGCTCCCAATTCTTCCTCAATTACCTTGATTCCCAGGCCCTCTCCAGTAAGAAAGAACACTGCCCCACATTATCAGTATCACTCACTGAAATGTATCATCTCCTCCCTAAGCTTAGCTCCTAAAACAATAGTGTTATTCTAACTAACATAGATTCATTTCTCCACATGCAACAGAAACGTGAGAAAGAGCAGATTCTGCATACACATGCATTTCTAATCACAACTCATCTAGAGAGCTAGGGAGTAATACACATGAGGCATAAAGAACATAATAAACAACAGGAAATTGCATTGAGCATACATATGTGTGACCATTGCAATGGTGCACATTTAAATCAATGTATCACAAAACAAACACATTATCTCTCGTTAATCCCATGTAAAACGCGGCACATTAAGGCTTTTATCTAATAGTGCATGATTACAATGTTGATCTCTCCATATGGTATGAAAAGCTCTATCACATCACTTTACACGTTATTACATTACATTTTCTTATAAACAAATGTTAATATGGCTAAGGATTATATGAGTGAGTGCAAACTACTCTTGATTATAATGCACCCCTACAAATAAGAGTGCACAATTGCACTCTATCATACTCGAATTATGTAAAAAAAGAAAGTTTTTTTTGTAATGTCTAGCTGTGTTTTAATATAGAACAAATGGCATTGAAATGATTCATGCTATGGTATGTTTTGTCAATTGATTACAGAAATATATAATACACATATTAATGAATGTATGGGAAGGAAAGATTACAGATTGCACGGCCCTTTCTTTATAAACCCAGAAGCGGTGGGGTAGCGCATCAACTGAATAATACAAAATGTGTTACTCGACCAGCTTAAGAATGCAGTATCGTGGGCTAAAGGCATTTTCAATGAGAAAACTTTGCTCAGACCAAGGTGCTAAGTGATAAGCCACATAGAAACGTATGTTTGTATTCAAGATGCACCGAAACAATATTGAAGTCAGAAAACAAAAACAAAAAATTCCTGGATCAATTTAGTAAAATTGAGACATATTTAATAAACAAAATTGGACAAAATGGTCAAAATCTTTTTAAGGGGATTACACTATGAATTCTATGTGTTATTTTTAAAGCAGAAAGTACAAAGAAAACAGAGTGAGTTGCAGTCAATGGTTGTGATTGACCAGATTCTAGATGTGATTTCTTGGTGATACAAAAGATTGAGGGTTGGACAAGCCTGGCAGGTCATAGAGTTTATACCTTGGGGGTAATGTCTAGTTTGGCAATTACAAGTAGGTACCACAATTGGCAGATTCCAGCCTGCCTAATTTGTGGTTCCATGACTTCATTTACAGGTGTGTGAACTAAAGGGTTTCCAACGGTGCAGCCTCAGTTGACTTCACTATCAGAAATCTCTGACCTGCCACGCCCTCCACCACAGTGACTGTCACTCACCATGTTCAAAGTGGGTCGAATCTCAATAGATTTCCCTCAGTTAAAGACCACTAGGTGCAAGGAGAAAACGTGTGTGTTATTACCATTTAAAGTTATTTTGACACCAACAAACTAATACTTCCTCTAACATACTACAATACCTAAACATATCCCAACTAGCATTGAACCCAGTCAGCAATTCACTGGGCCTAGAGTGGAGCAGCTAGTGCAGTAGTTCAACTTTAGTCTTAGACATCCCAGGCAGGCAGATGATCTCTAAATAGGGAAGGTTGGTCCTCTGCCAGAGGAGCTGAGGCCCTAGCCTCCAGTAATCTGGAAGCCCAGCTGGTCACTGATGCATTTTTCTTTTTCTTTATGCCATATGCCTCCAGTTGGGATAGACAGGGTGCTGCAGCTGGCGAAGTTCTACTGAAGTTGGATAGATTGACTTTGAGCTTCCGCTCATATCTTTGAATTTCCGCTCATATCTTTGAATTTTAAAGTAAACAAAAAAGTGATCGATGGAATGCTTGAAATAATGTCAGCCACTGGTAATTGCTCGGGCTGCTACCCAATCCATCGTTATTTGGCACACCTTTTTGCCTCCGTTTATACCTAGCTAAATGCCAATCAGTATTAACCCTGCTCCAGTTGGATCACTTCAGCATAAACTGCCAAGCTAGGGCCTCCCTGAACCAGTACATTAGCAATCCAGGACCGGTTTTGCCCTAATCATGGGCTCATCCACCAGGTACAGTTTGGATACAGTGTGTAGAGGACCCACGTCTGACATACCCGTCCCACTTAGGGCGAAACATATCAGTATACAAAAAAGTGGTGGATAGAATGTTTGAATTAATCTCAACCTCTGGCAATTACTCGGGCTGCATCCCAATCCATTGTTATTTTGCACACCTTGTCACATCAGTTTGGACCTAGCTTTATGCAAATCAGTCTTGATCCTGCTCCAGTCGGATCAGTCCAGCCCGAACTGCCAATCCATGTCCTTCTTGAACGAGAACACAAGCAACCCAGGACTGGTTTCACCCATGTTATGGGCTTCTCCACTGGGTATAGTTTGATAGATAAAGTATACAAAATAGTGATGGATGGAATGCTTGAATTAATTCCAACCACTGTATACTGTTGCTGTTTTGAATACTTTTGTAGGTAGCCTAAAGTGGGATGGGTAAGGGAAGTATCGCACATACTCAATACCTCAATTCCATAATTCTGCATATATTCCATATGTGGTTATAATATATTTTTATTGAAGCAAAGCTCCTTTAAAGTGCAAAATGGGATCCTATTAATTGATGTCACATAATGTAATGGCTTATGTAGTTTCTATTGAGTAGAAGTGCACACAGCTCCTAGACATGGTTGTTTTGATGCTTCGATGTTCTAGAACTCACTTGAATTGGGCAATTTTCATTTATGGTTCCTTTTGGAGGTTCAGGGTATACAAGGTGGACAGTGGCAAATGGGATGCGCTATGGATTTTACATCTTATATGGCCACTCAAGGTGAATGAGTCATAGTCTCTACAGCATGAATCAGGGAAACGTATGTATTGTATGTTAGATTCACAGTTTTCATGGGAGAGTATTTTGGTGTGGCAGCAGTTACAGGCATACACTAATCTGCATACATCTCATTTCCATCTCTCGTCTCTGTAATCTTAGGGCCGAGCCACGTTTCAGGCCTCCAGTCTGGGTAGTTGCTGCTTTGCCAGACCTGCCCAGTGCAGTTCATGGGGATGCTAGATTTAAGCTTGAGATCTAGCAGGTTCTCCTCACACTAGGTATTGCACCTCCTTCTTTTTTTTCTGGGTACAGCTCAAGAAGCCTTGCCCTTTATCCCCTTCCCCTCCACGGGAAATTGTACCTTTGGTTTCAGCCTTCCCTACTCAGGTGTAAAGTGTTCCTCAAGTAAAGGGTCAACAGTCGATAAACCAAAGGAGCCTGCTTATGTCCATACTGCAGCAGAAGTTCACACAGGTCAGCAGCGTCACTCAGCAGAGCAGCATTGCATAGCTCTCTGTGACAGCCCTCCTGTGGTGTGATCTGTGCGTCTGAGGGAAGTGGGAGGGGGCGGACCAGGGTATGATTATTTGTAGGTGTTGGTGAGTCGAGCACTAAAGTTGAATTTATGCTGCCTGCTGTGAGTGACCTGTGGGCCACAGCTGCCTAGGGCTCAGCTACTTGTCCGCCAGTCAGCTGTGTTGACTCTCTTAATTTAAAATGTAGGCAGCTCATCTGTGCCGCCTGATGCAGGGCTGGGCAGGTAGTGTGGACCGCTTTAGGGGTTATCATGATTTTTATTAGGGTTGATGAGGCTCGTTTTTAGGTCTCGCCTGCAAGAGACATTGTATATAAAACATTTCTAAAAGGGACTCTAAGCCCCGGCCCTCATTTCCATTGGGTAGCGTCAGCGTTTATGGTAAAACCTGGCTTCCCATTTGAAAGGAGGCTTTTTGGTTGCCGCCCTGTCTGTTTTTTGGACGGCCCCTCCGGACACCATTTCCTGCTTCGTGGCTGTAGTGAAGAATTTTCTTATCTGCTTGTTTATTTAACAAGCAGATAAGAGAAGTCTTCACGACAGCTGTGAAGCAGACGAGCCGCGGCGCACAGGCATTCCGAGGGCGCCTGTTCCCAGCACTTCGCCCTCCTCTCCCACTTGTCAACTTATGGCGAACAAAGCGGTACAAAAGGGGGTGGCAGGGTATGCTCAGACGTGAGTCCCTTGCTCACTTTGCCACTGGATTCAAGCAAGCCTGCCTAAAAATGGCTGAAATGCCAGAAACCAGTCCTAGGAAGCTTGTTTCCGGACCAGGGAAGGCATGTCTTGGCAGTTCGGGCTGGACTGTTCCCATGAGGCACAGGGTCAGACTGATTTGCATATGGCCATGTCTGAACTGGAGTGGCTGAGTGGGCTAAAGAACGGTGATGGATTAAACCCAGATCTGTTGACTGGGTGTGAGTGTTTGATTGGTTCAGATGCTCCGTCCATCACCACACCCTTTTGCACCGCTTTGTTCGCCATAAGTTGGCAGGGTATGCTCAGACGTGAGTCCCTTGCTCACTTTGCCACTGGATTCAAGCAAGCCTGGCTGAAGACGGCTGAAATGCCAGAAACCTGTCCTAGGAAGCTTGTTTCCGGTCCAGGGAAGGCATGGCTTGGCAGTTTGGGCTGGACTGTTCCCATGAGGCACAGGGTCAGGCTGATTTGCATATGGCCATGTCTGAACTGGGGTGGCAGAGTGGGCTAAAGAACGGTGATGGATTAAACCCAGATCTGTTGACTGGGTGTGAGTGTTTGATTGGTTCAGATGCTCCGTCCATCACCACCCCCTTTTGTACCAGGAAGTGTATGTACAGCACGGTTCTATTCATTTATTGGTCTGTCCTGTCGGAGTGTCAGAGGTGCACTAGTAAATATTTGAACATTAGCAAGAGAAAAGGTGGGTATTACAGGGTGCAGATGCGGACCCTTTACCTCCCATACTGGTAATACAATAAGGGGTGTACTGGCTGGTGTAAGGCCTGCGACACCCCCTGCACATGTTCTAACTCACAGTTACTACTACCCAACTCTTCATTGCCCCCTTCTTGAAGCGCCCACTGTTGTTTCAATGCCTCCTGCCCTGAGTGTCTCCTGGGAGCGGTTCAGCCAATGGGTACACCAACTTGTGCGGGAAACAAGGCCCAAGTCCTAACAGGCATTTGCAGTGCAATAGGTCTTGCATTTGCGAGAGTTTGAGCTATTGGCATTGTAAATCACAATGCCTTTTTTTAATGTGTTTTGAAAACCTGCAAGTAGTGCTTAAACACGTACTTTGCACTTATAGTCCTTGCTTACGAGAAGCAAGGCTGGCCGTAACTGTGCCTCTTTTACTGGCAGCCTTGCTTCTTATAAGCAAGGACTATAAGTACAAATCGGTGTTTAATCACTACTTACCGATAGCTCAAACCCTCACAAATGCGAGACCTATTGCATTGCAAATGCTTGTTAATAGATGGCCATGGCTTTAAAACTGAAGTTAATTCCCATGTTTTAGGTTGTTTATGTGCGGTACTCCTTGTATGCAGTGTTCCTATGTGTGACAATTCAATACTTGAGCTGTGGCACTTTGATAGTTAATTGAATAAAGCAGTTCTGTACATGCAACACAGTTTATTTAAGTAATGACCAACCTATATGCAATGTGATGATCTAGAATGGATGTTGAAACACGTGATGTTTATGCAAGATTTACAATGAATAATGCATAGGAACAGCGTCATGCTATCCACGCAATCAGTTTTAAGATCTTCTTATTGTTTCTCGTTGTTCAAATGGGTGTAATTTCTGATATTTATATGTTTTCTTTGTCTTCATTGCTTGATTTTCCTAGCGAGAAAGTGTCACTCATGGCCGTTGATTGTCGCATTTAGGTTTTTAATGTTTGATGTGTTTTTATTGTTTAATGTTGAATACAAGTTCTTTTATATCTAATGCAATAATTCTTCTAGGCTGGATGGCAGGGGGGGAGAGTGATGGTAGTAAAAGGGAGGGGCGGCATTTTTTTCAATTCTCGCCTAAGGCGTCAAAACACCTAGAAACGGCCCTGATCACTTCTCAGGATACTCTTGACATGCACAGGAAAACATACTTGGTTAATTCACATGAGACATGATGGAGCAGGCTATTACAGTGACACTGTGCCAGGGATTTTAATCCTACTGCTACTTTACAAAGAAGCTGCAGATTGTGGATGAAGGTCCTTCCACTATATGCGGTCTCTTGGAAGCTTCTCTTGGGTGGCAACAATAGTCCACATTAGAACCCTGTGTCTGTAACCAAACCAACCAAAAGTTGCTTTATGCTCCAAACAGCACCACTCGATGTCCAGTGAAAGGTAGGGAAGAGGCTAAATAACTTTCCATAGGGGTCAGTTGACAACATTTTTGCTGGACGTGGAGTCCCAAGACATCTGCGTTTAGCAAATTCACATCAAAGTACACAATGCTAACCCTACACAATGCTAACCCTACAGGCTACGTGTAAGCAATCTTCACCTATGAAAGACTTGCTTGTTGGCCAAACATGGAGTAAAAGTTAGTATTTCGTACAATTTTTGTCAGACTTGGGCTCAATAGGAAGAGCCTAGTCGTTCTTTAATATGCAACGTCCTGCATTGAAATAGGATATTCAACTACCGTGGTGCAATTAAAAAAGGTATAGCCTCACTGAAAGAAGACTTGACACAACAGGTCTTCAGCCTAGACCTCTCCTTATAAAAAGGGGTGTCTTGAGTGCAACTAATATCATAACGCTGAAATGGTGCATGAGATGACAAAAACCTTTCAGCGAGAGTCAACTCTCTTACAACAGCAAAGAAGCATAACAGACAGGAATTGTACTGATGAACGCAGTGCACAAAGGAGTATCTGTGGAATTTAGGAGTCAAATGTTTTGTTCCTCAACTAGACACTGACATATACATTTAAAAACCTATCATGGGCCCTTATCAAGTATTAGTTATATATCATAGGCACTGAGGCTTCCAATCTGCTGTAATTGTGCTGTTGCCTGTAGATACTTCTGTAATACATTAGGTAAAGCTGCAGTCCCAGAAGAATTGCTGCACTGGACTCTAATTATAACTCAATATCGATACACTAACTTACATATTAATAAGTACATTTTGTAGTCCTGACAAAACGGAGAGTACCTAGACACGCATGTTGCCTGTTATTTACATTGAGCTGACACTTTGAAAGAGAACAATCTGAGAATAAAAGTTGTGATAGAACTGATCATGGCAAAAATCTACTGAAAATAATGTTGGACTTTCTTTAAGAATGTCACATTATAAAGCATATTCTGTTATTTGTATATTTGTTTTGCTTCCACAGCTCTTTCATTATTAGCATTAAATAGTTTGTCTTGAGGATACCGGATTTTTAGTGGTGGTAGTAGTGCAGGGACAATAATACCCAAACAAATACTTTTAGATCTGTACATCCAAGAATTCGGTAGAGATCCTCTTGGTCCCTCTGTTCAAGGGCGATTGACAGTCATATAAAGAATGCACTTTTTTCATCTAGAGAGTTTATTATCCTGGCTACCTATTTATTTACGTACAGATTCTCTATTTTTTATTTCATTTTGATGATCTTGTTTACATTAGGATAGAGTTTTTACATCTGCTTGCTGTCTTTAAATTTCACAGATGTTTCATTTGACACTAATGATTTTCAGACTCTTAACAGAATGGCATTTTTTGTCTAGAATTCAATTAGAAGAACAACAATGGCACTCTTATATTAAATATCTTCCCATTACAGTCCGTTTGCTGATTCTATGATAGATTATAATTATTAGCTCTAAGATGATATCGCTAATTTCGTCATGCGTTACTTTCAGCTCATATCGGATGACATTTAACTAAAAACGCTTTTATTAACTTTTATTAACACTCTCCTTGAAAGCTTAAATATAACCTGTTAGCTGTCATCAGTTAAATAGCTCTTAGCAGTCTCTGTATATCAAAAGAACACACCATACAGCCTTGCGTTTCTCCATCAATGCCATCTTCACTGTTCGTGTTTCCATTTATTTTGTATTACATAAAGCACATCATATTTTAATTCTCATTTATTCTTGATTAGGCCCCTTGGCACTTCCTCCTGGTAAATGTGCCATTTATTCTACAATTTAGAATTTAATTTGAGTCACATTGTGTTTCCTCTCTTCAAACTATCTGGAGGCAGGTAATTGGTGATTTTACGGTTTAGTCTTGTGCTCATTCCAGTTGATATTTGCTTTCCTTGTGGTTTGCCCAATATAGACCAGATCACATTGACATCTGATTATTTATTGTGCATACGGACTGTCACATATATGTAATCATTTACGTTTCATTGCGTTGGCACCAGTGATTAATTTGAGGCAGGGGCACTTAATATCAGCAAACAAATGTGGGATCACACTTAATATCAGCACCAGATCTAGTGAGAATCGACCACATGGTGGCGCTATCTGCTTAATTTTGAGATGAGCACAACAACCATGTTTATTAAGCCAAATCGCGTTGGAAATTAAAAGTACCAGCCACTCATGCCATTGTTTTAGCTTTGTGTGACCTGAAATAGTCTGAATTGTCACACTTGGAAGAGTGTTATGGTTAGCTGTTATGTTAGTACTGTCAGTGGCAGCGGTGGCTGGGGCAGTGCATATGGTGCAGGCTGCAGTGGCCTGCCAAGAAGGGCCATGGCACTTCATTTTTTTTTTTACAAATAAAGCACTGGTTGGCACTATTGGAATGATTGATTATTCTTCCCTGTATCTTACTATTGCAATTTTAACAAGCCAAACATGTGTAAATGCCTGTTTGTATCATTCCTGCCTGCTGCTGATTGTCTCTTTTTTTCTTTTTTTACTTGGATGAGATGTTCCTCACATTTTGTCCTTCGGTATAACAAATGCTGCTTTTTCCTGAAATATGTCTAAGTATCATAACAAATGTAATCAACTCTCAGTATGTTATGTGGGTGCACTTTTTTGTTAGTAGATTGGGTAATAAATATGATTCCTTTGTTCTGTTGTTGTACTTTCCTCTTTAAGAAGGTTCCCTATTTATCACTGGTGTGCTTTATTGTGTGTTCATTTCTTAGAGTTCTTTCATTTTAACCTTTACCTTTTTTTCAGTCGCCTCTCGTCTTGTGCAAAGATCTTAGGGTCTGTGATGATTCTTTTCAACTTCAGAATTTGACTGCATAAAAGGTGTGGGGGCAAAAGGCTGTATTTGGGAATCGTACTGGTTTTTAGTGCGTTTTGGTGTTCATGGTCTGTAGATCATTGCAATTTTTACATTTATATCAAGAAATCCCAATCTGGGCAGGCAATATTCAATGAAAATTTGGCTTTTTATTTCCTTTTATTCAAAACTTGGTGAAACTATCTTACTTCCTATTCTGTTCCATCTCAAAGTCCAGTTGTGTGATCTATGCACTGTTTCCACCAGATGACCACATACAGATTTGGTAAGGCATTGCAAGCAATACATTCAATTATCAACTTTCCAAACTGGAAAATCAAGCTTAACAAAATGGTAGTAGCTTTGCACCTACAAACAAATACATTTTTGGATGAAAATTAAGTCCTTTAAGTTCTTTAGGAAACCACGATTGAAAGTCCTTTTTGCTCAACTACCACAACCTTTTTGCTCAACCACCACACAAAATTAGACAAGGTAAAGAAACCGCTGAATACATACCATATATTCTATCTGAATAAGTGTAACTCAGAGCACACACTTGAAGGGTCGATATTATAGGACTCTGGACTCCACAGGCACCATCACCCAGATGTTTTGGCCATGATGAAAGTCGACCAGAGTGGCCTTCTAGTCATGCCAGAGCTTCATCATCTCCTCGCTGGCTTAGAGGTTGTCAGGGGCTTTCTTCCAGAAGCATTTAATTTGAGTCCTGAGTGCCATCATGTAGCTGACATCCCGAGGGTGGGGCTGGGGGCTTCCTGGAAGCTTGCGCCCATTCATCCTCCACAAGACTCAGAGGTAGCCATACAGGAGTTCTTAAGGACTGAACCCAACTGCTTTCTAAGGCACATCCCTGAATGCAAAGAGAAGACAGCTTAAGGACATTCCACTTTTTCCTCATGAGCTTTGACATACATAAAATCACGCCTTTAAGATTCTTGTTTAACCTTTTAACAAGCCCATTGGTATGGAGGTGATAGGGTGTGAAGAACTTACAAGTTACTCCACACTCATCCCACATTGACTTTATGTAAGCTGATATGAAGCTTGTGTCCATGTCAAACACTACTTCTTTGGGGAAGCCCAGGCTGTAACAATCCCCACCAGGAACCCAGCCACAACAGGTGAAGTTACCGTCCTTAGAGGTATGGCCTCTGGGTCTCTAGTGGCATGGTCGATCAATACTAGGATAAACCTGTTGCCTAGGGCAGACTTGTGGTCTAGGGACCCAACACTGTTGATGCCACCCTTTCAAAAGGGTTGCCAATGACCGGTAAGGGAACAGGGGGAGCCTTTAGCTTTCTCCATGTCTTCCTCTGCCTAGCAGGTAGGACATGGCCTGCATAATGCATCTAGGGTCATCTTCCTCCAGTGGCAATAAAAGTGGGTGAGAAGCCTGGCAAAGGTCTTGTCCTGCCCCAGATGTCCTGCCAGGGAAATGGCATGAGCCAGTCCCAGTAGGAAGGCTCTGTAGCCCTGAGGGACCACCAACGCAAGGGTTGCCCTAGGCCCAGGAACCTTAGGCTCACTAAACAAGAGGACATTCTTCCAATATATCAGATGATCTTTAGAGGTGTCAACAACTGCCTGGACCTAAGCTTGTCCCCTGAGGCCCTCAAAGGTAGGGCACTTATCCTGAAATGTGCCGAATTTGGTAGACCTTCCCTCAGCTTGTCAACTAGCCAGCTCATCTAAGTCCCCAGGGCAACATGTCCTCTCCTGTAAGTTCCAGGGCATCTCCCTCAGGCTCAGCCTTCTCTCGGACTGTGGGAGTTGGAGGGGCAGATTTCCCACACTCCTAGCCCTGTCTCCTTTTGACAGCTTCCTGGGCCATTCTTCCAGGCCTACTTGACTATCATCTCAGGCTGCCATGGACCTTGTAGTGAGAGGCACCCACTCAGGCAACCCTAACGCCTCCCGCTGGGATCGGAGCTCCACCTCTTTCCAGACATTGTGCTCCAAGTCATTACCAAGCAAACACTCTACAAGCATGGCAAGAATCACAGCTACCCTCAAGGAACCTGAGACTTGTGGACCTTGCTGATGAGCCAGCGGCCTTCCTCCTTAGTACGCTCCCTTGGGTCAGAGAGCACACTATCCACTAAGTGGATAGTGCCATGTCTGGTGGCCTAATTGACTAAAGGGTCCACTGTAGGGGCCTGTGTTCGAACCTCGTGGTCACAGGTTCAAATCTTTGTGGTTCCACTCGCCTTTCATCGTGCTGAGGTCGATAAAATGAGTACCATTTAGTTGAGTAAAAATAAACATGTTATTCAGCGCCAAGATCACCTTGGGTGAAAATGAGCTCTGCAAATAGATGTGTTATGTTTGTCAGGTGCTGGCACAGCTTTGTAAAACAATTTCTGAACATGCGCTCTCTGGTACTCAAATTGTACAGCCCCTAGTAATCACTCCCATCAGTGTCCTTCACCCCCAAATCCAGTGCCTTGCAAAAGTGATCTGCAAAAACCATCTAGGACTTTTGCCTATACTTCTCGGATGAAACCATACTTTTTGACAAGGACTTCCTTGATGAGGGAACATCTCATTCTGTCTCCCTCCCCATGGCCAGCAGAGCAGTACATCCCTCCCTTTACTGGAATGTACCTCTAGAGACTGGCTCCCCAATCTTCAAAGGGACTCTGTGCAGCTCCAAGGCAACCTCATAGATCTCAAACCATTTGCCAATATCGTACCCCTCAACGTTAGGGACCAGGGCTTTGGGAATGTGGACCCTCCTGTCTCCACTGATATTAGAAACTAGATTTCTGGTTGTCTAAGCAGGAACCCAAATCCTAGTCAGAGTAAGCCAACACACACCCTAAATTATTCTGTGCTCACTCTCTGGTAGCTGGACAATGAGCAGTCAGGCTTAACTTAAGAGGACATTTGTAAAGTATTTGTGGAACACTTCAAACAGTTACACAGTGAAAACACCACAAAAAGACACACCGCCCTGTTAGAAAAATAGAGCTTGATTTTATAAATAAAACCAGACCAAAATGATAATCTATCTAGTAGACTGCGAGATATGAATTTCCAAAGAATAAATGTAAAATGGCGCTTAGAAGCAATAAGCGCTTAAATGGGTTATCTGGTCACGCTGGACTGGGGGCAAAGTCAACAGTTCAGGCCGACTGTGATGGAATGTGGTCCAGATACAGGGATCCACTTGGGCCCGCTGAACCAAAGTACCTTGGTCCCGGATGCGTCGTCGACGACGAAGATGTGAGGTGGAGTCGAAGTGATGGGTCGGTGTTCAGCCACACAGTGAACGAGATGCATCGATTTTCTCCACGCACTTGCCACAATGCATCGGTTTTCTGAGTGCAAAGCGCTGGTTCAGAATATGATGCGTGGTTGCTGCTCCCACAGTAGGCGCTGCATCGATTCAGAAGGCATTGTGCTGGTACAGAAAGAACTGCACCGGTCCCGCTCCCCGCAATGACAAAGATGCACTGGTTCCAACTCACACAATGGCAAAGATGCGCCGCTTCAGATGAGGATGTGGAAGCACATTAGGCCTCACTTCCAAGGGTTCAGGACTGGGTTGGCACCACTTGGCAGACCAGACTTACAGCTTGTAGTGTCCAGATGCAGGCAAGTCTTTGATATCCATGAGACTTAGAACACGAGTCAAGCCAACAAGCCATTGGAGTCACACTGGGTTCAGGTGATGCAGGCCCAGTCCTTCTCACCCAGGCAGGAGAACAGAAGACAGCAGGGCAGCTCAGCATGGCAAGAGCACAGCAAGGCAAGAGTCCAGCAAAGCTGCAGCAGAAGAATGGCAGTCCTTTCAGCAAAGCAGCAGTTCTTCTTCCTGACAGAGTGGTCACAGGTCCAGACGTGTACTGATGTTATGGTTTCAGAGGTCCAGTGCTTATACTTAATTGTGCCTTTGAAGTGGGGGTACTGCCAAGAAAGCTTTGAAGTGCACAGAGGTACTTTCTTTCTGCCCTGGCACCAGGATCACTACAGGGGGTATACAGCCCTTTGTGTGTGGATATGAAACAACCTATTGAGGTGTAAGTGTGAGGCTGGGCCCCTCTCCTCCCTCCCATCTCCCAGGAAGGCCCATCAAGAAACACCTAAGCTTCCTTTGTGTGTGGCTGTCTAGATGGAATACACACAGCCAATTCGTCAACCAGCCCAGACTGAACAGAAACAGGCAGCAGGCACCATATGGCTAAAGTACGTGAAGGGCAACTTGCTAAACTATAATTTAAAATCCAACTTCACCATAAGTTGTAATTTTAAATTGTGAGTCCAGTGACACCAAACTCGAAAAGTCTATCTCTTCACAATTGGGAATTACACTTAAAAGATGTATTAAGGTAATCCCTATGTTGGCATGCATTAAATGTAATAAGGTAACCCAATGTTATCCAATCAGAGAGTTAGGCCTTTCAGTAGTGAAATACGAAATTGTGAGTTTTTTTACTATCAAGGCATGTAAACTCAAAAGTACATATCCTGCCTTTTAAATGCATTCCACCCTGCCCCATGGGTCATAAATGGCTTACCTTAGGGGTGACGTATATGTATAAAGAGGGAAGGTTTAGGCCTGAAAAGAGGTTTATTTTGCCAGGCCGAAGTGGCAGTTTAAATTGCACATACAGACTCTTCGATGGCAGCCTGAGCCATGGTTAGAGGGCTAGTTAAGTGGGTGGCATAATGAGTGCTGCAAGCCCAATAGCAGCATTCAATTTATAGGCCCTGGTACATGGAGTGAACTTTACGTGGGACTTATCAGTAAATTAAACATGTGAATTGTGGTTAAGCCAATTTTACCATGTTTAAGCAAGAGAGCACAAGCATTTTATCTCTGGTCAGCAGTGGTAAAGAGTGCAGAATCCTCCAACCAGTAAAAACGAGGTCAGAAAAATGAAGCAAGGCTGGCAAAATGTTTGGGGAAGACCACTCTATGGCTGTCAGGTCCAATATATCGGGCCTAACAACTGGCCGCTGGGCTATCACTGTCACTATTGGTGCTGGACTGTGAGGCGTGTTTTGTTTTAAGATCCAGCTCATTCAGCCTCCATTCATGAGTCTAAATCCATTTTCTTTCAGCCAAGGTCTTCTCAGCTTTCTCTTTAGCTAGGGCAATCTCTGCCTCAGCCCTCCTTCAAGGACCTCTTGGTAACTGCCTCCTACGCAGCCCTTCTGTCATCAGCCTCTGCTGCAACCCTTCTTGCAGCAGCCTCCTTCTTGGTTTCTTCCATTTCTGGCTTGTCTAGCTGCTGTCTGAACGCCCTTTAATCCTTCGTGTCCTCCAGTTCCTCAGGAGACAGGTTGCAGTAAGAAATGCTGCTGCCTGTTCTGGATCTAGCTAGGGAATTCACTCATGTGGGTCCTCCCTCTTCTTTCCTCTGGGATCATGGTCAGGAGGTTTCCTTTCTTGTCTTCCTCCTCACACTCCTACTCCTGCTCTTCCATCTCCTCATCCTTCTCTTGAGCTGATGCTTGTAACTGAAGGCCTCCACTCAAGCTCTGAGGGCCTTCTGAAGCTTCTTTGTCTTCGAGCCCTTGATTGCTGTAAGTCCCGACTCCCCGCAGAATCCATTGAGGTTGGCCACAGTGTAGCTCTTCGTGTTGCTTAGCGCAAACTCCATGCTTCCAGGCAGAGTAGCAGGTGCACAAATTCAGGAAGAATGGAAGTGAAGTTAGAAAATCTAAAGAGACCAGTCAAGGAGATTTTAAAAAAAGAGGTTAAATCTGATGTCATATTAGTTATATGGGATTTTCCGATTACCCAAAATTACTGAGTGGCACTGCACAAGTTCTGGATCCCACAGCTGCCAAGAATGTAAGAAATTGGGTTTTTGATTGAGGGGGTTAAACCACGTAAGTCATTAAATCAACCTGTGCTTAACCCTCTGGTAGCTTGGCACAAAAGCAGTCAGGCTTAACTGTGTTGAGTATTTATGCAGCAGTCAAACAGTAAACAACACAAGAAAATCCCTACCAATTTAGAAAAATGGAGTACATTTTATGAAATAAAATGAGACCAGGAATGACAAAAATCTAATCAGTAGAACTGGAGATTTATAATTTTAAAGTTTCAGATAAGTAAAGCTCCATTCAAAGTCATCTGGTTGTGCTAGACCAGGGGAAAGTCACAAGTTCAGGCCAACTGCGATAGAGCGTGGGATGAATACATGGACTAAGCTAGTCCCACTGAAAAAGTTACCTTCTCAAAATGTGGTTCAGTTCACAGTGTAGGAGGAGGGGGAGTGCCATGAATGGTCATTGCTGCAGCGCAAAGAGTAGGCCTGGAGTCATGCATGGTCATCCCTGTAGCGCAAAGATCCGGTCAGGCATCACGAATCGTCGTTGCTGGATCTTCTCGTTGGCAGTCATGGTGGGCTGTCATTGCTATAGAGCCAAGTGCAGATCTTGTATTGCTGGTGGTTTCTGGCAGTTGGTGCAGCGTAAAGAGTTGGGTTAAACAAAGCTTCATGTCAGCAGACAGTGTGGGCTGCCTTTGCTGTAGTGCAAAGTGCAGATCTCATGTTGCTGGCAGTTGTAGCACTAAGATTCAGGTTCACCAGAGTTTTGTATTGACGGTTTTCGTTCATGGCAGAGTCTCGCTGTGAACCATTGTGAAGAGCCCTATAACGTTGGGATTTCTGCTTTATTCACAGACTAGTGTACTCTGATGCCAGTCAAGGGGCCAGGGCCTGGGGAGGAACCTATTGGGGATCAGTGACCCACTCTAGCAGAGGACTACAGGGCTCAGGAAGACCCAGATGCAGATCCAAGCAGGTTCAGTTACAGCAAGTCAGCTGAGCAGTTGCAGGGAGGCCTCTGGAGCTTGCTGTGTCTCTGTAGCTTAGAACAGGATATCTGCCAATTAACCCTTAGAGTCAGTCAGGTTAACCTGGGATAAAGGGAGCAGGTCCAGTTTTTCTTCTCAAGGAGCAGGGCAGGCCTCAAGCAGCAGGACAGCCCTCTTGAAGCAGCATGACAGTATTTTGAAGAACAAGGCAGGCCTCAAGCAGCAGGCAGTCCTCTGGGAAAAGGAAGTTCTTCTGTAGTCCACAGGTTAGGAATGAACTGAAGAGGGGCTTAAGAAGATCCAATATTTATACCATGTTCCAGCGTTCAAAGTGTGGGTAACATCCTGGCTACCTCCACATCTGGTTCTGGAAAGTTCTTCCCTTCCCCTACCAAGGCTCCAAGTAGTCTGGGGTGACAAAAGACTGGCGTCAGGTACCTTTGTGTGTGTGCTGGAGGCAGCCCTTTGAAATGCAGTTGGGGCATGGCGCAGCTCTGCCCCACCCATTCTGGCAGTACTGCCTATTTTGTCAACACACAGTCCCTCTTTGTCTCACTGTCTGGGAAGAATACACAAAATGTACCACACACAAGAAAGGGGGAGCTCCTACTTTGACCTCCTCACTGTGATAGGAGCATCCAAGACTGCTCCCTTTGTTACCGCACTTCACTACTGGTAACAAAAAACTCACCTAGAACCCCTCTCCCTGCCCACCATAATTTTCCTCAGGCGATAGAGAACAATTTAATAATTTGAGGTAAGGGGGAGTTGATTAAAAGTAGCATTCTTCTACAGTACCTGTAGTAATCCAGGGCATTTGCTATTTATCTCATCTCCACTTGAGTGGAGGATGGCATCTCACAAGCATATACACATATACCTATATATTTATTGACTTGAGGTAGCTCTCACATTTTTAGGAGCTGCTTTTATCGATAGGAAGGGAGGCACTGTGACAGGGCTCTATGTCTTGTTCACCTAACTGACATGGTAATTGCCGTACTGGGGTCAATGCCATGCATTCTATTAGGAAGAATGCTCACCAACAATCCAGATCTGTCACACTCCGGGGTACACAGCTACGTTCTAGTCTTTTTCATCGACGCCCGCATCACGTGATTAACTCTGGGATCATGTGACGGGAAGTGTAGACGCTGTAAAAGTGATTCCAATCATTTGCTTGGAACCTTCAGGGTATATGGAGAGACATTTTCTTAGATGCGGACTCACCTTGGTGAAGTAAGCAGGGATGATTGGGGGTGCAGTTGTCGGATGAATGCGAAGAGCTGGTCTGATTTACATTCGGAACATTGGTATGATATCCTCATAGTCACTCAGTATGAGATTCCGCCTGTCACGTTCTGACACGGTTAGATCGGTGGATTTTTTCCACGTGTTGGGGGTGAAAAACATGCGCCTTAAGATTGTGTCGACTCCACCCTCTCCATGACAAAGCAGGTCAACGTCGTCTCCTCCTCCTGCTTCAACACCCTCCACATGCTGCGCAGGATCTTCAAGTGGATCTCCACCGAAACGAGAAGGACGGTCACTCAGGCCCTCGTCAGCAGTAGACTGGACTACGGCAATGCACTCTACGCAGGAGCACCGGCCAAACTCCTGAAACTACTCCCAACGCATCCAGAACGCCTCCGCCCGCCTGATCCTTGACATCCCTCACCGCAGCCACATCACACCCCGCCTGAGAGACCTGCACTGGTTCCCCATCAACAAGAGGATAACCTTCAAACTCCTCACCCATGCACACAAGGCACTCCACAACACCGGACCAGCATACCTCAACAGCCGACTCAGTCTCTACACCTCCACCTGCCAGCTCCGCTCCGCTGACCGCGCCCTCGCCACCGTCCCCCGCATCCGAAGAGTGACCACCGGTGGCAGATCATTCTCCCACCCGGCCGCCAAGACATGGAACACCCTCCCCATCCACCTGCGGCAGACTGAAGACCTCCTAAGCTTCTGCAGACTTCTCAAGACCTGGCTCTTCGAACAGTAGCAGCGTCCCTCCCCCTCCAGCGCCTTGAGACCCTCACGGGTATGTATTGCGCTTTATAAATACCATGATTGATTGTGAGGAAGGATTAACACAGTTGATTATGGTGTCTTTCTCTAACTTTTCATGCATTACCCACCTTGTTTAAAATTAGTGTGTGACTACAGGGAGCCGCCCTCGCTCCTATGCTTTTTCAGGTACTAACTGCTGTGAAACTTGGTAAGAAAAACTGGTCTCATTTCTTTGTTGAAAACGAAACACCCTTGGTGGTGTAAGGTGCTTGTGGTGATCTCCGAGTATTGACTATTGACTTTCATACAAAATGAGTTATTAATCAATATTGTTGATAGACGTAATGTAAGGCACAGTCCTGTTATACAGTGAATGAATGAGAATAAATAATTGGTCTTAATGGGGTTAGCCGTACACACTGACTTAGTCTAGAGTGGCGGAGTTGTATGTTTCTTTTAATATATGCACACACATGGATGAGTTCTGCACATTTTTTCCCTTGATTATATTTTCATATTCACAGATTATGTCTGAAGTGTGAATACACAACCCATATGAAAATACAGGGTCAGTCCTCGCTCCACTAATTAAATAGGTAGGAAAGGAGGGTATCACAGCGGGGATCTATCGGTCCCGACGAAAGCCAGACATGACACAACAACTGGCTGAAACATGTCGACTTATATGCAGAGAGGAGGGGTGAATAGTTCAGAATTAGCCCTGTTCACTGCCATCCTCTGTTTCATTGAAACCTTTTAATCCTGGGCAGAGAATTCCGGGAATAAAATAGGGAATTGGATATCCCATAGCTAGTTTTAACATTGGATTTTCTGCACATATTCTTTGCTTGATCCTAACTCTTCTTTAAGTTTGTATTGTTTTCCCCACCCTATTGCTGCACCCCATGTGTTGGTCTGCCCAGGAGTGTTTTTTAGCAGCCCAATGATGAAGCATGCCACAGTGTTGTGGGTGAGGGCAGTTTTTCTAACATATTAACTTTGCCATAAGACTCTTTAGGCCACTTTTAGTCTACTTCTACTTCTCTTTGTGTGATTGAAGAATACACAAAAGCCCACAGCTAAGCAATTCAAAGACACGTGACCCACGACACGGACAGCAGGCACCTAATGGTTTGGACAAGAAAATGCCAATTTAAAATTCAACTTTACTATTTAAGACAATTTATATTACGATACATTTGAGTTCAAACTTGACATTCGGTATGCCGAAACTAGGCTGTGTACTGCCCGCAACACCCTCCTGATCCTCCAGCTGGGGTGGGACTCAGGCCCCCACCTGCACTTCTTCACGGGAGTGGCCATGATGCCGTAAAGCTGGTGTGTGACTGTGCCGTGGCCCTGGGGTCGACAATGCAGGTGGGCGGCGGCCTCGCAGTTCAAAGGACACGACGGGGCTCCTGTGTACGGCCCTTTCAAGTCCTTGTCAGTTAGCCTTGCCTAGGAGGGAGGACAGGTTTGATACTCTGTTTGTTTCAGACTTAATCAAACTCCAACCGCTATTATTATGGCACCGAATATGGTCTGTTCCAGAACTAGCTTTTAATAGGGAACTCATAAGCGACTGTTTAGCTCTTGGCAAGGTATACAAAATTGCATGGCTGGCATATATTAAAAACTTTTTGACCGACCTGGGCCTAACCCGGTATTATAATAACCCACAACAGATTACCGAGATTCCTAGAAAAAACTTCAAGAAATTATGTCTGGTGCATATGGCGGAACTACGACTGGCCACAGAGTCCACAAAAAGTTCAGCCCAACACATCTTACAGGTTCAAACCACTCTGAATATCCAGCCCTACTTGACCTTTAACCTGAACGGATTTGAGAGGTTCGTCCTAATTCGTCTTAGAATGAACACATTTCACCGTTTGATTACATTCCCCAGGGTCAATGATTGGTCAAATCAACGGGCTCCGTGCCCCTGTAATGGTGCCTTTTCCCAGTCCACATTTCATGTGGTTATGTTCTGTAAATTCTATCAAGAAGCAAGGTTACAGTGGGTTAAACCGATATTAAAAATTTTGGGGGTGCGACAATGTCGTCCAGCCTTTTTAGCCATTCAATATTTGGAGACAGAATGCTTTGCAAAGAGTCTGGCCAGATTTTTAAAGCTCTGTCTAAAACATAGGCCAAATTTAGAATCATTGTGCTGAACTTACTGTACCTTTTTGTAATTATCCATCTACTACTATGTCATGACTTAATTGTATACCTGGACATTTTGTATATTTTTAACCTAAGTGTTATGAAGTGGTCCTTTTTTGGTTTATACTAATCAAGTTTCATTATCCTGTTTTAACATATTTATTGTACTATAGACGTAAACGGTCTTATCCTTAACTAAATGATTTTATAATTGAACTTTTATGGTTTTTTCCTTTTTTTTAAAACCGAATAAAGTATATTTGAATTGAATTGAATACTCTGTTTGCTGGTTTTTTTAAGGAGGAGGGGGCTTTAAATGTGACCCTTTCTTCCATGGCTGACACACAGAATGAGAGGACAGTGAAGGGCAAATGAAGGTGTCAGCAGGCTGAGCACTGCAGGGTCCAGTCACCATTATACTGCGTGCATTGACACTGTAACTCGGCTCTGTTTCATTCTTTTGTGTAACACTCTGGGGGCGTCAGTTTGCCAGTATATTCTTGTTTTAAAAGCACCTGCTGCAGTGCTGCGGTGTTGCTTCCTGGCCTCAGTAATATTCAGGCATAAATTAAAATGTCAAGATAACTGTGGTGATTAATCATCTTCCTGGAGAGAGACAGGAGTTTTGTCTAGGGGAAGTTGTGACTGCTTGTAAGGTAGTACAGATGGTTAATATCACTGCTGCATTAAACGTTTACCATGCAGATCAAAAAGTGCATATAAATGTAAAGCAGGTCAGTGTGTTACTGCTTCTGTCAGAGAGATCCTTTTGTTACTTGTAGTTTGCAAGTTAAAATCCTATCATAGAACAGCAAGCGATTTATTAGCCTGAGTGTCCTCAAAGACCTGCATGCAAACTGCAAGTTATATATTACAGCTGTATTTTTTTTGCCCAATCTTTCATTATCCTAATCTTGCAAAAAGGGTTAATTTGGGTAGAAATAAATTCTTATTGGAGAGAACCCCTAACAATACTGTTATGTTTTAAATTCTGAATTTGCGCTTTTCCAGACTTAGAACTCGTAAACTATATTGCACAATGACAATCATGGATGACATGTGACTCCTAAACCTTGTAGTCAAGTCTGATGTAACATTCTCTATATACTGATTTGCACACGTAGGATTTGTATCTACGCAATGTGTGTATGATGCAAAGTGCTCTGACACCTTACACTGGTATGAGAGGCGCTATAAAACTAAATTAATCTGAGAGACAGTGGTTATGTTATGGAGACTTGAAGGGCAGTGTTAAAGGGTTGAACTGAGGGAATGCGTGTGAGGGGACACCAACAATGTCGTACAGGGCGCCGCCACCAGTTTTAAAGCCGGCCATGAGCAAAGTAACCTTTTGCGAAGGGCAGGAATATTGCATAATGTGCAGTGTGGTGGTGGCGTGACGCCAGTCGCAGCAGGTCACATCACCGCATGGTAGAGTGGTAGTAGTAGCATGATGTAATATGTATTAAAGAGATGTGTGCAAAAAAACTGACAGGAGTAGGTCAGCCATGACCCTGTCCGTGTCCTCCATGAATTTAATTCGAACTTCAAAGCAATCTGTAATGCGCGCCAGCCATCACCTGAGCATTTGATGACACAGGCCGCCCCGTTGACTTTTCATGCCACTGCCTGTGGAATACTCTACTATACTGAATAAACCAACCCCATACCCCTTCGGCCACTGGAAGTGACTGTGACTGACTCATTCAAGTGTATTGCATAATTGTATTCACTTTATCTGTTTAGAGTATTTTCACATTTTGGTTTATTTTCCCACATAAGCTATGTAAACGTTGTACCTTTGAACTCATAGACTCTGTTAAAAATGCCATACCCTACCCCAGTATTGTCTTTTCACCAAATCAGCACATACAGCACTGACATTGTCCCTTTTCAATGCATTAGTGATTTTAGCTAATTTATTCCAAAATTGTGCTTTAAATGCACTTTTGATTTAATCTTTTTCAAAATGTTCACAGGGCAGGGGAACCTCCTATCAAAACCTTACTATGAGAAGGCTCCCTTGCAGAAATTCAGGTCAGGTATATATTACATTTGACTTTTAGCAGTGCCAGTTGATGATGTGGGTGGAGCTAATATAGTAAGTGGGTGGAGCCAGTGGAGGGAGTGGCTGGAGCCAAATACAAAGTAGGTGTGGCCTCCGACAAACATTTGAGCACCTGCACTTCATATTTTACAAATTAAGCACTGAATTAAATTTACTCTTTTTTTTCCTTCCTAAAGATTTTGACAGCAACGATAAATCACAAAGAAAGTGCCATCACTATTTTTGATTGAAAGCAGCAACAATGCTGAAGCAGATTCTTACAGATATGTATATCGAACCCGACCTTCTAGCAGAGCTCAGTGAAGAGCAAAAGCAAATCCTGTTCTTCAAAATGAGGGAGGAGCAGATTAGGAGGTGGAAGGAAAGAGAGTCTGTTCTTGAAGAAAGCAATTCTGTCCAGGTTGATACTCAACTGAGGAAATGCAAACGTAAGTCTACTCTAACTAATCTTTCAATAGATGTTGTTTTTTACGTTTGGTCATAGAGACACTGCGTTTGAAATTAATATCTTATTTATTTTCAATTTACCAGTACAATCAGCATTTTTTGCAGGACTCTAACATATAAATGACAAGCATTGGCAAAGGTATTTGGTCTGTCTTTGGTAGTGCATCCACCGATACTCACTGCTGCTGGTATTTATACTCTATATAGTTGTCCAACACTATTGACTTTGTTAATGCTTGCACTGCACCTGGACAAACATTGATAAAGCCGATGCTGACAGCAGAAGGCAATGGAAGTGGGTGGCTATCTTTGTTGTACCTAGGCTTCAACAAATAGCTCAGGCAGAGATGAAAGAGGGAGGCTAGAAAGAGCAGTGTGTGACCAATGAGCGAAACAGAGCCATTGGAAAGATGGTAATAGAGAAATAGCCAGGGAAGCTTATAAGAAGCTGATGGCAAATGCTAAAAATAACTGGGACGAAAATATATGGCAGGATTTAAAATTAGCTGATAGTAGGAATAACACTCAACGCTTCTGGAACGCTTTTGAAACCTGGTAAAATGGGGCATGGGTGGAGTTGCTCCCCTGGTCCAAAATCATGTCACCCCCACAGCTGGGTTAATTACTTTGCTTCACAATATGCCACTGATGATGCAGAGGACCTCTAACCCTTCCCGATTCATTACTACTTAAGTGAAGAATTTGCGTTAACTGACGTGAGTACTGCCTTTAGTGCAATCACAGGCGGGAGAGCGCCAGGTATCGACAGTGTTCTTGCAGACATTTTCTTGCAGGATAAGGCTAAATGGGGTTGTTCTATAATGTTATTAGCAAATGCTATTGCCCAAGGTGCCCCCATCCCGGACACTTGGCGAGGGGCGGAGATTATCCCACTATATAGAAAAGGGGACAAGTCCTTTCTAGCAAATTGTAGGCCAATAAGCCTAATAGATTTGAATCAAAAAGTGGTGGCCTGACTTGTCCTGGTAAAGGTCCAAGAGTGGATAGACATAAATGACATCTTAAGTCCACTCCAGGCAGGTTTCCGGGCACAGATTAGTAACATAGACCAGGTTTTCCGATTTAATCTAATATATCTTGTAGTTCTTGGCAAGGGCAGCTTGAATGCCGCCTTTGTCGACCTTAAGTCAGCCTTTTATCTGTTCTCACGTAACGCATTATGGGTGGAAATACAGTAGTTGAGGATGCCTAATGACTTACTATCCCTAATCTGCTTTCATGAGAAAACTTCCGCACAATTTTATTGGGGCGCACAGAGGAATAAAACCGACCCCTTTCCTGTGGAGAAAGGAGTCCCCCAAGGTTGTGTTATGGCACCCACGCTATTTTCACTTTGTATAAATAGTGTTGCCAATTGTCATCCTCCGTCGTAGCTGGTGCACCAGTTTCAGCAGACAGATCCCGATTTTAATGTTCACGGACGACACGCTCATTACTTCTACAACTCCTAGTGTGTTAGAGTGTGCACTGCAATGTTTTGAATATTTCTGTTTTTATGTGACCTAAAAATCAATGAGATAAAAACCAAGTTTATGATTTTTAACCAGCATACATCGTTCAAGGGCAGTATAGTTACGGACGGGTCTACCCTTGAACAGGTAGATGCATTTCTTTACCTTGGTATTACTCTGCAGAAGGAACTGAGATGTAGGCCACATATTGACACCATGAAAGTAAAGCACCGACAATTAGCTGATGTTCTAGGTAATGAACTTTAAACATCTTTGACTAAGCCTCTTAGCCCGATGATGCAGATTTACAACGCTAATGTAGTGAGCTCTGTTTTATACAAGGCAGAATGATTGGGCTTCGAGAATCTCACACAGCCATCTGTATCAGAGAACAAGTTCTTCTGAGTGATTACAAGTTTACCACAAAGTACACTGAGGCTACCTCTGCGGAATGACATGGGCAGAAAATCACTGGTAGATCTAGCTAGGCTTTGCCCCATCCTATACTGGCGTAGAATATGGTGCATGCTGGAATTGGCTACCTTCCCAGAAGGTTTTAGGGATATTATTGAGGTTGATTACTTTCATCAAGTCAGCTGGCTGTATGATATCAGAAGTCTCTTGGCTACCATAGGTTTGTCGCACCCAGTTCCCATCAAGAGATACAATCGAGGAGAGATACTGGGAATTGATCAAGCGAGATGTATAAAGGTGAAGTGATTTCACAACGCTGACGGGTAGCTTTTTACAAAGAAAACCCTGGTTGAGCTTTGAGTATTATTGGGATGCAATTTCAAAGCCCCTGGTTCGGAAATTGTATTTTCAATTTAGAGTGGGCTGTTTGCCATAAAGTCTTTAACTGTTGAATGGGTCGCATCAGGTGACTATAAATGCCCTAATTTCACTGATCTAGAAGAAACTTACTTGCACATACTATTTGCCTGTCCTGCTGATGTTGGTCCTCGGAAAGTATGGTTGGCGCTGATATGTAGAAAGATGGGCACCAGCACATGTTCTGTTGCCCTGAGAATCTTGTCCACTGACTCATCACTTCGCTATGCAATTCCCGTAGTAAAGTTTTTAGGTTTAACTTTGTTTTTATTGACAATCTGCAGCAAATAGAAAACATACTTCTCTATTCACCCCTTTTTCATGATCGCCCCAAAAGCTGCTTTCAAACCCTTCGTGTCCACTGTGCGGATGCAGTTCAAAATAGTCCCTCTATCTTTGTGAGGTGCTGCTACGAGAGGATCTGTGGTGTCGGAAGAACCAAAATCATAAGAATACTCCAATGTCAAAAGGATCATCAAAACCTCCCCTCTTCCCCCCCTCCCCCGAACTGGTGTTCTGCAGGCCCATTCCGTGTGCAGAATGATGTATGTGATTAATACAAGAGACCGAATCAGAATGCAGTGTTAGTTTTCCTCCGGAGCAGTGAGTCGAAGGAGACGGAGGTACTTTGGGCATGTGATTTCGTTCAGTTCAGTGGCTAAGAGCGACACTATAGGCTGCCAAACTTCTCTGAACCCCTTCATGGAATTAGTAAGATAAGCCTGCATCCGCCCCATCCCTAAGATGTTCCATAGTCTATGTATTGACAAAGAGAAAAATTGGGGAGGTGCACAGCTGAAAAATAATGGATAAAGTTTTTTGACACAAATGTATATTCGTTAGGGTGCTCCTGCAGGAGGCGAGTCCGTCCTTGCCCGTCAGTAAATGACTTTGAATTAGTGCAAGCATATCATATGAATGCATCCCTGAGTAGGGCACACCGTCGGTTCTTGTAACCACCCCGTATACGTCAGAGGTGTCTGTGTCCCCCAATACGATAAGATATTTTGGAGAGCTGCCCCTAAGGCTAATCCCATCTGTATCCCCCTCCTGGACTTTAGGGGATAAGTGAGTGGGTTGGGGAGTCCTAGCACCACATAGGCCGGGAATCACGGGATTTGCGTCTCAAATTGTCTATCCACGTCGTCAAACACTCTGGACCAGTACCCCATCAGTTCCCTACAGTTTCCTTTGTTAAGTCGCACCGGCATCAAGTACCAGTATGTGGGTATCTTGACAGCAGTTTCCATGCTGGTGGTGTTGCGCGCCGTGTGGTTGGCCCTATAATAGATGTCCCGCCACTCTGTCTGTGAGGTCTCATCCCAACTCAGTTGTCCAGCGTTTCTGACTAACAGTTGGATGCTTCAGAGCTGGCGGTCGCAGCATATTATATAAGTGAGAGATCATTTTCCTGTCGGTACTCTTGGTCACCAGCCACTTTTCATATTTTGTCCGTTTTCGGTTCACGTGTTGTTGCACCTCGGGGTGGAGAAGCCAGTCCCGAATCTGAAGATAGTGGAACCTTTCAGTTTCTGGGAGAGTGAACTCAAGTCGTAGATCCGGAAACGGGAGAATCCCTTTCACATCAAACAAGTGCCCTGCCGACTTACAATCCAATGCTCGCCACACAGAGGAAGCCCTCTCCTTGTGTCCTGGCGTGAACTCCCTATTGTCAAACAGAGGAGTCATGAGGGACAGAAAGGAGGTAATTCCCCGTCTAGCGGCCGCCCTGTCCACGACCCGTAGCGTCGTGCTTGTTACGGGTGAGTCCTGGAGATTTATAGGTCTATCCGCCCTTTTGAGTAAAGGGACTTTCCATAAGGAGAGTTTCCTCAGCGCCCTGTCCTGGAATAACCATCTCTTTTCTGACTCCGGCCTACTCCACTCGACCAGGTACCGCAACGGAGCCGCCTAACAGTATTCCAGAACGCTCGGGATTCCCAGACCTCCCTCGTCCAGCATCAAGTAGCTCAACTCGCTCAACATACGGGGCGGTGCTCCTGCCCAACCGAATTGGTGTATCGCTTGTTGCAGTCTATGAATCGTCCACTGTGGGGGCCAGACCGGTATCATCTGAAAAAGGTATAAAGCTTTAGGAAGGATAGACATTTTAACTGCCGCTACTCTGCCAAGCAATGCTAGCTGGTGGTGTTTCCAATTTTGATGCTCCCTGAGGACCGGGACAGCTAGTTTTGAGTAGTTCAGCCTAACCGTCTGCGCCACAGATGGCGCTAGTTCTAGTCCTAAGTGTGGGATAGTCTCCATGCTCGGCATCCCCGCATAGGTGTCTCTGCCCATCCCTGAGGCCCCTCTGGCCGATCCAGTCGAAGGATCACTGATTTCCCGACATTGACCCGGAACCCCGCAACTTGGCTGAAGGATACCAACTCTTGCAGGAATGCTGGGACCGAATGAGCTGGAGATTCTAGGGTTGCTATGATATCATCCGCGTAGAGGCTTATTGTATGTCTCTCCCCTCCGAAGGGGAAGCCGAGGATGTTGAAGTTATCCCATATTTTCTGCACTAGTGGCTCAATTTATAAAGCAAAGAGGAGAGGCGAGAGCGGACACCCCTGCCTCATCCCTCTTTGGATTTCAAAGGAGCCGGATGATAGCCCATTCACTCTTATAGTTGCTGTGGGCCCACTGTAGCAGCTTGACACCCACGCCCTGAATCGATCCCCGAATCCAAATTGGACCAGAGTTTTGTCTAAGAAGGCTCAATCTATCCGATTAAACACATTCTCAGCATCCACTGATGACAGCAGGGTGTCCATATGTGTGCGTTGAGTCTTGTCTATCAGGTAAAGAATTAGTTTGGTGTTATCATTACTATGACGGTTTTGGATGTACCCCGACTGGTCGGGCTCAATTATGGCTGGCATCAAGGGGCCCAGTCTCGCCGGTAAAAGGCTGGTGAATAACTTCAAGTCGACATTGAGAGAAAGGACACTGGGCGGTAGGAGCCACATAGGGATTTATCTTTCCCGGGTTTGGGAAGCACCACTATCGAGGCTGCCATCATATCTGCAGAGATCGTTCCTGGCCCTGTAAAGGAGTTAAAAGTCGCGTCAGGAGCGGTGCTAAGATATGGCAGTAAGATTTATGGAATCCCGCTGAGAAGCCGTCCGGTACGGGTGATTTCAGGAGCTTGAGGAGCGATATCGCATATATAACTTCTTCCACCCGAATCGGTGCTTCTAGCAACTCTGCCTGTCCCTGAGCTAATGCTGTCGTATTCGCCCCCTGCAGGTACGATGTTATATGAGCTTCTGGGGGAGTCTCTCTCCAATAAAGGTTTGAGTAGAATTCCTGAAAGACCCTGGCGTTCTTCTCGTCCCCCTTTACCACCTCCCCACTAGCATCCTTGATCGACTGGACCTTTGCCAGTTGGGTGCGGGCCCTAAGTTTGCTCGCAGCATGCCTCCCATCTTATCACCTCCGATATAGTAGGAGTGCCTTAGACGGAGTGCTGCATATTCGGCCCTATCGATGTCTAGCCCCGCACAATTTGAACCCTCGCTGCCTTCAATTGGTGCCATATCCGTGGGGCCCGGTCCTGCTGTGCACCCTTTCCAACTCCAACACTTGAGCCGTGAGGTGGTCTCGTTTTTGTTTGCGCTCCCTATTCTCAGCTGTGGAAATGGCTATCAATTCCCCGAGTACCACCACCTTAAGGGCCCCCCAGAGTGTAGACAAGGTGATGTCTGGTGAATCATTCAACTCCAGGTAATCTGTAATGCATTTGTGTATCTGCTTCATCACCGCCTCTCTATGAGCATGCTTGCCCGTAATCGCCAGGTCCCGGTCTGTCTACGTGTCTGAGGCACCTGAAGGGACATTATCACTGCATCAAGGTCTGAAAGTGCTGTTGGCGTGATGTCCACCTCCCCCACAAGGTCAGTCAGTTCTGTCAAACCTATTAAGTGATCGAGTTGGGCATAAGTGCGATGTGCATGTGAAAATAAAGAGAATTGAGAGGTCTGCGGTTGCGCCACCTGCCATATATCCACCAGTCCTCTCTTCCCTTCCTGAGACAACTCACCGGTCTGGGTGTATCAGTGGCCCGATCTGTCTAGGGTGGTGTCCATAACTAAATTAAGGTCCCCTCCCATTACCAACCACCGCTCTTGTGCGCTCAACACCGCGGAGAAGGCTGCCCTGAAAAATTTCTCTTGGCCCAAGTTGGGTGCATATGAGAACACACCACGAGGGAGAATCACCCTATCCAGAGTTTGTCAGCTAGGAGACGGCCTTTAATTTCAGCTATTTTATCTCCCACCCTCCCCGCAAATCGCTTGGCGATCAGTATGGCCACTCCCGCTTTTTTATGATTAGTGGAAGAATAACATTGTTGGGGGAATGCCCTGGACCGGATGTATGACATTACAACGCATGCTTTTACATCGCATGCTTTTACAACGCGGTTTTTACAATGCATACCATTACAACGCATAATGCTTTTAGGTGCTGGATAGTGAATTGTTTAATTTACTATTCCAATTCCAGTCCCCGTGGATAGTAGGGAAGGTGTTGGATAGTACATTAACCCCTTCGCTGCTCATGACGAGCTCAGCTCGTCATGAGGCACACTGGAGCTGAGCTTATGACGAGCTGAGCTCGTCATGAACAATGGGATTATCAATCAATCAGCACAGGAGGGGAAAAGTCATAGCAGCCAAGGTGTTAAACACCTTCCCTATCCTAGAGCGCCCCCCAGCGCAATGCGTTGTAATGGTTTGCGCTGTAAAAGTTGTGTCGTAAAGGCGCTGCGTGGTAAAAGTTGCGTTGTAAAGGATGTTTCCCCCCTGGACCGCATCCGGTGAAATGAAATGAAATGAAAATGAAATGAAATGAAAAATTCCACTTATATAGCGCATAACCACCCGGAGGCCTCGCAGCGCTGAATCTTTGGAGAGGAGATGGGTCTCCTGGAGCAGACAGACATCGCCCCCCAGGTTCTCTAGATAAGACAGAATGGATTTCCTTTTAATAGGGTTAAGACCCTTCACATTGTGGGTAACTACATGTAGTTGAGAGTGTATCATTCTGTAGGGTTGGAGTGCCACCTCTGCTCCCATGGGTCTATGATCCCGTTGTCCTGCAGTAAACCTTCTGCGCCTCCAGCTCTAATTCCGGGTGATTCGTACCCTCTCGCTATAAGCCCCATTCTCCGCACACCAGTTCTCCCACACCCTTCCTGACCCCAACTTAGTACCCTTGACACTCCCATAATGTCCAGTGCCTGCAGGGCTCATCCGCGTGCACCTGGAACAAAGGAGTATCAGGAGCAGTGTGTGGCCCAAAGTCCCCCCCCCCCCCCTGCTCCCGCCTGCCCCCCCCAGCCTTGCTTATCTCTGTTTGCACTGTTCCCAACTGAGGTCCCAAGCTATCCTGTGAGGCGGTGTCCCTGAGCACTGTCTCTAGAGCTGATTGTCTCTCATGTGCCATAGCTGTGGGGTCCGGCCCACCGTGTGTTCGGAGAGACGCCTCCCTCCAACTCTCTCCAGAGCTGTTCTGCTCCAGGCGGAGGAGCTTACATGTGTCCTGTAGGGATTTCAGTTGGTGGAGCTTACTGTTCCACTTGAAGATTAATCTAAATGGGTGGCCCCAGGAGTAAGCCACCCCCTTTTCCCTCAGGTGCGTGGTCACTGCTTGGAACTCTCTCCTCTTCTGCAAGATGCAGTAGCAACGTTTTTGAGATGGATGTGGTCCATAAGGTCTCAAATACTGACTGTAAACAATTAAATATGGAATCATGCTATCTGTGGCTGCAAAAATTAGTTCTTATTAAAAGTTTCTAATTACCTTAATGCCTTTGTCATTAATTGACAATATCATAGTTCCTCCTTTCCATTTTTTTATTTTATTCCATCATAATGTATTTGGATGAATTGATTTTTTACTCAAGATTATTTGTACACCTTTTACTAATATTTTAACTCGTTGTTTTATTCTTTTTACTGGTGTTTTATGGTCAATGCTTTTATGACATGTATTTTCAAATAAAGCTTATTTTGAATTGGATTGAATTGAAATAGCAAGGGAGCGAAGAGCGGCGACAGGGAGAGCAGGGGCAGGAATGCAAAACGAGAAATAGTACCCAGATGTCAGTAGTGGTAGGATAAAACAAATAGAATACAAAAGGGAAATAGTTCTTAGATGTCAGCAGTGGAATGATACAACATAGTCAATCATATACCATGGTCATTCAGGAACACTCCTGAGTTGAGCCAGACACCTGACTAGAGAGGAAAGTCATTGAATGAGGGGCAGGGCATTGGCATGACCAAGACAGCTATCTAGACAAAAACAAGAGGCAGTCCTAAAGTCATATATATTTTAAAGTATTGGAAGCAGTGGTTTCTCAAACAGTTAAAGTTGTCTATAGTGGACTGCCAAAATAAAACCAGATTTCCAAAGTCTAAAGTTGTGAATCAACTGAATATATATATTTAGAAAAAGACATGAGAACAGCTATTTGTCCTTTTTATTAAATACACGGTAAACTAGTTTTTCCAGGGTGTAAAGGTTGACAAACTGATGCAGTGTTTTATCTTTGACACTCTTTTCAAAGACTACACGTTTTGATGAATTTCTTGATCACTGTGTTTCATTTGTTTACTGGTCATTAGGGAGTTGTATTCAAAGATGTTAAAATCACATTGATTCATTTAAAAATCACCTGATAAACCTTGGGTAAAAGTATAATGTTGCTTAACATATAGACCACTAAAACAATGTGATAACACCTTTAAAATGCATGAATGATAGTTATATCATTTAAATTGAAAAAATAGCTATGTTGGAGTATTTGCTTGTATAGAGAATGTGGATAGCTCTTGAGCGAGGGGTGGATTTCCTTGAATAGTTGCACAAGTAGCAGTAATAATAGTTATGATAGTTGTGCTTCTTGTATGGGTACTTTTATTTACGCACATGCAATATATGTTAGTGCTGTGAGTAATAATGGAAAAGTGTTATTAGTTGCACAAAGTGTAGCCCATAATAGTAGTGTGCCTATTATGGGCACCAAAAGATTCGTAAGGAGTAGTAGGTACAGAGGACTAGTTAACCTCTTGAGTGCGGGTGAGGTGATGTTCACGTTCACCACACTACCTCAAGGATCTTTGCATTGCGGGCAGGGAATGACTTTAGAGCGATTCCCCTTAGCATCCCCTGTCTTGGGCTGAAGGAAGAACTTCCCTAAAAGCTTGAGGCCTTTGTTCGTGAATGCTCATCAGCGCACAAGTCTCATAATCACATCTGTAAGTGAAAGTAAAGAAGAAGCCTTTTTACTGAGTTTAGTGCTTGGGAGTTCTGCACAGACCCCTGGAAACTGATCACATCGGTGTAGTTAATGATGGAAGGGGAGAATCTCTACTTTCCAATGGTAGCAATCCCTAGTAGAGCACTGCTCGAACATCATTGTCGGAGAACAATTCTCGAGTAGAGATCCACCCACTGAACCACCAGGGAGTTTTCAAGGGGAGAGCACACCCCAGGTATGGCCAGTGTCTTTCCTCAAACTAAGGACCCCAACAGTCTTTCTGGCCGATTGAGAAGCTTATACCCAATGTGCCTTACCTAGGGGTGCAGAAGGCCTACTAGACCCCTGAGTTTTATGATTTGAAAAACAAGAATGGGCTAAGGTCCTGTCTATATGACATCAAGCTAAATTCCAAACCCTTTGTGCCCAGTTAGCATTTCTGCCCCTCCCTGGGGTGGGGTTTGGGCCAGCCTGTCTGGCATCGGTCCTCAACCTTCCCATTAAGGCTGAAACAGTCTTCCTGCTCACCTGGTCAGCAGATTGGGGAATTTATCTTCAATCCGAGCTCCTTAGAGGGACAGAAAGACAACTTGACAACAGAAATTGATGTTTATAAAAAAAAAGGAAATGGGGTGGGGTCAAGCCAAACTTTCCCAAGGGTGTACCCACCATTTGCTCCAACACTGTGTGCCCTTAGGCACTTTAGTATAGAAGAAGGGGCTGCAGATGCTTGTGTGGACATCTATAATATAGATGTATGCTGGCACACATGTAGGGCTGGGGATCACAAAGGATTGCTCCATCTTTACATGGGTTCTCGGCTCAGTACAAATCAGGGAACACTTTGCCTTCACTCCAGTTCTAGTCAAAGAGGCAAAAGACTTGTTAAGAAGTGCCCTGCCTTAGGGTACCCCACCGGAGTAGGGGCACAAGGAACCCAGGGGCCGCAGGCATCAACCTGTAGGTGGGATCAGTATTGCACTACATCCACCTGCAGGGGGAGGCCTTTCCCCCCTCTTCAAAGATAAGGCAATCCACCTCTGATGAAAAACAAAGCTGCGGTTATAATCCATGGTCCTGCCTTCCACTAATGCGCTCTCGGCATGCCTGCCCTGAGGATAGCATTTTGTTATGTTTTTGAATGCACTATCCTAGCCTGGCCTTGTCATAACTAATTAAGGGTGCCCTGTGGCACAAACTGAGAAAATGCTCTGAATGTGTAATTTAGGCACATAGGCTGGCCTGTCCTGGCATCAGTCAATAATCCCCTCACCTGGAGCCTAAACAGTCATTCTGCTCCACCCCAGGGACCGGAACATGAATATCACTGCCATACCTATTGCGCATGAGAAGAAATTTGGATCATTTGATCTTAGTTTTGATATATGGTCACTCTCATTCTTCCTTTCATGGGAATCAGAAAGACTATCTGGTCACCAGGCATAGGGCCTGATTCCAAGGCCAGACAATTCCCCACTGCGTTCCTCTTATGAAACCGAGTCATTGGTGTCTTGAGGATTTTCTGCCTGCTAGAGTAGGTTAATTGGAAGTGAACCCTCTAATATGCCCCCCTAAAGGAGTCTAGAGACTGTCTGATGGCATGGTCTGGGTGAGTGTAGCTCTGTGCCATGAGGGGCAAGCTCTGTACCCTATTCTGTTTCTCACTTTTTTACAATGTAGTCTACTGGAATTGATACCTTCATGGAGTGGGCAGATGGATAAACACCCCAATCTACTGACCCAAGGGCCAGAAAGCACATAAGATCACAAGTACAATTTATTTTTAAAGATGGGGTGTCAGGGCAGACCCATTTCTGGTATGGGTTGCCCCTCAATTTCTTGGGCCTGAGGCATGTTTTTTAATCCCAAAAATATCTTCTCACCTCTGTCACTTCCTTTTTTTTCACACAAGCCCATAATCCTATCATTGATGAAGGGTTCCACAGGTAGGAGGTGGAGTAAGTAATGGGGCAAAGAAGGAATAATATGAGTAATCAAGATTACCTGTAAATAATCCAGACATTACCTACTCATCTCCATCTTCTTCCCGATACGTACTGGCGTGAGGATATACCCAAGCGGTAAATCTTAATCCTAATCTGAAGTCTAAGAGGGACATATCATACCTAGGAACAAAAGTGCTGCTTAAATCATAAACTGTATTAGAAACACTTCTAAAGTTGCATTATATTGATAATTTATTAACTAATCTGTAATTTCCCTACTGCATCACTGCTTTCGGTCTCATATTTGTACTAAAAGACAAATCATTTACATGAGCTAAGTAAATATACATTTATAATGTAAAAAAATGTAGAATGAGAAGTCCAAGTGTCTGCTTTATATATGTCTAACAAAGAAACACAAGGCCACTTAGCCCATGATGCTGCCATCCCTTGGGTTGAGCAGGCTTATACACATTCATGAAGTCTTTCATCTGCATCGTTGTGAGCTAATACTATCACTGATTTGATCCTTTTAGCCAATGTTGATTTTTTTTTTTTTGGAAACTTTTTTTATTTGAACATATAAAACAATACAGCAAACAAACAAGCAAGGCAGTACAGTAACAATACAGTCATTAGGTCTGTGCTCAAGGAGGACGGGAGAGCATGGTAACAGGAGAAAAAAGTCTTTGAATACAGATGGGGGGGGAGGCAGAGGCAGAATAGCAAATGAGCAGTACGATATACAACAGCTGGAAGGGATATAGGTCAGGGCGACGGGGAAGGGCTCTGGATGGCGGTGAACGGGGGTGTCCAAATATCTCCACGGTATGAGTTCCACGAATTCCAAATCTTCCCCCATTTTTTGGGCCTGCCTCTTGCAATGTATACTGTTTTCTCACGAAACATGCACCAGTCCAGACTCACTTTCCAAGCAGTCACTGTAGGCGGTCTTGGGGATCCCCACAACTGGGCAATATCTCTCTTCGCAACCATATTGGCCAAAGTCACCCACCGAAGCTGCGACACGTCCTAGTCATTCGGACCACCATACATTCAATAGGCATTGTCGGGCCTCCGGCATCATAACCACACCCGTGACATCATCCATAATCTCATGTATACGTTTCCAGAAGCGCACCACCTCAGGGCATTCCCATATGATGTGGAGATAGGTGCCAAGGAGACCACACCCACGCCGACACATACCATCACTAGAGAAGCCCATATGAATTAGACGGGGACCAGTGACATAGATTCTGTGGAGGATCTTGAGTTGGACCAGACGGAGGCGGACCGGAATCGCCACCTCTTTGTGAGAGGAGATCGCGGACTGCCAGTCCTCATCATCCAGTTCAATACCATCAGCAATCCATGCCTCACGGAGGTGATCAAGCAGACCCGATCGGTCATTAATCATTTTCTTATAGAACAGTGAGATAGTACTATCCGGCACATAGCCATCCAGTATACGATCTTCGAGGGGGGAGGAATCCGGAACAGCACTGCCCACTGGCAACACAGAATTCAGAGCATGACGTACCCGGATGTAACGAAATATTTCCCTGTCACTCAATTTATACTCCATTTGCAGTTCGGAGAAGGTCTTAACCTTTCCTTTAACCCAGCGATCCCGCACTTTACCAATACCGATCATGTCCCACTTATCAAATCCCTTCGTCCTCCATAGGCCACCCAGCTTCGCAGAGGCATAGAGCGGTGTCGCACTCGTTAATTTATCACTCCAGCCCATAGCCGCCGTTGCGCTATGCCACACCCGCACAGCTATAGCAGTAGGTCCCGTAAGTTGTGAACGGGAAGGTCCCGAGTAAAGTGCCCTATAATAATCACCGCCCGGGAGCAGCCACTTGTCCATTTCGAATACTGGATTCAACGCCGAGCCAAACATCCCGTGGTTGATAGCAGCAAGATGGGAAGCCCAGTAATACCTACGAATATCCGGGAGCGATATACCGCCATCATACCAGGGGAGTGTCAATTTCGGAAGAGCTATGCGTGAACGTCCGTCCCATATTAGCTGCCTCTGCAACGACTCTACTTCCCGAAAATATGTCGACAGGATAACATCAAAACTATTCTGTAGGGCATATAGGAACCGAGGTAAGGACATCATCTTTAAAAGGGCCGCGCGTCCCAGGGGAGACAACGGTAATTTACGCCAACGGGCCACGTCGGAGCGTAACCGTTGGAGTGGAGGGAGTAAATTACGTTCGTAGCGAACCGCCGGTTCCATGGAGATAAACACACCCAGGTACTTAAATCCAGATTGCGACAACTGGATGGGACAGCCCCGCGGGAAATGAGGGACAACACCCGCCAGTACATAAATGTAGGATTTCGACCAACTAATGATGAGGCCCGAGTTCTTCCCAAAGGAGGTAAGTACGTCAAACAACACATTGAGCGATTTTTGGGGAGAGGTAAGGTACAATAAAATATCATCCGCATATAAGGAAATGCGATCCTCAAATCCCGGCGTCCAGCGTATACCCTTCATCGAGGGTTCCCATCGTAACCAGGCGGCACGAGGCTCCAACGCCAAAGCAAAAAGGAGTGGGGACAACGGACAACCCTGTCGTGTGCCCCTACCGAGTGTGGTAAATAAATAAATAATACCCTATTTTTGAATGCATAAATGAATAACAGATAGCTCAATAAATAAGAGTCAAGATTCGAGGTAGTAGGAGTTTTGCAGGTTTAATACAGCATAAGGACAGGAACAGGACGACCTGCACGGGAATAGGATGGCAGCTGCCGGGGGCAGGATCGGAACAAGGGAACAACTTTTTAATAACAGTACATGAGCATATATACATAGCGCAAACACATAGCATTACATTGCAATAGGCGTAGCAGTGGGTGGAGCAAGAGGCGTGACGCGTAGCAGTCGCGAAAGATAAGGGTGAAAGTAGGTGTAACAGGGCGTATACATAGACATGTGATGTAAACGTAACAGAATATGTCATGAATGGGGCGGAAACCATGGAGGGGGCTACCTGAGGAGCCGGGACCTCTAACCTGATGGTGCGCGCAAACTGGCAATGACATGTTACTAGGAGAAGCTGGGGGCTATGAACTCTGTGCTAGGAGCAGAGACTGAAGTCTGGAGAGTCAGGGCGACATGTACCTAAGCAGTATCTAGTATCTGATGTTTAGAGAACATGTTGATATAAACTAGAAGTCAGGAGGGGAAAGGCTAACAGACTCTAAGACTGGAGCATGCATTATTCTACATGTAGTGCGTGATGAAGAATATTAAATGACCATTAAATGCAGTATTTCTCTTACATGGAGACATAAAAGCTAGACTATGACGGAAACTATTGATGCGATTCAGTAGCTTTAGGAATGCAGAGAAGGAGGGCTGTACTGATAACTCGAATCATAACATACTTTTGGCAGACTCAGAGGCAGAGCCAGGCTGAACCGGGCACTGCGAGGCAGGAAGTAAGTGAAGGGTCGAGGATACAGGTGGGGGCTGTATCGCTCTTCAGCGAGGCTTCAGGGGACAGGAGCTGAATCTGGTGTCCAGGCCCTTTTGAGGCCTAGAAACGGGGACTTTACAATGGAATAACGTGCACACTGAGAAACGCGGCAACGTAGCTTTACATAGGCCTGATATTCGTAGTATTCACGAGAACTGGAAACTGACATACTAAAGGTGGACACAACTATAATTGCGTCATTAATCGAACATAGGGAATAACATATGCATATTAATCATGCACATATAACATATGATGGAGGACGCGTAGGGACACAGAACATGGCAAAATTTACTTTTCCACATTCCCTCCTTGTCACTACGTTTCCATCAGGAAACATCAATATTCATGATACCATCTATCATTTCATACAGTATCATTTGCTCGTCTCGAATTTTCTGGGAACGGGTTTTAGAACGGGACTTGGGACTAGGAATACATGATGTAGCACAAATGCCGCAAATCGCAGGGCCACATTGTATACAGAGGCAGCAGCTGAATATGATCGCTACTGCAATACCTAGAAAGGACAAGACTTTCCATCCCCAGGCGGAAATTATATTCCAGAACCAACCGGACCATGTCCAGGTGCCTGGATTTTGATGTAACAGATGGGCAATTTTATGGAGTCTGGTTATAGCTGAATAAACAGACGGCGCGTTATTTGGAATGAAAATGCAGCAACTAGATCCGATGACTCTACAGGCCCCGCCCCTATCGGCCAATATGACGTCAAGGACGAGACGATTCTGGAGCACGACAATTCTCATAAAGGATTGTTCTTTGGTTAAATTACTTAGAGCAGAAGTAGTCTCAATTACTACTGCTTCAAGGGTTCTGGTTAACCTACGTATCAGTTTACTATTCACAACTGTACCTAAATAAGGAAAGACACCTTTATTGATATCTATATATTGTTCTAGAGCAGTTTCAGTATAATCGACAATCGGGAGGTTTCTCTTGTGTCTAGTATGTACTAGGTGGGAATTCCTATGGTAGTCGGGTGGGGCTAGAAAAACAGGTGGCAGTAGGAAGGCAATGTAACAGGTTCCCTCCCAATCGAGGGGCAGACGAACATATGCGGTCTGACCACAAATAAAATAAGAATGACGTGAAGCTTTGAAAATAGATTTCCCACTGTCACTATACTTGACAATAGTAGTACAATCACTATGTCCTACGTGTGTAGAACCATTATTTCGGACACATAATTCGCCTTTGACTGGTAGTACTGAAATTGCAGGTAAGTCTGGAGTAGTATCAGACTGAACATTCAGGACCATGAAATTCGAAGAATAATTACCTAAATTATACACTTCATTTTCTAGATCTAACCCGGTTCTGTGGGGGAGACCTTGCTTGTCTGGAAAACACGTACTGTTAAGAAAAGACATATCTGTTGAGGATGACGTTAACGTGGACCATGCTCCACACGAACCATTATGTGAAAAAGGATAAGGAAAGAGTGGCAGAGCTCCCTTCGGTGTCTGAAAAGGGGGGAGTCGACCACACACCCAACAATTAGTGGCATTGCTGGTCTGGTGTGAATAATGTAACATGCGGATGAAAGAATTATTTCGCATAGCGAGGCGGTAAGAGAGTTCATGAGGAGGCAGATCACTAAACGTGTGCTCTACTGTAACATTAGAAGACGTATTTACATGAGAAACTGGAAAATACAGGTAAAACGCATAACTGGTGCAGGAAATCATAACACTGAGAAATATTATGAAACATAGAAAAACAATACATCGGATTGAGTTTTGACTAACTCTCTCACTATGGGGGTCTATTTTATACATGTCAGAAACAGTCTAACCGTTTCACCTAGGGGAGGACTTAGACAATCAAACTGGCTGACTTATTTTACTAGACCGGAGTTTCAACTTATACTCCTGTTGCGGAGTTTTCTCTAACGGGGAGGGTGCAGTATCATTGTTCTTTGCGGGACAGTCCTTAAGAATAGTACTTTGGTAATCCTTCGAATCCTGGGAAATGTTCTTTGAGACGGGTTTCAGTCCATAAAACTTCTTTACGTGCGAAAGGTGCACCCAGCCTTTGCGTCCCTCCAACTTCACGGCTGTACGGGTGGCGAGGAGGACCTGTCGGGGCTCCTTCCAGCGAGGCTCTAGCGGACTTGAGCGGTCAAAATTACGAACCAAGACCATGGATCCTGGAACGATTTCATGCGGTGCCACCTCGGTATTGTCTGGAAATGCGGCGGCAACCTGTGAACGACAAGAGTTGAGGGCAGACATCAAGGAAGCTAGGTAATCTGTCAGCATATTACTTGAAACATCGGTAATACTTCGGGGTCTGGGTGTACCCCACATGTTAGGGGGGCGGCCGAAAACGACCTCATACGGGGACAGACCTGATCTGGAATGTGCGACCATGCGCATATAGAACAAAGCGACTGGCAGAGCTACTAGCCAGTCCACACCTTTCTCTTTACATACTTTGGCGATGCGAATTTTCAGAGTCTGGTTATGTCTCTCTACGAGACCTGCTGCTTCAGGATGGCGTACACAATGGAACTTCCACTGGTACCCTAACAAAAGGGAAACATGCTTCATTAACTCTGAGGAGAATGGCTGGCCGTTATCAGAATATACGACCCTAGGGAGTCCATAACGGGGGAAGAACTCACGAACCAACTGCTTGGCAGTGGTCGCGGCTGTGTAATCTGGGACTAGATATGCTTCTGTCCACCTGGACAAAGCGCATACAACTACAAGGACATACTTGAAACCTCGACATCGCTCCATCTGAATATAATCCATCTGGAGGACTTCAAAAGGGTGGTCAGGAGGTTGGAATCCACCTTGTTCCACCGGGACACTTTTACCTGGATTAAACTGACAACATATCATACAGGTACGGACTTTCTGCTTGGCTGCAGCTCGTAAATGCTTGTTGAACCAAATGTTCTGGATACTGTCTAACATAGCTTTTTCTCCTAAATGTGCTGGACTATGTGCGGTATTGATAATGACTTGAACCATAGAGTCGGGGAGAAACCAAGTGGCTTTTCCTTTCGTTAACCATCCTTGATCTGTCTGGACCCCTCCTTGTTCGGACCATTTCTCGATTTCATCGGGAGTAGCATGTAACTGGATATCTATGACATCTTGAGTAGGGTCCTTAACTGTCATACATGTAGTCGGATCTGGAGTGTGTGTCATGTTAACTGGAATGTCTGGAGTCTGTGCTGTAAGCTTGGCTGTGCGATCTGCTAGATCGTTACCCTGGGAAATAATGTCAGTAACTTTCGTGTGTGCCTTGCATTTCATGATAGCAATGGATGTCGGTAAATGTATTGCATCTAACAGAGCTTGAATAAGGAGACCATGCTGAATCTTGGTTCCATGAGAAGTCATGAAACCTCTCTCCTGCCAGAGCACTCCAAAGTCGTGTACGACTCCAAATGCGTAACGTGAATCGGTGTAAACATTAACTTTCAGGTTCTTGGCGTGTATACAGGCTTGAGTCAGAGCAACTAGCTCTGCTGCTTGAGCAGACCGGGTGTCAATACGGTGTGTTTCAATAACTTCAGTATCAGTAGTCACTGCATACGCGGCGACTAGTTCTCCTGTACTTGTTCTCATACATGAACCATCCACATAAAGTGTCAGGTCGGGATCTGGTAACGGAATATCTGTCAGATCTTGTCTTGGCTTTGTCGTAATATTAACTACTTCCACACAGTCGTGTGTGTCCGGACTTAAAGTAACAGATGGTAACAGTGTAGCAGGGTTCAGGATGTTGCAGCGTCTGATTTCTATGTGAGGCTGGAACAGTGTCAATTCATAACCTGTTAAACGTGCAATTGTCAAGTGCTGAGTCTGTGTTCGGTTTAAAAGAACTTCCACGGAGTGTGGAACTTGTACTGTCAGGGAGTGTCCTAATACTATGGAATCACTTTGTCTGATAGCTAGTGCTGTGGCTGCAACTGACTTGAGGCACGCAGGCAGAGCCTGGGCTACAGGATCTAATGTGCTCGAAAAATAAGCACATGGCTTGTATTGTCCTGCTTGATCTTGTGTGAGAACAGATAATGCTGTACCTTCACGTTCAGTGACGAAAAGTGTAAAAGGCTTACTGTAGTTCGGTGTAGCTAGAACTGGAGCTTGACATAGGGCTTTCTTTAACTCATTGAAACTGAGTGTATGTTCAGATGTCCAAGGGAGGACAGTCGATACGGCTGCCTCCTGTGTCGTTAACTGTATCAGTGGCTTGGCTAGAAATGCATACTGAGGAATCCATTGTCGGCAGTAAGAAGTGAGGCCGATAAAAGCACGTACCTCCTTCTGGGTCTTGGGCTGAGGAAGACTCGCTATTAACTGGATACGGTCTGGTGTCAACTGCCTACCCCTCTTGGACAGTAAGTGTCCTAAGTAGACCACTTGCTGGACACAGAATTGAAGCTTCGAAGGGGACACCTTGTGCCCCATCTCGGCTAGGAAATACAGAACTGTGAGGGATGCTCGCTCGCAAGCACGTTCAGAACGGGCTGTGACCAGTAGATCATCGACATACTGGAGCAGGGCAGTGTCAGTTGGCATGTGAATGTTGTCTAGTTGTCTCTTAAGTGCTTGACTGTAAATACTAGGACTTTCTGTGAAACCTTGAGGAGCTCGTGTGAACATATAGCTCCTTCCATTTAAACAAAATCCGAAAAGGAACTGGCTGTCTGGATGAATGGGAACACTGAAAAATGCATTCTTGAGGTCTATGACTGTAAAAAATGAGGCTTCTGAATCAATGGCTGTCAATAGGGAAGAGATATCTGGGACAACTGGGTACTGGGGAATAATACATTTATTAAGCTCTCGTAGGTCAATCACTAATCGATATACTGGGGGTGCATTTGGATCAGTACGTTTCATGACTGGAATGATCGGAGAATTGCATACATTGGAGTCAGTTTCTACAACCACTCCTTGAGCGATGAGCTCGTCAATAATTTTGGATAAGGCTGCTACAGCCTCCGGTGGTAATCTATACTGTCTGATTCGTGGTAACACTACACCTGGCTTGAGAGTCACACGATGGGGTGTGATTTGCATATAACCAACATCAGTTGGACCTTGCGCCCATAGATGCTGCGGAACATTGGACAATCTGGGATCAAAATCTCGTAATACATAGTGACCCTTAAAGTCACGCAGGAACAATCGTATTCCCTCTGGGGAACAGCATATAACTGCACCTAACTCTTTCAGTGTTTTAATACCTAATAGATTCTCTGGACATGACTTAGTAAGTAGCAGATCAGTAGTACGGGACAATGGACCTACTTCTAGAGTAACTGGCTTTGATATTTCATTTACAATGGGTTTTCCTGAAAATCCAAGGGAAACATTTCTTGAGCCTGAGAGCGGAGCCCCTGGAACTTCGGCGTGGCTAATTGTGGTCCTACTTGCCCCTGTATCAATCAAAAACTTTCTGTCTTTCCCTAATACTTGACTGTGAACATAGGGACCTTTTTGATCTACAGGTATCTCGATGAGAGGCAAGCCTACCTCCCTCTCTAGGCTGTTTCATGAATATGGCTGATACTCTGGATACTCAGACTGTGCATACTGGTACATCTGCTGTGTAACATGTTGTGTTGCAGCAATGGGCTGCGGTGCTGTAACTGTCTGTGGTGCATTCTGTGGCCGAGGAATCTGTAAAACTTGTTCTTGTCTAGGCGGACGTGGTCTTTCTTTAGTCTTACCAGTAGCTATGTTGTGTTTCAGAACTGCACACTCGTTTATAAAATGACCTGGCTGTTTACAATAATTGCAGTTCCCTTTAACGGGAGCTGCAGGATGACTGGCTTGATTCGGACCCCTCTTCTGACTGTCTTGAGGAACAGATTGTGCAACTAGTACTTTCATTTTCGTGTCTTTCATACGTTTTCTCTCGTGTTCTTGCTCTTCTCTGATTCTATTCTGGTGGTATTGGAGCATCTGTAACATCTGGGACGGGGTATTAGCTTGCCAGGTACTTTCGACTTTCAAAACTCGATTCTTAATTTGTGGACTTGAATTCTCGACTAATTTAGTAACAAAAAGGTGAGGGTATGACTCACTACTTGTCTTGAGGCCACTGTTGATGCTAAAACATTTCTCAAATCTAGAATAAAAATCACTAATGTCTTTGTCTTGCTTCTGTTTACAGGCTGAGATTGCATCCCAGTCTTCCTTTTTCGTTGTTAACAATCTGGGTAAAACTTGAATCAATAATTCAGGTAATTCTTTACATTTCGCTCCAAGACCGGTACCTGGTACTCGTGCCTTATCTTCAGCTTCTAGAACTGCCCAATCGATCTTTTTCTCTCCCACCTCCCATTCTTTTTCCTTGAGCTTTTCATACACCCCTGCGGGTAACAGAACCTTTAACATTTTAATTATATCTGGATACGTGTATTCTCCCATACGGAGCATGTCTTTTAATTCTCGATGGAACCCTGCTGGATCTTTATCGTGACAGGGGATTAATTTTTTCATCTCTAAGAGTTCCATCTTTGTGATCGGGGTGTAAACAAACACTCGTTCTAGTTCGCCACCCGTTCCTCTAACTGGGTGGACTTCTCGTAACGGATTCTGTCTCTTTATGTAAAATGGTTTATTTTCTGGGGGTGAGACATGAACAAAATGCGGGTTCAAAAACGTTCTATATTTGTGACGCTGTTCTAGAATGACACTAATTATGTCGGTACCTAAACCTTTCCATCTATACTGGAGTAACTCGTTCAGGATATCATGTAACGGGCCTGGATCAGAGTGCTGACCCTCATACAATGTAATGAGGTGCTGAATCATATACATACCCGCCAGTCGTTGCTCGGCTGGGGGCATTTTCAGAAACATTTGTGCCACTATTTCGTCTGGAAAAGTGGTAGAATCAGTAGTCCATCGGACTGCTGATCGGGCTAGTTCTTGTTCATGCATAGTACTTAACTCACTGTAACCGATTCGTGATTTCAGAATGTGATCGGTAGCTTGAAACACTTGTTCTAGAGAACCTTGTTCTGGTGCTGGATGATGGAAAGTTGACTTGTGTTCTAGGCGTAAATGGCGATCTGGAAATCTAGATTTTCCTACATACGCTATTCTGGCGGAATTCTCGTCGTCTACCTCTTCAGTATCAGAGTTACTTTCTTTCTCGCTTACTTGTGCTGCTTTACGCTGTTCGTGTAACTTTATTATTTCTTTACGGATTTTCTTGTACATACTCTCCATAGCACCGACGGTCTTGTGCTTACCCTCGGCTATATTATCACTCCACCTTGTCAGGATTTTCATTTCGGCCGGATCTTTAGACGGGTAATCTTGTTCTCTTATTAGACAGTTAATCAGAAACTTTAATATCATGAGCTGGATCTCGGCTTTCCTTTGAGACATGGCCTCGCTAATGCTTTCTGGATCATCCCCTGTACGGATGAAACGATATATTCTGTCTAGGTCTTCTTTCATATTCGGTAGGGTGACTAGATACTCGGCCACCTTTCTTACGCGGAATGAATATAAAACCATATTATCCTCGCCTGGGACTGGATCATAGCCGCATTCATTAAGGGCTTTTCTTATTTCTGCTACAGTCTGATGTCTGGGCGTACGCTGTGACGCTTGTGCATGTAATTCGGCTGACGTTAAACGCTTATGTGGCGGCGGGGTCTGAGGAGGACCTCCTCCTGCGGCCCCTAAACTAGAATCGTCGACTGATCCTCTTCGTACTAGTGTGGCAGGAAATTGAAATGCGGGCTGAACTGGTATGGCGGGCTGGACCGGGGGGACCGTAACAGGTACTGCAAGGGGTACCCCGGTGTCTGGAGGAACGGGAAGTGCCTGATTTACAGGGACTGGCGGAGCGCGAACAGGATTTGCATATTCTGGGACTGTGTCGTCCAAATAGGACGAAATGAAAATATCAGCTGCGGTCGGTTTGTGACGCAGCTTGGTCGGAACTAATGGTGGCGGAAAGTTACTGGATGCCTCCGGGGTCGCTTTTGGCAAACCCTCGGCAAGAAGAGGATACATACCCTTAATAAGAGCATGCCTCTGTCTGTCTGACTGTTCGGTTTTAACTCGTTCACCAATCTCGATTAATTCCCTTTCTTGGGCTCGTTCCAAGGATTCTCTACTTAATTCTGACTTTCTGATTTCTTTTTCGGTTCTTTTATGAGATTCTTTGCGCCATAACTCGATGGCATCTTTCTGTGACTGTCTGGCTTTCTTTTTCCATAATGCTTCTTCTACTCTCATGATGCACTCGGCATCCCATGTGCCTGACACAGGCCATCTATACTTTTCCTCTAACTGTTTGGTATACTCGACCCATAAATCTAGATACAATATGGCGCTTATGCCATGCTTCTGATACATAAAATGACCTGGACTGTCCCTAGGCGGGACAGGAACTGCTGCTTCTAGCAGACCTTTTCTAGTTCTCAACTGACGCAGTTTTGAAAAGAGCGGCATGACTGAACTATAATCTGGACACAATACGATACACAATAAACACGATAACTACTTCACACTCATTCCACGACATCAAGATACATGAAGAACATTCAGAATAACAGTTCGAACAGAATACTACCTGGAATACGGAAAACAGAATACATGAATTTTCTCGAGAACAGAACTGACTAGAACAGAAACTAGATGCACTGCTGAAACAGTACGAAACTTACCGGTCTCATACAGAGACACGTCAGGACCCGCATCCACCGGAGTGGACACTTCGTTTGTGGGCTTGTGTACCACCAACCCACGGACCAGAGCCAATTAAATTGACCCTGTCTAGATACTACCCCAGTAATGGTACTCACCGGGCAGCAAGAACGGAAGGCCTCAGACTGGACGGGACTGCTTGGACGCCGGACGGACGAACTTCGGACTTCTGTTACGGGTGGGCCTCCGGATACCTCGGACCCTGGACTCTCGGCTTGGGCTCTGGTCGGGACTCGCCGCGTTCCTCCACCGTCTCGTCTGGATGCTGGACCGCCTCCTCCGTCTCCTCCGTGGGCCTGAGGGATACTTGAAGCAGAAATATCTGCCGGTGCGCAGAAGAGTTCCGTCACGACTGCAGAGGGTCAGGGGGTCGGCGTGGCTTCACCGACGCGTGGGGAAAGGGCAAGTCCCTGTTCGGGCGCCATTATGTGGTAAATAAATAAATAATACCCTATTTTTGAATGCATAAATGAATAACAGATAGCTCAATAAATAAGAGTCAAGATTCGAGGTAGTAGGAGTTTTGCAGGTTTAATACAGCATAAGGACAGGAACAGGACGACCTGCACGGGAATAGGATGGCAGCTGCCGGGGGCAGGATCGGAACAAGGGAACAACTTTTTAATAACAGTACATGAGCATATATACATAGCGCAAACACATAGCATTACATTGCAATAGGCGTAGCAGTGGGTGGAGCAAGAGGCGTGACGCGTAGCAGTCGCGAAAGATAAGGGTGAAAGTAGGTGTAACAGGGCGTATACATAGACATGTGATGTAAACGTAACAGAATATGTCATGAATGGGGCGGAAACCATGGAGGGGGCTACCTGAGGAGCCGGGACCTCTAACCTGATGGTGCGCGCAAACTGGCAATGACATGTTACTAGGAGAAGCTGGGGGCTATGAACTCTGTGCTAGGAGCAGAGACTGAAGTCTGGAGAGTCAGGGCGACATGTACCTAAGCAGTATCTAGTATCTGATGTTTAGAGAACATGTTGATATAAACTAGAAGTCAGGAGGGGAAAGGCTAACAGACTCTAAGACTGGAGCATGCATTATTCTACATGTAGTGCGTGATGAAGAATATTAAATGACCATTAAATGCAGTATTTCTCTTACATGGAGACATAAAAGCTAGACTATGACGGAAACTATTGATGCGATTCAGTAGCTTTAGGAATGCAGAGAAGGAGGGCTGTACTGATAACTCGAATCATAACATACTTTTGGCAGACTCAGAGGCAGAGCCAGGCTGAACCGGGCACTGCGAGGCAGGAAGTAAGTGAAGGGTCGAGGATACAGGTGGGGGCTGTATCGCTCTTCAGCGAGGCTTCAGGGGACAGGAGCTGAATCTGGTGTCCAGGCCCTTTTGAGGCCTAGAAACGGGGACTTTACAATGGAATAACGTGCACACTGAGAAACGCGGCAACGTAGCTTTACATAGGCCTGATATTCGTAGTATTCACGAGAACTGGAAACTGACATACTAAAGGTGGACACAACTATAATTGCGTCATTAATCGAACATAGGGAATAACATATGCATATTAATCATGCACATATAACATATGATGGAGGACGCGTAGGGACACAGAACATGGCAAAATTTACTTTTCCACATTCCCTCCTTGTCACTACGTTTCCATCAGGAAACATCAATATTCATGATACCATCTATCATTTCATACAGTATCATTTGCTCGTCTCGAATTTTCTGGGAACGGGTTTTAGAACGGGACTTGGGACTAGGAATACATGATGTAGCACAAATGCCGCAAATCGCAGGGCCACATTGTATACAGAGGCAGCAGCTGAATATGATCGCTACTGCAATACCTAGAAAGGACAAGACTTTCCATCCCCAGGCGGAAATTATATTCCAGAACCAACCGGACCATGTCCAGGTGCCTGGATTTTGATGTAACAGATGGGCAATTTTATGGAGTCTGGTTATAGCTGAATAAACAGACGGCGCGTTATTTGGAATGAAAATGCAGCAACTAGATCCGATGACTCTACAGGCCCCGCCCCTATCGGCCAATATGACGTCAAGGACGAGACGATTCTGGAGCACGACAATTCTCATAAAGGATTGTTCTTCGGTTAAATTACTTAGAGCAGAAGTAGTCTCAATTACTACTGCTTCAAGGGTTCTGGTTAACCTACGTATCAGTTTACTATTCACAACTGTACCTAAATAAGGAAAGACACCTTTATTGATATCTATATATTGTTCTAGAGCAGTTTCAGTATAATCGACAATCGGGAGGTTTCTCTTGTGTCTAGTATGTACTAGGTGGGAATTCCTATGGTAGTCGGGTGGGGCTAGAAAAACAGGTGGCAGTAGGAAGGCAATGTAACAGGTTCCCTCCCAATCGAGGGGCAGACGAACATATGCGGTCTGACCACAAATAAAATAAGAATGACGTGAAGCTTTGAAAATAGATTTCCCACTGTCACTATACTTGACAATAGTAGTCCAATCACTATGTCCTACGTGTGTAGAACCATTATTTCGGACACATAATTCGCCTTTGACTGGTAGTACTGAAATTGCAGGTAAGTCTGGAGTAGTATCAGACTGAACATTCAGGACCATGAAATTCGAAGAATAATTACCTAAATTATACACTTCATTTTCTAGATCTAACCCGGTTCTGTGGGGGAGACCTTGCTTGTCTGGAAAACACGTACTGTTAAGAAAAGACATATCTGTTGAGGATGACGTTAACGTGGACCATGCTCCACACGAACCATTATGTGAAAAAGGATAAGGAAAGAGTGGCAGAGCTCCCTTCGGTGTCTGAAAAGGGGGGAGTCGACCACACACCCAACAATTAGTGGCATTGCTGGTCTGGTGTGAATAATGTAACATGCGGATGAAAGAATTATTTCGCATAGCGAGGCGGTAAGAGAGTTCATGAGGAGGCAGATCACTAAACGTGTGCTCTACTGTAACATTAGAAGACGTATTTACATGAGAAACTGGAAAATACAGGTAAAACGCATAACTGGTGCAGGAAATCATAACACTGAGAAATAATATGAAACATAGAAAAACGATACATCGGATTGAGTTTTGACTAACTCTCTCACTATGGGGGTCTATTTTATACATGTCAGAAACAGTCTAACCGTTTCACCTAGGGGAGGACTTAGACAATCAAACTGTCTGACTTATTTTACTAGACCGGAGTTTCAACTTATACTCCTGTTGCGGAGTTTTCTCTAACGGGGAGGGTGCAGTATCATTGTTCTTTGCGGGACAGTCCTTAAGAATAGTACTTTGGTAATCCTTCGAATCCTGGGAAATGTTCTTTGAGACGGGTTTCAGTCCATAAAACTTCTTTACGTGCGAAAGGTGCACCCAGCCTTTGCGTCCCTCCAACTTCATGGCTGTACGGGTGGCGAGGAGGACCTGTCGGGGCTCCTTCCAGCGAGGCTCTAGCGGACTTGAGCGGTCAAAATTACGAACCAAGACCATGGATCCTGGAACGATTTCATGCGGTGCCACCTCGGTATTGTCTGGAAATGCGGCGGCAACCTGTGAACGACAAGAGTTGAGGGCAGACATCAAGGAAGCTAGGTAATCTGTCAGCATATTACTTGAAACATCGGTAATACTTCGGGGTCTGGGTGTACCCCACATGTTAGGGGGGCGGCCGAAAACGACCTCATACGGGGACAGACCTGATCTGGAATGTGCGACCATGCGCATATAGAACAAAGCGACTGGCAGAGCTACTAGCCAGTCCACACCTTTCTCTTTACATACTTTGGCGATGCGAATTTTCAGAGTCTGGTTATGTCTCTCTACGAGACCTGCTGCTTCAGGATGGCGTACACAACGTACGTTCGTAGCGAACCGCCGGTTCCATGGAGATAAACACACCCAGGTACTTAAATCCAGATTGCGACAACTGGATGGGACAGCCCCGCGGGAAATGAGGGACATCACCCGCCAGTACATAAATGTAGGATTTCGACCAACTAATGATGAGGCCCGAGTTCTTCCCAAAGGAGGTAAGTACGTCAAACAACACATTGAGCGATTTTTGGGGAGAGGTAAGGTACAATAAAATATCATCCGCATATAAGGAAATGCGATCCTCAAATCCCGGCGTCCAGCGTATACCCTTCATCGAGGGTTCCCATCGTAACCAGGCGGCACGAGGCTCCAACGCCAAAGCAAAAAGGAGTGGGGACAACGGACAACCCTGTCGTGTGCCCCTACCGAGAGTAAAAGGCACGGAGACGCGGCCATTAACCACCACCTGGGCTAGCGGTGTTTCATACAGGAGTTTGACCCAACCGATAAAACCCGCACCGAATCCAAACTTGGCGAGTACCGCCCAGAGATAAGACCACTCGATTGTATCAAAGGCCATCGTGGCGTCCAAGGACGCCAAGATGGCAGGTTCACGCAGCGTCGGGGCCCTCGCGAGAACACCATGCAGACGTCGCAAATTTAACGCCGTGTTACGGTGCGGGATAAAGCCGGATTGATCCGAATGAATCAGGTCGCCAATAACCGTAATCAGACGATTAGCAAGCAATTTGGCAAGGATCTTGGGTTTCGCATTTAAAAGCGAAATGGGTCTGTAAGACGAGCAACGATCTCGTGGTTTACCCTCCTTATGGATCACCACAATGGTCGCAAGACGCTGATCTGGGGGGAGGGAACCAGTATCTCGCGCAGCCAGAAACATAGCACACAAATGGGGAGCCAAAGTATCAGGGCGTAACTTATACAGTTCCACAGGAAGGCCATTGGGACCCAGGGCCTTGCCGGAGCGAAGGGAGTGCAGCGCGAGAGCCACCTCATCCACCGAGGGCGTGGCATCCAAGCAATCACGCTCCGATTCCGACAAACAGGGTAGCGCTATGTCCCGAAGCAACTAGTGCGAATCCTCTTCAGGCCTGTCGGACACCGAGGTATAGACCTCTCGAAAATACTCAGCAAAGCATTCAACAATGCCAACAGGATCAGTTACACTCACACCATCACATGTCACAATCAGTGGAACCACTCGATTCGCTCTCTCTCTTCTATCCAGCCAGGCAATCAATTTTCCTGCTTTATCACCCACATCATGGAGCCGCCCCTGCTGTTCCCTACTCATCGTCTTTGCCGCATCAGTAACCAAAGATTTATATTCCAATTGTTTAAGGTGGAGGACATGTAATGCTTCTCGAGAAACCCCCCGCTCCAATGCAGTCTCCAGGTCTGTGATTTCGGTTTCGAGCTGAACAATTGACTCGTTCTTACATTTCTTAGCACATCCCACCAGAGACAATGCCTGTCCCCTGATCACAGTCTTAAAAGCTTCCCACAACGAAACAGGTGAGGATACAGAACCAACATTTTCAGCAAAGTACAGATCAAATGATTTAATCAGTTCAGCGCGTGTCTTGGGGTTGAGGAGATACCATGGGTTAATCGGAGCCACCCTGCCTTCAGCCCCGATGCCAAGATTAAAATGAAACCAAATAGGGGAATGACCCGATATGCCCCGGGCCAGGTGTCTAATCTCTCCAATCGAGGGGGACAGCGCCGCCGGTATCAGGATATAATCTAATCTAGAAAGACTGCCATGGGCTCCCGAGTGAAAAGTAAACTGTGTCTGCTCTGGGTGCATTAATCTCCAGCAATCTATGAGGCCCAGTGTTTCCAGAAAGTCGCCCAACCAGGACTGCGCAGCAGGAAGATCTCGGGGGGGGGGGATAGCGGTCGCTCCTGCCAGAAATGACGGAGTTAAAATCACCACCCAGTATCAAAACTCCCTCAGGGAGACCCAACACCATACGCCCCAGGTCCATGAATGTCGTGGATTGCAAGCCCGGGGGGACATAAACTGACACCAACGAGATTGGCTATCCCTCCCACCGCCCGACAAGTGCAACATATCGACCCCTGGCATCGAGGATCACATCGTCAACTTCGAGGGGAAGGGAAACCCTAAGCATAATATCCACTCCTCTGGAACTAGATGTAAAGCCAGAGTGGGCAGCAAGACGATAACCCCTTCTATTAAGAGCGTGACAAGTGTTTCCCATCAAGTGTGTCTCCTGTAACAGAACAACATCAGGCAAAAGGCGCGGCAACAGCTGCATGACCACCCCTCTCTTTATGCGATCACCCAACCCATTCACATTCCAGCATAATACCCTCAACCCCCTACCCCCATCCAAGTCCAAAATGAACTCCCATCGCAAAACGAGCATCACACCAGTGTCAAAGATAATGAACGTACCTTGCCTTGAAAAAGAAAGAACAAACAATCCCAAAACTCTCCCCCCCCCCCAAGGTTCCCAACACAACCCCCCCCCCCCACCCTGCACCCCTGCACCCACTCAAAAGCCACCCCAATTTGCAGTGTGCCTGTCGCCCTAGCAATTACAAACATGAACTAATCTACACAAAGAAAACCCCAGAGGAGGAAAGGGTCCCGCCTTCCCCGCTACCTCCGAGGACACAAACGGAATGATCAATAAAGGCAGTGAACTCCGGCCATTCACGCTGAAAATTGTTCCGGACACAGGCATCAAAGTCATTCTTGGTCCTTCAGTCCCCCTTCCGCACCACCAGCATGTTCCTGGCCAGCGCGGCGAGTCGGCAAAGTGTCCAACCATTCACTCACTTCCTCAGGCCTGGTAAAGAAAAATGTTTGATTGTCATATTCAACCCGCAGTCGGGCCGGGAATAACATAGCGTATTTTAGTTCCATGTCTCTTAGTCGCCGTTTTACACCTTGAAATCCCATGCGTTGTTTCTGGACCGATTGAGAAAAATCTGGATAAAAATTCACAGCGGCGTTCTCGAACTGCGTAGGGCCACTTGTCCGTGCCGCCTGCAAAATGGCGTCGCGATCTCTAAAGTTGAAGATCCGTGCAATGATCGGACGGGGGGGAAAATCGGGCTTCGCCTGACCCCCTGGCACTCTATGCGCACGTTCGATGGCAAAGAATTTGCTGAGGCCCTTTGGTGCCAGATGATTAAGAATGAGGTCCTCCACTCGAAGATCAGTGGCGAGTGGACTAGAATCTTCCGGGACCCCAATAATACGCACATTATTGCGCCGTGCACGGCCTTCAAAATCCTCCAAGCGACGAGCAAAAAAGTCATTAGCAGATCGAAGATTGCGCACTTCTGTTTGCAAGTCGGACACGTCCGTAATAAGGCTGGATGTTTTCAGGTCTAATGACTTCACTTTCTCATTCGTCTTGGCCAAGTCAGTGCGAATGAGTGTTAGACGGACCGGGAGGGTCGGCCGAGGATACGGGGAGAGGTCTCCGGGGAGAGCCGTCTCCAGTGAATCGTACAGACAAGTAACTTCCCCCCCACAGACGGACACCACACAATGATAAAGTTCAACGATACTTTATAGACAATTCTTCAAGTACGGTAGAATGGTACAAGGAGGTCTGGACTCAGGGGTCCCCTCTATTCTGGTCTCTGTTTGGGAAAAGGGTAGCGGGACAGTCTTGTTACCAAAACGATGGAAAATAGCTCTCAATCCTCGAGCTCGGTGGTGTAGATGAACGGGCCGCGGCGGAGCCAGCAGGTCCCGAGATGGATAAGGCAGACGACGGTCCGCGGCAGAGCCAGCAGGTCCCGATGAAGGTGGTGGTTACAAACGGTCCGCGGCTACGCCAGCAGGTCCCGACGATGATGAAGGATAGGGTGGTTCCCAAAGCCGCGGCAGCGCCAGCAGGCAAGACGAGGGTGCACAAGACAGAGCTACGGCAGCGCCAGTAGTCCGTCAAGGATGAGTTCTTCTTTGCGTCTCTCGACTCCAAGATACAACTACCGTCCTGCTCTGGAGCTGCCCCAGTTATAGGGCTGGTGTGCTTTGATGTCCGGACCCTCGCACTTGGAGGTCGGGAGGTCCGGGATGAGGGGGTTCAGACACCCAGCAGGGGGGTGGAGCCAGCGTCCGGGGAGGCGATGGGCGAGCGGCACTTGGCGGGTGAGAGCCATCGACACCTCCTGCTCCCATTGACTGACCAAGTAGCCCGCTCACCTCCTGGGTGGATGTTGGTGCCGGAATGTCTGAGGCCTGGCCAGGCCCAGGGTTGAGGTCGATCGGGGGCCAGGCGGCCTCGTGGTGGAGTGTCCAAGATGGCGCCCAGGATGGGCGCGCAGGCCGGTAGTGGGTCGGCCTACGGGGTCAACAGGTTCGAGTGTAGGGGTCCCTGCGGGGACGGTGGACGTGCAATGGTGGTGTGTGGTACTTGCGTGGCTGGTTCGGGCCTGGTTGGGCCGGGGGAGAGCGGCCCTTCATGTGGCCTGTCCAACATGCGTCCCCCCCAGCTGAAGGCGGGGAGAGTTACCCGTTCTCTTGGGGACTCTTCGCGTCGAGGCGGAAGAACCGGGACAGGCCATCTGCGTTGGCGTGATCGGGCCCAGGCCGATGTTCAACTGTGAAGTCCATCCCTTGTAGGGAGATGGACCAGCGTAGTAACTTCGGGTTTTCCCCCCGCATCTGCATCAGCCACTGCAGGGGTCGGTGGTCGGTCTGTACCCGAAAGGGTGTGCCAAAAAGGTAGGGCCGGAGCTTCTTGAGGGCCCATACCACCGCGAAGGCCTCCCTCTCTATGGTGCTCCAGCGTTGTTCCCGTGGTAGGAGTCGCCGGCTGATGAAGGCCACCGGCTGGTCATGGCCTTCGGTGTTCACTTGGGACAGGACTGCCCCAATGCCATGGTCGGAGGCATCCGTCTGGACGATGAACTCCCGGCTGTAGTCAGGGGCCTGGAGCACAGGGGCGGAGCACATGGCGGCTTTCAATTGTTCAAATGCAGCTTGACACTCTGGGGTCCAGTTGACTTTCTGGGGCTGATTTTTTGACGTGAGCTCTGTGAGGGGCCTCACGATAGTACCATAGTCTTTCACGAATCTTCGGTAATAGCCCGTGAGGCCCAGGAAGGCTCGTACCTCGGTCTGGGTAGTGGGGGGCTGCCAGGACTGGATGGCGGCAATTTTTAGCTGCAGAGGGGCCACCAGGCCGCTTCCCACCTGGTGCCCGAGGTAGGTTACAGACCCTTGCCCAATTTGACATTTGCTGGCCTTGATCGTGAGGCCAGCTTGCTGAAGGGCGTGCAGTACTGCTCGGAGGTGGTGGAGGTGCTCGGACCACTGGTTGCTGTATACAGCGATGTCGTCTAAGTAGGCGGCGCTGAATCCTTCGAGCCCCGCCAGGACCTGATTGACGAGCCGTTGGAATGTTGCTGGGGCATTCTTCATGCCGAAGGGCATGACTGTGAAATGGTAATGGCCATCGGGCGTGGAAAAGGCAGAACGTTCTTGTGCCCGGGGTGTGAGGCCGATTTGCCAGTAGCCCGCCGTCAGGTCGAAGATACTGAGGTAGCGGGCAGCTCCCATGCGGTCGATTAGTTCATCTGCCCGGGGGATGGGATGTGCGTCTGTCCTGGTGACCGCATTCAAGCCCCGGTAGTCGACGCAGAACCGGAGTTCTGGTGTGGTGCCGGGGGCAGCTGCTTTGGGGACCAGTACTACAGGGCTGGCCCAGGGGCTGTCTGAGGGCTCGATGACCCCGAGCGTGAGCATTTTGGCTACTTCCTCCTGGATGCAGGCCCGTACCCGATCTGGCACGCGGTAGGCCCGGTGGCGGATAGGGGGGCTGTCCCCCGTGTCCACATCGTGCGTACACCAGGAAGTGACCCCTGGGGTGAGGGAGAACAGGCTGGCGAATTGTGATAGGAGAACTTGGCACTCCTGGTGTTGCTCTCGGGTGAGGGCCTCTGAGAGTCGGACCCCATCTACGGAACCGTCTTTCTCCCGCGTTCGTAGGAGGTCCGGGAGGGGCTCGGAGTCCTCTTCAGCCCCATTGTCTGTGGCCATCAGGAGGCTGAGTTCTGTCCGTACAAAGTGCGGTTTCAGTCTGTTAGCGTGGAGGACCCGGAGGGGGTTCCGGGAAGATTCCAAGTCGATGAGATAGGTAGCCGGACCCTTGCGCTCGACCACCTTGAAGGGCCCTGTCCACTTGTCTTGTAGGGCGCAGGGTTCGGTGGGGGACATCACCCATACCTGTTGCCCAGGTTCAAACTCGATGGAGGAGGCATTCCGGTCATACCACCTTTTCATGTCCTCCTGACTGGCCTCTAGGTTGGCTTTTGCTAGTTCTCGGAATCGCCGGGTCTGGTTGCGGAGTGTTAGGAGGTAGCGGAACACATCTGGTGGGTTCTTTAGAGGGGGCATCTCCCAGCCTTCCTTAACTAGGCTGAGCGGCCCGCGCACGGGGTGTCCATACAGCAGTTCAAATGGGCTGAAGCCCAGGGACTTCTGGGGAACCTCTCGATATGCGAAGAGAAGGCACGGCAACAGTACATCCCACTGGCGACGGAGGGGCTCTTCCAACCCCCCGATCATCCCTTTGAGCGTGCGGTTGAACCGCTCAACGAGTCCGTTTCCTTGAGGGTGATAGGGGGTCGTGAACCGGTAGGTAACCCCGCACTGTTGCCAGAGAGATTTCATGTATTTCGAAATAAAGTTCGTGCCTCTGTCACTGACGACCTCCCGGGGGAAGCCCACCCGGGAGAAGATCCCCATCAGAGCCCGGCCGACTACCGGGGCTGTCACAGTCCGCAGGGGAACAGCCTCCGGGTAGCGGGTGGCGTGGTCCACTAGCACCAGGATGAATCGATGGCCTTGTTTTGTGCGCGGGTCCAGGGGCCCTACGATATCGATTCCGACCCTCTCGAACGGGGTGGTGACCACGGGAAAAGGTTGCAGGGGGGCTTTCAGTTTGCGGCCGCTCTTCCCACTGGCTTGGCACGTGGGGCAAGATCGGCAATGCTGGTGTACATTGTCCCTCATTTTGGGCCAGAAGAAGTGGGTCACCAGGCGGCTATAGGTTTTGTCTTGACCCAAGTGTCCTGCCAGGGGGACATCGTGGGCCAGGTTTAGCAGAAAGTCTCTAAAACGGAGGGGTACCACTAGGACTCGGCTGGCCCCCAGCTCCGCGATCCTTTGCTCACTGTACAGCAGATCATTGTCCCAGTAGACCCAGTGAGTTCCGGAGGTATCCCCTGCGCTTTGGGCTAGCGCTTGCTGGCGGAGTCCCTCGAGGGACGGACAGGTCCTTTGTTCTTGGCGAAATTGTTCTTGCGTGGGCCCCCCCTCTTGAGGCCACTGGTCGAGGTTAGCGAGGTCTGGAGGTTGAGCTGGTTCGGGGGGGACGTCACGGTCGGTGGTTTCGGCGGGGGCGACCGGAGGCGGTGGCGCCGGCCATTCGAGTTCCTCTGGGCGGGTGTTGGCACGGGCGGTCATGGACCGGGTGGTGACGCACGCCCAGTCCGGGACGCCCAGCATCCCCAGGTGCTCTTTTCGTTCGACTGCTGCCCATGGAGAGCTTTCCAGGTCATTACCCAGGAGGCAGTCTACGGGGGCATCATCTCGGACCGTCACCTTCAACATGCCGGAGACCCCTCCCCATTCGAAGGGGACGCAGGCCATCCGACACAGACTTTCTGAGTTATCGGCTGAACGTACAGGGCAGAGAATGTTTGGTAAGTATTGTTCGGGGGTCACCAGGTGACAGCGGACGGCTGTTACACTGGCCCCAGTGTCACGAAGGGCTTCCGCCCGGCGTCCATTGATGCCCACCCATTGGCTGTACTTCTGGGTATTAGCGGGTAGGGGGACCCGCGGGACCATGTCTCTCCCCCCTAGGCAGGCGAGAGCCATGGCGGCTGGCTCCCATTCTTGGTGTTCCTGTTCATATTCTTCTTGTTCCTCTGAGATCCGTTCCTCCCCCAGAGCAGCAGCGGCTACTTGGCGGGGTCTTGGGCTCTGGTACTGGGGGCAGTTTGGGTCGTTTGCATAGTGTCCGACTCGTTGACATCGATGGCAGGTAACATTGGCTCGAGGTCCCGGTCGCGCTGGGGTGCTGCCCCGGTTGGACGGGGGGGGTGGGGCTGATAGTGGGGGTGACCGGAGCGTTGCTTCTTCCGCGTCCTTGGCCTCCACCTCCTCGGGGACGGTGCTGACCATTGTTGTTCCGGTTCTGTTCGGAGGACCCATTTCGACTCACTCTGGTGATCTCCCACCGGTCAGCTTCGGCTGCGAGCTGCCGGGGATCCGTTAACTTGCTGTCGAGGAGGTGCTGGCGAAGTTCAATGAAGCAATTGTTCGACAGATGCTCCCATACCATAAGATTGAACAGTTGTTCGTAGGTTGTGACCTTGCTTCCTTTGATCCAGCCCTCGAAGGCTCGGCTAAAGTAATTGACATAGTCCACCCAAGTTGTACCTGGGATGCGGGTGCAGTCTCGGAACCTCTGACGGTACATCTCGGGTGTGAGGCCATAGCGGGTGAGGAGTGCCGCTTTCATATGGTCATAGGAGGTCATCTGCTGGTCCGGGAGTTGCAGCAGGGCGTCGCGGCCCTCATTGAGGAATCTCCCCCACAGACCGGCCCCCCAATCGCTTCTATCGATCCGGTGTGCAGTCATAGCGATTTCATAGGCCTTAAACCATTGCTGGATGTCGTCCTCTCGGAAGTATTCTCGAACGACATCCTTGGGGATGTGTACCTTCTTCTCTGTTGCCCCTGGAGTGTGGGGTTGCTCGGGCACCCCTGTTTCTTTATTCTGTTTGCGTAGGTCGATTTCAGCTAATTTCCGTTCATGTTCATATGCCAGTTTCTTTTCCTCGAGCTCCCTTTGTCTCTGTTTCTCCTCTCTTTCTTCTCGGAGACGCAGGTGCTCTAAGTTGATTTTCTGTTCGGCCAACTTTAGTTCAACGTCCATTTTGAGCCGGGCCATTTCCAGCTCGTGTAGTCGGGTTCTTTCTCGTTCCTGGATCTCGCCTGGCGAGAGACCCGTTCTTCGCTCTTCAGGGGCCATGGGGGTTTGTGCTGTGATGTCTTGATCGGGGGTTCCGGCAGCCCCGGTTTCTGCCCAAGATTCCAGGGCCTGCTTAAAGTCATCTTTGGTATTTAGTCCGGTGGTAGCGATACCTAATTCGATACAGAACTGTTTAAGTTCACGATGGCTGTACTCGCCCAATTTCTCCATCTGGAATTTCTCCGTTGATCCGCTTTCTTTAGTTGACATCGTGATTCGCCGTGGGGTGAGCTACTCTCTGTACGGTTTATGCGGTGATTCGGATCCCGTCGCTGGCCACCAATGTTAGACGGACCGGGAGGGTCGGCCGAGGATACGGGGAGAGGTCTCCGGGGAGAGCCGTCTCCAGTGAATCGTACAGACAAGTAACTTCCCCCCCACAGACGGACACCACACAATGATAAAGTTCAACGATACTTTATAGACAATTCTTCAAGTACGGTAGAATGGTACAAGGAGGTCTGGACTCAGGGGTCCCCTCTATTCTGGTCTCTGTTTGGGAAAAGGGTAGCGGGACAGTCTTGTTACCAAAACGATGGAAAATAGCTCTCAATCCTCGAGCTCGGTGGTGTAGATGAACGGGCCGCGGCGGAGCCAGCAGGTCCCGAGATGGATAAGGCAGACGACGGTCCGCGGCAGAGCCAGCAGGTCCCGATGAAGGTGGTGGTTACAAACGGTCCGCGGCTACGCCAGCAGGTCCCGACGATGATGAAGGATAGGGTGGTTCCCAAAGCCGCGGCAGCGCCAGCAGGCAAGACGAGGGTGCACAAGACAGAGCTACGGCAGCGCCAGTAGTCCGTCAAGGATGAGTTCTTCTTTGCGTCTCTCGACTCCAAGATACAACTACCGTCCTGCTCTGGAGCTGCCCCAGTTATAGGGCTGGTGTGCTTTGATGTCCGGACCCTCGCACTTGGAGGTCGGGAGGTCCGGGATGAGGGGGTTCAGACACCCAGCAGGGGGGTGGAGCCAGCGTCCGGGGAGGCGATGGGCGAGCGGCACTTGGCGGGTGAGAGCCATCGACACCTCCTGCTCCCATTGACTGACCAAGTAGCCCGCTCACCTCCTGGGTGGATGTTGGTGCCGGAATGTCTGAGGCCTGGCCAGGCCCAGGGTTGAGGTCGATCGGGGGCCAGGCGGCCTCGTGGTGGAGTGTCCAAGATGGCGCCCAGGATGGGCGCGCAGGCCGGTAGTGGGTCGGCCTACGGGGTCAACAGGTTCGAGTGTAGGGGTCCCTGCGGGGACGGTGGACGTGCAATGGTGGTGTGTGGTACTTGCGTGGCTGGTTCGGGCCTGGTTGGGCCGGGGGAGAGCGGCCCTTCATGTGGCCTGTCCAACAATGAGGTTGACATCGATAGCCACCGTGTCCAACTTCAAGGCCAAGGCTTCATACTGTTGGCCGATGGAAGACTGAATGCCAGCAATGGCGCCCATGACGTCTTGTAGTGTTAAGTCCGCCGACACTGCAGGATCGTCGACAACCTCCTCCCGGATCGTAGGTGTGCCACCAGGGGATCCTTTAGAAAGTGTATAGCGATCCATGACATTCGTCTGGGTAGAACCTCCACGGATGGTGGTCTTGACCTTCCGTTTCTCACCCTCAGGCTTGCCCGTCATGGCGGGTCGGGTGCCCCGAAGGGATGCTTGGGATCTGGTCCAAATGGCTCCTGAAAGTCACACACGGGAACACAGGAGGCAAAGTTGAGCCAAGTGGAGGCCACAGCCAAACAGTCGCCCGCCCGAAACTCAATGAGCTGGCATCTGGGCTCGTCCGATCAACAGACACACCGCATATATGAGGCAGTGCGCCGGAGAAAATAAACCGAAAGTGAAGTGAGGCTGTGGTCCGATCCCCGCGAGCCGTTGTTGTTGAATTACGACCCGGGCACTGCCACCACTGAAGGTCCAGGCTGCTCCATGGAGAAGGCCGCAAAGTTCAAGACGGCAAAGCTCGGGAACCCTGTGTCCGATTTCGACCCAAAAACCTGCTAGTACATCAGCCGGGTTGTGTCTTCAATGATCTTCCATTAAATCAGGATATTGTACAGGATAAATGCGGGAGGCAGCGAGGGTCTTCGGGAGCCCTGTGCTCACGCGGCCATCTCCGATGCGCGCGAAGCTCCTCCTTTTTTTTTCAGCCAATGTTGATTTTAATGACTAGAAAACTCATTCAGCAGGACCAAAATGTGCGAGTAAATGGTCTGCCTATATTCCACTGATCTCTATAAGTATGTGTTAACCACTATGGCATTTAGAAAGTTCAAATCTGAATCCTCATCTGATACCAAATCCGGGTTAAGAACAGGTAGCTAAACCTCCTGTTCTAAATGAAAGCTGAAATAACCTTGAGCATAAAAGTAGGATCCAAACAGAGAACTATCCTATCTTCAAAAATTCTCAGGTGATGTATCAATACAAAACATCCCCCATTTTGATTAATCTCCTCGCTGTATTTATTGCCACCAAGCAGCACAGATTCATATTAAGCATTTTTCTTCCATTGGCTTGTAGGAAGGTTTCTGTAAAGAAGCTAAGATCAAAAGAAAATTGCAAGGTGGATGTTAAACCTTCACTCTTGTTTTGAAGAAATAAAAGCATTAGAATAGATGGTTACAGGGATTCTAATATTATAATCTCAAAGTTGCCACTGACAAATTCTTGTCAAAACCTTCTTCGAAAATGCAAAATATTTTCTTTTAAAGAGAAAAATAAATAGCAAAGGAAAGCTCTATATTCACAAGCCCTGACCTAAGGTGTCTGCAAGTTGAAATGTTTATCCAAGGATGCATGGGGGGTAGGAATCATCCATTCACCCCCATCGGCATTAGAAGTACAGCAATAAATCAAGGTCTCCTCTGCCAATAGGGTAGAATGATAGCACCATTATTATGTATTTATTTTATTTTATTTTATTTTATTTATAAAGTTTTAAATAGCGCGAACAAGATCCCGAAGGATATCAGAGCGCTTTACAATATGTTGGAAGAGAGAGCAAAAATGAAATGTACACATATGTATAAAGTGAATTCACCAAAACACCTATAAGCCACTCCTATGGTAGACCTCGACAATCCTGGTGGCAGAGTGCTTTACCTCTGTTCTGTCTCTCTGAATCTTGGCAACATTCAGAGAATGAGAATTTCACAGGAAATGCTTTGGACAGACTCCGTGGCTTGGGACACAAAAGAGCATCCAGGCTCAATGCCAAAGGGTCTGCAAATCTGAAGAAACTCAGTGAAAAATGGGATTTCTGATAACATGTTGACCAATCTAGCCATCTATCCTCATAACTCTGAAGCATTGAATGACCTCTTGAAACTCCCTGAGATTAAGTGGGTATTCTTGGGAAGCTGGGAACTTTCTACTCAGACGATCTGCCTCTGTCAAAGAGCATATTTGAAATATTAGAGATCCAATATTTTGACCACATTCTAAATGATTAGTACCAGGAAATAATGTTCACCATGCTGTCTGTCTGCATTACTAAAGCATTGCCCTTCAATACATCTGCAAAGAACTGTAGAGATATACATCACCCGTATTTCCTTTCAGTTGGATGAGTGAGTTGGCTCACTCTTAAACCAGTGACCCTGAATTATCTTGGATATCAGTGTTGCTCCCCCACACCAGATTGTTGGCATCTGTTGTCAGAACTATTGGGATGGGTACAACATAATTTGTACCTGTCTTTAATATTGATGACATTATCTACAACGGAAGGTGATTCTGAATGTCCTGAGCCTTTGGAATCCTCGTTTTGAAATCCTCTGGTTGAGGAGACCAATGTGAGTTACTACTTGTCCCAGTTGTACCGGAGCCCCTACAGTTATGGATAGAGTTGCTGCATAAAAAGAACCAGAAATAATTAATCCTATTCCAAGGAACTAGAACAAATGTGTGTGTTCTTTAAACATGTTCTCTATTATCTCCCACTAGACTTCAGTCTAGCTTTGTCCTTCACTTACAGCTGCTCTAGACAAAGCAATATTCAGCTTCTTCTCGACTCTGTGAGAAACACATTGCCTAGATCTGTCCTGAACCAGGCCCCCATGTAACATCAACTCTGTAACATTAGATTTTGACAGTTGAAGAAATTGATCAGGAGTTCCTTATTGCGAAGTGTTTCATCACTGTTTTCAAATCTTTCAAATTCTGGTCAAATGTTGAGGCCTGAATCAGCAAATCATCCAGCTAAGGATACATTTGCATAGACCTGTTGTGAAGATGGATGATCACCAGAGCTACAACTTTAGTGAAAACTCTTGTTGCTGATTTGTGACAGGAAGGCAGCAGACTTCCCCACAGCGAATATAAGAAGCATTTGATGAGAGTTTATGATGGGAATATGCAGCTATGTATCTTGAAGATCTTCTTTTGATCAGAAGTCTCCCTTCAGTGTTAATGATATTAGATGTTAAAGGGTATTCATCTTGTAATGGGTAGTCTGAATGAGTTTGTACATCAGTTTGTGGTCTATAACTATCCTGTACTCCCCTCAACGATATACTCACTAAGAAAACCATCACATACCACCATAAACCTCTCTCATATTTATGGAACAGGCAGGATTGCTTTCTTCAACACCAGAGTAATGATGATGTTTTGCAAAGCTTTCCTCACTTGAAGTTCTCCAGTGGATGAGGGGTTTTGGTGAATTTAGAATTTGGAAGGATTTGTACAAACATCTTTAGCATAACTCTTTGAAACAATCTCCAGGGCCCATTTATTTGCAATCAACTCTTTCCAACAATGTCAAAGTTGAGTCAAACTTACCCTGACTACATCTGAGTACTTCCGTATGGGTATAGTCAGGAACAATTCTTCTGATGCTGTTTGTTCCTTGTGTCAAAGTGACAGGTATCACTATTCTGAAAACTCTCTATGAGATCTATTCAAAGAAAATTCTTCCAATGATTTTCTTTGAAGTACATTTTCCCTTTTCTAAAAGACCTTAAAGGCGGAGTGCATTTCTGATTTTTAAAATATGTTTGTGTAAAAGACACTAGATCTTCTCCTAAAAGACTTGCTTTCTGAAAAAGCAATTTTTCTGTTGTGCCTTCACTTTTCAACCTCAGTTGCAAATGATGTCAAGCTGCTGCAACCCCACTGGACACCAACCTCTTTAGTTATCAAATGCAATGGCAGAAAAAAACGTAGCCTTATCTCGAAAGGTGGCTTTGGTCGGCTCTGCGTTCGTCGTTGGCATCGTGGTCGCCGGGATGATGTCGCAGTAGCTACTTAGGCGTCGCCCTCATGCGCTGACATCAGTTATTTCTTTTTCCGCGCCAGCCAGCGCAGATCCGGAGAGAGCGGTAACTCCAGTCACTTTTTGACTGACTTGTGGATGACTTTTGTTAACCCCGTTCTGAGTCTTTGACTCCTGATGCACGAGGAATGCCCGGTTTCAAGGCCTGCGGCTCCTGTAGCCGACTGATGTCGTGACGGATCCGCACCACGTGTGCCTGATTTGCCTGGAGCGCGACCGCGACCACGACCCCAAGTCGTGCTCTGACTGCCGGACCATGAACCCGAAGTCTTTGCGGGCGCGGTCCCGAACGCTTCTCGAGGCCCGGCAGTTGGCTCCACGCCGTTTGAGGTCCGGGTTGTTTGGGAGGTCGAGGGACTGGTCGCGAAGCCACAACCACCAGTTTTCTTCCAAGTCTTCGCACCCCTCAGGTAAGTCGAAGCACAAGAAGAAGTCGAAGAAGCATTGTCGCTTATCGACTTCTCCTCGTCGGTCGGCCAACGTGACGAGGGATACAGGTGGTGCCCCACCCGTAGCTCCGCGTTCAGAGCCCGAAGGGTTGATTCCCAGTTTCCCTCTCTTCTTGGGACCCAGAGTGACCCCTGCCCAGCTTCGCCAATTTTATAAAGTGACGCATGCCATCTTTGGGCAGTCTGACTCCCCGGGCACACCTTCGGGCCCTGCAGACTCGACTGGGGCCCCTGGGGCTTCAACGCTGGTGGCTCCGGCCCCGGCACCGCAGGGTCCCCTGGATTCAGGCCTGGATCCGGTTCGGCGTAGGTCTACCTGATTACACCTCCCCCGGTGATGAGTCTACCGGCACCACATCCAGCCAATGCGCTGGCTGGGGATGCGGCTTTTGTCCCCAACCAGCGTCGACCTGGGCCTCCACCTCTATGTAGACACGGAGCCAGACGGGCGTCTACTGACCCGGATCCGGCGCCAACGGGTACTTTTGTGCCCTTGTTCTACCCTGGCGCTTTTAGACCAGACTGGCAGCCACAGGAGGGTGAGGAGGACAAGGAGGGTTCTGGAGACCCTTTAACTAACCAATTGGGTTATGAACCAGACTGGAGAGATGAACAAGGGGAAGCCAGTGGTCCTGATACCTCACCAGACCTTGGCATGTTGTCTCCTCCTACCGTGGCTACGGAGGAGGGAGCGTCTTACACCGTAGTGTTGAATAGCTATTATCAAAAATGGGGTTACCCTGTAAAGTCAAAGGACCTGTGTATCATATGGTACAGAAGAACAATGGTCCCAGACTATTGTAATTTCAAACAGTTTTAGGCACAAAACGTCAGAGGCACAGAAAAAGAAGAAGGCTACTCCAAAAATAGATTGGACTGATAACATGAGTTTATTCAGTCACCCAAAGAAATATTTGAACGGTTAGTTATTTCATTATTCAGTGTTTTCACGGTTATCATCAGTGAGAGAGAACACAGTATGTGGAAAGATAGTGCTCATGTGGAAGGAGAAAGAAAAAAACAGCAGAAAAAGGATTTTCATCTGGAAACTCAAATATTTAGAACAACAGGAAGGGGACTTGTATTCATTATAGACAGTCTACCTTGTGGTATCACAGCCTACCCCTATAAGTACATTTGTGTACAAAAACAATATTTGAACTGTTAAATTCACAGTGTTACTCCATTGGTAGGTCAGAGAGAAGGGGGCAGAGAATAGGGTGTAGGCCTATAAAGATGCGTTGACGTTTCGACCCTATAGCCTAAAGGTTGTTAGAGTCCTCAGCAGCGGGTCTTCTTCAGGACAGGTGTGGTGGGGTATCTGAAAATAACCGGGATAAGAGTCAGGTGGCTAGACCAAAACACGAAGTAGTGCCTCAACATGTGGTTAAACTAATATGCTCACCAGGTTACGAAGTTAGGTGACAAGGGCTAAGGCCTCAAGGTATAGTGGTTAACGTGTCCTATAGATCCATCAGGAACAAAAGGGAGCATGTCCCAACACTAGAAACAAAAATACAATAAGTGATGTGGGCGAGGGGCGGGGGGACGCACAAAAAGTATGTACAAGCACCCAGGAAGATGTACTGACTCACCCGCTCTGTATGGATGCGGCATGCTGAATATTAGTTTGAAGCTGTCCTTAGATCAGAATCATGAAGTACGTGGTTATGTTGGGGATAAAAAAGCTGTGTCAGTACCGAGCGTGGCACACAGACTCCAAATAGGCTAGAGAGAGCACACAACAAGGTAAAACATATGGCCCATGGTATATTACCTCGTGGCAGAAGCTCAGTCAGTCGTATTGGTGATTCCTAACCGCGCACCGTGGCAGACGTGGTGGACCATGCCAGGTGGCATATGCATGCTCTGCAGTGGGACCTGAAGTTCCAGTGGGCTCAACATCAGGGGAACTTGTCTGATTGCGTCCAGAACTCGGAGGGCACTGCACACCAATTGCAGTGGTGGCTAACAAACTAGGATTGGGTCAACGGCAGATCCGTCTCCCTTCCCCAATCAGAGTTCACAGTGGTGACCGGTGCATCACTTCTGGGATGGGGCCGTCACATGGGTGAGGCGGAGAGCAGAGGCCTCTGGTCTCTGGCAGATTCCGGGCTCCACATCAACCTTCTGGAGCTTCAGGCTTGCACTGAAAGCATTCCTTCCCTCTGTCCGGGCAAGAGTAGGTCAGGTGTTCACGGACAGCACCACCGCCATGTGGGACTGCAACAACCAGGGCAGGGTGGGGTCGTGGATTCTATGTAAAGAGGCTCTCCGTCTCTGGACATGGCTGGAACAACAGGGCATATCCCTGGTGGTTCAACACCTGGCAGGTTCCCTGAACACCAGGGCGGATGAACTACGCCGCAGGTGCATGATGGATCACAAATGGAGTCTTCATTTGGAGATGGCGCAAGGTCTCTTACAGCAGTGAGGAGAGCCTTGGTTGCATCTATTCACTTTTCGTCGCGAGTGGAGTTGCGGCCTTCTATACGCCTTTCTCGCTATACCACTTTTGCCCAGGGTGCTGAAGAAGATCAAGCACAACCGGGCCCAAATCATTCCAGTGGCTCCGGATTGGGCATGAAGTCTGGTATCCCGAGCTGCTACACATGGCCATTGATCCTCCGATCAGACAGCCTCTTTGGGAGGATCTTCTGTCGCAGCAGCAGGGAACAATCCTCCACCCGAACCTGTCCAGCCTCCGCCTCCTTGAGTGGAGATTGAGCGGCGGCAGTTGATGTAGTTTGACCTTCCTCTCGAAGTCTGTGATGTTAACTTGGCAGCCAGGCGTCCCTCCACTAAGACGGTGTACACTGTAGATGGATCAAATTGGTGGCATGGTGCGCAGCAAAGGCTGTGGACCCCCTTTCTGCCCCTCTTTTTGAGGTTCTCTTGTTCCTTCTTTCTTTGGCCCAGCAGTGCTCTGCTCTGGGCACTCTTAAGGGATACCTCTCGGCCATTTCAGCCTTTCTTAGGCTTCCTGATCAGCCTTCTCTTTTCAAGTCCCCTGTTGTAAATCGCTTCCTCAAGGGCATTACTCAACTTTTTCCTCCTGTTCCCTTCGTAATGTCTCAGTGAGACTTGAACTTGATTCTGACTTACCTTACGTGTGCTCCCTTTGAACCACATCATAACTGTCCTATTCGACTTCTTACCTTAAAGACTGCTTTTCTGGTTGCCATCACCTCTGCTCGAAAGGTGAGTGAGCTCCAGGCTCTTTCTTCAAAACCTCCTTTCCTAGCTGTTTATCCAGATAAGGTTGTACTAAGAACCAGACCTTCCTTTCTTCCCAAGATGGTTACTTCTTTCCACATTGGCCAAACCATCACTTTGCCCACCTTCTTTCCGCCTCCGCGTCCTTCAAAAGAAGAAGAGAGGCTCCACCATCTGGATCCAAAACGGGCGCTTTCCTTTTATTTGGATCGCACCAAGCAATTCCGGGTGGATGACCAGCTCTTTGTCAGCTACGTGGGCCCAAAAAAGGTTGAGCCGCACACATCTCTAGGTGGGGGTTGTTTTGTCTATTAAAGCTTGCTATTCCTTAGCAAAGAAGGAGCCTCCAGTGCGGCTGCGTGCCCATTCCACCAGGGCGATGGCAGCTACTACTGCTTTGGGACACTGACATCTGTCAGACAGATACGTGGGCATCTCGGCACACGTTCACCAAACACTACTGCCTGGACAGCCAGGTCCAGAGAGACGTTTTTTTGGGCTGTTCTGTTCTCCAGGACTTTCTGGTGTGAACTTGGTTCGCAGACCCACCTCAGTGATTGGTATTGCCTTGGTATCTCTTCTAAGATAAGGAATCTATAACTAAGGGTCTCTTTCAGCTGAACAAGTTACTTTCCCTCTGTAACAATATGTCTGTAGGAGACATAGATTAGTTATAGATTCCTTACCGCCCTACCCATCCTCCCCGTTCTGCGAACTGACTTCTCCGGATCCAGTCAGACGCCTGGGGGTAATTGTAAGGTAAGGAATCTATAACTAATCTATCTCTTACAGATATATTGTTACCAAAGGTTAGTAACTTGTTCTTATAGTTAAGAAAACGTATTTACCCTGTCAAGTTTAAAGTACACAAAATTTAAAAATTCCTAAAATTATGGTTATAACTTTTATTTACAATTTATCCACCACCTTCAAATTATATGATAAGTAACGAACTTCATTACTCTTTTCAGCTCACTAACCAGACAGCACTAACTATAATTCACCACTTTACCATGCACTGTATTGTGACAGATAATGTGATTTCAGAAGTTATGTGTTGTTATGAATCCATTCAACCCTACAGTTATCACAGACCCTGCTACACCGAAAGCAGAAGAACAACAAGCACTGATTGCACCTAAGGAAATAGCAAAACTAATAAAACCGATGAAGGCCAACTGGGCGCAGGGCCCAAACGGGCTCCCTGCCGGGATCTTTCAATACTCCGCAGAGGGCTGGGCAGTGCTATTAACACCGCTATTCAACACCACGTACATATTAGGCAAGACACCTGCATCTTGGAGAGGCTCAATAATATGCCCGGTCCACAAAAAAGGAGACTTCCAAAATCCAAGCAACTATCGCCTAATAGCTATGTTAGATCTGGAAGCAAAGGCATACACCCGAATCCTCCTGGAAAAATTGGAATCTTGTACAGAAGAAAATGAATGACTTCCCTATTTTCAAACATGCTTTCGTGGAAGAGCTGCTACAACTGACAACATAATGGCTTTATCTGACCTTTGCTATCAATCAACCTCTACTCTTCTGCTGCTTCGTTGATCTAACCGCAGCTTTCAATAAAGTTGCCAGAACAATCCTCTGGAAGAAACTAGCAAACTGGGGCATTCCATTTTCACTTCGAACGGCAGTAATGTCCCTCTACTCGGAAACCTGGCTACGGGTGAAAACAGGCCCTACATCTCTCTCAGCCAAAATCTGTATGTCCGGGGGTCTGAAACAAGGTTGCGTGCTCGCTCCCCTACTCTTTAACCTGTATACAGCGGACCTGGGAAAAGCTCTCTCCAACAGCTGCCTGGCCCCTCCCTGACTGGGCTACCGACCTCTACACATTCTTTAATCCTCGGATGACATTGTCATCATGGATCAAACTAAAGTGGGTTTGCAATGTGCCTTGACCAGCCTACACGAGTACAGTGCAACTAACCACCTCATCTTCAATTCAGGCAAGACCAAGATCCTTGTACTTGGGTGGCAAAAGGACAAAAAACAAACCACATGCACCATAGGTTTTAGGACAATCAACGCAGTGCAGAAATACAAGAATCTGTGGCTCTGATTCACTGAAACCACAAAAAAGAACTGTTTATGAAAGCGACGGCCATAACGTACGAGTTACTTACCTTCGGTAACGATGTATCTGGTCGAGACGATTCTAGCCGCAGATTCCTTAACGTAGAATTATCCCCAGGCATCAGACTGGATCCGGGAAACTTTTCTGCCACAGCAAGCCTGCGCGCCGGGTGGTCGAGATCACGTGACTCCGCTCTGACGTAGTCCGCGATGTCAGCGAGGATACATAAGTCCCACCCGGGCGCGCCTCCGTCAGTTTTCTTCTGAGAACTTTTCCATGCCACAACGCGGAGCCATCACAAACAAAACTGTGAGAATACTGGAACAGTGTGCGAAAACCCGGCTAACAGAAGGGAAAGAAACGCATGGGGAGGAATAGCACCATCCAGAATAGTGCCAGGTACTAAGGCACCAAATCACGGAATGAAAGAACAGAGCGCTGCTACCAAAAGCAAGCCTATAGACAAATACAACAGTCTCCTCGAGGGCAGGAAGCATATGAAAGAATGCGCAACAGACGAAGAAGTCTGCAACCACCGCCCAAAACAAAGAAGGGTTCCAGGGCCAGAACGGAAGAGCAACGACAATGCACCCCCAGACAACACTAGCAGAAAGGATCTCCTAAAAGGAACTGAGGGTCGAGACCCAGCCATGGGACCTCAACCCCAAGGACTGCGAGAGTCAGAAGTGCAAGCCACACAAGGAAGCAGAGCACGAGCGAAACCCACATTGGAAACCAAGGTGCAGGGGCGCAGAAGTACCCAGGAATTCATCACCCAATCACCAGCAGGGGGAATTAATGGAGCAACAACAAGGCGAGCATACCCCTAGAAAGGGAGTAAGAAAGGGGCACTCGCAGAGGACAGTCACCCTGAGGCAGGCCAGTGCAGAAGACCAAGAAGGGTCCTCTCAGAAACGGGGAGGAAGGATGGTCGTGAAGGAATCTGCGGCTAGAATCGTCTCTACCAGATACATCGTTACCGAAGGTAAGTAACTTGTACATCTGATATTGACTACTAGCCGCAGATTCCTTAACTTAGAATAGATACCCTAGCCATACCCAAAGGGGAGGAGGGTCTGCGAGAGAACCCCCTCAGCATGGAAGAAAACAGGGCCCCACAGGGGATGAGTTATAGGGACAGGGAGAAACCCTGGCAGAAGAGGACCTCACCAGCTCAAAGGAACACAGAGCCCCACAGGGGATGCGTTAAGGAGAGGACATGAGAGGGGTGGCCCAACCACCACCAAGCAAAGAAAGCAAGACACGACAAAGGGCGAACAGTACACACCAAGCCCTGCCAAGGCACCAGGAACTCCCGCCCGAAGCCCAGAGGAATAGAAAACGGCACAGGAATACCGAAAAAGAAGAATCACCCCAAGACTCCGAGGAGAAGAGCGAGAATGGAGGCAAAGCCGTCCACTGGAACACACACAGTGAAAGGGACAGTTGAACTTGACACGACCTGAAGTTAACAGGCAAGGCAGGAATGATGCTTCAGGTAACAAGGCAGACGTGAGAAGAAAGGTGTAGTCTGGAAAACAGCCCCAGCGAAAACAAAGGTAGGAGCACTAGGACTAGGACCAACGTCAAGGTCCCCAGTCGAAGACCAGCAGAGCAATAGGTGCATCTGACTGCAGACAAGCGCCCAAGCTGAGCGCCAGACCACACCGAGCTCCAAACAAGGGCAAGGGCCAGGGAAATCTTGAACGACCCCAAGAAGGGGACCGTTCCGGACAGAAACCCACCCAGGAAAAAGGTGGGACCAGACGGAAGATAAGAGGAGCAACAAGTAGGACAGACCCAGCCATCAACACAGGAAATCATCCCCCCTGGAACACCAGACAGAGGACCAGGCTGAAATAGCGGACATGAGGGGGAAACACCGCAGCACAACACGAAAGATGGCGTACCAAGACCGTCAGTCTATACCTAGAAAGACAGAACTGAAGCAGCACCTGCTACGCCCAGGCAATGATCAAGAAACCGCACCAGCGGAATACAACAACACCAGGAAAGGCAAGAACCCGGAAAGGAGAGTCCACACCCTCCCAGCGAAAGACAGAGCTATGCAATGGCGACAAGTACCCCACATGGGGTATGACACGTCCCAAGAAAAGTATGGCAACTACTCTTAGGGAAGAAATTCCACATCAGAGAACAAAACTATAAACCCGTGGCAGAAACCACAGAAGGCTTAGAAAGCATCCAAAAAGTATACTCTTGCCAAAAAAGTGTGGGGGGAGGCTGAACCAGCAGCTAACTGAAGAAGTGGGCCAACCAAGGGACCCTAAGGACACAGCAACCCACATGGAACGGTCACACCAACCCCAAACTCCAGGAGCAAGTGGAATAACGCCTCCCACCAAGACCCGGAGGTTCAACAAACCAACCTACTGAGGAGGAGGCGGAGGAGGAGGAGGACTGAGGCCCGCAAGAAGACACTGAATGGCGGAGTCTGCATCAGTATTAAACAGAAGGACCCCGTCAAAGGGCAGATCAACCAGACGCTCTCTAATATTTTTGGAAAAAATGGCATCACGTAGCCAAGCATGGCGACAGAGAGCTACAGAGGTGACCATAGCACAGCCGAAAGCATCGGCAACATCCAAGGCTGCACAAAGAATAAACGCGGCCAATTCCCTACCATCCAAAACATGGCCCCCACAGATCAGCATGGGCACCCTCATGGGAGATGTGAGAAAGAAGAGACTCAACTGAGTCCCACAGGCTGGAAGTAGCCCTGGTCAACACACACAAAGTGTTAAGCGCCCGCAAGGCAGCGCTGGAAGAAGCAAAGACATTACGCCCTCATGAATCCAACCACCGAGCCTCCTGAGACGGAGGAAACAACACCACAGGCAAACCCGGAAAGGCATTCCGCAGAAGAGAGCCTTGAGTAGAAAGATGGAAGGAAAGACAGTCAGGGTCGTGCGGAGTGGAACGGTGGCGATGCAGGAGCGCCTGAGGCACCGGAACGCCCGTGGCAGGACGCCCCCAAGCTCCCATAAGAGAATTGTGGAGTGACGCTTCCAAAGAAAGGAACAACTCCTGTCCCCCAGAGCCCTGGTGGAGAACTTCCAAAATGTTGTCCGTGGAAAACTGATTGACAGGTTCACCCATCCGCAGAATACCAGCGGCTGTGGAAATAGCCCGCACAAAGGCAACACAGGGTGGTGCGGAGGAGAAAGTAATTCCTCCGTGGGCGACGGCTGCAGACTGAGCCATCCATCCCCAAGTCCAGGGGGGGGTCAGCCAGCCCCGGAATAGTGGAGGATCCACAGATGAAAGGGGAACCTGAGGGGCCTCAAAGGAAGGTGGAGAGGCCAGTGGAAAAGCCAGCTGCGAGCCACAGAGGAAGGGTTCGAGGATTTAGGCCGTGGAGACGGCGAGGAGCCTTCCCTGGAAGATGCAGGTGAAAAGGCAACAATACGGCACCCTGTCTCCAGAGAGGAACACACCAACAGATGACAGACCTCTGGAGAAGAAGGGACCTCAGGAGATGAATCCAGAACCTGATGCCGGGGCGGCTCCGTGGAATCCTCCACCGGCCCCTGATCGATGTTGATATGCGCCGGAGCGTGCACTCATGGCGCCTGCTCGAGGTCTGCCACCGCGTGCTCTCCAGGAGAATGTGGCGGGGTCGGTGCCGGAATGGCGAAGGAGCGACGCCGAAAAGGCACCTGCTCCACTTCAGATGGAGCAGCCACCCGTGCCAAGGAACGAGAGGGACTCGGGAAAGCGCCCCAGGTCCCGGCATCCACCCGTGATTCTACTGCAGCCAGGGAGGTAGACTCCCAGTGCCAAAATGGCTGCTCAGAGGACCAAGAGGGACTCGGGGGCAAGCCTGTATTCCCAGCGATCTCCTGCAACTCACACAGGGAGCCCCTTAGGGATTTGCGGTGAGGCAGGGACGCAAGGCGCTGAAGAGGGGAGCCCCAAAGGACAGCACCTTGACAACATCACCCTCCTATGACCTGAAGCCAAAATTTACGGTGCGGGGGTCGGAGCCGCCAGCGACTCCGCGCGAAGCAAGGGACCCGCGGACGTTTCAGGAGGTCAAGGAAGGGCCAAAGAAGCCTGCAGAGCCGTAGCGTAGGCTGTCATTTGGGCCCTAGTCGCACCTGCGCCGATAAATGGCGGGTAGGAGGGCGACAAGCGGGGGGCATGTCCCGAGGGGAGTTGGCACCCTGTGCGGAAGAAGGACAGGGCCTCGGAGACAAACTGAAGGACCTACCAGCCATTGAGCCAAGCCATTGGGGTTGTGGCGATAGACGATGTCGCAGACAAAACCGGCGCTCTGTGCTTCCGAGGTAGGGGATGGACGCCTGGATGACACCGACCTGGACAAGCGCACCAACAGCAACTTCATCCGGCGCTCCCGCTGTGCTTTAGGCTTAAGGTGCTGGCAGGCGTCACAGTCCTCCGAGTCGTGGTGCTCACCTAGGCACCACATGCAAATCAGATGAGGGTCTGTTGCCAACATGGGACGTGCACAGGAGGCACACGTCTTGAAGCCAGAAGGCATTCGCACACTGTTCCACTAACACCAAAGCGTGAAAAAGAAGAGAAGGACTGAAAACAGGCCAGGACACAATCCGGATCCGTGTTGCACGCGGAAAAGAGAAAAAACTGAGGTAGGCGCGCCGGGGTGGGACTTATGAATCCTCGCTGACGTCACGGACGCGGACGCCTTCAGGGCGGAGTCACGTGGTGCCGTCGCCCAGGCGCGCAGGGATGCTGTGGCAGAAAAGTTTTCCGGATCCAGTCTCACACCTGGGGATAATTCTATGATAAGGAATCTGCGGCTAATAGTCTCTATCAGATCTATGGTATAATAAAATTCAACAACAAGCTAAAAAATCCCTCAGCAGAGAGTATTAGAAAAGTCATCCAAGCCTCTCTTCTCGCAGCACTCTCTTATGGGCATCACGTGTTCCTGTGCGCTTGCTTGGAAATTCTGGAGGGCGCTCAGTGCTTGGGCCCCAAAACCATTTAAACTCCCAAAATATCTCTCCAGGGTGAGACTCAGGCTGGAGCTCCGACTGGTCAAACAAACACTAACCCTCAAGGCTGACTTTCTTAAATACTACATTAGAATTTTGAAATCCCCGGAGAATCTTTAAAGAGCTGCCTCAGAGACACATTTGAAATAACTGGCTCCCCGTGGAACACGCAGCTCAAGAGAGCCCTGGCCTTCACTGAAATAAATAAATCCGCACTTTCTCTGCCTTGCATCTCATATGCTACTTGGAAAAATCTCATTAACAAACAAGTTCAATTAGCCTAGTTCTCGCAAGACCAGGCAACATTAAAAGCATTACATTTCTTGCCTCTGCTGAACGCCTCATATTTGGCCATCAAACCTCAGCCTTACCTCTTCCCTTGCTGAACCCCAAAATTGGAAGAGAAATCATGAACATGCGCCTCTTAGCACTGCCAATACCCGATTGCAGCTGGGCCTGGGCAAACCAAAATATTTAAGGAGCATGTCGACTGTGTGACTACAAACGAGAATCATGGCTACACCGTCAATGCTGTTGCCCGGCCTTTGTAAACAAAAGGAGAATCCTACTTAGGGAACTATACCGGAGTGAAAAAGCAAGGGCTTGCCTTGAAGCCTCAGCAATATGTTTCACACAAAAGAAACCCCACATCCTGGCTCGTAGTGGTAGATTTGTGCAATCCATCAGGGACGCTCTCTAGCCCCTCATTGGCCCTAGACCTCGCCCTTGCAAAGTACAAAAGCTGATCCCAGATTACTTTAAAACAAAAAAATAATCAAAAAAGACAATGAAAAGGATGCACATCCAGCCATGGATGCAGCAATTGGAAGCAGAGACCTCAAACCATCTAACTCAAATAGAAGTCTGTGCTAAACTGGTATGAAATTGCATTGCACATGCACAAGCAATTTATAAATAAACGAGGGCCAACGTCAGTAAATGTGGTGTTAGAGGAGAACAGAAATGAAGGAAGATTTGGACAATCGACGAGCCAGATGGGTGTCATCCGCCACAAAGGCCAAAAACAGAGCAACAGTTAAAAATTAATTTGAGAACAAGCCCCTGGGTCACATGACGGCACACAACATTTGCACCATAACCTTCCAAAATCTGTTATAATCTCCTATAAAGCTGCAAAGCACAAGCACCTTACAAGAGCACTAGTACCCACGAGGAGAACGAAAAGGAAACAAGATCTGGAAAATCAAAGAGCCATATGGGTGACACTGCCTCATGGGACCGGTTGCAGTGAAATAAGAGAGACAAACAATTGCGCCTTATATAAACTCGTCATCTTCATAAACAATGGTTCCTTTTTAATTGTAATTTATCGTAATGCAAAGGTTTTAATTAACTTATGCAAATGAATGTCAACTTTCAGTGCCCTGTCCCCACTCAAAGGGCCAATTACCCCCTATTGATTGTCTGAAACTAGGGCTGGGAAGAAAGGCCCTCTGTGCACTTCGAAGACCCTTCTTTGAAGTCACCCTCACTTCAAAGGCACACCTGGGTAGAAGTACTGGGTCTCTGATCCCACCAAATAAGACACTTCTGGACCTACAACTAGATTCTGTCAGAAGTACTGCTATGCTGCATCAAGGACTGACACTCTGCTGGACTACTGACATGGAAAGAGCGCTTTTCTGTTGTGCTGCCCTGCTTCCTGCTGCTGCTTGCTCTCTTGTTGTTGGGACTCCGAGAAATCAGTCACTACCCCTTCTCTTGTGCTTGGTTCACTGGAATTGGACCCAGATACTAGCTTCGGAGGTACCAATGCATCCCCTGATGGCTTGAGCAGAAATTGATGCATTGTTCCTGTGATAGGAGCAGAAGCCGGTGCATCGCAGCAGAAACACTACAGTTCCTGCAGATGAGGACACACGGAACTGCGCATTGCCGGTGCAGCAGTCTATAGAGATCAACACTTCCTTTGACTGTGTGGAGAAACCAGGCACAACGCACTTGGAACCAACTCAACTCGGCTTCAGCACTTCGTCTATGGAACTGACGCATTACCGCCGCTGGAGGATCGACACTAGCGAATCGCTCGACGTAACGCTTGACTGTGCCCCGCATCTCGCTGTTACGACCCGGATAAGGTACTTTGTTCACAGATCTGCTTGGGGCCTGTAGCCGGCATGCACTCCTTTCTGTGTAGCCTGATCTTTGGTCTTTGCCCTGGTCCAGCACAACCGGATAACCCCCATAAGCAATTATTGCATCTAAGCACTAGAAACACTTTTACTCTTTAAAAATTCATAACTCATCTTCTACGTATTGGATTTTTGCCATTTTGGTCTTGATTAATTTATACAATTATTTTATATTTTTCTAAACCATTGCGGAGTGTTTTGTGTTGTTTTCATTGTGTTACTGTGTGTGGATATGTGTGTTGAAAAAATACTTTTCACATTGCCTCTTCAGATAAGCCTGACTGCTCTGTGCCAAGCTACCATAGGGTGAGCACAGGTTATCTTTTAGTGTGTATCTGACTCACCCTGACTAGAATGGGGGTCTCTACCTGGACATGGTGTGTACCTCTGCCAACTAGAGACCCTATTTCTGCAGTATAGTGGCATGGAGTACACTGGAATGGGGTCGTCTAGAGTGAAATAAAGTATCATAGTGTGGAGTAGTGTGTCATAGACTATAGTGGCGTGGAGTGCAGTAGAGTAGAGTTGCGTAGCATACATTTTAGTAATGTGTCATAAATTGGAGTACCGTGTTGTACAGTAGAGTGTAGTGGGGTGTTGTGCAGTATTGGGAAGTGATGTAGACTACAGTAGAGTAGAGTGGTATACAGTCTAGTTGATTTTTGTAGAGTAGAGTGGTGTACAGCACAGTGTTGCAGAGTGTGGTATATTGGATTGGCATACAGTGTTTTAGATTGCAATGGCATTCAGTGACGTAGAGTGGAGTGGTGTAGAGTAGAGTACCTTGTCTTTGTGGGTGCAGTGGCATAAAAAGAGTTGCGTACAATGTCATATAGTGGACTAGAGTATCATAGAGTGTTGTACAATGGCATACGCTATAGTACAGTGTTGTACAGTGGGGTGAAGGAGTATTGCCTGGAGTAAAGTGTCAGAAAGTTGCATACAGTGTAGTAGAGTGTTGTAGAGTCGAGTTGCCGTACCATAGTGTGAGAAACTGTGACGCTTCATAGAGTGGATTGTTGTTTAGTAGCATAGAGTGAGGTAAAGTCTTGTACAGGGGAGTAGAGTTGAGTGGAATGGTGTAATGCAGTGAGGTGTAAAGTCAAAGAGTGTATTGGTGTGTTGGAGTGGCATAGAGTGGCGTGTACTGGTGTAGCATAGGTAGTTAACTGATATAAATTAAAGTGGTGTCTCGTACAGTATAGTTGAATGCTGTGCTGTATAGAAAAGTATTGTATAGTCGAACAGAGTGTTGTACATTAAAGTGTACGGGCGTAGAGTGGGATATAGAGTTGGACAGTGGAGTGTACGGGGTTTGAGTGGAGTAGAATGTCATAGAGTGCCATGAAGTATGGAATACTTTTATAGAGTGGAGGAGAGTGTCATACCATGGAGCGGTGTTGAATGGAGTGACATACACTGTATTGGCGTAGAGTGGATTACCATAAAGTGGCGAAGCATACAGTGGACTAAAGTGGAATACTGTACAGTGGAGTTTAAAAAAGTGGAGTGGCATAGAGTGGAGTAGCGTTGAATGGAGTGGTGTACAGTGGAGTGGTGTACAATGGAGTGAGGTCTGGTGGATTATCGTAGAGTGGGGTGGCATACATTGAAATGCCATAGTGTACAATCGAGGAAACTTGGGTTGTTTGGGGAATCTCGCCACTCCTTGTGAGGGAGCGAAGGGTATTTCTTGGTCCCTCCTTCATTCTATAGTGCTGGGCAGAGGCTATTAACTCGTTGGGTATCAGCTACTTAACGCCTCCCTCTCTTCATTTACTGTGCCAAAAAAATGGAAACAGGCAAAAATTGTAACACTTCTAAAAAAAAAACAGGCAGACAATTATAGACTGATCTCTCTCCTCCCACCTTTTTCAAAAGTGTTGGAGAAACATGTTAACCAATAGATATCCTCTAAACTAGAAAGCAATAACCTGCTATGGCTAGTCAATGGAGGTTTCTCCCTAACTACAGTACTGAGACAGCTCTGTTGGAGCTAGTCAATTCCATCCTGCTCAGCTGAAAGTGGTTACGGGGCGCTGCTGGTTCTGTTAGACTGGCTGCATTCGATACGATCTCTCACCACATCCTTTTAGCCTATCTCCTTTTTTGGAGGAGAGAAGACAAGAGGTGTGGTGCCACCTTTTTTCCTGCCAATTTCTGTAAACGAAGGGTAGGAGTGCCACAAGGCTCAGCCCTGAGTCTGACTCTATTTAATGTTTATCTCAACCACTTGGCTACCACAGCAGAATCGTTAGGAGCTAAAATTGTGGCATATGTGTATGAAATACAACTTCTTTTCTCCTGGAAGGATAGCAAGGCATTCCCAGGGTACAAAATCCACAACTGCCCCACGGCGGTGTTTAGGTGGCTGTCCCTGAATCAACTTAAATGTAATGCTGGGAAGACCAAGCTTCTCTTGTGAGGTATCGTGGCAGTCCTTTTGGCAAACAGATGCCCCCCCACTGTCCTAAAATCTGGGGGTGAAAACTTTGGGCTTCAAATTTGATAGACAACTGCAATTTCACACCCAAGTTAATTCGGTGGTGGGTACTTGTTTTGCCCTACTTTGCTTGCTGCGGAAGTTTCTGTATCTCCTGTCATTTACGGCTAGACAACAAGCGATTCAAGCCTTGATAACATCATAGCTTGACAATGGGAACAGACGACACAGGCCTGCCCAAGTATCTGATCGATAGGCTGCAGTTGGTCCAGAATGCAGCGGCTCGAACTATTTTTGGGCTCCCCCCATAACTCTCATGCTATATTTCTTCTTCAGAGTCTTCACTGGTTCCCGGTGAAGAGGATAATTTTTAAGACACTGCTCATACCCAGAAAGCCCTCCATGGAACTGACCCAGGCTATCTACAAGATATTACTAAGTTCTATACCCCCATAGAAACCTTCATTCTGTAAATCTGTGTCTAGCCAAAGTTCCACGGGTCAGGAAGGCAAGATCAGAGGGCAGATCTCTCTCCTTCCTGGGCCCTCCTCTCTGGAACAAACTTCCATAGACATGCAGATGCATCAAGGCTACACCTGTGTTTCAAAACAACCTAAGACTTGGCTCTTTTCCAGTCCCTAAGCTCTTCCCTCCTTTTTCCCTGCTGATCACTCTTTCTGCAGTAGTGCCCGGACACTCCTTGGAGTAACAGCTGCACTTAGTAATCTACATAGACATAGCCTAGTAGAGTGACAGAGTGTTCTAGAGTTCTGTAGAGTGGAGCTATATAGAGTGGAGAAGAGTACACTGGAGTGGCTTAGAGTGGAGTAGCGTTCAGTTGAGGGGCATAAAGTGGACTAGCATAGAGTGGAGTAGTGTAGACTGGAGTGGCATACAGTTGAGTGGTATAGAGTGTAATAGCAGATAGTGTGGTAACGTAAAGTGAAATGGCATAAAGTATAATATCGTATAGTGGAGTAGCGTACAGGCTGTGGCATGCAGTGAAGTGGTGTAGACTGGAGTGGCATACACTGGAATAGGGTAGAGTGCAATTGCATATAGTGATATGGCGTACAGTGGAGTGGTGTCCAATGGAATAGCGTAGAATGGAGTGAGGTGGATTGGACTGGTATACACTGGAGTGGTGGCAGAGTGGAGTAGCATACAGTGAAAGTGGCATACAGTAGAATAGCAAAGAGTGGCGTGGCACACAGTGTAATGGTGTAGAGTGGAATAGCATACACTGGATTAGCCTATAGTGGAGTGGCGTACACTGAAAAGGTGACTAGTGGAGTTACTTACAGTGTCATAGCATAGACTGGACTGGTGTAGAGTGGAGTTGTGTGCAGTGTAGTAGGCTAGAGTGGAGTGGCGTAGAGCAGAGTGTTGTACAGTGGAGTGACATACAGTGTAATAGTGTATAGGGGAGTAGCGTACAGTTGAGTGACATATACTGGAGTCATGTAGACTGGAGTGTGGTAAAGTGTATTTCAGTGCTTAATTTGTGTTGGTGCACCTGAACATTTTTATCAGGGCCTAGTCTAGATCACACAGCGTGTGACAAAAAAAAAATAACGAGAATGTCTCTTCACAACAAGATCCGCACTCTTACTCCGTCTCCTGAATCCCCAGTGAAAAGCTGAGCGGAGAGCCGTTAATAAAACCATGCTTCAGTCAATGCCAGTGGGTGGGCCACTGATTGGGCTGGATTTGGTCCTGTGAAGCAGCGTGCAAGCGTAACCTTTTTAGGGCTCGGCCTACATCCCACGAAGTGGGTGTGGCCAGAGTCCTCTAGAGAGCAGTTCGGCGAGGTAACCTACACATTCCAGAGAAGCGCGTGAATTTTGTTCGGAATTTATGTCAGCTGCATGTCAATAGGCCCGCGCATGGCTGTGTTTTTACAAGCCAGCACGCAATAGGCCATACGTTTTAGAGTTCCTCCACTTCCTGCATATTCCGTGCGGACACGAGCAAGAGAAGGTCATAAATCTTCAATTACCAGCTGTCATGGCTTGCGGTAATTGAAGATAGATGCTGGGCTCGCAAGGCAGATGGTGGGCGCGTGTGCTCACGTCAGTCCCACAGAGTAAACGCCATTCCTCGCACGAGCAGCACTGCGCGTTCGCCTCTCTTGCTTTACATTGTAGCTGTGTGTGTGCGCATGCTGTTTTTTTAGCTATCTGGTTCGCTGAAGGGGTGGCTTTTATTTTTGTGCCCTGGCCTTTTTTTTGTCCCAGTCGACCCTTATTGCTTTTCTTGTTAGTAGTTTGGTGGCAGCACGGTCTGCCTAGTACAGCCTTCACATAACACCAGGTCCCACCTCTTTACAAACATTTAGACTTGGATTTCCTCTTCCCATTACAGAGCAGTCAGGTGTTGTTTCTGGAAGTACTTTCAAAGACATTAGGAAAGTTGTTTCCCACTTGAGTGTATTGTTCTGCAAACACGAGTGCTTTCCTTCTGTTCAAAGCGCCCGTTTGTTTTTAGAGACGCAGATTCGGCTCGGCGTTTTAAACTAAATAGTGATATACAAAGGTGGTGCCTGCCGGGGAGTGAGGCCCCGCTGCGCTGAAGAAACACAAACACAGGCGGTCTTGGCGCCTCCGCAGATGCACACGGTGATCGTGTTGTCCCCACAAACAGGCGCAGCACCCGGCTGTTGACCCTGCAAACAGCACATATTCTCCCGTGTTGTGGGTGCCGTTTACCAGCAATTTGGAGACACTGTTGGTGTGCACTTAACGGCTGTCGTAGAATATTAGTGCAGCGCTGTACTGTATCAATGTATCGTGCAGCGCTGTACTGTATCAATGTATCACCCTCCTGCTCCCGTGGGAACTCCACGCCTTGCTGGATTTGGAGCTGATAACCCCTAGAGCTGTGGTTCCCAAACTGTGCGCCGCGGCGCCCTGGTGCGCCGTTATCAGGAGCCAGGGGCGCCGCGCCCATCTGGGAAAGGAAGTGTGAAAGTCACACTAAGAATGTGTCACTTTCGCCTCCGTGATGAATAGGTTGCTCTGCCCCTAGTCTCTGCCTTTCTGAAGCAGAGCATCACGGCGGCCGGCGGGGTGGGTGGGGGTGGGTTGGGCGGCAATCAACTCTTTCAGCTGCTGATGAGCTGTGAAAGAGATGCTGGTCAGTGGCAGAAAGGAAGGTGTTGCAGCACAGGAGGGGGGGCATGCTCCCTGTGGAGTCATGAGCACCTTCGGGTATTTAGATGCAAATAGCATTGAAGGAGTAAATTAAACTAATTTTTTCATTTTTTCCCCCTCAATTTTTATATAGAGCAAACCCAACCCAAACATATTTGAGTGCTTTACATGAGCACCAATGACATTTCATAAGGACATGTTCCTTTTTTAGATACGGAGAGATTAAGTGATTTGCCCAGGATCACAGGATGTTGAGCCAAAACCAGAATCAAACCTAATTCCTCAGTTCCAAAGTGGGTAGCTCTGACCTCAAGCTCCATCTTCTCCCCTCGCCTACCCATGCTCAGGACCTGTCCAGGGAGTACACTCTTAATATCTATGTCATACATCTGTGGTTCCCAAAGTGTGCGCTGCGGTACCCTGGTGCGCCATGAAGGGAAGCCAGGGGCGCCGCGCCGCTGTGCAGGATGTGGGTCTGAAAGAAATATATAATTATCCTCAAAATGTAGTGAAACTGCGAGGTGCCAATTATGGAGCTGGGGAACCGGGTTCGACCCTCGACGTCAGCTCAGAATCCGGTGTCATTCTGGGCAAATCACTTAATCTCCCAGCGCCTACAAAAACAGAATACATGAATGTATCCTTGTGTAATGTGACTGGTACTCTTCGGGTCGGGTGCAGGGTCAGGGGTCTGGTGGAGAGCGTTGGGTGGGTGGGTGCGGGGTCAGGGGCCTGGTAGAGAACGTTGGGTGGGTGGGTGCAGGGTCAGGGTCCTGGTGGAGAGCGTTGGGTGGGTGGGTGCAGGGTCAGGGGTCTGGTGGAGAGCATTGGGTGGGTGGGTGCGGGGTCAGGGGCCTGGTGGAGAGCGTTGGGTGGGTGGGTGCAGGGTGGGGGGCTTGGTGGAGAGCCTTGGGTGGGTGCAGGTTCAGGGGCCTGGTGGAGAGCATTGGGTGCGTGCAGGGTGAGAGGCCTGTTGGAGGGCGTTGGGTGGGCGCATTATGCCCTGATGCAGCCGCACTCTGCCAGCTTCTGTCTTTGCCTCACTCCTCGTTGAGTCACTCGTGACGGCTGCATGTTGGAGAGTGTGAGGGGAGAAGGGTGCAAGGCAGAGGGGAGAAAGGGTGCTAGACAGAGGGGAGAAGGGTGCAAGGCAGAGGGGAGAAGGGTGCAAGGCAGAGGGGAGAAGGGTTCAAGGCAGAGGGGAGAAGGGTGCAAGGCAGAGGGGAGAAGGGTGCAAGGCAGAGGGGAGAAGGGTGCTAGGCAGAGGGGAGAAGGGTGCTAGGCAGAGGGGAGAAGGGTGCTAGGCAGAGGGGAGAAGGGTGCTAGGCAGAGGGGAGAAGGGTGCAAGGCAGAGGGGAGAAGGGTGCAAGGCAGAGGGGAGAAGGGTGCAAGGCAGAGGGGAGAAGGGTGCAAGGCAGAGGGGAGAAGGGTGCAAGGCAGAGGGGAGAAGGGTGCAAGGCAGAAGGGTGCAAGGCAGAGGGGAGAAGGGTGCAAGGCAGAGGGGAGAAGGGTTCAAGGCAGAGGGGAGAAGGGTTCAAGGCAGAGGGGAGAAGGGTGCAAGGCAGAGGGCAGAAGGGTGCAAGGCAGAGGGCAGAAGGGTGCAAGGCAGAGGGGCAGAATGGTGCAAGGCAGAGGGGAGAAGGGTGCAAGGCAGAGGGGAGAAGGCTGCAAGGCAGAGGGAAGAAGGGTGCAAGGCTGAGGTGAAGTAGGGTACAAGGGGAAGGGGAGACGGGTGCAAGGTGGAGGGGGAGAAGGGTGTAAGGCAGAGGGGGAAAGGGTGCACGGCAGAGGGAGAAGGGTGCAAGGCAGAGGGGAGAAGGGTGCAAGGCAGAGGGGAGAAGGGTGCAAGACAGAGGGCAGAAGGGTGCAAGGCAGAGGGCAGAAGGGTGCAAGGCAGAGGGGAGAAGGGTGCAAGGCAGAGGGGAGAAGGGTGCAAGGCAGAGGGGAGAAGGGTGCAAGGCAGAGAGGAGGAGGGTGCAAGGCAGAGGGGAGAAGGGTGCTAGGCAGAGGGGAGAAGGGTGCTAGGCAGAGGGGAGAAGGGTGCTAGGCAGAGGGGAGAAGGGTGCTAGGCAGAGGGGAGAAGGGTGCAAGGCAGAGGGGAGAAGGGTGCAAGGCAGAGGGGAGAAGGGTGCAAGGCAGAGGGGAGAAGGGTGCAAGGCAGAGGGGAGAAGGGTGCAAGGCAGAAGGGTGCAAGGCAGAGGGGAGAAGGGTGCAAGGCAGAGGGGAGAAGGGTTCAAGGCAGAGGGGAGAAGGGTTCAAGGCAGAGGGGAGAAGGGTTCAAGGCAGAGGGCAGAAGGGTGCAAGGCAGAGGGCAGAAGGGTGCAAGGCAGAGGGGCAGAATGGTGCAAGGCAGAGGGGAGAAGGGTGCAAGGCAGAGGGGAGAAGGCTGCAAGGCAGAGGGAAGAAGGGTGCAAGGCTGAGGTGAAGTAGGGTACAAGGGGAAGGGGAGACGGGTGCAAGGTGGAGGGGGAGAAGGGTGTAAGGCAGAGGGGGAAAGGGTGCACGGCAGAGGGAAGAAGGGTGCAAGGCAGAGGGGAGAAGGGTGCAAGGCAGAGGGGAGAAGGGTGCAAGGCAGAGGGCAGAAGGGTGCAAGGCAGAGGGGAGAAGGGTGCAAGGCAGAGGGGAGAAGGGTGCAAGGCAGAGGGGAGAAGGGTGCAAGGCAGAGAGGAGGAGGGTGCAAGGCAGAGGGGAGAAGGCTGCAAGGCAGAGGGGAGAAGGCTGCAAGGCAGAGGGGAGAAGGGTGCAAGGTAGAAAAGGGTGCAAGGCTGAGGTGAAGTAGGGTACAAGGGGAAGGGGGAGAAGGGTGCAAGGTGGAGGGGGAGAAGGGTGTAAGTCAGAGGGGGAAAGGGTGCACGGCAGAGGGGAGAAGGGTGCAAGGCAGAGGGGAGAAGGGTGCAAGGGGGATGGTGATGAAGTTAAAAATGTGCCCCCCCCCCCCCGGAAACATTTCTGCGGATACCCATGATCAGAGCCCACCTCACGTAAACTTCTTGTAACGCCACAGAGCTCCTAGAGCCTTTCTCTAGCCTGGTTACTTTTAGTGCGAGTGCTTTATACTACTCTATGTATGAATTGAGATGTACTTTATAAGATCTTTGTGATTGCAAATAAAGTTTTATGACAGTGATGGCTACTCTCTGAATCCTTCATCACGTCTAGGCTTGATTCTTCATGTAGACCAGTGGTTCCCAAAGGGTGCGCCGCGGAACCCCGGTGTGCGGGTAAAAAAAATGTGTGGGGAGCCACGGCCAACTGCCAATTAGGTCAAGGGAGCCACGGGTCAAAAAAGTTTGGGAACCACTGCCCTAGAGTCTTATAGACCTCATAGGTTAAAAAAAAAATCATAATGCGAGCACGTTGGCATGTGTAGGGGCTAATAATATAGATAAACAGCGGCGTTGCAGAAGCATCTAAACTAAAGGAAACCATCAAGTAAATTAGTGATATGCGGGTTTAAAATGTCCACTTCGCAAATAAATGCGCGCGAATAGACGTCCCTCGAACGTGACGAAGCCACGTTGTTGAGAGTAAACTTACTATAAGGCAGTTTACAACTTGCACAAAGTGTTCGGATAAATATGCCCCCCCCTCCCGTGGCTCCCGGTGGTTCGTTTCTTAACCGCTGTGTGCACCGTGTGGCCGCCCCTCCAGCCAGCATGGGCCATTATTAAATGACTGAAACATGGAGGAGGGCTTTGGGACAGCTACCCATTCCATAATAGCAAGTAGTGGGCAGGGTACCTACATGGCGTTTGAGTGGCATCATGAATGACTGCGTCGACTGTTCAAAGGTGACAGTTGGACAAGAGACATAAACACTACGGCATATGTACGATGCTCGCGTGCAGACCGTGGGCAGTGTGGGTGTGAGGTACGAGATTTGTCTGTGCGTATTTGAAAGTTTGCAGAGCATGGACTAGATCCACAGGAAGATGGGTGCAAAAGATCTACAACAGAATAAAGAGACCGAAACTAAAGTGCTTTTTTTAAAACTCAAGTTTAGTACAGAAGGCATCACTCGTGCGACGTGCAGGACGCCCCAGACAGTTGATGGTGTATAAAGTAGACTGTGGCAAATGCGAGGAAGCCTTTTGCACTGCGATGCACGGGTAGAGATAAGAGAGAAGTACAAGAGAATCCACAGCGTCGGGATGCTGTGCGGTGTGACCGTCCTGTACCTTGCATTTGGAAGGTTTGAATTGGAAGGCTGGTGAATCGGAGATAAGTGGGAGGAAGAGGTTAGAATTCAGGAGAGAAGGGAACAGGGTCGTTTACATAACAAGAGGCAATTCTAGAGCACTGGAGGTTTTGTGTCAGTGACTTTGCAGAATCACGCCTTTGTTAATATACTGCCGACTTTGAAACCAAGCTTAAAACACTCAGAGACTAAGAAAAGGCCAGGACTGTAACTTAAGTTTCTGCTTCTGTGCATGGCAGGAAGCAGCAATTCCTTACCTTTTAGGTCTCGCGTAAGACAGCCCACGGTGCTGTTGCTTGCAAGAGATATTGTTTTCTACAAGTGGTTTGCAGCCTGCCCAAGGCTTAAATTTCGTTTGCTTCGTTTCACTCTCATTTTACGCCTCCTAATTGGCCAGAGCATGCCAGTTTTATTTCCTTTTCTTTCATTTGGAGCATGGACCAAGTACTAATTACTTAATATTGATTAGTTGGGCTTCAGGTATTATTTGTCTTTTGTCTTCCTCATTTCATATGTTGCTTCCTCCCTTCCACTCCCCAGTGTGCTTGTTGCATCTTCCCTCCACCTGCCTAGTCCGTGTTGCCTCTTTCCTCCCATCCCTCCTTGTCCATGTTGTTTCTTGCCTCCCACTCCCCCCTTTTCCATGTTTCTTTTTCCCTCTCATCTCTCACTCTGCCATTATCTGTGTTGGCCCCCCACTCGCCATAGGTAAAAAAAAATCACTATGATGCAGCCACCTCTGGCTGCTTCATAGACATTTTTTCTACGTTTTAGCCATGATGTACAGGAGCCACACTGCTCTACAGCATGGCTAAAACACATTAGCAAAGCTAATAGCTCTCATAAAGGCGAGACCTATTGGTTTTGCCAGAGTAGTGAGTGCAGAGTAGTGAGTGCAGAGTAGTGAGTGCAGAGTAGTGAGTGCAGAGTAGTGAGTAGTGAGTAGTGAGTGCAGAGTAGTGAGTAGTGAGTGCAGAGTGGTGAGTGCAGAGTAGTGAGTAGTGAGTGCAGAGTGGTGAGTGCAGAGTGGTGAGTGCAGAGTAGTGAGTGCAGAGTAGTGAGTGCAGAGTAGTGAGTAGTGAGTGCAGAGTAGTGAGTAGTGAGTGCAGAGTAGTGAGTAGTGAGTGCAGAGTAGTGAGTAGTGAGTGCAGAGTAGTGAGTGCAGAGTGGTGAGTGCAGAGTAGTGAGTGCAGAGTGGTGAGTGCAGAGTGGTGAGTGCAGAGTGGTGAGTGCAGAGTAGTGAGTGCAGAGTAGTGAGTGCAGAGTAGTGAGTAGTGAGTGCAGAGTAGTGAGTAGTGAGTGCAGAGTGGTGAGTGCAGAGTGGTGAGTGCAGAGTGGTGAGTGCAGAGTGGTGAGTGCAGAGTAGTGAGTGCAGAGTAGTGAGTGCAGAGTGGTGAGTGCAGAGTGGTGAGTGCAGAGTGGTGAGTGCAGAGTGGTGAGTGCAGAGTAGTGAGTGCAGAGTAGTGAGTGCAGAGTAGTGAGTGCAGAGTAGTGAGTGCAGAGTAGTGAGTGCAGAGTAGTGAGTGCAGAGTAGTGAGTGCAGGGTGCAGAGTAGTGAGTGCAGAGTGGTGAGTGCAGAGTAGTGAGTAGTGAGTGCAGAGTGGTGAGTGCAGAGTAGTGAGTGCAGAGTGGTGAGTGCAGAGTGGTGAGTGCAGAGTGGTGAGTGCAGAGTGGTGAGTGCAGAGTAGTGAGTCTTTTCTGACACTAACATTGCATCGCCGATTGGAGTCCTTGCTTGGGACGAACTGCTGCCAAACCGCCTATCCTGCCACAAGAGCTGCCTGCCTCCCGCTGCTCGGCTCCCGTTAACAGCTTGGAGTCCGGCCGCTGAGAGGAGTGCGGGCCAGGGGAACTACAACCCCCAGCAGGCCACGCGCACCCCGCGCATCAACAGACAGCGCCCGGAGGCGCATAAGTACAGCGTCCTCCCGGCAGAGCGGGGAAGCCTTTTCTGACACTAACTTTGTATCGCCGATTGGAGTCCTTGCTTAGGACGAACTGCTGCCAAACCGCCTATCCTGCCACAAGAGCTGCCTGCCTCCCGCTGCTCGGCTCCCGTTAACGGCTTGGAGTCCGGCCGCTGAGAGGAGTGCGGGCCAGGGGAACTACAACCCCCAGCAGGCCACGCGCACCCCGCGCATCAACAGACAGCACCAGGAGGCGCATAAGTACAGCGTCTTCCCCGCCTCGCGGGACGCCGGGCGAAGCCCGGGCCAAGGGCGGGCCCGTTTAAGCCCGTTAAAGACCGGGTAAGACTGGACTGGCCCACCCCATTTATATTTGACCTGTGATATACATCTTGCTCCCTTTATTGGACAAACTTTATGTTTCCTCTCCATTATTACTGGCTAAATTCTGTATATTGTTGACACCAACATGACGACTAGAGGTAGCAGGAGTAAAACAGCACAGGTTGCAGCACAGATCATTGGCCCAATCGATCAATATATTACTAGGGCAAATGAGGCAATTGACCAAGGCATAATCCTCTTAGAACGCAGGGTCTCACAAGACTTAGCCCTGGCCAAACGGTCATCGCTGGGTTCCCTAGCTTCAGCTAGGACGCCGACTCACCCACGGGAAAACGGCCCATTAGCGGAAGTACAAGTAGAAACCCACACTGTGCCAAGCACGGTTGATCTGTCGGCATCCCTGGTGCTCTCGGACTCGCTATCGACCCAGATGTTAAAGAAAACCCCTGTTCCTTTTGCGAGTCCGAGGCGGGAAGATCCCGACACAGAGCTCGATCGGGGAACGAGGGAGGGCGCCATACCTAAACAAAAGAAACAAAAGAGGCTAAATAAATCGAAACAAGCAAAGAAATATAACCATCATAAAGAATCATCCACCAATCAGGCATCAGGACAAGATAGATCAACGCAGAGCGATTTAATTACTTTACAAACAGACATAATAAATCTCTCTATGAACACAGCAAACCTCAGTGAAACTAGCAGTTCAGGAGGTGGGTGCAAAGTTTGCGGGGTAAATAACCAATTATTAATTAGATTGGGTGAACTTATTAAAATTCACATGCAACCTATTGAAACGAGCCTCTAAAAGATTGAAAAGCAGTTAGCTGCTTTGAACGTAATTCCTAATAACCCAAAGGGGGCGGGGCTGGCGAAAACAGGGGGGGCAAAAAACGAACAGCAAAATTTCCACGGCAGGGGTGCAAACCACAAAAGTCGTTACTGGAGCGACAACTGTATCCGAAGCCCCCTCCTTTTGTGGCGAAGAAGGTCCCTGAGACAACAAAAACTCCAGTCCCCCATGACACTGTGAAGCCTGCCCCTGCTAAACCACTAGGGGCACAATATACCAACGATAGGAACAGGGGGAGGAGTGGGCATCCAATACACTTACCACCAGAAGTAAGCCCATACGTGGTAATCATGACAGGGGTCCCTGAGTTGAGTCCCAACGCGGAGGAACCAAGTTGGTCTTTAAAAAATAAAGTACAGCATTGGCTGACTATCAATAGACCACTGCCACCGCATTATGCTAGTAGAATCTCAATGGTCCGCAGGGTCCCCTGGATAGGTAAAGAGCCAAAAAGAACCCAGGGGGACTGCGTCATAGTCAATTTTGATGACCCACAGACAGCCGATCATATTTGCTCGTGGGGTATGCCGGTAAAGAATGATGGGATAGACACAAAAAGACTCTCCTTCTTCTACTCCCCAACAATTCGTTATAACGAAGGCCCAGAATGGAACTGGACTCAAGTAGGAAACTGGGACAGGAGAAGGGAGTGGGTCGACTGGTCAGGTAACGGAGGTAGAGATATAGCTCCCTTCGTAGGATGGAGAGGTATACCAGTCGCAAATAGATTTAATTGTTTAGAAATAGTGGATTGACCACTATCGCGTACTGGTCAAGGCAGCCCGGGCCCAATATTTCTTAGGTCCAAATCCTCACAACCATTCGTTAGCTCCACGACCTCCACAAACATCGTATTGCCTGCCAGGATAATGGCATTAAAAACAACAACAGCCAATTCCCCTCCAGATAAAATCGTTGACTTACCAGAGACTTTAGCTGTTGAGATTGAGACACCTGTTAGCGAGGGGGAGGTGGACATCTTAAGACCACTAGAAGTAGGTTTGGTCCATGATAGTTTTATAATCCCTGATGAACCCCCTAAAATACAATTAAACGTTCTGGTGCCAGAAGTGTACCCCTCGATAGGCACAAACGTTCCCAACGTCCCCTACGAAACTAATGACTTGCCAAACCCCTACCTAACTTTCTCTGTTCTTTTTTGGAACGTCGCAGGTCTCCGTTCCAAAATTAACCTCAAAGCATGGTTAGATACAGTTAGCGCACACCAGATATTATGCCTGCAAGAAACCTGGGCCATTGAGCCTATACACCTGCTAGGTTTTAAAACGTACTATGTCCCTGCTAGTCCCAGAACTTTTGGTAGATCTAAGGGAGGTCTTGCAGTATATGCTGTAAACAACTTACCATCTATGGATATAACTGTTCTGATGTCAGGCGAAAATTATCAAATCCTAAGGGCTTCATTTAATAAATGCATGACGTACTTTTTGCTTAATTTTTATAACAATCTCCACATAACTGATTGTGTTAAAATTTTTAACGAAATTACATTTTTTGTAAATGAACAGCGGAATAAGTACATTTCTTCAGCCTCCTATGTGATATGGGGGGGGGATTTTAATATTTCATTATGTAATAATTACAAGAATGGCAATTGTGGTCTCCTGGATGAAAAGGGATCTTCTTTGACACACTTTATGCACACGAAGTTAGGTAATTGTTTAAACGAGTGTCTATTCTCATTAGAGATGGACTTTGCGAATGACCTTGTAGATCCCCCCGCTGTTTTCTTGCCAACGTTCCATGGTAGGGGTATGTCAAGTGTCATCGATTACATTTTATGCTCCCAGATTATAAAGGGTCAACTGGTAACCTTCAAAACAGGTTCAGATATCAGCAGTGACCATTTTCCCAACAGTGTTACCCTGTTAATTAAAAATGTTTCTCCTCAATTAACCAGGCCAAGTTTACTGAACCAACAAACGTTGGCCATGGACAAAGTAAACGGTTGTTCTGTAAAATGGTCCAAAATTGACCCAGTAGCAATTACTAGTAAAGTGGTATCCAAAGCCCTCCCATGGGTGAATAATTGCTTAGCATTAGACTCCTCACCCCAGCTGATCATAACCAGCTTTCTGGAAATTATCAGAATCATACGGGAGGAGTTGTCTTGTAACCAAAAGTCCAGAAAACCACTAACTAAAGGCTGGTTCACCTCAAATTGCCGCAAAGCCTTAACTAACTTAAAAACAGCTCTTCACAATCCAGTCAGAGACCGAACTAAAATTACCAAATTAAGAAAGGTTTATAATCTAGCGCAGCTTAATCGTAGGAAAGAAATCAAGAAGAACTTGTGGGCCCAATTACATGAGAGCTGCTTATCAAAAGACAGTTCCCTATTCTGGCGTACGGTAAAATCACCCTTTCTGGTAGATGCTTCATCTCCACGACATCTTGATGTTGCAGTGACGGCTGACGAGTGGGTAGCCCACTTTTCAAAGATATTTGGTGGACTCCCTGTGGATACTGGCAATGAGGTACACGTGGCAGGTGACCGTTCCGGGGACCAGATATTTCCTATTGACCTTCTCTTCGATCACAAGGAGGTCATTAACGCATTGTCATCCTCCAAAACCGGAAAGGCCCCCGGCCCGGACGGGGTTCCACTAGATATCTTTGCACATAGTCCGGAACTCTGGTCACCCCTTGTCACCCAGGTCATGGCAGCAGTCACAAAAATTGGTCTAATAGACTCCTGGTCCACCTCCATCTTGCTCCCAATTTTTAAGAAGGGCGAGCGTAACAACCCGGCCTGTTACAGGCCCATCTCCCTCCTGGACTCCTTGGGGAAAGTTGCAGGGCGGCTGATCTTGGAGCGTCTCCAGGATTGGGCGTCTACGAATAACATCCTGACCGATCTGCAATATGGCTTCCAAGAGGGACTTGGGACTGTGGAGCAGGCATTGAACCTAGCCCTTTTGATCGGCAAATATGTAGGGGCCAAAAGTGGCAATTTGTATTTAGTCTATGTAGACCTCAGCGCAGCCTTTGACTGCGTCATCCACTCAAGGCTGTGGTCTATTCTCGGTGAACTAGGGGTTGACCCACCTCTTATCCAATTCCTTCGTGAACTTTACTCAGACGCCACCGCATGTGTCAGATACGGGATTGGCGGTGAACTATCTCCATCTTTTGCCGTTAATAAAGGCGTTGGACAGGGCTGCGTCCTGGCTCCCTTTTTATTTAATCTATATACAAACAGGCTGGAAGTGGCCATGCACGTAGGGAGCCAGGAATGTCCATCTATCAATCACCGCCCTATTCCCGCGTTATTATACGCGGATGATTCCGTAATTTTAGCTAGAACGTTAAATCAGCTGCAAAATCAGCTAAATAAATATTGTCAATTTATGCTCTCCTTGGGCCTAAAAGTGAATAAAAATAAAACCTATGTCATGCATATTGGTCCCAGGGCGAAGAAACTAAAACCAATTTTCATCGATAATGTTAGGTTGGAACGTACCAGGGAGTACCCTTACTTAGGAATTCTAGTGGACGATAGATTATGCTAAAAACAAGCCCTGGTTAGCAAAAAGTAACTTTTTCAGAGAGCGACCTCAGCTCCAGTTTCCTTTTCGAGGAAATTGGGTAAGCCCGCTCCAGTGGAGTTGCTAAAAATTTACCACGCAAAGTGTCATAGCATAGCAACCTACGGTGCAGGGGTTTGGGGTTACGCTCCCATTGACACCCTTCAAACTGTTGAGAATGGGTTTGTTAAATATTTACTGGCAGTACCTCGAAGTGCTCCAACATACGGTTGCCACATCGAGCTGGGTATTGATTACATAATAGATAATATCAAATGCCAGCCGATCTTGTTGTGGCACCGTATCTGGACCAAAACACAGTGCCATCTAACCCGCTCACTGATAACCGATTGTTTGGCCTTGGCAAATTGGAGTAAAATCCCATGGCTTCTGTACGTGTGCAATTTTCTTAAAGATTTGGATCGTATTTCTTATTTTCTAGAACCTTCCGTGATGACGGACATTACCAGAAAAGACCTGAAAAAACTATGTTTAACCCATCTTAGGGAACTATGTCTTTCTCAAGAAATAAGCAAACCTTCAAACGTACAGATCCTATCAGTCCAGACTGCTCCGGGTATTCAACCATACCTAACATTCTATCTAAGTACTTATGAAAAATACGTATTGACTAGGTTTCGATTCAATTCTTTCTTTCGCCTAGTCTCATTCCCAAAACTGCAGGACTGGTCACGTAACCCAACGAAGTGCCCTTGTGATGGCATATCGGCCCAGTCAACGATGCATGTAATACTGTTTTGTAGATACTATGAGCTCTCTCGTAAGCGCTGGATTATTCCCTTATTGCGCAAAATGGGCCTGAGATCTTGTCGGCCCGCTTATACCGCTCAGCTTACAAAAACGAGCACGGCGCCATTACCGGCGTGCTGATAGGCCACGCCCCCTTGGAGGCCATGCCCCCTCCCGAAAAGGTATTTATACGCTGACTGAGAGCGTCGCTTGCCAGAACCCTTTCACCTCCTGAGGCAAAATAGCCGGGAGATCGCTGCCACTCTGTTTTTAAAAATTGTATTTCTCACCTGTGTTTCCTGCTGATTTTAAAGCACTTTGCACTCAGGCCTCACTGGACCCTGTCCAAAACATACCGCTCAGCTTATAAAAACGAGCACGGCGCCATTACCGGCGTGCTGATAGGCCACGCCCCCTTGGAGGCCACGCCCCCTCCCGAAAAGGTATTTATACGCTGACTGAGAGCGTCGCTTGCCAGAACCCTTTCACCTCCTGAGGCAAAATAGCCGGGAGATCGCTGCCACTCTGTTTTTAAAAATTGTATTTCTCACCTGTGTTTCCTGCTGATTTTAAAGCACTTTGCACTCAGGCCTCACTGGACCCTGTCCAAAACATACCGCTCAGCTTACAAAAACGAGCACGGCGCCATTACCGGCGTGCTGATAGGCCACGCCCCCTTGGAGGCCACGCCCCCTCCCTCCCCCCGACAAAAGCATGTGTCAATCCCGTACGCGCAGCGGACGGGCGCAGCGGGCGCGCCGTCAGCGCGCCGAAGGCGCGCCAAAGGCAAGCCCGTCTGGGCCCGTCCTGGCCCAGACGGCCTCAGGCCTAGACACTCTGCCCAATTCACGGGAACGTATCACCTACACCCGAGACGCACTGCTCGCCCGGAACCCCACAAAAAATCCTCAGTGTAAATTCATTCTCAAGGAAGACACCCCCTTCGAAGGCTGTAGCCTCTGTAACATACCCGAACACACGGAAGACCCCCAAGGACTACGCCTTGGCCTCCTGAACTGCAGATCCTTAGCAAAACACGCCCACGAAACATATCTGCTCATCCAGGACCAGAGGTTAGACATATTGTTCTTGACTGAAACATGGCTGACCCCGCACACTGACTCCGAAATGGTCAATGCAACACCCCCCGGTTACCAAATCTGTGGCCTCAATAGACCAATCGGGAGAGGTGGTGGCCTAGCCATAATCCACAAAAACCATCTTAAATGCAGAATAGAAAAGGGAACCATCAAAGACTGTGAAAATTGTAACTTCACCATTCAGATCTCGCCATCTATCTCCCTCTCGGGAGTCCTAGTGTACCGGCCGCCGGGTGCACAGGGAGAATTTTCCAGTACTTTGATGGATTATATCTCACTTAAAATGATTTCAGCCTCGAACTTCCTCCTCCTAGGGGATTTCAACCTACATTTTCTGGATCCCGCTGACAATGCCGCATCCAACTTACTCGCTGACCTGAATACGGCCGATCTCTACCTCCAAAATACTAAAGCCACCCACGAGAAAGGCCATCTCCTGGATCCTATCCTCACCAATGTTAAGAACATAAAGTCCCTGGACCCAACCCCCTTGCCTTGGACAGACCACATGCTGATCCCCATGCACTGGTCAATCAACCCCCCCACTGTCACTAAACAGAAAACCAGGACATGCACCAGACGATGGTATAAGCTGGTGCCAGAGGAGTGGGAATCTATGCTACGGGAAACTACGAGCCCCCTGCCAGCGGACCCCAACTCCGCTGACAGAGAATTCAACGACTGGCTAGTTCTTCCCCTAGACAGTCTCGTTCCTCTCACCAGTACCCTAAGACACGTCAAACGGACCATCCCCGCTCCCTGGTACACACCCGCTCTCAACACCCTCAAGAAAGAGTGCAAAAAGTCCGAACGTTCTTGGAGGAGAAATAAGTCGACATTGGAGAAAAGGGCATACCAGTCATCCATGAAAGCATACAAACGAGCCCTCCGCGAAGCAAAAGGTGCCTTTTACGAGGATAAAATAAAGGGTTCCTCTTGCTCAGCCAAGGAGACATTCTCCATCCTTAAAGAACTCCTTCATGTCCCTGACCCCCCAAAGACACCCATGGACCCCAAAGCAGCGGAGGAAAAATGCGTGAAGCTGGCTGTCTTCTTTGATGAAAAAATTAAAAGAATCACCACCTCCCTTTCTGTTACTAAACCCAACATCACGATTAAACCCAAGGAGTCATTGCCGACACCCGATAAGCCACATTTAGCGGCACTCGGCCCAGTCACAGAGGAGGAAGTGATGGCCGCACTCACTTCAACCAAGAGCGGAGCCCCCAGTGACCCAGTACCCGTACGGTTCGTCAAAACCATCCCTCAGGCCATAGTTCCTCAATTGACCGCCCTCATTAACACCTCACTGGCACTGGGAGAAGTCCCCTCGAACTGGAAAGAGGCCATAGTCAAAGGTCTCCTCAAAAAACCATCGCTAGATCCTGCCGACCTATCCAACTATAGGCCCATCTCACTCCTCCCCTGGATAGGCAAGGTGGCAGAAAAGTTAGGAAATAAAAAATTATCACACTTTCTGGAGTCAAACCATCTCCTCAATGACTCCCAGACGGGCTTCAGACCAGGTCAGGGCACGGACACCGCCCTCCTGGCAGCAGTAGAAAGGACCAGGGAAATCATCGATACAGGAGGATCAGTGGCTGTGGTCCTCCTGGACCTGAGTGCGGCCTTTGACACGGTCAGTTACCAGGTCCTGACTCACCGTCTCGATAATATCGGGGTGAAAGACAGGGCACTAAAATGGCTCTCATCCTTCCTCTCCCAATGCTCTTTCCAAGTATGGGAAGGGGAAAGCCGCTCCCCCTCCATCCCCCTCCAGTGTGGCGTGCCTCAGGGCTCATCCCTGAGCCCCACGCTGTTCAACGTGTATATGGCCCCACTGGAGGAACTGGTGTCACCCTTTGGAGTATCTACAGTCAGCTACGCCGACGACACACAGCTGGTGGTAACACTCTCCCACCCCAGACTAGAGCCCTCCAATCTACACGATTGTCTAACCAGTGTACATCAGTGGATGAGCGACTCTGTCCTGAAGCTAAACGGCTCCAAGACAGAGATCCTGCTCCTAGGGCATAACACCACGAGCCTCCCCCCGAACATCTGGCCCGCCTGCTTGGGTGAACCCCCCACCCCCAAGACTGAGGTCAAGAGTCTCGGAGTATGGCTAGAGACTGATCTCTCCTTTAGGACACAGGCAAGAAAGACGGCCGGCATCTGCTACGGACTACTGAGATCGTGCAGGAAGGTACTTCCCCTTCTACCTTTCCAATCGCGCCTCCTGCTGATCCAAGGCCTAATTCTATCGAGGCTGGATTACTGCAACGCCATATACCTAGGATCCCCAGAAGCCTCGCTACAAACTCTTCAAAAAGCCCAAAACGCCGCAGCGCGATTCCTCACAAATACCCCGGCAAGAACATCTGCCAAGCCCGCATTGAGGACGCTGCACTGGCTCCCTATTAGGGAAAGAGTAACCTTCAAGGCCCTATGTCTGGCCCACAAGGTATTGCACAATACTGGCCCTCCTATCCTTCGGAACTGGATCACTCCCTACAGACCCACAAGAGCGCTCCGATCCGAACAGGGGAACTTCATCACGATCCCCAAGGTGAGGAAGGCCCGGGTCGGGGGCCGTCGCTTCTCGGTCAATACGGGAAAAAAATGGAATGCACTCCCCCTGAGCCTCAGAACAGAACCTAACCTCCTAAGGTTCAGGAAGGCCCTCAAAACCCTACTCTTCCCTTGAGCCATCCCTCCATCTCCCAACTATTTTCCACTGGCGGTAATAGGTTCAGCGCTGGGATACCCCTCGGGGTGACTACGCGCTTTAGAAATCTTTAAATAAATAAATAAATCTGGCTCTGCAGCTTTTGGACTCTCAATACACTGCAAAGTGTGTAGCTTGTTTTCTAAAATCATGTTTAAAAATTCGCTGTAACTTTGAGTGATCCAGTTTTTTGTTATAAATAATTTCTTTAGTCTGCCAATGAATTACTGTTAGTAATGGATTTAAGTAACAATTGTTTTTAAATTTACTTTGACACTGTGATTTTTATATGCACTGTAGTGTTTTATTTATTTTTTGTACTTTTAATGGTTTCGCAAAGATGTAGCCGAATAAAAGTTTTATGAACTGAGTAGTGAGTGCAGAGTAGTGAGTGCAGAGTAGTGAGTGCAGAGTAGTGAGTAGTGAATGCAGAGTGGTGAGTGCAGAGTAGTGAGTAGTGAGTGCAGAGTAGTGAGTAGTGAGTGCAGAGTGGTGAGTGCAGAGTGGTGAGTGCAGAGTGGTGAGTGCAGAGTGGTGAGTGCAGAGTGGTGAGTGCAGAGTGGTGAGTGCAGAGTGGTGAGTGGTGAGTGCAGAGTGGTGAGTGCAGAGTGGTGAGTGTTCAGAGTGCAGAGTGGTGAGTGTTCAGAGTGCAGAGTGGTGAGTGCAGAGTAGTGAGTGCAGAGTAGTGAGTAGTGAGTGCAGAGTAGTGAGTGCAGAGTAGTGAGTGCAGAGTAGTGAGTGCAGAGTAGTGAGTGCAGAGTGGTGAGTGCAGAGTGGTGAGTGCAGAGTGGTGAGTGCAGAGTGGTGAGTGCAGAGTGCAGAGTAGTGAGTGTTCAGAGTGCAGAGTGGTGAGTGCAGAGTAGTGAGTAGTTAGTGCAGAGTGGTGAGTGCAGAGTGGTGAGTGCAGAGTGGTGAGTGCAGAGTGGTGAGTGCAGAGTGGTGAGTGCGCAGAGTGGTGAGTGCGCAGAGTGGTGAGTGCGCAGAGTGGTGAGTGCGCAGAGTGGTGAGTGCGCAGAGTGGTGAGTGCGCAGAGTGGTGAGTGCGCAGAGTGGTGAGTGCGCAGAGTGGTGAGTGCGCAGAGTGGTGAGTGCGCAGAGTAGTGAGTGCGCAGAGTAGTGAGTGCGCAGAGTAGTGAGTGCGCAGGGTGAGCAGTGTGTGAGCGTGCAGGGTGAGCAGTGTGTGAGCCTGCAGGGTGAGCAGTGTGTGAGCCTGCAGGGTGAACAATTCCAATGCAAACCACATGATTCCATTACACACCACATAATTCCATTACACACCACATAATTCCATTACACACCACATAATTCCATTACACACCACATGCATACACTCCATAACACATGGCTAAAAGACATTGTACAATGCCATTAGCTCTAACTCAAATAAATCCGAGACCTATTACATTTCCATTGCTTGTTTAAATTCCTTGCCGCCGGCCTGCCTGATTATCTTAAGAGGCACGCATGCATGACGCACCAGCGGCAGTCCGGCACTATCATCAGAAGCAGCAGTGTGTGGTGTTCAGTTAGTGTGCAGCAGCAGGCCTCAGGTAGGCATTTCTGCGACCTCCAAATGGATGCAGCTTACTTCCTAGAAGTCATAACATTTCCCAGAAATATGTTTTCGAAGCTCTAAGAGCCACAGAACTCCAGGTGACCTCCAGGACATTTTGTAGTAGTTCGTTTTTTTGTGCGCTGACTTGATTATATGCATGGTGAACAAAATATTACTGCCTTTTTTTTTTTTTGTTTGAAAGCTTTATTGAAGTAAAGAATTTGCGATACAATGAGGTGACAACAGCAGAATAAATTGAGAAAGGGCAATCATAGGAGAATAAAATGAAGTCAGCTGATGGCACAATGAGGGAACAAAGCATTTTAAGAGTTTTAAGGGAGGGAAAGGAGGGGAGGGGAAGGGAAAATAAAACAATGTATAATACAGTTAAGACTACAATATAAGAGAAGCAAATTAGGTAATGGCAAATAGAACAGTAAATGCACGAGTGACTAATAAATGCACGAGTTAAAACATTATTAAGATATGAATAAACAAAGGAAAAAGGAAACTTTCAATAGTGAGAACTGAAGTATAAACTTACAAGCAGAAGTACAAACGTTCAAGGGGGTTTAAAATTGTTAGGGGACAATGAAGTATAAGTCTTTTTGGTGGAATGATCTAAGTATAAGGTGAGAGGTAACCAGTAGAGTTCAACATTTCGAGGGGGTTTGCAGGAGGATGTAAAGGCAACATCCAATCTATGAGAATGACATAGTAAATTCCACCAGGAGGTTATGGAGAGGTTGTTCAAGGATTTCCAATTGGAGGCGATATGTTGGAGTGCAAGTGCTAAAAAAAAGTCAAAAAGACCACGTGAATGTGGGGGGAGGTCTAAAGCTTCTGAGAGGCTACCTAGAAAAACCAAAGAGGTAGAGAAGGAAATCGAGAGATGAAAGATTCGAGAGATGCGGGACCACACTTGAAACCAAAAGCGACGGACAGAAGGACAGAGAAAGAAAAGATGATATAGATCAGCATTAGAAGCATCACAGGTCCAACAGTTGGTGGTAGAAGAAGAAAGAAAACGAGAAAGAGAAAGAGGAGTGAGATAGAGTCTGTGATAGAAGAAGAATAAGGATTGAGTGAGAGATGCAGTGCGAGAGGTCTTCAAGGATTTCGCCCAAAGTTTGTCCCAAAGAGAGGTCGGCCACGAGCAGTTTAAGTCCTTTTCCCAAGAGAGTTTCAATTTTGATTTGGGGCAATCAGGGTCAGGAGCAGAGAAGTATCGATAAATAAGAGAAGCTTTAGGAATAGTAGAGAGAATGGTGAGTAAGGAGGAAAGGGAGGTGGATAGTTCATCAGAGGATAAAGAGTAGTATCGATCAAGAACAGTGTCCATGAGAATGTAATATTTCTTTGCAAACGATGCAGGATAATGAAACTGGGCCTGAAATTGGGGGAAGGAACGAGGAGACGAACCGTCAAAAAGATGATGAACCCATATAATACCTTTTGATCTCCACGAAGTCCAGGCAATAGGTCTATTCCGTATGAGAATGGATGAGTTATACCAGATGGGTGACGTTAAAAAGGATTCACGAGAGAGAGAGGCTGTGGACAACAAGGGTCGCAAAAGAGAGGAGGTATGCTTGAACAATGGAGGGTTTAGACAAGGAGCCTTGGCAGTAAAGCGTAGCGCATCCTGAAAGGAATAAGGAAGAAGTAACTCACGTTCAACCGATAACCATAAAGGGGCAAAAAGGTTCACATCTTGCGATAACCAACGTGAGGCCTGGCGAAGAGAGAAGGACTTGTGATAAAGGCGGAAGTTAGGAAAATTAATCCCCCCATTTGATTTAGATTTACGAAGAGCTGAGAGAGATATACGAGCTTTCTTCTGCTTCCAAAGGAATTTGGATAAAAGAGAATCAATGCGACGGAAGTAGAGAGCTGGGATGTGTACAGGGAGCATGGAGAGTAAATAGATCAAAATCGGAGCAATCATTATTTTAATCGAGTCAAGACGACCCCACCAGGAAAGGTATAAAGGATTCCAGGAAGAGAGAAGCGAATCAATTCTATAAATGACTGCAGTCATGTTAAGTCGGATAGAAGAGAGGATAGAATTAGAGAAGAGGACGCCAAGATATTTTAATTTCGTACTGTTCCAGGCAAAACCGGTGGAAGCAAAGAAATGTGGAAGGCAGAATTTAGTTATAGGAAGAATCTCCGTCTTATCCGAGTTAATTTTATATCCTGAAGCCTGGGAAAATCTCTCAAATTCATGCATTAGGGCCGGGACAGAAGTATGTGGATCTGAAATGAATAAAAGGATGTCATCCGCATAAGCCGATAACTTAAGTTGACGCTCACCATATGGGAAACCAGAAATGGAAGGGTTGTTACGAATAGAAGAAATGAAAGGTTCAAGAGCTAAAATAAAAAGAAGAGGGGAAAGAGGACAGCCCTGACGTACACCTCGTTGAAGGGTAAAGGGGGAGGTAAGTTGACCATTAACAAGGACCGATGCTTTGGGCATAGAATATATCAAAGAAACGTAGGAGATAAATTTCGGACCAAAGCCATGCCATTTCAGTGAAGCCATCAGAAAGGACCAATCAACTCGATCGAAGGCTTTTTCGGCATCAACCGAGATAGCCGCGAGGGGGATAGAGAGAGAGGAAGCCTTGTTGAGAACATTGAGGAGGAGTCTGGAGTTGTCTGAGGTGAGGCGGCCCTTAACAAAACCACATTGTTCCTTTCCAATAAGATGAGGCATAAAAAGATCAAGACGAAGGGCTAATAGTTTTGCATAGATTTTATAGTCCACATTGACTAGGGATATTGGGCGATAATTCTTGCAGTATTTTGGGTCACGCCCTTCCTTAGGTATGAGGCATATGGTAGCATCCTGAAAGGAGCCTTGAGCCAAACCTGCGGAGCAAAAAGATTGAAAAAGAAAAAGAAGTTTAGGTAAGAGGAGATCAGAGAAGTGTAAGTAAAATTCAACGGGAAAGCCATCAGGCCCCGGGGTCTTGCCCTTGGTTAGAGAAGATAGCGCTGTGGATAATTCAGAGAGGGTAAAATCCGCCTCAATGTCTAAGAAATTAAGTGTAGAAGCATCTGGTTTAGGCAAGCCCTCAAAATATGAGTGTAGGAGATCTGGGGTAGGGGGATTCTCAGGAGAATATAAAGACTCATAGAAGGACTGGAACTGTTGTAGAATGTCTTTATCTGTGTGCAAGAGAACATTGGAAGGGGAATAGATAGAGTCTATGAGAGTTCTTTCTTTACGTGATTTCAGATAATTAGCAAGCAATTTGCCCGATTTGTTGCGCCCCCCATAATACCGCGCACTACCTCGAAGGAGAAAGGAGGAAGCCGAATCTGTAGTAAGTTTGTTAAATGCAATTTTAGCTTGAAGAAGTTCAGAAGGTATTTGAGTTGGAGGGGAGGTATAAAATTGGTGTTCAAGCAATTTGATATGTGTAAGAGCAACTTTGCGCTTTTGGAGAAACTTTTTCTTTTTTTTGGAAACAAACTCAATAATAAATCCGCGGGCTGTGGCCTTGAAAGAGTCCCAAAGAACATGGGGAGAGATATCGGGATCAGAGTTAAGCTGGAAGTATTCAGACGTGAAAGAGCGAAAAGAGGAGGAAAAAAGAGGGTCTGTAAGTAGGGAAGAATTAAAACGCCAACGAGAAGATTTAGGAGGTGGAGGAGAAAGATCAAAATCAGTGATAATAGGGGCATGATCAGAAATGACAATAGGTTCAATAGACGAGGATATAAGATTTTGAGATAAGGAGGAAGAGAGAAAAATATAATCTAAACGGGAAAAGGAGGCGTGTGGTGGGGAGAAAAAAGAAAAATCTATAGTGTCTGGGTGTGTGAGCCTCCATGAGTCTACAAGGTGAACCTGTGTGATAGTATCAAGAAACTGTTTATGGGGTTTGTGGGGGGTGAATCGTACAGAGGATTTGCGGTCTAAAAAGGGGTCAATGATTTGATTATAATCCCCGCCCAAAAGGAAGGAATCATCTTTATGTTGGATACATTTTGCAGTAATTACGGGCCAAAAAGAGGAATCAAAACCTGTAGGACCATAAACATTGAACAAAGAAAGTGGGATATTATTAAGAAGCAACTTAACTAGAATCCAACGCCCCTCATCATCTTTGTCTTCGAGAAGTATTTTACATTTGTGACGTTTGTGAATTAAAATAGCAACACCATTCTTTTTATGGGAGGCCGGAGAAAACAAAACATTGCCAACCCATAGTCTTTTAAGTTTCAAGGATTCAACATCTGAAAGATGGGTTTCTTGAATGAGAACAATATCGGGATTATAAGAGGAGAGGTGGGAGTGTACTTTCTGCCGTTTAATAGGATGGTTAAATCCTTTCACATTCCATGAAATAACTTTGAAAATCACAACATAATAAACTGTTCAAAATTGAAAGGTGCAAGAACATACTGTACAAGAAATAAAGCAAGCAATAACATGATAAAAATTACGGTAACCAGTAGAATAGTAGAAGGAAGAATAAGGAAAAATAGGAGAAAGGGGGGAGAAAGGAAAAGGAATAAGAAAAGAGGAAGGGGAAATAGTGGAGAAAAAGGAATATGCAATGAGAAAGGTAGAAAGGAAAGAAAAGAGAGAATGCATAGAAGACAGTGCAAATCCATACGGATGACTGTAGGAGACATACCTGAAGGGAAGGGTACACGAAGGGAGGTGGGGAAGTGGTGATGTGGAACAAGACGGGGAAACTAGGATCAGGAACACATCCGCGCCGAAACCTCACAGGGATACAAAGGATAATACACGGAGAAGGGGAAACTGAGACACATCTGTATGGGGAAGGAGAGAGAAAAGACAATGAGATCATGAACATATTACATATATTCTAAGCACTAAGAGAAAGACCTAAGTCAAGAGGGATCCAATATAATGGAGGACAATCGAAAAAACTGGTCAATGCAGGGAAAGAGCAAAACAACAGCAAATAACATCAAATACACAAGGAGTATAAGAGAATCAATCAGCCACTAGTAGAAGGTGAGGATTCCATTCCATCGTTGTTGTGCAGAAGAAGGAAGTTACGGAGCTCGCCAGGTTCTTGAAAGGACCAAGACTTATTCTGATGGGTGACTCTGAAGGTACATGGATGGAACAAGCCATAACGGGCCCCTAGATAACGCAGAGATGGTCGTAGAGCCAGGAATTCCTTGCGTCTGGATGCAGTGGCTTTAGAAACATCTTTAGATATGTAGATACGCTGACCTTGCCAGGCTAACTGTCTTTTGGCTCTAGCAGCCGAGAGGATGGATAAGAGATCAGTAAATTTCAAAAATAGAATGATAACACCACGAGGCTTAGTAGAGGTGGACGAGTGTGCTCCAAGTCTGTGGGCTCTCTGAATGCTGATGGAGGTGGACGGTGGCATGTCCAATAACTTCGGAAGAAAGGAGGTAAAAAAGGGGACTGGATCATCCCCCTCAAGAGTTTCCGGTAAACCATAAAGGCGTAGGTTGTTCCTCCTGTTACGATTTTCCAAATCCTCTGTGTGTCTTTGCAGAGAGAGGACAGTCTTCTCCAGGGACTTAATGCGTTGCGTGTTGGAGTGGACCTCAGGAAGTTGCTGTTCTATTGAGGAAATTCGAGTGTCCATTACTTCCCATTTGTCCTTCAAAAGTTGCATATCTCTGCTCGTGTCCTCAATGAATGGACGCAACGCACGGATCTCTTCCAAAATCAAGTCCATAGAAGGTGGAGGAGAAGAGTCAGGTGTAGGAGAGTTCTGCTTCAACCTTTTGATTGACGATGCGGAGGGTGAAGACTTATTCGATGGTGGATTGCCTGAAGAAGAGCGCTGAGTGACGGAAGTCGACATTTTGACAGAATGTAAGGAGGTACCCAAGTTGGAAGAACTCATAGGAATCCTCACAGAAGGATTAAACACAAACTTGGGTTTGCGCAACCGCACCATAGATGAACGTGAATCAAGAGGAAGATACCTGGCAAAGGAATGTATATAGAGACTCCGTCCAGTGAACAGTAGGGACTGTTAATCCACCTAAATATCAATAACAAATGCGCTGATGCAACGAAAGCTTGGAAGTGTTCATCCAGAGTAAATCACACAGAGCCTCAAGTGGGTTAGCATACAGCGAGTCAATTGAAGATAACGTTTACTATACTATAACAGCATCCAAGGTGCGGGTAACTCCATTTGGTGTGAGTGACTGTTACCAAATGAAAGAAACATAGGATGATATACTGCATAGAAACAGGCAGAATGCCTTGCCAGCTGTATTTGTAGACAATCTAGATCCAAGCTCAATTACAAAATCCAAGAAAGTATCGGGCAAAAAGCATGAATCCCTCAGAGAAAAGAACGTGTGCATGACACAGTAACCAATAACGCATGGATAGTCATATAACATTGACCTCAGGACATGTCGCAGCTAAAGGTCCGTGTGCAGCAGGAGGTCACAGTCACATTAGTGAAGGAAGCGTGTGACAGGATGGAGATAATGCGCCAAAAGGAGGAACCGCGACTTTCAAATCAGCCGCGGTAATCCTAAAATGGCGGCTGCAACACCTCAAGGTGAAAGGCGCGTCTGAACACAAGAAGGGTGGCAAGAGCCATGAAATAATTCCCAACGCTCACCTCCAAGAATTGTCGGCATAATGCAGGGACCGAAATAAGGAAAATCTTCTCAGCAAGTGGAAGGGTAGAAGTTCGTCAGAGGAGCCGCTGACGCCGAGGCATTGCTCAAAATGGCGGATCTCGGCTTCTCGTTCCCGGTCTCCGACTTCAAAACCTCAGGGGAGGTCCGAAAAAGGCCACAAAAGCTACAGACTGCTCACACCATGTTCCGGTTGAGAAATCCAGAGAGTTGCGACAGAAATATCCCACTTCACCGCCGGGAAGACAGAAGGAGGTGATACGGCACGGAGGAGCTCTTCACCTAGCCGTCCATCTTGCGCGGCACCCAAGCCACGCCCCCATTACTGCCTTTTTTAAATGCACATTTTGTATTTTTTTCCACTGGGAAAATGTATTTCCTCAAGGAGAAGCTCTTTGTTCTACATCCCGCTGACATTTGGGGGTGTTCGCTTCCCCATTATAACCGGGAATTAATTTATGAGTGCAGGGTCACATTTAAAAAAAAAATATGTTGCATACATAAATCACGCCAGACAATATGGTTAAATGGCTCTGTGAGCGGATGTGCATCAGTGCAAAATCCGTACCCACATTTTAATTTTTTTTGTGCTGCCCATAATGGAACACGATTGCGATGGTGCCATTATGCAGTTGATGTCAATGTTTACTGAATGGTTGATTGTGTGTTCTGTGTAAACTTTGGTTGATGTCTCGGAGAGGCTAAAGTAGTAAGCAGTTTGTGGTTCTTTGTGGCAGTTTGTAACAACTCGGATTGGGAAGGCCATGATGTCAGAATCGTGTATCTTCTGTTGGATGTCCGTGGAGGGTTCTGTTGGCTGGAAGTTTATGTGGTGCGTGTTTGTTGAGGTGAGCAGTGCTGGGAGTCCTGGCCTATTTGAGCTGTGTTTTTTGTAACAAAGGTGTTTGTCTCTTTGTTGGGACCGTCCTTTAGAGAAAATGCAATTTATCTTCTGCCTTTGGTAAATTCACTGCTTATTTCTGCGCTGCCTGGACAGTTTGGCTTTTTTTTTAAATACCCAGTGAAAAAGGACACACTACTGCTGTGTGCAGTGCACTCAGGAATTTACTTCACTACCGACCTTTATTCATACCAATGTGTGCTGATGGGGGTAAAATGATGTGCAATATTTGTGTCTAGTGAGGGTGAAAACCCAAGTCACAATTTGTTAAAATGTCACCGAGAGATGCGCATGCGGTTCAGACTTGCAATGTAAAAATGATATGAGATTGCATTGGAAAAAAGGATCAAGAAAAAAGATGTTTACTTCATCCTTTATTTTGCAAGGGACCATATAATTGCTTGCGGTGGGGTGGGGTGCAGAGCCCTGAAAGGTCGCCAGATGACCATGTCCGTTGTAACACATTATGACAGAAGTAGTAGCACAGTCGGTGTGCCCTTGGCCCCACTGCTAAGAAGGAAATGGGCCCCTGGCTGCTATTTGAATTATAACATATGGCAATCAGGTCCCTGGGTCCAGGGGCCCTTGCCCCTGCTGCACCTATGGAAGCTACGGCCTGGGCACTGCAGAGGACACTGGCTGTGGAGAGCAGCTTCCACTTTGAGAATAAACCTGTCAGGATAAGGTAAAGAAGAGACAAGTTCCTTCAGGAAAGTTGCAATTATGAGACTTTTCTGAATGAAAATTACAGGTCTGTCTGTGTCTCTGCATTCAAGGCCATTTGCAGGTATTCCCTCATCAACACTAAGGTTGAGGGATTTCAAAAGTCTTAGGGCCAGATGTAGGAGCCCAAATACCGGTCGGTAACGGCCGATTTCGGCCGTTACCGACCGGTATTTGGGTATTGTAATGTAGGGGGCTAGAAAATTACAGAATCGGTATATTTACCGATTTGGTAAATTTACCGATTCGGTAAAATACCTAATCGCTAAATATACCGATTCTGTAATTCAATATGTAGGTGGCACAGTTCACAGTGCCACAGGCCCATAGAAATTCGTTATTTACCACCCAATACTATTGGGTGGTAAATTACGAATTTCTGTGTACATGCACATCTGTGCATGTACACCTGTGCCATGTGGCACACATACATGCCCTAAGGGCATGTATGTGTGTCACATGGCACACAAGCCAGAAACAGGGGTGCAACAGGGTGTCAAAGTGACACCCTGTCCCCCTTGTGAAATCGGTAATTTTACTGAATCTGTATTTGCTATTGAATCCTATGGGCTTCAAGGCCCATAGGAATCAATGGCAAATACTGACTCGGTAATTACCGAATCGGTAATTACCGAATCTTACCGATTCGGTATTTTTACCGATTTTTTTCCTACATAGCAATTATCGATTAGTAAATACCGAATTTGTAAAATTCGGTATTTAAAATTCGGTAATTTGCTATTACCTACATCTAGCCCTTAGTGACCAGTCTCTTTGCACCCTGCTGCAGTAAAACATTGAGGATAGCGCAAAGAACCGGACTGGTCACACTGCAGGCGCTACACAAAGCCTGTGTTACTACAATGCTGCCTGCTAATAATAGATTGGGGTGCCTAGTTCTGAAGACTGGAAGTGTGCTATGGGCTTCAAGACTGTAGTTGTGCCAGAGACGATTACACACCATTGGCCCTGCCTAGCTCAACAGCCACATCTTCTTTCACAAAACATCTTTGCTTGGCGGGACTCCTGTTTGCAAACATCCTATGTATCAGTTTTGTCTTTGAATTCATGACACACAATTAGACTCTGCTAAAAAATTACAACACAAAGCACCTTTGCACATACCTCAGTATCCAAATCGGCACATAGAGCACTGGAATTTTTCACATGCCCCTTTTCAATGATTTAGTCATTCTAACTTATTTATTCCAAATTGTGTTTTAAATGCACTTTTGATTTCATCTTTTTCAAAATTGTTGCTGGGTGGAGAAACCTCCTACCAAAACCTTACTTGAGGAAGGCTTCATTGATGAAATTTAAAGCGGGCATTACATCTGGCTTTCTGCAGCACCAGTTAAGGATGTAGGTGGAGACAATGGAATAAGTGGGTGGAACCTGTGGGGGAAGTGGGTGGAGCAGAGAAAATTAGGTGTGGCTTCTGACAAACATTGAGCACCTGGACTTCATATTTTACCAATTAAGCACTGGTGTGAAAGCATACATTGGAGTGGCGTACATTAGAGTGGGGTCCAATCAAATAGCGTAAAATGAAGTGGCCTAGAGTGGAGTGCCATACACCCGAGTGGCGAAAAGTGGAGTAACGTACAGTGGAATTGCATATAGTGGAATAGCATATATTGAAGTAGCTTGTAGCGGAGTGGCATACAATGGAGTGGCGTACACTAAAGAGGCATAGATTGGAGTTGCATACAGTGTAATAGCATAGAGTGAACTGAAATAGAGTGGAGTTGCGTACTGTGGAGTAGTGTAGAGTGTTATAGTGGAGTAGTGTACAGTGGAGTGATATATATTGGAGTGGTGTAGACTGGAGTGGCGTACAGTGGTGTTGGGTATAGTGTAATAGCATAAGGTGGAGTGGCGTACATTGGAGTGGGGTCCAATCGAATAGCGTAGAATGAGGTGGCTTAGAGTAGAGTGTCATACACTTGAGTGGCGTAGAGTACAGTGGAGTGGCACACAGTGGAATAGTGTACAGTGGAGTATTGTAGAGTTGAGTGGTATACAGAGGCATAGAATAAAGTGGAGTGGCATACAGTAGAATGGCGCAGAGTGGACTAGCATGCAGTGAAGTAGCATTGAGTAGAGTGACGTACAGTGACCTTGCATACAGTGTAATATCATAGAGTGGAATGACGTTGAGTGGAGTCTCTTACAGTAAAAAGGTGTAGAATGGAATGACATAGTGTGGAATAGCATATAGTGGAGCAGCTACAGTGGTGTGGCATACAGATGTATGCGAAATGTAGCACTAATGTACATTATGGTGTGCAGAGTAACGCAAAAACAGCGAATTGCGCTGCTTTGCATTTCTCTAAATTTGCCAATCAGCACAGGGTTGGTTTCCCTTTTAGATCTCGCCTGAGCCAGTGCATGCGTTGCTCTGGTGAGACTTTTAATAGGGGGGCTTGAAAAAGCTCACCATACGCTTTTGCTTGTGGCCTAAAGCTTGCGGTTATGCGCGCGGATACGTGCACAGGCACCATCTGGCTTTCCTCTCTCGTCATGGCTCATTAAGCGCATCTCTCGCAGGCACCCTTACAGCGCGCAATCGCGATCACTTTCAAGTTTGTGTTTATTTGTGAAACGCGGTATGGGGAAAACAGTTATTCGTCGGGTATAACACAATTTGGTCGAATAAATAAACGGGGATTATTATAATTACGTTTTCACGCTAGGCACTGAGTACTGAAGCCACTAAAACTCTCAGATGTAGCACCAAGAAGTGGTCTGCCTCTGCAAGCACTATTATCATAATTGCCAGCTGATTCTGTTTGCAGCCGTGACCCTTTCTGTTGAGCAGCTCTTTGAAACTAAGTGGCCTCCTCCAATTCACCAACCCCTTTCCCCACTACCACCTCCCACTCGAACTCATGCCTGGCATGCCTCAGTGGTGTGATACTCTGTGACTTGGGCTGGTGTCGGTTCTCAGCTTGTGTTTTGCTTGGCTTGGCAGTCACATGCTCCAGAATATGTTGTCAGTTGCTGGGAGAATGCAGGAAGGCTGTACTTGCCGAGATGCTGCAGACACACTGGGGTTAAAATCTCACTTTTTCACTTCCCAAACAGCTTTCGTTTACTGCCTCTTTGACACCCCTTCTCTGAATCGCACTTAAACCTTACATTTGCTTTATCATGGGGCCAAATTAGATCTGTGCAGCACATGGTGCTGCTGATGTGTGCTGTCATTAGTGCGGCCCTTGTGCATGGTTTAACCTGTTGAAGGACATCGGCGAACCACTCCATTACGATTTCTGGCAGGCTCTTGGCATTTCATTGATGCAGCTTGTAGTAAATAAACCTCAGACTGGGCGGAAAGCAATACAGCGTTGACTCCATGTACATGCTTCTTAAAGGTGCACTAACCTGTTCAGGGTCTTCAGAAGAACACTTAAGAGAGGCAGCAGGGTGTTGAGAAAAACGCACTCCTGGGTTATTTTAAAAACAAAAATCACATTTGCGGTATTGAATGATGTTTTCTGAAAATACACGTTTGTTCACCGTTAATTGTTTAGACTTGTGTTTTTATTTGTTTTGAGGCATAGATTTTGGCATCGGTAAACATGCACTCAGAGGACTGTTTATTTTATTTGTTTGCATATTTCTGTCTATTGCTCACGAATACCTACTTTAAATCATTCAGTGGCATGCAAATAATTTAACCACATCAAGGTGATACCTGTTAATATGAGAGGACAGTTTATTTTCTCTCATACATCGAGCGCCTAAAATTCCAAACTTAACTAGGTACGTTTTATGCCAATGTGTGTGGATTACACTGTGTCACGTCAGCATCACTCAGCATCACCACAGCGTCACTCAGCACCACCGCAGCGTCACTCAGCGCCACCGCAGCATCACTCAGCGTCACCGCAGCATCACTCAGCACCACCCCAGCATCACTCGGCACCACCACAGCATCACTCAGCGCCACCACAGCATCACTCAGCGCTACCACAGCATCACTCAGCGCCACCACAGCACCACTCAGCGCCACCACTGCATCACTCAGCGCAACAGCAGCCTCACTCAGCGCCACCACAGCCTCACTCAGCGCGACCACAGCATCACTCAGCACGACCACAGCATCACTCAGCACCACCATAGCATCACTCAGCACCACCACAGCATCACTCAGCACCACCACAGCATCACTCAGCACCACCACCGCATCACTCAGCACCACCACCGCATCACTCAATGCAACAGCAGCATCACTCAGCGCCACCACAGCATCACTCGGCGCCACCACAGCATCACTCGGCGCCACCACATCATCACTCAGCACCACCACAGCATCACTCAGGGCCACCACAGCATCACTCAGCGCCACCACAGCATCACTCAGCACCACCACTGCATCACTCAGCACCACCACTGCATCACTCAGCACCACCACTGCATCACTCAGTGCCACCACTGCATCACTCAGTGCCACCACTGCATCATTAAGGGCCACCACTGCATCACTCAGGGACACAACAATATCACTCAGCGTCACCACAGCATCATTCAGCATCACCACAGCATCACTCAGCGGCACCACAGCATCACTCAGCACCACATCAGTATCACTCAGCATCGCCTTTGCACTAGTACACCACCACATCATCATCACTCAGCAAGACCTGAGTATCATTCAGCATCACCTCAGCATCTTCTCCGCACCAGTCACCACCACCACCACTACCACCTGAGCATCACTCAGCACCACCTCATTCTGCTCCCGGAATCTGGCATCTGTTGATTCTCCCCTAGCGTCTCCCCGCTGCTAGTGTTATAATACAGGTACTAGTTATCAACCTTCACCCTCCGATTGTTTAAGCAACCTAAAAAAAAGCTTTAAAGAACAACCATTGGAATAGGCAGAAACAAGTTGCCAGAAGTGCAAGAACAAAAGAAAACAGAGGACATTTTTTATTGTAAATCCTTTTTTTAATATGGTCGTTCAGTTATACATAATGCCTTCTTGGTCACAGATAAGGTAAGAAAAATGTTTCTGACACTTTTTAATTAAAACTTTTCAGCATGCTGCACAGCAGCCACACTTCTCTACAGCAAAGCTTAAAGGCATTTTAGGCAAATATAGCTAATAGCTCTGGCTAAACACTTAAAAGGCCCCAAAGGCGAGACTTATTGGTTATTCCAATGCTTGTTCTTATTTGGTTTTTATACTGTTTTTGTTAATAACCCTGAAGACTATTGCTGCACACACGGATCCGCTGTGTAAAAGGAAGGATTATTTAATACTGTAAATTGCCATAATGTGCTTTATGATGGTACTACTGAGTGGGTTCTGCGGACAGATTAATGGATTGCCTAGCAACAACTTGTTAATAATGGTCCATCAACGACACACTGTACATGTATATGTAATGTTATCCTTGTGCAATATCATGAACAAAGACAAATAAGACATTGTGAGTGATGCAAGGGTACCGCAATCCAGTAATAAAGCTGGACCTTAGTTATATTTTGGGCTATGGTATACCATTATACCTTTGCAGTATACCTGAATCCCCACAAAGAGATTTAGGTTAAAAATATTGATTTAGAATAAAACCACAATTACTCCAATGTGGAATAAATCATGTACCTAAATAGGAGAATACATAAAGACAATCAAATTTGTCATGCAATTGTTAATTTGGACACAATATAAGCAGCACCAAGCATGAGTATAGATTCCCTGTCTAAAGCTAACTACTGACTTGCCATATTTAACAAAGAAACACTAGGCATCGACGCGTTTGGGTAGCACTGTCACAACATGGCCACCTTTTTCAGGTCACAAATATTTTCTCCTACCGGATTTATCTTATTTCAACAGTAACACCTATTATAAAATCAGAAAAATACATATCACACTTCAGTAACATTTTTTATAATGGGCAGAGATGTATATACTCATTCCTACAAAAAAGCTTATCAATATCAAGCACCATAATTCCAACACAATACATTTTTAATTCCAAAATGATAAGTGCTCCAGTCATCCTGGATTGAAAATAGAACAACAACATTAATCTCACATACTCTTTGTTCAAACAGACTCCGCATTAATCATTCATCCTCACTCATCTACAAGTTATTTCAACTCACCGGTGCAACCGCACTTCGGTAAATATTTCTCCAACCCAATGTGAGTAGATAAATAGTGCTTCAAGGATGGCTAAAATGATAAAGAAGCCATATTTAAATCATGCTCTATTCTAATTATTAGAAACTAGACCCCAGTCTTAAATCCAAACATTTTCACCTTATCTGTCCATAGTTAAACTTGTTGTGATCTGATACAAAGATAGGTAGGTAATTCAATCTTCCTCCAGTCTCACCACCTCCTGTATCAGGGGGGAGATTACATAGAATGTTAACTTCACTATCCTACTCCCCAAAGTTCAATAAAGTAATTACTTTACATTTATTTACAGTAAATAATGTCACCTTATTCTCTATGTGACTGTTACCTAAATGGGATTAATTCATATCCAATCTCCCCTCAATTGAGTATCTCTGTTAAATTTGTGATATTTGATAAGGCCGGAACACGTCTCAGTCCCTGAAATATACAATAAATTTAAGTAAGTTGGTAGACTCCTCACTATTGAGCTATGGTAATTAGATTAATAGTAATATCTTGCATCTCACCTTCTATGATTAAAAGGAGCAGTTTTCCAATTCCCCGTGACCTGTGCACCTGGATCAAGTTTCCGTTACTTAAAAATATATATAGAGGGAGATATGGGCCACTATCTGGGAATATATACACATATTTACATATCCCAATTGATTCAACCACAAGTCCCCACCTTTCAATCTATATTTTGTCCTTCACACTAATAGGTAGTGTGTCAAATTGTTGTTCAGGGAGCCCGTCTGTCTCAATACTAAATTCACTCGTAATCCCGCCATGATTCCAATTTTAAGTCTATTCCAATAGACCACCCAGGAGGGCGTCCTACGGGCCCCTGCTCCAATAAGATAATTAGACCATAGTTCCTTTTCCTTGGGGTTAATCATTAATACTTTTTAGGTACATGATGTATTCCACATTGGAGTAATTGTGGTTTTATTGTGAAAAATATTTTTTAACACAAATCTCTTCATGGGGATTCAGATATCTGTGCAGTTTTATATTCGTTAAAGAAAATATTTTGATTACATTTGTTTGTTTGATTATAAATGCTTTAAACATTTAATTGTCCTACCATTGCTTCCGACTATTGGATCAATATTAGATATGTTATCATCTAGGTCCACATCATATATTATGGCATCTTTCAGGGTTAACTCAAGAGCATTGTGGTTGCTATTTTCTCTTGTAATGATTTTAATATCAAGGAGTACAGGCCATAATTTAAGGTCAATTATAATGTAATCTATTTTACTGCTATAATTACTGCTCTTAATCATATATTCCCTCCTAAGATCTGAAGATGCTCTACTACTGTATGTAGGAGATGTAAGGTCAGGGATATTAGTTGCAGTGCTGCCACTCAGCAAATTAGAATTGGTTTGGTCTCTAGTGTAGGAATAACCATAACTTCATCCTTTAGGTCAGTCAGGGAGTTTACACAATGAAAAGGTTCAAAAGTGATTTTAAAGTCCCCAGCAATATTAGTGAGACACCTGTCAGCATTTCTTGTTATGTGCTCCTCCAAAATAAGTAGATTTGGTGACTCTGTGCTTAGGTGTCAAATGGTTATAAAAATTATAAAAAAGCACAAAAGAAGCATTTTGCTGATTTCATTTATGTTACTAAAATGTTAGATGTAAGAATGTCTACCTTAAAGATTAGGCAATTTAGCGAGATTGTCATCCAAATGAGTGAGTGACCAGAAGGCTATCAGTTGGCGAATGTAGAGCCTCTGCACAAAACGTTAGGTACCCTGATCTATGCAGGGAATAAATCACCCACATTTCTTGGAAGATGGAAGTAGGATATTAGTTTGTAAACTCACCCCATAGTGGAACATTAAGCTTAGAATTGAAGCCTGCCACATTCCAAGACAGTACTCACATGTGTTTCAGACCCCCGTTAATCAGAGGAGAATGCTCAGTACTCAAGATTGTGCCTGATTTTATGAGTGATATACCATCAGGGACCACACTCATCAACTGTGAGTCTAAACCTCTGGTCCACTAGAATATTCAAATCTGGCGTAAATTATGTCATCTTGACTTCTGGCCCTCACTGTGAACATAGCACTGTCCAGACCTGAGGTAGCCCTCAGTTAATCGATATCTTTTAGTGGGGACATAGCATGGGGTAAATCTACTATATTGAGTTGGTTCCTACTTGGTAAATCAGTTGGACTCCCTATAGTAATCAGACATAGAGTTACAACTGAACTGTTTCTCTCTGACCCGTTTGCTGGAGTAGTACACAGATCAAGAGCAACTAAATCCATGGTGAGATCTCCCCTAGGTAATGCTATTTTTATAGTCTTGAGTTACCTGTGGGAGAGAAATATGGTAAACATCAACTATGTCAGAGCACACCAGGGAGTAATATTTCCTGGTTTCCCTGGTCCAGTGAATAACCTTCTTGGTGAGCGACTCTGAATTACCTTGTTTTTTTAAAGCTAAGCTTCTAAATTTTTGTCACATAAACCACCCCCAGCTGGTATGTACCCATTGTGTCCCGATTGATTAAGGGATATTTGAATGGAAGTTCCTGGCAGGTATGTAGAGAGGTGCAAGCATCTTGGTTGTTTTTCAAAATAATGAGTTTTCTATATTGACCCACACAAAATTAATCCAGAATATTGATTAGCAGAATATCATCATGGTGAGTATATAACAGTATAGATGGATGTACTTTTCTTTGCATGTACATATCTTGATGTACACCATTAAGGTACACAGATGGGGAGTTAAGAACTGTACATATGTATTTACCTTACTTATGTCTTCAAGCTACATAGAGGTAGAGTTAGGAATAATAAAGCTGTACTTACTCATTGTTGCGGGTAATCTAGAAAATATCATTGATAATGTGGTAGAATTACAGGCTTCTGTGACCATATAGGCCCTGTAACCCAGTATGCTTTGTTAACTCAGCAGAGGGTATTGAATTTGATCATGTAGTCAAATGTTAATCTGCGGACCAATTTCAGGATGGTTTGTTGTTGTCACACCTGCAGAGCTTTAGACACTTTTCTTTCCACAATGTGATTGGATTAGAGAATGTGGTAAAGTTTTAGAGTAAGGGTGAGTTGGAAGTTAATGCTCTTAACTACTCCATTGATTTGAGCAGCAGATGTAAGTCCCTAGGTTTCTTTCTTGCAAAGAGGTATGTGGAGACATACTAAGGCCAGAGGGCCAGAGGGCCAGTTGATTTATATGGAGTTGAGCTTGGTTCCTTCCATGACTCAGTTTTGACCTGGTTTATGCTGTGAAAGGTCTTCTTAATAGTGAAGAGCACATAACAGATGCATTCAGTGGTGTAAGCTGTATTGTCATGTTTATTGTTTTATAATTGAGATGTTCACATGGTGCTGGTCAAGCAGTTGTGCCGGAGGTGTACGTAGATGTTAATTCAAGAGTGCTATTCCTTAGGGGATAACAAAAGAAGCATGTAGTGTGAAGATTTGTTACACCCAGTTTTTTTTTGCTGTGGTTGGTTAAGGACTGGATTCAAAAGAGAGGACGTTGAGCTATGCCCGACCACTTCTCCAGCCTTTCCAGCATAATGTTATGGTCCACAGGAATATCATCAACAGATGTAGGTTCAGGAGTGTGGTTTGCTCCCATCCATGGAAAGAGGGAGCTCCTCCCTGATGTTGCTAAGGCTGAATCAGTGTCTCTTGCAGGTTTGAATCCAGACTGATTGTCATGTAGAAACTTGGTAAGTTACACTTAGTCTTGTAATTGTCTCTCCACTTTCCCATCCTTACTTTTGTTGTAGAAAGGAAACTCAGTGCTGGACTGGTGGTTTATCAGCATCCTCACATCTAGAGTAGTTTTTCTTCTTGAGAAACCATGCGCTATTTTTGTTGCTGATTGTAGGTGATGGGCAGAGGCACTCATTTTTGGGGACCAGGATTTATTTGCCAAAGAGTAGAACAAAGAAAAGCAAAAAAGGGTGAAAGAGAAGTAAGGAATGAAAGGTAAGCATCAACAAAGGTAGAAGTCTAGGTTGGTTGTATGAAAGATTCAAGTGGTGTCAACCATAAACGTATAAACAAAAGTGATTAATTGAATGCTTGAATTAATCTCAGCCACGGGTAATTACTCGGGCCGCACCCCAGTCCATCATTATTTTGCACACATGCCACCTCACTTTGGACCCAGCCATATGCAAAGTCCAGGCTCTTTCTGAACTGGAACACAAGCAACCTAGGGCTGGGTTTGCCCTGATTAGAGCTTATCAGCCAACTATGGCTTGTTTTTTGTATACTTCAGTGTGGTGGCAATCGTGGCATTTATGTGAACTTTTGAACTTTGGCCCTCAGCTGATTCTTTATCAAATTAAGAACATACATAAGGGAGATGGAGAGCTGTGTTTTAGGTGGCCTGGAATGGCCCCAGATTAGAGAGAGGTTTTTATCAGGTTTGATGATTTTATGACAATGGACAGAGAAAGATGTTTGGCATATGAGAATTTGCAGGTTTCCATCAGTGCATTGGACAAGATTATGTAGTTGCCTCAGCCATCAACTCATCGGTCTCAAAAGGCATGAATGATATGAAGACATACTGTAGGAAAGGGATGCCTTTTTCCGTACAACTTGTGCAGGTCATTTGCACAAATCTTTCTATGAATTTGAGTAGTAACTTTATTTTGTATTTTTGCATATAATTTTGGAACCTAATGAACTTTGCTTTGATCTTCTCTTTAAATAGCTCTAAAAGTAGGCTGTGCATATTTGTATTTCAGCCAACAAGTCATCAGTGAAGTGGCTAATCGGAGCAGATAATGACGTATGGGTGTGGGTGATGGGCGAGCACCCTTCTGACAAGCCATATGATGTAATCTGTGAGGAAATTATCAAGGGACGAGATCAGGAACAAGCAGAAATCAGTATCGTTCAAAGGTATGTAATGACAATAAGTTGATCTTTGATCAATTCATGCTGTTCATGTACAGAATCTCTTGTTTGGGGACTCAAATGTATCATCTATGGGGTCCAGTAACCATCTTAAAAAAAGTATGACTTTGATTTTATACACGAGTTTTTAACAATATAATTCTGTTTTATGTTTTGCACAATATTTACAATAAGGCAGGCAATCAGTACAACTGAACTCTACTATATCTCCTAGTCAAATAGTAAAATTGGATTAATTTGTAGAGCGAGAAAGGGCCACTTTTCTTGGCATCATTAAAGGACCCCCTCAATCTTGTCTGAAAACCTCCAACCTAGTCGTCCTCTTAGCATAACTTCCAGATACTTCAAGTTCTTGCGGAAACATGGTTGCAAAGTTGAAACTTAATTGAGTTGACAGAAAGGCAGCACCAGGAGCAGAGCCTCCCGCTTAATTAGACTCAACACAGAAAACCTCACCCAGTTCAAATATGGAAGGGATTGAATAGTTAATAGATATTTATTAATTCTGTGAGTGTTTACCTAATTGATTAATTCTGATAACAAATGAGACGCATCTGTACTTCCATGCTAACTAGTTATGTGGCCTGCAGAGGTTGCTGTTAAATTTCTTGGAAGAACCACACGAGACCAAGCACTAACAGGTCTGAAATGCACTCAGATGTCTGCAGCTGCACGGGCATTACACCGAATAGATTAGCATGTGTCGGCACTTCACTGACAGACGAGGGTAACCTGCTGAATCCTCTTGTACACACAGCTCATCATAATACCAATTGAATGGTTTAAAGAGGTTAAGGATCAGTCTCACTGGGTTCAGCAACAGCCCTTATAGTGCACCGAGAAGATGATACAGGTTTACCAGGTAAATGAAATAAAAGTCATAACAATGTTTTCTGTAGGTGAAATTGTGAAAGAATCATTAATGGTGGAATATCCCAAGGAACGCCATTAGCCTGTCTTCTGTTGCTTCCCAGATGGAATACAAGCAGAGGTTCTGGTCCTTTCCTTACATACAGGTCAGATTAGTGGTCCGTGGTTGTTCAGAGCTAATGCGAGGTCTGAAAGAGGGGCAGTTGTCTCACCCGGAGGACCCTACCAACACCTGAGGGCCAGGGTCTGTGTGGCCTCCTGTTGCTGCAGGTGTGAGATTGATATAGCAGTCTGTTGGCAGAGACGTGCAGTGGGGAACCCAGCTGCTAGGCCTGGGCTCCGGTTTGGAAAGGGCCAGATGTAAAAGAAAGCCTTCCCTTGATGGAACCCTCCCTCACCCAGCATTATTTAGGAGAACCAAATTGTAGTTCCTTTCCAGGCTGGGGATCTAGAAACCCTGCCACCTTGCCCCTGTGCACCCAAATCAGGTCTATCCGGGTTTTGAGCAACCGAGGAGCGGCCCATCATGGAAGTACAGCATGGATAAGAAAGATCAAGGCCCATGATTGAAACCCAGCTCCTTTGGACAGAAATGCTGTGGCGCTTGAAGGCTCTGGGTGCAAACCGCAGTGGTTGCATGTGGTTGTAAGTTCCCTGGGCAGGAAGGGAGCTCTCCAGCCTCTCCGCTTTTCATGATTACACTCCAGTGCTCATTGCATGAAACGCTTTGATGGTAGGGGAAACCCGACTCTTCTCCACCGAAGCCTTCTTGGGGCATGGAATTCACGCTACTGGCATTGCTCAGGGCCTCCATCTAGGCATGTGGCTCAAAGTAAAGGGGTGGAGCCCTGGCTCCTGCTAGCTATGGAGGTTGTTGGAGGGCCAATACAGGGACCCAGCTGCTGGTCATATCTGGCTGGGCATCAGTTTGATGGCTTGTGTGGTCCTGCTTGTTCATCTGTGCGATAACACAGGTGGCACGTGGCAATGCTGCGTGCTTCTGCTGCTGTTAAAGCTCCTTGCCTGTCTGGTACTGCTGGATGCAGCTCCTCGTCCAAGCCACTGGAATATTTTATGAACTACTGGATTTGATTCCCTGAGGGGAAGCCTGACATGGTTTTGGATTGTCCCAATGTGTTGGCAGTTGACTGGTGGTGCTACTTTCCTCTTGCCTCTCCTGCACATCAGGTTGAGTTGCCGATCAGTAAGTTGCTTGAATGTCAATCACCCTGGGACTGTCCCAGAGTGTGGCTTGGACTGCCACAGGGGGCTTTGCTACTTTGGTTCCCCATAGTCAGACCCTGGTTTCCTGTTGCAGAAACTACATTCCTGGTACAGATATGCCTTTGACATGCCTTTTCTTCTCATAAGGAGTGCAGGAAACCATTTCCCTAACCGTGCCCCCCAAGTGTCCTGGTTGAACGTCATGTGTGGGTGTTTGTGGTATCCCATAGCTGCCTGTGAACATCAGCTTGGGAGACCCCCCTTCCATGACTGGAGAGTCCCAGGTTCCCAAAGAGAGACAGGGCTCTGGCCTGAGGAAGATAGTCTCCATGTAGCAGCATGCTGTGTTGTATGGGGTCTCCCACTATAGCCCTGCACCTGGTTCAGGATGGAGGGCACACTCTTTTTCGCAGATCAATATAATGACATGGGGCTTGGCCTCCTGGGTTAGGGCTCCAGGCTCCATCCAAAGTGATCTTTCCTGTCCAGGGCTGTGTGTTGCCCATCTGGGGAAGATTCTCATGCTACTCAGGACTGCCCATTTCCTATAAGCCTGATTTATAGAGGGGTGAAGCCTGTACGGCAGCCCCAACCTCCCTGGTCCAGGGCTCCAGGCTCAGGCCAGAGATACCTAAAGTGTTGAAAAGGAATATGAGGGGAAATCGGCTCCCTGGCATTGCACTTTTATGGTTACATTTTGTGCTCCCTAATGGTGACTAGAAGGCTGGGAGAGGGACCCGTTGGGAGAGGCTGAAGTGGAGATGTTTGGATCAGTCTAACATTTTACCTGACTCAAAGTTCCATGGCATTAAATACCAAAGGTAACTTTGTCCCCTTGAATGTGAACACATAAACCTACACAATTATTGTGAAAAACAGGATATGTAGTCTGCATGTAAGGTCTAGATATCTGGGGGCGCTAGGTGGCGCACAAACGGAATGGCCGCCATGGAGTGAGGCTCCCGTAGCCTGGTGCAATCATCCTAAATTATCCTGGTCCCGAGGTTGAAAACTGTCAAGGAATGCAGTGCCGAGTATTGCCCACAGATTGAAGCATCATCGCTCCAGGTTTCAGAGCGCTCCGGTGCGGCTTGCCGATACAGAAGCTGTTTGTTAGGCTGGCCGAGGCAGGGCACTGAGCTGCCGGTAGCTGTCCTGCGGCGTGGCTCCTCACATGAGCGCCGTAGTTCCCACGTGGCAGCTGGGCCACACTGCAGTAATGGAGGCGGCGCGAGAGCGGTGTGTGTCACCACGGCGGCGCTACTCTTCGCGCACTCAAGATAAGGCAAGCGGCTTTCAGAGCAACGCTATATCCTCTGAAAACTGCGGGGAGGAGGCAAATCAGAATGCAGGGCTGAAGCGGCGCACGAGTGGCGGATCAGTGTAGAGTGCTGCTCAGCCTGTGCGCGTGTGTATGAATGTTGATTGCATGAATGTTCGAATGGTGTGTTGAATGTCAGTTGAAGTTCGGGCTGAGCAGATGTCATACCGCTCCTGGTGGGGTTCTCCAATTTATATCCTAAACCAAAATAAAGATCAACTTACAACTAATGACCTCGGCTTCCTTGGATTATCTCTTCTTTACATTTGGCGACGCTTCAGAAACGGACCTCCGTGCAAATTTAAAAGACATTTAAAAAAAAAAAAGGAAACGGAACGAAAAGTGAAACCTTAAGAAAAGGATCCAAACTGAAAAGGAAACCTCCAACAAAGTACTGGCACCCAGAACCCCACCAGTGACCTCTCACCGGTCGCCCTAGAAGTAAGTGCCAGTTATTTTCATAGCAGCGTTTATCTGAACTTTAAAGCTGTAAAAGTTTGAAACAAAACTCTTGTTGCCGATAAAGAGTTTCTCGAGGGCAGTGAAGTGTATTTTTGAAAGCGGCTAAAATTAAACTTTAAGGGGCGCACTACTGGTTTCTCGGCATACCAATTCCTTCGAGACCGATCACCTGCAACTATAAAGCGCCAGCTGCTTGTCAACACCGTCCTGCCACCTTGTGAGTGCTCTGATGCAACAACCCTTTCACTGACCGGCATGATGACAAGAAAACTGAACGAGTGACTCTGAACCGGAGTACAACTGTTTATTTTCTGCTTTCTCCTGACCTGCTCTTTTTAGTGAAGAAAAGAGTGTTCCTTTTACTTCAGCAGCAGGCGGAAGGGAGTTTTACATTTTCTTCAGCAGCAGTGTGTCAAGTGTTTAACGTGAGCATTTTCTTAATTATACTTTACTAATATGTTAAAAGTTAAGAGCACACAGATATTGCTCGCGCTCTTACCGTTGATGTTTGCCTCTTTCGAAGTAAGCGCGAGGCATCTCCACGCATCAAACCTTACTTACACTGTGACGACTTCTCTTGCATGACATCACGTAATCCTGTGCGTGCCTCCATCTTTCAGGAAGTGTTCAGGCATTGTTAAACTGTTGCCCAGCAACGCGCAATTTATGAACATGAAATACGATTAACTTTATCGCATACAGTTTGAAGTTCACGAGCTCAAGGAAATACGTACTCTGCAATTGTTCTTCAGTTTTCAAGGTTTCTGAGAGCAAGTAAGCTCACGCACTCCTGAAATCAGATAACACCAGTGACAGCTCATCAATCATTGGATTCTCTTCACGCTTGAGAGCACTTCTTCAAAGAAATACACGAACTGCAATTCATTCATTTTTATTAAACAGAACTTTAAGCCTCATACACAATAAACAAGGTGCAGAATATATTCGAGACCATCAAACCTTCTTTTCACTTGGTTTCCGTCATTACTCTGACACCCTTTCTCCAGTCTTACATTCCACGGATTCCCGGCATACTTTCTATCCATTGTTTTTCCACAAGTACTGGAGTCGTTTTCTCTGGAAACTCATCACCTCGATCTGCTGTTTATCAAAGTACAATACTTTTATTTGTCACAACACTGCCACCTAATGGTTATTTTCCATCGTTGCACTTTGATGATGATGTGAATTAGAAATTGATAATGCAGACGTCGAAAGTTCCGTAAAGTGTTATCTCTGTTTCTTTTAGCAGAAGTTTTATTTTATGCAGATATTATCACCTTTCTCTGCTATATTTTTACAGTTGCTTTATCCTTATAGTTACATTTATTATAAGTATTTAATTATTTGAATTTTGTAGTGATTTCAGAATGAGTATTTTTAGTATAATCTTTACATGATTTGTATACGGGCATGTTTAAAAATGAAATGATTTTACAGTCATACTTAGTTTCATGCTTCATCAAATAATTTTGATGTTTTAAAGTAGGCTAATACACTCTACTGTTAAAAAAAAAAAAAAAGGAGAGCTATGGTGCAAATGCAGTCTCTTTTGAGGAAGAATATATATATTTAAAAAAATTTCTAATGTTTTGAAAGGAAGAATGCAAATGCATTCCACCACACCAACTTTTTAAGTTATTTATATGGGTCTTATTTTAAAGACGTGTGGTTCCTTCTTCTGTACTCTGTAAACCACACTAAGCTTTTAAGCTATATGTATATGGGTCTTACTTTAAGACGTGTGGTCTCTTTAAAAATGCAAATGCATTCTTCAGTACTATTATCCACACTAAGCTTTTTAGCTATATATTTATTTGGGTCTTTTTATAAGACGTGTGGGTCTTTTTAAAAAAAAAAAAAAAAGGGTCAAGTTCCTTTTTAAGTGCGTCATTATCCACACTAAGCTTTCTCTAGCTATATATATATATATGGGTCTTATTTAAAGACGTGTGGAGACTTGATGCCTTTCTATTCATGTTTTACTTTTACTTGTGTTTCTTCCACATTTTTGTGTATGTTTCACTTTACATTTTAACCACTCTACTAAGTCTTGTTTCCTCTATCCTGCACTTGTTTTTCTTTTTCAACATTCAAGCTTCCTTCGCTCTGGTCTGGCCAATCAGTGTGTCTTGGTGGTTCTTGCTGTGTTAACTTTTTCTCTGCTGTGTCTTTGTGCCTTCTTTGCTGCACACATTTTTCACTCTTCTTCTCATCTTTTTCTCTTCTAGTGATCTTTGCACCGTTTGCTTTCATTTTTCTTCTCATTTCTTTGTATCTCTACCTTCTGCGTACTCCCCTTTTAGCTCACTTATTGTCTCCTTAAAAGGGGGAAGAGGGGTTGTGTTGTTTCAACGTCCTTTTTGCATGGTCTGAAAATGGTTTTACCGTATTTTACAGTTTAAGGATTTCACTCCACCTCTTCACTTGATTTTAATTCTATTGAATATATAAATGTTCTTAATTATATTTTTATATTTGCTTAATACTTTGTATAGTAACATCTTATAATTATATTGTGAAGAGTCATCTTTTCTTTGTTAACAAGGGAGAAGATGTAGAGTGCTGCTCAGCCTGTGCGCGTGTGTATGAATGTTGATTGCATGAATGTTCGAATGGTGTGTTGAATGTCAGTTGAAGTTCGGGCTGAGCAGATGTCATACCGCTCCTGGTGGGGTTCTCCAATTTATATCCTAAACCAAAATAAAGATCAACTTACAACTAATGACCTCGGCTTCCTTGGATTATCTCTTCTTTACAATCAGCCATAGGCAGAGGCCGCATAACGGGCACGCATAGAGGAACGCATTATGATTGATGCGGAGGGCGGAGTGCAACATACAGAGGCAGACACCGTCTCAGCCAGTGTATATCAGGGGGATACTGATGTAAATATTACTTTACCCTGCGAAACGTTGCAGCGTACCTGACTGCAGGAGCTGCATTGGAGTCCATGAGAGCTCAGGGGCAGGTAGTGCGAGAAGCCGGGGAAGGGTTTTTCACCAATAACCCCCAGCACTGGTGTTCTCCTGAAGTGGCCCTCAGCCCCCCAGTTACTGAAGACTCTTAGGTGAAGTGCTGGCAGTCAGAGGAGTAGCTAACTTTGTGGACTCTGGGCAAACACAAGAGTCGTGGATTGACAGGTGCACTCACTTTTGATGTAGCTTTAGTGCCTTGAACCCACATCCTTTCTAGCTGCAGCATTCAGCATAGGAAGAACAGATGTGCGCCAGCCGCGCCTTACTTTTGAAGTGAAGAAAGGCACACGTCTGCCAACAACAGAGACAGACATTGGCGCAGAAAGCCTGTCGCAAGATTCACAGCCCGCTTCGGGTAACGATATGCAGGTGATCCTTCAAGAATTGCGGCAGGGCTTCGCAAACATGGCAAATAAGATGGACACTCTATCCACACGCATGAACGCGATAGCCCATAAAATGGATAAACATGAGGAGCGCATAAAAGATGCATAACTCCGCATATCAGAGACAGAGGACACTGCAGCCCATATGGACACCATGGTAACACAGATGGAAAAGTTGCTTAAAGTAATAGCCGCGAAGAATGAGGACATTGAAGTTGCGCAGTCGTAGGAACAACATTCACGTGCTTGGAATACCGGAGAGCGCCAATATGGGCAAAATAGGGGAGTATATTGAAAAGTTACTGCTGGAAGTGGTAGGTGCAGAACTGCTATCTCCTCATTTTATCGGTGAGAGAGCCCATCGTTCCCTCGGGCCGAAACCTCCTCATTGCACATTTATTGAATTATAGGGACAGGGATGCGGCCCTAAAGGTGGCGAGGGAGAGGAAGCAATTACACTATGAAGGAGTGCCTTTCACTATGTACCCGGATTTTACCACCCACGTGCAAGAGGAGCGACATAAATTCATGGCTGTGAAGCAAAAGTTAAGACAGGCCCAAATTGATTATGCTCTCCTGTACCCTGCATGCCTCCGAGTTACCTATCAGGGTAAACAGTCGTTTTATACCAAGCCTCAGCAGGTTGAAGAATTCCTAAAACACCTTAAGAAGCACAGGGCAACATCCTCCTCACAACCGGAATCGCCGAGATCGCACTCACCGACTTCAGAGTGATGCCCACATGAGCAGGTGAATAGCCCACATGTCCTTGGTTACCAAGCATAGACCCTACACTGCGAAAACGACAGGACTACCTACCATGCGGGGCCTCAGATAGATGAGGCGAATGTTGGCACGGATGAGAGTTCTCATGCATAGGGGACATGTAGATTGGAAAAGACCAGGCACCATCGAGGCCCAATAAGCAACGTGCTTGACGTTACAAGCATTCCCTAAACAGTAAGGGGAACTTGTGAACCACCTAGCAGTACTTCCCTCGATGGGTGATCCCCCTCTTGTTTAAACAAGTTCTGGTTGTTGATCAGGAAAAGTTATGAGAATGGTTTGCTTAATGGGTATAGGGGAGGGGGCCGGGATGGACAGTACTGGCATGATTGGGATGCTTCACTGGGTGGGGGAGGGTGGGGTGTGGGTAAACAAATGTATGTACTGGCAACTCTTACAATATGAGGTTTTTAATTGTGTCTCTCGAGCTGTTCGAATGTAGTTCTATGTAACACTGCTTTGTTTTAGGCATCACCATGCACAAGAATATGACGGACACAATAGATGACAAGCAATTGACTATCATGTCCTGGAATGTTAGGGGCTTGGGGGATCCGAGAAAGCGCAGACAGATATTGTCATATCTAGACTGTCAGATAAGTATAGCATTGCTACGGATGTATTATGGTACATTGCAAACACTCACATCGCATGCCATTACATAGTAAATTTAACATCGCATGTCCCCTTAGATCGTGAGTAATCACATCGCATACCATTACGTCGCATTCGTATAGACATGCATTTGAAATACATTTACATCGCATACAGACACCCCGCATGTTTTTACAGTGCTATTTTTAGCCTTATGTGCATTTCCCTTCACCTGACCCTAAACCCTAATCCTTGAACCATGAAACATTACCCTACAATATGGCACGCTAACACTTCCCTAAACCCTAAGCCCTAAACAGTAAAGCAAGCCTACACTACGAACTCAACCCTGAACCCTAATCTCCAAAGGCCAAAACAGTCCTTATACTGCAAGTAGCCCTAAGCCCTAACGAAACCCCAAAACTGCCCCAATAGTACACAAAACCCTAAGCCAGAACGCAACCCCTAAACAGCACCCATTCTATTAGTAGCTCTAGTAGCTATAACGCAACCCCAAAACAGCACCCATTCTTTACTAGCCCTAGTGCAACCCCAAAACAGCACCCATTCTAAAAGCAGCCCTAGTAGCCCTAACGCAACCCCAAAACAGCACCTATTCTATTATTAGGCCTAGAAGTCCTAACGCAACCCCAAAACAGCACCTCCTTACCTGTCTCTTGTCGTTGTTCCAGCGTTGTCTCCCTGTCGTCTGTGTCCCACGGAGGCCACCTCGGAGCGCGTCCATTACACCCCATGTGTTGGGAATGCATGGGTTCTAAATGCGCATGCGATGTAATGGCGTGCGTAGAGAACGCATGCGTCGTACCGTCGCGTGCGTTGTAAGTGCTCGCGATGTTAACGCAAGTGTCGTAACGCATGCGTTGAGATGGTTGTCTCCCGGGTCAAATGGCTTTTCTCGTCATACTCCTCATATGCCCGTGGCACAGCCATCCTGATAAAGAAACAAACACCTTTTGTGTTGGAGGGTGTAATGACAGATCCCCAGGGACGTTATGTAATAATATGGGGCCGATTGGGTAGAGATACCGTTACAATAGCCAATTGCTACGGTCCTTATGTCGACGCACCAGATTTCTTTAATAATATGTGGGGTAAGATTGCGGGGGTAGGGTCCATGCATATTATGTGGGGTGGGGATTTCAATGTAGCCCTTAACCCGGCCCTGGATAGGTCCAATACTGCAGGACATCACTATACCAACTCGCAAGCAGCACTGCAGGGTATACTGAAGGAGGGGGGACTGATAGACAGTTGGCGTTCTACTGACCCACAGGTGAAGGAAGGCACGCACTTTACGGCACATGCAGGGACATGGGCACAGTTGGATTACTGTTTGCTCTCCAGAGGACTAGGACAGGCTATACGGAAAGTGCTTCATCCTCCCCGAACCTTCTCTGAGCACTGCCCCGTGACACACAATCCCGGGATATGACACACTAAGACCTAGCTGGAGGCTGCAACCTACTGCCCTGTTAGACCCGGTTTTTCACACTGAAATGAGGGAGGAGATTCAGGACTTCTTTGTCAGGGAATAAAGATTCAGTGGACAGTGTGGCAATGATATGGGAGGCCTTCAAGCTCACTATAAGAGGGTTTTGTATCTCAAAAAGTTATGGAGTACTCAGGGATATTCAGAGAAGGCTAAAGCAATTAGAACGGGATTTGAGGGCACTGGAGGTACAGATGAGTGAGCGGGGAGACGGGTCAAGTGCAGGCTGAGTTCCGAGAGAAGCTGTCGGACAACGAGGAGACTGCGGCGCGAGAGGTGAAGTTCCGGGGTAGATACTGGATGGCCCGCAGATATGGGGAGGGTGAATGGCCAGGTAGAGCGTTGGCCGAAGTGATCAGACGCCCACGCTTCTCCACGCATATTTTAGAAATCACAGGACCTGGGGATGCAATACATCAAGACACAAGCGACATACTTGCAGCGTTCACTTCACACTATAGCACATTGTATACCACAAAGCACAGCGGATCGCTAGATATAGATGACTTCCTGGCGGATGTAGAACTTGAGTGGTTAAGTGATACGCAGAGAAAATTCTTGTGCCTTCGGTTCAAATTGGATGAAATCAGGGAAGCAATAATGCAACCGAAAAATGGAAAAGTGCCTGCGTTAGACCGTATACCTGCCGAATTTAATAAGCACTACATTGACATCATGGCCCCTGTCCTTAAGGAGATATACGAGGAATCCTTAGAACAGGGAGAGCTCCCCCCTCGATAAGGGAAGCGCTAATCACATCCCTTTTAAAGCCGGGTAAATCCCCCCCCCCTCCCCCCCTGAGTCTTGCCACTCTTAGAGGCCGCTTTCACTTATGAACTGTGGTACCAAAATACTGTCTAAAATCTTGGCTAATAGATTGACCCTTCTAATGAATAAACTTATTCTCCCCGATCAATCAGGATTCGTCCCAGCCAGAGCCACAACTCATAACCTTAGAACCCTGTTCTCTCTCCTACAGAATGTGGTGTCAGAATTCCAACTAGCTGCAGTTTTTTTAGATACCACCAAGGCGTTTGATTCTGTGGAGTGGGATTATTTATTTAGAGTCTTACAGCGCATGGGCTTCCCCCTGTTGTTTATTTCCTGGATCAGGCTGTTATACAGACAACCTACTACCAAGGTACTGATCAATGGTCGTCTCTTTCCCGCATTCTCCATTACGAGAGGCACACGACAGGGTTGCCCGCTGTCTCCACTGCTTTTCGCTATAGCAGTGGAGCCACTGGCATCCCGAATCCGTCAACAGCACCGGGAGAGAGTGTTCTACTGCTGTCTGCGTCAAATCCTAAAATCCCTATACGCAGACGACATTATGCTATATGTTAGAGCCCCACAAAAAAATGTAAACCCTATGTTGTGGGACTTTCTCGTATTCTGCAGGCTGTCTGAGATTAGTATCAATTGGGGGAAATCTCAGATTTTTCCTTTAATGCCTGCGTTCAAGAAGTTTACACTAGACTTTCCACTAGACTGGTGTGACACTGACTTACGTTACTTAGGTATACAGCTGGCTGGGGACAGGGACACGGTTGTACGGCTAAACTATAGTACAGCCATTACGAAACTTGCAGATAATGTTACTCACTGGATTTTGCTGCCCCTTTCACTCGCAGGTCGAGCGTCCCTCATTAAAATGGTTGTTCTCCCGCAATTTTTATATTTATTTATAAATATACCGTACAGCCCAGGCCCGCATTTAAAAAAAAACTCTACGCACTGAGCTACTAGGACTTCTATGGGGAGGTAAGCAACCGCGCCTAAAGTGGTCCATACTCACTAGGCCATATTCTCAGGGTGGTTTTGACGTACTGGACTTTGAGGTTTACTTTCTCAGTGCACAGGCCCACTATGCATAATATTGGGTTAACTCCCCTAGATAAATGCCACAGATCGCCATGAAGGACTGGCTTGCAGACCCTATCCCGCTGACCGGACTCATACACGCCCCTGCTCGCACGCGTGCATCACCACCCACCACCGTTACCAGTACAGTGGATGCATGGAACCGAATCACGGGCCTCCTCGATGCCCCTCTGTTATACTCCTCGAAGTTGCCACTGTCTTATCACCCCAGCATACCGCTGCTGCAGGAAAAAGGGTTTCAAAGGCTGTGTGACAAGGTTAATATCGCAACATGGGGCGATCTGTTTCATGACGGTGTGTTACGTTCGTCGGGTCACTTTTTTCATGAAGTTCAGCCCTGGCCTTTGGATGTTTTTTTATACTTCAGATTACGACATGGGATGCGTTCAGCCGTCCCTAATTTCCCACAGGAGCCCACGAGTCTTGTCCCCCTGCACCTCATGCTGGGGTCTGAGGATGGCAAGCATCTAGTGTCTGGATTATACAACAACATACGCATGCAGCAGGTGGGTGCTCCCTGCCCGGCTCTAGCACATTGTGCTGAAGAACTGGGGGAGGAAATTGATGAGGAGAAATGGACTTAACTGTTGTCTCCAGACCGCAGGGATCTCTGCTAGTTGTAGATTGCGTGTGATACACTATACATTTTTACACCGCCTGTACTACACCCCGGTTAAAAAGGTCAGATATCAGATGTCCGATAATGATTGGTTTGAGAGGTGTAGGAGGCAGGCAGCGGGATTTCTTCACTTGGCATGGGAATGTCCAAAGGTGCAGGAGTTTTGGGAGCAGGTCCACGTGGCTCTCGAGACAATGGCAAACAGCACATTAGATAGGGATCCCTTAGTGGCACTCTTAAGCTATACTGCACAGATACCCAAAACACATAGCAAATTCTTAGCTGTATCTTTTTTACTGACAAAATGCAGAGTGGCTTGTAAATGGGGTAGGGGGAGAGCACCGAAGTTCAAAGACTGGCTGGGAGATCTGATATATTGGTGAACACTATGGCCCTAAACAAGAAAGATATATTTCCACTTTTTAATTTGTCTTAATATAACTTGAATACAACAGAAGAATCTCTGTTAAGTAAGGGTTTGTCATTTGTACCTGTGTGCTGACTAGACCCTGTAGATACCAAAACAGTAGTCCTACAGTTCTCCATTAAGTAGGCAAAAAGTGTTTTCTCTGACTCTGATTTTTCTTCAGAGAAGAACTTTACTGGCCTTAAAAATAAATCAAAGTTTTACCCCACGATGACAACCATGCCACATTGGGTGCTCTCATTTGAGTAAATAGGCCTTAAAGAAATTGATGATTTGAACATGAAAATAATCGGCTACACAATAACTGTAATACGTCTGAAAGAACAGACCTGCAGCAATTTGCAAGAAATGATTTGTCATTAAACCAACTGACAAAGAGGGGAGGAATAGAGGTTCTGGATAGTAACACCTATGAGCAGGAGGTACTTCGACAACTGAATAGACTGGGACATTATCTCCTCCTTTGAACAAATCCCAGCCTGGGCCAAAGAATTGGGCTGAAAACAAAATATGCTTTGGGTGAAGGACGGTTATGCAGTAAAAAGTTTGAATTCTTAATAGAAAAGTTCCTCGATTGCCATTGATCTATATCCTTTCCAAAAGACATAAAAGCATGGATAATAGGCCTGGACGACCCTTGCTCAAACCCTGAGCACAATACTTAGATGTGTTTCTTAAACCTTCTGTGTGTAGAAAATAAGCATATGTAAGGGATTCTATGGATTTAATCAATACAATAGAGGGGATGTATTTCAATGAAGAAATTCATATCCTCACAACTTTTGAAATAGAGTCACTATGCACATCCTACAAGAGGAAGCTATTGCAGTTATTTGTGAAGTGATGGATTTGAGAGCACGACCCCCATGTGGTACCCACCAAATTTGGGGGGGATTTAGCCCCCATCTCCTTAAAAAATTTATTTAGGTGCAAGAATGAGTTGTACCTACAAGTAAAAGAAATAGTCATGGTCTGCAGATTCGTTCCATAGGTGGCAAATATTTTCATGTCTTTTTTTTTAGAACAAATGGATTTATGGCATGGAAAATCTATTCAATGGTTCCATCAAAGAACAGTTTCGGTATATTGATAACAACATCACAAAATAAAATGATGGACGAAGTGTTAAAACATTTCAAATACTCACCCCCAGTCACAGATCTGAGCTTAATCCAGCGTTAATTTGCTCACCACATCACCCCAGTTTGGACCGAGCAATATGCAAATCAGTCTAGACCCTGCTCCCGATGGGAACAGTCCAGCCTGAACTGTCAAGCCAGGTGTTCCCTGGACCAGAAAAATACATTTGGGGACCCGTATTGAGGTATCACCCCTCATCAGCCAGGCTGGCCAGGCATTTCGGGCTAGGCTGTGCCTGTGAGGAGCAGGGTCAAGACAGACTGGTTTGTATGTGGCTGGATCCGGATTGGGGTGGTATAATGAGTAGAAGATCAGTGGAGTAATCCCAGACCTCTTCATTGGTGGCTGAAGGTTCCAGCACTCCATTATTCATCTTGTTATGTTTGCTCTTAGTGGCCAAGGGTATGCCCAGACGTGGGCCCCTTACTCACTGTGTCACTGGATTCAAACTACTAGCCTGGCTGATGAGGGGTAATACCGTGACACCGGTCCCATGATGCCTGTTTCCGGTCCAGGGAGGACCTGGCCTGGCGGTTTGTGCTGGACTGTTCCGGTTTAGAAGCAGGGTCAACACTGATATGTATATGGCTAGGTCCAACCTGGGCTGACATAATGAGCAAAAGAACTACGGATTAAATCCAGATCTATTGCCTGGGGGTGAGTGGTTGAAAAGTTTCATCACTTTGTCCATCATCTTGTTGCGTTAGCAATGTTTGTCCTCAGTGCCCAAGGGTTTGCTCAGGCGTCGGTCCCTTGCTCGCTGTGCCACTGGATTCAAGCTAGCCTGGCTGATGAGGAGTGATACCCTGAAACTGGTCCCAGGATGCTTGTTTCCATTCCAACGAGAACCTGGGCTGACAGTTTGGGCTAGACTGTTCCAGTGAGGAGCAGGGTCAAGACTGATTTGTGTATGGCTCTGATCAAACTGGGGTGGCATAATGAGCAAAAGAACGATGGATGAAACCCAGATCTCTTGACTGGGGTGAGTGGTTGAAAGGTTTCAGTACGCCATCTATCATCGTCTTGTGTTTGCTTCAGTAAATTGATGATATGCTTATAATTGGGAAAGGTTCTTTGGCAACACTGAATTACTTTAATGAATGGGTAAATCATCGTACTCCGGATTTGAGGTTTACTATGGCCATTATGGGTAACATACATTTTCTAGACTTATCTATTGAAGTAATTGAGAGTCATCTAGTGGTCCGTCTCTGTACTAAAGCTACAGCTGCAACAATTCACTTCATTTTTTAGAAGGCATACATGGTTGCTGAAAGAAAATTTGCCCTATGGACAGTTCCTCAGAATTCTGAGGAATTGTACCTACAGAAAAGACTACTTTTAGAACACAGATGTTATGTTATGTTAAAAATGTTATACCGCGCACGTACACCAAGACGGTTTCTTGGCGCTCATAACAGACATAGCGAGCCAGGGCAAAGGGTATCATACTGAGGCCGCTTTGAAGAGAGAAGTTTTCAAGGTTTTCCTAAATGACTCATAGGAGGGGCAGTGGCGGAAGGAAGAAGGGAGGGAATTCCAAAAGGAGGGGCCTAGAAAAGAAAAGCGCAGTCCGCCGTGCTTTTTGCGGCGGTTAGATGGGATGCAGAGAAGATTATCAGCAGACGATCTGAGATTACGGGTAGGGAGGTATCTCTTTAGTTTGGAAGAGATAAATTCAGGGGCACGGTTATGGAGAGATTTGAATATGGTGCATCCGAGTTTGAAGGAGCACCGTTGGACCACTGGGAGCCAGTGAAGGCTCCTCAAAAGGGGGGAAACATGCTGGTGTCTAGGTTGGTGAAACACCAGGCGGGCCGCCTGATTCTGAATTAGCTGGAGTTTTTGGAGCTGATAGGCAGGAATCCCCACATACAAGATGTTAGCAAAGTCAACCCTGGAGATGACCAAAGCCAGTATGACTAATATGAGTGCCTCTCTGGTAAGAAAACGGCAGATCTTACGGATCCTACGCGGTTGAAAAAAGCAGGAAGATGTCACAGCCGAGATCTGGGGTTTCATAGATAGATCCTCAGAGATGACCACTCCAAGGCTTTTCACAGAGCTGACCGGGCGAGGGGGGGTGCCGAGAGAGAGGGGCCAGTAATTGTCATCCCATGGATTGGTAGGGCCACCCACCAGAACAAGTTCCGTCTTTGACGGGTTCAGCTTAATTTGGCTGAGAGCCATCCAGTCAGAGATGAACAACATTGTGGTTTGAAAATTAAAACGAGAAGAAGGTGAAGTGTCCAAAGGGAAGACCAACTGCAGGTCATCTGCATAATTATAAATAGTGGCAGGGGAGTGACGAAGGGAAGCCATAAGTGGTTGCATATATAAATTAAAAAGAAGGGGGGAAAAAGCTGAACCCTGGGGGACACCACAAGTGAGGGGGGAGAAGGGAGCAGAGAAGGTAGAAAGGTGGACTGCCTGCGAGCGGCCTTGCAGGAAGGATCGAACCCAATCCAGGGCAATGCCCTGGATGCCGGCGTTTCTGACACGGTCGATCAGAATAGTATGATCGACCGTGTCAAATGCCGCCGAGAGATCCAACAATACAAGGGCTTGGGAGAGATTATTGTCAGCGCCGGCTCTAAGGGTGTCCATGACAGCCGCAATCACCATCTCTGTGGAATGAAGAGGGCGAAAACCAGCCTGTTGGGGATCCAAGAAAAGGGAAGTCTCCACAAACGTGCTCAAGCACACAGTAACATAGGTTTCTAGGATCTTTCCCAAAAAAGGAAGAAGGGAAATGGGCGTGTAGTTACTCAGCACAAGTGGGTCTGCGCTGGATTTTTTTAAAATAGGTAATACCACGGCCTGCTTGAAGGCCTCTGGGACAACTCCTGATGTTAAAGAGGAGTTGAGGAGGGCCAAGGCAGGACCGGGACAGGCCATGAAAATTTCTTTAAGAATGTGCGGAGGGCAGCAGTCCCTAGGAGAACCAGAACAGACTTTTTGAAGAAGGCTGTGAAAATCAGAAATAGAAATAGGAGGAAAAGTAGAAAATTCCTGAGGGTTTACAGGGGGGAGGGGAGAGGGTTTAGAAGGGGAAGGTGGAGGGATGTTAGTTTTGATAATGGAAATTTTATCTTGAAAGGTGTTTTATGTGCTAAACGTATTGAGAGAAGATACTCCAGGAACATGTTGAGAGCTTCTCTTAAGTGTGCATGGTACACCCCTAGGGAGACCTTACTGGTACCCAAAGGGATAGTATTACATTATCCCCTTACATGCATGCTTATATGCAATCTGAAATCACAAAACAATCAAACGTGTCATTGAAAAGAAATAGAAGTTTCTTTCTGATTTCAGAATAATCAAACCCCTTTTTTCTTTGAAAAGAAGGAATAATTTACAACAATATCTAGATAGAGCTTCTAGACCTCTGATAAGTCACAAGAAATACTGCCCATGTTTGGGCTACCCCTAATAGCAGGACTCTTTAGGTGCCAAAATTGTGCAGCATATCAGTTTACGAACGACAGAAAAAGTGTGACACTAAATAGTATTACAGTCAAGCAGGCAAAATCTTCAAACTGCACTACCAAAAACGTGATCTATTGCATCAAATGCCCATGTAAAAAAATTGTTATTGGCCAGACTACCCAAGTTGTAAAATCGCATATTTAGCAGCACGTCTCAAGTAAGATGCTGCACACAAGGAGCATATCTGGTTGAGCACTATTAATCCTTGAAACACTCTGAAAATGATTTGAGGCGCCTTCTCTGCTTTCTGAGCTGCTGGGGTGGGACTACATCCCCCAGCAGGCCTTGCTGCCATTATTGACTCAGCATCAGGAGGAGGGGCACCGCAGCGCTAACAAAAGCACCTCCAGAGACCATTGCACGGGCAGTTCCCAGATGCTACCTGGGCGCCTAGAAGAGGCTGGCATGGGCCCACTCTTTAACATCTGCAATTGGTGACTGCTGGCACTGGAACATCATGAGTACTTTCATCTTGATTCTGGTATGCATTGAACATTTTAAAATGTGGTGCTAGTTACTAAAGCTAGCCCTTGACGGTCCAAAAAAAGGGACGTCTATGGACTAACAATTGTGTCGGGGGGGGAATAGTACACTGGAGGCCATAGACCATCAAATACAAGAGGGCAAAACTATACTAAACGTCAAGGCATCTAAAGGAACTGAGCGATAGGGAAAATTCTGAAAATGTTCAAGATGACTGCAGTAAAATCTAAAACTGTCCCTGAACCAGCAGATTCCCCCCCTTATGGTGTATTACCTCTTCAAGTTTCAAAAGAGAGAGTTTCCAGAGTACCAGAAAGGACTGGGTAAAAAGCAAACCAAAAAAAGAGAATTCCTTTCTGTGTAACTAGCTTTTAGTTTGTGACCCAAAGGTCTGCCCACTAATATGACCTTTTTAGTGTTGTGACGTGACACGGATAATTATATCTGCACAAAACTAGGTATCTTGTTGTCTCACAAAGTTTATTTTAATTATATTAAAACATGTAAATTCATTTCTTACACAGCATTTTCTAAAAACATTACATCAATCAAAGTTTATCCAATGCATTAAGTGATTCTACTACAATTAAAAATAATCAATACAAAGTACTAGTTATATATGAAGAGATTTAACTAAAACATTATAACATTAAAACAGAAGAAAGTCCTTTGTCGACGCGTTTCGGTGCCTTAAACAGTTCTAACACCTTCTTCAGGACAGACTTTTAATTAAAAACCAAATTTCTTCAATCTAAAAACAAATGCATACAGTTAATATCATATATTTCTGTGAGTATAAGATACATTACATTACATTAGTGCGCATGGTTGCCCACGTGTCACAGTGTCAGCAAAGAGAGATTATCTTACTTGCTAATGAGTTCTTGTGGATCTTTATATCTTACAGGATTCCACACACTAGAGGACGGGATGTCTCAAGATCCTCTGTTTAATATGTTTCTTTTATTCAGATTCTCTAAGAATAGAGAAATGCCTAAATCATTAATGTATAACAAATTGGAATTTAAAGCTACATAGCTGAATTCTAACCCGCTGCACTTACTTAGGATTGGGAGAATAATATCATTTGTGTCTTTTTTCCGGATTTGCAGCTTTAAATCAGCGCCGGGTCATATGAGGTTTATTGACTTCGGCTCAGTCTGAAAAAAGAGCATTTATATTTATGCATCTCTTTTATATATATGTTTAAAGTGCCTACAATGTCAGCAAAACACTGGTTCACCACATACCTTCAAATTTGATCAGTACTTTAAGACGGTTTTATCCTTTTGTCATGGAATTAATTTTGCTTCATACCATAGTACCCGGATACTTCTGTATTTCTTTTGCAGGGTATCCTGGGTAAAAATATTGGTATCAGTATACTGTAATTCTCTTGTACTAGTATTTGTACAACACTTTTTTTGTAATAATAAAAGTAAATGAGCTACCGCCTAGATTTGGAGCCCACTAGTGTAGATTAATCTCCATTCTTAAGCTTAGCCACTAATTCAGTCTAGCCAGACATTTCATGCCTTATTGGGGTGTATGGATTTCTTATATTTAATCAGACCTCCCTCCCATGGGACAGTGCCTTTTACCAACAGTGGAGGATGGCAAATGAATTTAGCAGTCATTTATAGAAAGGAACTCTACTGGGTATTGTTTTACAAATAGGAGTTCCATTAAATCACTGTTGGTTGATGAGCCTGGCTCCACAACAGTTTGTCTAGCGAGCACACCCTCCCCCGCAGTACCTCTTCACGCTGAGTTGCCGCTGTCACCCACAATCTTAGTTGCCTCGATTATTCCTTGTAATAACAGGTTCTCTCCCTTGACAGCTAAGACAATGATAATGCCCTTTCACAATGCTGCCATAACCCCGATTCCAGGTACAGCTACTCAGGATAGTTCTTCTCATTCAGTGGCTGCTGATGGAAGTCTGCCCTCGGTTCATCTTAAGATGGACAAATTGTTGGCCTTGGTCACTGTATTAATCGAGAGGAGCAATTTGAGTTGTAACAATTCTGTCAATACCACATGCTGCTGCTATTCCAACAGAAGTACTTTATTTGGAAGCAACCCCGGGCATACTGTGAATGTAATTCAAACTGAGAGAGGGCAGGATGGGCTTCAGATTTGTGTCAAATCACTTCCTGGCCTGCCGATTCCGAGTAACACCACAAATACTAGCTCCTTCATGGGTAACAGTGATGAGAGTGTACGGACCGAACTCCTGAGCCAAATCATGAAATATCTGCATACTGATCACTCAAGGCCAGTGCCAACGGCCATCCGCGAAAGAGAAGCCCAATAATGGGCCCCCTCACTCGATCCAGGGTTGCATTAGGGAGAGATGCTGCTGCCCCTGTTTCTCTGACCCCAGTCTTAAATGGTCAACTTAAAAGTCATTCTCCTAAACTTGAGAGTAACCCCTTGAGATTGATTTATTTAACCTCAGTTCCGTAGCTAAGAAAGAACATCTGTGAGGACACTGATGCTATGTAATGGTGTTCTTAAGTAACTCATCTCTGTTGGATGGCTTGATCAACTTTGAGCTTCGTACAAGTCACTTTGAAGGTCCCACAGCCTCTGCAATTCAAATAAAATTGTCCCCTCCACCCCTGCATTCAGACACTGTTGTCCGCCAATCTATTCAGAGGCAGGCTGTTCATCAATCGTCATCGAGGCCTAGCCCCCCCGGATTTGAGCCGCCTAATCAAGAATCTGTCTTCAATTTGGTTGACTGTCTACCACATGACCATGAGGTCAAGTGTGCTGCTATTCATGTACCACTCTACTCATCCCTGATGCCTTAGTGGAGGCCCAGGGACACAGTCAAGGATGGCCACTCTTAACTTTGATATTAACTGCCAGTCCGTGAGCGAGGCCATAAGGTGTAATACCAAGACCGTTATTGACAAGCAAGAGGGCTTGACCATTATTTCTTGACATTTGCTGGGATTAACTCTAAACTCACTGATATGGAGAGGACTACCTTCACTTGGAAAAATGAGGTTTGTATTGTTCAGGAGACATGGGCTGTGGCTACATTGTTAACGGCTATTCTATCTATAGCTAGCCCCCAAAGAAAGCAGGGGGGGTGTTTTTTTCTAATTTTAGTAAAACACACTATTGCCTGCACCTACACGCAGTTAAGACTCGATTCTCCAAATTTAATGGGGCTGCAGCTCGCCTCAGGATTAACTTTAGTTTTATTCAATGTCTATGCTAGATCTGTCCCCCCGGGCATTGAGTCGCCAACATTGATTATGCTGGACGGTTTGATTGGTACTTACCAGCAGCAGGCAAAAATAGTGGTTGCCAGGGATTTTAATGTCTCGTTCGAGCCTTCACCCCCAATAAATATAGTGACTGAAGAGGAAGAGGAAATTTGGAGTATCCCCAATATATATGACAAAGCTCAGTACTTCTTTTCTAGCACTGCTCTCCAGCTTGCATCGCTGGTGGTTGGAAGCAGCCTAAAGGCTTGCAATGGTCGGACTCGTTCCAACTTAGAAAGGCAACCCACGTTTAACGGGATTCAGCACTAGTGTCATTGCCTACATCCTGTTGGATGTAAGGATTTGGTCGCTGCCTAATGGCATGGAAGTTGTTTTCTGATTTGAACAATGACCATAACCCTCTTCTCTTATCCTTGGAAGGAGATCTGCTTAAAAGGGGATCGATAACGTACTGTAAAGCAGTTTCGAAGCCCATTATAACTACAATTTTGGAAGAATATCATGGCCACGGGTTCTAGGCGATCGCGAATTGTATCTCAAGATCTACCATCTGTTTATGCATTTCCTTTCTTAATATGAGAACATTTCTTCATCTTTATTGCCGATATTAGCGGTACGTAACAAATCTTTTGAAGCATTGCAGCATGTGTTTCACAAGGAAGTAGCTCAGAAGAAACCTACTCCTAAAAGGAGACACAAATGGTTCATGCAGAGTGTAATTCACTAAAAAGAGAGTTTAAGAGAGCTATTAGAGAGTGAATCCATCCAGATATACCAGTGATACGGCTAAAATACAAGGCTACACTAGCTAGAGCTAAAAATTAATGGGATGACTTGCATTGACACGACTTGGTGGATACTGCAAAGACCCGTGATAATCAAGCCTTTTGACACGTTGTTTACTACAAGAGTTTAAATAGTATCAGTACACCGTTTTATTATATTTAGCCAGAGAAATAGTTGAACATTTTTCTGCATTATATGCCATCTGCGAACTGACACTGCTCTGCTTTGTGCGCCAAAGCCTAGTGCCCGACCTATGATATGCCACTGGACAAAACATTATCGACCTAGTTTTCAGCCTAGAAGACACTTGTTTGGCTATAAATCGCATAAAATCAACAAAAACCCCTTGCCCGGACCAGAAGCATATACATGGAGATTTTTTACAAATCAAAACCCTCAATCTGGGCCCCTTACAATAATCTTTTAACAAATGCAATCGCTGCTGGGGGCCAGATTCCTGATTCCTGAGGGGGAGGCGGGCGAGATAATTGCAGTATACAAGAAAGGAGATGCTGCTAGTCCTTCTAATTACAGGCCTATGAGCCTGATAGATAATTGACAACAAACCTTTGCTAAAGACAAGTACTCGACAAGCTGCAGGCTTGCATGTGTGATAATCAGACTTTTTCATCTCTCCAAACATGTTTTTGTGTCAAAACTAGTACATGGGATCAGGTCTTCAGGCTTACATTACTTCATTGGAAACATGTGCTGCTTAATAATAAAAAATGGCATGTAGCGTGTGTTGACTTAAGAGCAGCGTTTAATCTCGTGCCCCTCAAGAATCTGAGGAAAGTTCTCATAAAAATGGGAGCCCCTGTAAATATGGTAACTTTGGTAGCCAGACTGCATGAAGACAAATATGCCTAGGTGTGATGGGGAAACAGAGTGAACTTACTAGTAGAATTCTCATCCAATGCGGTGTATACCAGGGGAGCGTCCTTGTACCTACTTTGTTTATTTACCCTGTACATTAATGATGTGTTTAAAGAACTTATAGAACCTCAGGACACATGGCCAACCAGTTCCTGAGTTTCAAGCCAAGTCCTAAGGTTGAACTCTTTCTAGATGTGTTCTCTCCACCTTTCGCGAAAAGCTTGTACGTGCGATTCTGCTTAGGTTGCATACCGCTAAGGAGTTTATAACTTAGCTACTGTGAGGCTGTCAGATCTCTTATCCATGTAATCCTCGACCCATCGAGAAAAGATGCACTCAATAACCAAGGTGTACCTCAAACCATTACACACAAGCATCTCTACAAAATCCATTTGGATCCGATTAAGGGGACCCGCTGACCTGCCAATGTGGCTCTAAGCTACAACAGCCCTTTTTCCTGCATTAATTTGTTGACACATGACACACCGATGACACACAGCTTCCGCAATCACTCAACATTTCAGATTGAACCAAGTCTGCCTGAACAATCTCACCATCACATCCCCTCCTATGTGACCTGGTCCATGAATCTGCCTCACCATTGGGTGCAATAAACAATCTGCTAGTAATGCCCTGCCATCAGTTGACACCCAAATATCATCTCTCCCCTTCTCACAGCCTGCTCTAACCCAACCCGCTTGTTCTTCCTCTGTAACTTCCAATTGCAAATGCCTCACTTCATCCCATGTTTTAGCAGCTGCTATCATCATATTGAGTTCAGTCTTCTCTGTGTTCCTGCCAGTATATTTTCCATTAAAGACACATGCATTAAAGGCACAGTAGCTTGCAACTTCATCAACATATCAATTTTCAGTGGCCACAAAATCATTCCCCTTTCCATTAGCTGCGCACTTAACAGCCGCTTCCCTTGGTCATTGTAACACTCCCAACAGTTGTCTCTCTCCCCGTTTCTTATAGGAGAATCAGATGACGTTAAGAACCCTCTCTGTGATCATAGCAGTCCGAAATCATGAACCACGCTTTACCCATACTGGCTATCGGTATAGATTGTGACTCAGATTTGTTCAGAAACTCAACATTGCTTGTGTCAAGGCAATGATTTCAGCCACTTGTGTGGAATCTACTTCCTGTAACCAAGCAGCTTCCACCACTCCAGAAATAGTACGGACAGCAAACGCTGCTCTCACTTATCCTTCATTGTCTCCTAAGCATGAGCCATCAACAAAAGTGGACTTCATCAGGATCAGACAATGGGTCATCGACAATGCCAGGCCTTGGTTTTGTACATAGTTCAATGACATCTAGACAGTCATGGGATTCACATTCTTCCCCATCAGCACTTGAAATGGGTAATAAGGTAGCAGGATTTAACACAGACCACTGCTCTAAGATAACATTCTCAGCTGCTAGAGGCACCTGCTCATACATTGTCAGTCTGTTGTTTGTCAAATGCTGTCTCTTGGTTCTCATCATCAGAAGCTCAACCAAGTGTGGTACATACACTGTAGGAGGAGGACCCATCACAATGCACTCACATTGTTCAGTACTGACACCTGTTGCAGCAACGGATTTGAGACATCCAGGCAACTTTGAAGCTACAGGATCTAAAGTAGCTGAGAAATAGGCCACTGGTCTGCGGGCACCTCCATGTGTCTGTGTGAGTACAGGTGGAGCATAGCCTTCCCTTTCATGACAGAATAGCAAAAACGCTTTGTTGTAATCAGGCATTCCTAAAGCTGGAGCACGACAAACGTAGTCTCTCAACTCCAGGAAGGCAAGTAGGCTATCGTTATCCAAAGCCACCGAATCAAACACATCCATGTGAGTCAGCATCTGCAAAGGTTTCGCCATCAAGGAAAAATGGAAATCCATTGTAGACAGTTGCCAACTATTCCCAAAAACATTCTGACCTCTTTCTGATACTAGGCGGATTCATTTTCATGATCGCCTCCACTCTTTTCACTGACACCTTCCTCTTGCCATTTTTCATCTGACAGCCCAAATACTGTACTTCATTTGGACAGTATAGAAGCTTTCTCGGAGACACCCTATGCCCATTCTCAGACAGATGGTTTAGTAAGGCGATGGTACCATCCCTGCAAGCATCACACATCTCGGACGCAAAGAGAGGGTTATCGATGTCTTGGTCCAGTACTGAGTTTCGGGGCAACATCAGATTTTCAAGGTTCTTCTTCAAGATCTGGCTACAAAATGGATGGACTTTCAGTGTACTCTTGAGGGATACAGCACCACGTTAAGACACGATTTGTTAGACGGAAAGCAAATAAAAATTGGCTTTCCTCGTGCAATGGAACAGAGAAATATGCCTGACAAAGGTTAATCAATATAAACCATTCAGCATCACTAGGAATCTGGAATAGGATCACAGATGGATTCAGTACCATGGGACAACATGGGATCACTATCCTGAGGTCTTGAACAATGCAATATATTCCGCTAGGTTTCTGCAAACCCTTAATAGAAGAGTTGCACGGACTTCCATGCTCTCCTTTAGGATCATGGACTCAATCACAGGTGTAATCTCTGCCACCCTTTCTGGGATCAGATTGTCCTCGGGAGTCCCCGTAAATTCTGCATTTGGCTTCACCTGTATGCGGACTGGGTCAACTCCTCGAATCAGTCCAATCTCCCCTCCAGTAAAGTCCAGCACAACTGTTGAGACGGTATCTCTGAGATCCAGCGGCATGTCTTCCACTGTCAGTAAGGGAAATAAAGTATTGCAAAGGTTCTGCTTTGCCAATTTGAAAGCAATGTCCTCATTATGGGTCTCCAGCTCAATTCCCTTTGTTGTGCAATAGATGGTACAATTCAGTTTTTTGAGGATTTGAGGATCGCATTTCGCTCTATGCGGACGATATTCTGTTGTACCTCACTTCACCCCAAAAGTCGTTAAACGTGCTGTTTGATGTGTTGATTTCCTTCGGACGTAATTCTGGCCTTGTGATCAACTGGTCTAAGTCTTGTATATACGTACTCGCGGGTGGCGCCCCTGCATTGCCGCGTGGTTGTCCGATACAGGTTACACAAGAGGGTTTCAAATATTTGGGAATGTTCATCACTTTGGACCCCGTGGCCAGATATGAAGGTAATTTACTCCCTCCGCTACAACGATTGCGTTCTGACGTGGTGGGCTGGCACGGCCTTCCTCTGTCCCCCCTCGGGCAAGCCACCCTTTTTAAGATGATGTCTCTGTGGAAAAGTCAGCCCATAACGCACCGGATGCCCAGGCTGCTGGCGCAAAGCGCCTCTTAGTTCCCATCGTAAATAATTACCAAATAAAGAGACGGGCACTGGAAGCAGGAAAACAAGAACAGAGTTTTATTTCTCATGAGGAGAGCCTGTCATTTCGGACACTCGCATAGTGTCTTCAGGAGGTGCTCTAACAAGTTTCTCTGAGGCTTCGTCTTTTATACACTGGTTAAGACATGTGAACACTCTTTATTACAACAGAGACTTTGTGAAGTATGAGGATGACATCCCCGGCACCCCCCCCCCCAGTTCCGGCCCATTCCAACATGACAACAGTAGAGGCCCTTACCCCTCATACAATAGGAGGGGGCTATCACGCAGCTGAGTGTTCTGCCGATTCCTTTGGAATGTGTGCGCCTGATCGAATCTCATGGGGTGGGGAGGTCATGATCAATAGTAGCTCCGTTGAAGAGGGGCTAGTGCATACAGTAGTGGGCAATAAACTGTATCCTCAGGCTGAGGGATGACCAGCGGTCCGTGCAGACAATCAGGCTCAGAGGTCGGGGTCATCAAAGGAGGGGTATTCATGGAAGGAAAGGAGGTGTTGGTCAGGCGCGGGGTGTGATTCTCAGAGACAGAGTCATGCGGGAGGGGAGGGCTTATGACTTGTGCATGTGAGAGCGGGGGGCAGCCAGGGTGCGTGGGGGATGCTTGCAGGGTCAGGGAAGTGCGCCGACGATCGATCGTGAACAGGGAGACCATGATACCTAAAATGGCTGTCGTGTACGTGTGTGCATGGGTCTATGCTAGCGGGATAACACAGTCAGTGTTTTAGCGATATCCGTTCTGCTTACAACAAGGGGGGCTGTGAACACAAATGAACGCCGCTTATGTACATACACATTGTCATTTTCAACAGTCGCCGCTTTTTTTCATAAGCTAGTTCAGTTGTATACGGTTGATACGATAAATAGAATGCGGTACATGTGAATTTATATTTGTTGTGTTCTTCATACAAGTCTAGAGATTGGTATAATACTTAGTCGGGGTTAATAAAGGAAATCGTTCAGACACATTATAGAATCATGTTCCGACTTTCTCTCCGGTGGCATCAACATACAGTAGAAAGTGGTCTGATACCTTCGGGTCTTGTCAGTACTATAAGAGACTTTTGAAAAACTAAATACATGAGTGACCGATGAAACATTTTAAAAGGCAATACAAAATGGTTGAGGGAGGGATTCAATTCGATACAAGCAATTAGTCAAGGGGTGAGTAGAAAGTTCTGGAAAGGGGGAGGGTCTTTGTCGCAATGTCTTTTAACAGAGTCCGTCTTCTTTTGTTGGCGCTGCTGAGCACCGGCGGTGGAGCTATAGGTCCAGCTCGGATTCATCCTTACACGTTGCAGGGTGCGATCAGTCCTCTGCTGTTAGATCACAGTCCTGTTTCCTAACTTATTTTCTTAAAGTTGCCTCAAGCTGGGCACCTGCGTGTCTTTCTTTTTCCGTGGCAAAACCTCATTCTATAGTCAAAAGTTTATGCGAAAAGGGTGATGTTGTTGAATAATCAAGGGAAGAGAGGGAGGAGTGGGATCAGATCTCTGAGCACACCAAGGGACCAAATGGAGCAAAGGATGACGAGCAGGCAGACCCATCAGTCGGGCTCAAAAAGGGACGGGGACTTTAGGCACGAGTGGGTCAGTAAGTCGAGGGCTTCAAGGCAGCCCTTCATTCCTTAATCTGCCGAGTTTTGAGAGTGGTGCCTCGTCCCGCGTCTTGTTGCTCTGTGACTCCACCTTTGGTCGCGGTCACACGTGCTTCATGATCTGTGGCCAGGCTGTGCGGCACGTCCAGCTCCTCTCCTCCGGTGATTGTATCTTTGAATGGGTAGAAAACAAGTTTTTAGAAAAACTGGCAGGAGAAGACATTTATACATCTCAATTCCGTCCTCAATCCTGCGTAGGTGGGGGGATATGTTCATCGATCACAGTCAGAAGTCATCACTTATGGAGTATGTAGGAGGGCATTTCTACTGAATTGGTAAACCTATTTGGCGTTCGTTCGTGACGTACGTGGGGGGGAAATCGGACTAGATACTGACAATCTTACATTTCCCTTCGGGGTCGGCTAAATCTTGCAAGCAGGGGGTTATCATCATGAGGGGGGGCAAAGACCAAACATGCTTTTCTTGGGGAGTGACGGTTAATCAAGGTTATTAATTGTGCTTCGGGGATAGCTGATATGGAGCCGGGGTCAATCGGGAGAAGCAAGGACGCTTTGGACATCCGCACTTAAGTGCAGAGGGGTGGGACAATCTGGGCATTGGGGATCGCATTTCTGACGAACTGACAAACAGAAGACCATTGACGTTATAGTCCCCCTATAAAAAGGCCTGATTAGGGGACGTCAGTCGTCTGACCTGTCCTTTCTTTCATTACCAACTCGGGTTCTATCGTTTTGCAGAAAGGAGAGGTAGTAATATGGCAAGTTACAATCGTTTTAGTTCCTGTCAATTTTGCCGAACACCTTTGTGTTCGAAGAGACCCAATTAGGTTCGTGCCGGTGGGGCACAACGTTCTTGCACAAAGGGGGGGGACAGGGGGACCCTCAGAGAGAGAGAGAGAGAGAGTCGCCCGCACTCTAAACGAACCATTTGGTACACGTATGACGTGGAGAGAGAGAGAGAGAGAGAGAGAGAGAGAGAGAGAGAGAGAGAGAAGCGTGTACAATAATGGTCCATTCAGTGCGCACACAACACAGAGCAGCGGGGGTTAAGCAATACGTAAACACAGGCAGAGGGATGACGTAGATCCATACATCACGTACACACAAACTCAGATGGGGGAGACAGTACATGTATTATATACAAAAATCCAAGACAAAACATAAAACAGTTATTGGCCAAAATTATCTTTTCCTGTATGCTGTGCATCCTTAGCATCCTAAGCTCTTTTTACCTTTTTCTTCTCTTTTATTCGTCGGCTGCCTTTACTGGTGGCTTTGATTGTACACACTTACGCCTTTGGCAATTGGTCATGAACTAACCTGGTCGGGCTAATGCTCACGGTGGTATTTTCGAGTCATTTTAGCAAATGTGTTTCCAGGCTGAGACAACAGTTGGTGTCAATTGGAGAACAATGGGGCAGCTTTGAGTTACATGTCTATGAGGATGCGAAAAAGGAGGTAGTAGGTTTTTAAATATTGGCAATATTCCTAGTCCTCCCGGCAGAGGATACTTGTGTAAACCTTACCTCGAATATTCCTTAAACTTTCCCTATTTAGTTAAATGTAGGAATGTATTCATTATTGTACGTCATTTTTGGTTGCATTATTCGGGGTTTGTCGCGGTTAGGTACCATAATCAAACCCTCTTTCCCGTCTCTTCATCCGCTAGATCACCATTTTCGTACATTAATCGACATTCCGATGTGACCTGCAGAGAGAGGGAAAAAGAAGGGGGCAGGGGCTACATTGATAGACACATTAGCGTGCATAAACCCAGAAAGGCTTTTACTTACTGCATACTCGGCCTATCTCCACGGGATGCAGTCCCTGCCAACTGGGCGTTCAAGCCCAGGTGGACCGATAGTGTGACTTTTCTTATACAGGTAGCATATAAAGTATAGGCTAAATACCAGGATCTTTAGCGGTTGCTTTTGGCTGTACAAAAATTGCAAAACACATACAACAAAAACCTGGGCCGTTCATATTTGCAATATTTCTGAGCACTATACTTTTTAACTCTTAACTAATCGAGCTGAGCCATTCCACCTGTAATTCAGTTATATCGGAAACAGGGGTCATTTATTCGAAACGTACCAATTTACACGTGACAACTACGTAGCTTTTCAAAAATCTTTAATAAAAAAGGTCAGTGCATAAATACGGGCCTACAACCCAGGGGGGCTGGCCAGAACCGTACATGTGGGAATACTTATTAGTGGAAAACCTAATGGAGTCGGTGGTTGTTGATTTCATACTAAAAGTGCGACAAGTACAATAAAATCATATCAAAACTTCAGTGTGAGCAAGTATCATAAGCGTTGAAATTCGAACTTTCAATAATCATGATGCGCCAAAACTTAACAACAATTCATTGTCCGAATGTTCAATCGGTACCCATCTCATGTCAATTCATTGTCCTTCATTGTCCGAACACATAATCAGTACCCATCCCATATCAATTCATTGTCCAAACTGAAAGTACACATCCTATATCAATCCATTGTCCGAACATATAATCAGTACACATCCTATATCAATCCATATGTTTAAAAACTACATACATATCCCATGACACCAAGGCTGAGCAATCGGGGTACAATAAGGAGTTGAAAGTTTCATTTGTACCAGCGCCATTTTGGGTGCAACCAGGCAGATCCAGGCATAGTCTAAATCTCCACTAACTCGTGGTTGGCCCAGAGCCTCTTTCGGTAGTCCAAAAGTTCCGTTAAAGGGCAAAAGAAAGGATCGGTGGTCTGAACCATCAGTCAAAGGGGGGAGGGAGGCAACAATTTTCCTACCGGGTCATACTGGGTTTTCACCGGAACTGATCCAAACTGTAGTCTGCAGGATTTTAGTCATTCAAATCGAGGCTGGCGTCAGCATGGGAGCGTCGACGTCTTGCGGCTACATTTTCATCGTTCCGTGGGCAATCATGGCAGTCATTCCCCATCGGGGGTTTCTGCGGGGGTCGGAGGCCCCCGCGGCTCCCATAGAATCTTCAAGGTCGTGGAGAACTTTTATGATGGTGGAGTCAACAAGTGACCGGGCCATTCCTTCATGCTGGGCCCACTCTTGCAGGGTCGACCGCCATTTTGAGAGTTCGGCAGCCACCGGCAATCGCGGGGTCAAATGAGCAGACGGGCTCCAACCTGCCGGGCGAGGCGTCGCAGCATCGCCACAGTGGACGAACCCTTTGCTGGGTGCGAGGAGCGTTGGGGGTGCAGCTGGGGAGCCTTCACCTGGGGAGGTGGGAGAGGCTCGTTCGCGCCGCCTCTCCCTCCCAGTGCACCCCACGGCGTCTCGCTTGACATTTGTTATGGCCGGACCAGGTGATGAGGACGAGGGGGGGTCGGAGGCATGTGCAAGACATCCCCCCCAGTGTTGTCGCAGCCATTATAGAAGAAGTGGCGCCTAGTACGTTTCGGGCCGGGCCTCCCCTCAGGCCCACCTCATGCGATGACCTCCGGCCGACGGCTGGCAGCAGGACCCGCCCTACATGTGTTGAAGATCTCGTCTTCCGGTTGGGCGTAGCCGCAAACCTGTTGCACTTTGGGAGTTTCCAGAATGGGGGCGGATGTCTGCTGACTTGTATCTTTCCCAGGTTGCCGTTATTGGGGCGTGGCAGGCGGTGGGACAGACATGCTTGGAGCAGTGAGGGGCGATGAAGCCTCGTTGCCTCGTGGCCGTCGCAATGTCAAGCTTGGCTTCTCTTATCATTTTCATGTTTCTTATTACGGGCTTATTTCTAACTTTTCTTGTTTCTAGGACAATCATATGTTTTATCATTAAGTATTGTTATCGTTTCCTTATTCGTTATTTAATAAAAATTTCATCAGTGGCCTACTGATTTCGTTTTCCTATTCCTTTCTTTCTAGTTTGTTTCGTGCTAAAGTTTCTGTTAACAGGATACAGTGATCACTTCGTTATTATTGCATATGTCCTTTTCACTAGGGGTGCTCTCTGGTCGGGCCAGATGACCTACCTCTAGTAAATGGACCGGGTGGAACTGGTTTATCAATCAGTGGGGAGTAGATAGGCATGACAGATTACAACGGGGGACAAAGGTCCGCATTACCTACCCTTCACTACTTGCAAAGACTAGACAGAGTATTTCTTTTCTATGTTATTTGCAAACGGAGAATACCTCCAAAAAGAACAAATTCCAAACAGTCAATGTTCGGACAACCAATCAAATCAATGAGGAACGAAATAGGCACGACGGGTTACAATGGGGGCAAAAGCCTGCGTTCCCTACCCTTCACTATCTGCAAAGGGAGAGAGAATATTCCTATTCTTCCCCGTTTGTAGGCAGAGAAGATCCTTAAGAGAGCCAACTTCGAACAATTCAATGCTCGATCAAACAATCAATCAATGGGGAGAAAAATAGGTATGACGGATTAGAATGGGGGACAAAAGTCCGCATTACCTATCCTTCACTATTTGCAAAGAGAGAGAGACGTTCCTATCTGTCGCTGTTTGCAAACAGAGAATGTCTCCAAGAGAACCAATACTTCAAGTAGCACCCAAGGCTAAATGAACCAATCAATGAACAATACCAGTATCTAAATACCGTTTCCAATATCAATAATCAATCAATCAATCAGATGGATAAAGCCATCCTACCAATTAGACGTAAAGACGTCCTACTTAACCTTACCCGGACCGGACCGTGTGGACAGTTCTTCGCCTTCCTTTTTCCAGCGCCCGATCGTTCTCTTTCTCCATGTTTTTACCGCAGCATTCCTGTGGGATTCCAGTCAGGACATTAGGTCACTTGAGAGAGGTCCGTTCGGAATCGGTGAAGTTCATTCAATCGGCAGCCGGACGAGGGCCCTCTCAAGGCAGGTATACTCCAATCATTTAGATGTTCACCCCATCGTCTGGACCTCTCTTACCGGACCTTATGTCGCTGATGGACCCCGCGTTGGGCGCCAATTGTGGAAAAGTCAGCCCATAACGCACCGGAGGCCCAGGCTGCTGGCGCAAGGCGCCTCTTAGTTCCCATCGTAAATAATTACCAAATAAAGAGACGGGCACTGGAAGCAGGAAAACAAGAACAGAGTTTTATTTCTCATGAGGAGAGCCTGTCATTTCGGACACTCGCATAGTGTCTTCAGGAGGTGCTCTAACAAGTTTCTCTGAGGCTTCGTCTTTTATACACTGGTTTAAGACATGTGAACACTCTTTATTACAACAGAGATTTTGTGAAGTATGAGGATGACATCCCCGGCACCCCCTCCAGTTCCGGCCCATTCCAACATGACAACAGTAGAGGCCCTTACCCCTCATACAATAGGAGGGGGCTATCACGCAGCTGAGTGTTCTGCCGATTCCTTTGGAATGTGTGCGCCTGATCGAATCTCATGGGCTGGGGAGGTCATGATCAATAGTAGCTCCGTTGAAGAGGGGCGAGTGCATACAGTAGTGGGCAATAAACTGTATCCTCAGGCTGAGGGATGACCAGCGGTCCGTGCAGACAATCAGGCTCAGAGGTCGGGGTCATCAAAGGAGGGGTATTCATGGAAGGAAAGGAGGTGTTGGTCAGGCGCGGGGTGTGATTCTCAGAGACAGAGTCATGCGGGAGGGGAGGGCTTATGACTTGTGCATGTGAGAGCGGGGGGGGCAGCCAGGGTGCGTGGGGGATGCTTGCAGGGTCAGGGAAGTGCGCCGACGATCGATCGTGAACAGGGAGACCATGATACCTAAAATGGCTGTCGTGTACGTGTGTGCATGGGTCTATGCTAGCGGGATAACACAGTCAGTGTTTTAGCGATATCCGTTCTGCTTACAACAAGGGGTGCTGTGAACACAAATGAACGCCGCTTATGTACATACACATTGTCATTTTCAACATCTCTGCCGCGGTTTTTATACGTGCTCCAGAATACGTTTGACGCAGTTCCGGCAAAATACTTCCGGGAAGTGGAGAGACTATAAAGACAGCTGATTTGGGATGGGCGTGCCCGTATCGCCCTCCCTAAACGTACGCTTCCCTGGTATGACGGCGGTATTGCTCTTCCCGATATCAGGCGTTACTACTGGGCCTCTCAATTGAGTGCAATCAATCACGGTATGTATGGTCCGGGTTTAGATCCTGCATTTGAGATGGATAGGTGGCTGTTACCGGGTGGGAACTATAATAGGGCGCTATATTCTAGATCTGCGATCCGGACGCTTACTGGTCCTACCAAGATCGCGGTGCAGGTGTGGAATTGTGCGAATGCGGCAATGGGGTGGAGCGATAGACTGACCCGGGCGACCCCCTTGTATGATTCTTGCAAGCTGGGAAGTTTATGGAGGACGAAAGGCTTTGGGAAATGGGATATGATTCGTATCAGTAGAGTGGGCGATCTCTGGGTTAAGGATAGGATTAAGACTTTTGAGGTCCTGAAGGCGGAATATGAACTGAGTGATCGGGAATTTTTTCGCTCCTTACAGATTCGTCACGCATTGGGCTCTGTTTTCCCCATTGGGACCGTTATTCTGGAATCTTCCCCGTTGGAGGATCGGATTCTTGACGGCTATGTGCCCGATAGCACGATTTCTTTGATTTATAAGAAATTAATTAATGATCGGTCTGACCTGTTAACGCATTTACGGGAGGTCTGGACCAGAGACGGTTTAATATTAGATGATGAGGACTGGCAATCTGCGATTTCCTCGCCCAAGGAGGTCGCGATACCGGCCCGTCTTCGACTAGTTCAACTCAAGATCTTGCACCGTGTGTATGTTACTGGCCCGCGACTGATTCGAATGGTTTATTCTGTTGATGGGTTATGTATCCGTGGGTGTGGTCAACTTGCTACTTTCCTTCACATCATTTGGGAATGTCCGGAGGTTGCTGCGTTTTGCAATAGAGTGCATGCGGTCATGAAAGAGGTCACGGGAGTCGAGATACAGCCGGAAGCTAGGCGGTGTTTGCTGAATGTATGGGAACCGAATGACTATGACGTGGCTCAGACGCGTTGGGCGACCCTGGCCAACATGATTGCGAAACGAGACATTGCACAGTTGTGGGGCGCTCCCCGCCCACCGACGGTCTCGGTGTGGTAGGAGAATATGGATTGGTGTATGTTTCGAGAGAAGACGGTGTATGTGGCACGAGGTAGGCCCCAAAAATGGGGTACAATCTGGAATCAATGGAACTCCTACAGAGGAGATATATGCACACCACCCCTTCCTGATGTCCCCGATGCTTCACATTCTCCCTGATCTGACGTTCCATGTTTTGTTCTAATTCATATGTTTTACAATCTTTAGTCTTTTTCCCCCGATTATTCCCCCCCTCTGATTTTTTGTTGATTGACTTGCATTGTGATGCTATTGCCTTTTCCTTCCCGCTCAGAAAAAGCACCTGTATTGTAATGCTCCTTTTGCCTTGACTGTTTGTTTTCTTTCTATATAATAAAAAGAGTTAAAAAAAAAAAAAGAGTGCAGTTTTGTTCCCCTCTCAGGCACCATCATAAGGATGGGTCCAAACCAAATATATCCGGAGACTCCATCAAGGGCATCTGTTGGTATATCCGATTGCCCTGTGTAATTCTCACAAGCTGAGTCACTTACACTAATTGATTCCGATTCCCTCCTGCGTTAAATGATCTTGACCTGGTCACTGTCTATAACTGATTCACATCGTTTGCCATCTGTATGAGTTCCTTTTCCTTCTCTTGGTTCGCAGGATTGAGGCAACACTCGCTTTTCCAATACCCGATGTTGTAACAAAAATTACATGCAGTGGACTTCTTCAGGGTTGCAACATCTATTCCTGTCTTTGGAACTATATGGATACCTCTCCCTCTTCCCTGACCTGTTGACCCTCCAACTTTTTGTACTTCTACGCCTCCGGGGGTTTTCCTCTGACCATGAGTTACAGCTCCCATCATCCCCTGCACCTATTTTCCTTTCTGGGCACTATGCATTTGGATTAACATCAATTTCTCCCTTATCCTCCTATGTTTGAAAGCCACCTCATCACTGCAGTACCTGGCATACCGTAGGGTTTTGGCCACAAATTTGTTTTGACACGTTTTGTTTGGATCATGAGGCTGGTCTCCCGCCACAGTCCAGTCACAAATTTGAATACAAATTGTCCCATGTCTTCAGGCTCAAGGGTATCTAACCACTGTACTTGCACGGAGGCTTTTAACAGCCTTTAACAATAAGCATTTACCGACTCCTTAGGCTCCTGGATTGTTCGATCTATTTTGACACAGTCGATGTTCTGTGAGGCTATTTTGGACTTTGAACTTTATCCATGAAGAAGCTGTATAGAATTCGGCCCGCATTAACCTTGCCAAAAACAACAGCAAATACATTTTGGCTACCGTCCAGAGTTCCATGGCTCCCAAGCGAGCATGTCTCCATCCACAGTGGCCTGGTGTGATACTCTCTCCAGCTTCTTCATGGATCAAATCCGCACTATTCACGCAACTTTTACATCCTGCAGTGGGGCCACAGTTGGTTCCCGGCCCCTGGTGTCTCCATTTGCTAATCCTAAGCACTCCCTGCCTGCCTTTGCTCCCATTGATCTTCCCAGCTCTTTTAAAATTTTGAAGGGCCTGAAATCAGGCTCTCCATCTGACCCCTGCGCATCCAGATTGCTGGCAGCTGTTGCAGAGACTATCAACTTGGAAGTCAAAAGCATCAATAACATGTCCCTCCAGGAGGCCCGTGTCCCAAAAGTCTGGAAGCAGGCCAAGATTCTTCCCTTACTAAAAAAAAATCTCTTGATCCTCTTATCCCTGGGAACTACCATCCCATCTCCCTCTTACCTAGTGTGACTAAGGTGTGTGAAAAGGTGGTGACCAAACAACTCACTGAGTTTCTCGGAAGCTCGGGTCTCCTGCACCCGGCCCAGTCAGGGTTTAGAGCCTCTTATAGCACTGAGTCAGCCCTGGTGGAAATTGCAGAAGCCATCCAGGAGTGTCTGGACGCCGGCGGGAGGGCAGCGCTGATTCTGCTTGACCTGTTGGCAGCGTTCAACCCGGTTCCACACTCACTGCTACTCTCTCGACTTGCTAAGATTGATGTGTCTGGTATTGCTTGGAGCTGGCTTAAGTCCTTTCTGAAGGGGCGGATGTAACAGGTCTGTCTTCTGCCGTTTTCTTCATCCCCTTGGACAGTGGCCACAGGTGTCCCACAGGGGTCTTCCCTTAGCCCCCTTCTCTTTAATATCTATGTTACCCCACTGGTCCAACTTGCAGAGGACTTGGGGGCTAAAATCATTGCCTACTCTGAAGACACCCAGCTCCAATTTACCTGGAGTAAAGACGTGGACTCGGTCTCCTCCGAAAATGTTTGTCTTCTGTATTTAAGTGGCTAGCTGCTGCCCAATTTAAGTGCAACGAAGAGAAGTCTGAGATACTGCTCTACGGAAAATTCCCCCCTGATTTTAGGGAAATTAGCTGGCCACCCGAGTTCTCCATGCCCTCATCGATAGAAAATGCCACTAAGAACCTGGGGGTTTGGTTCGAAGAGAACCTATTATTTTCCACTCAGGTCAAGAAGCTTTCTGGTAACTGCTTTGGGCTACTGAAAACCCTCAGGAAATGTCTCCCTCTCCTTCCTAGGGCTGCAAAAGAAACGGTTATCCTTACTCTCATCTTATCCCGATTAGACCATGCCAATGCTCTGTATGTTGGCATCACTAGCTATCTGCTGAATAAGTTACAGGTGGTCAAAAATGCGGCCGCCAGGCTTCTTCTTGACATCCCCATTAGAAGCAGCGTGAGACACACCTACGCTAACTGCACTGGCTTCCCATGGCAGAACAGGTCAAATTTAAATCCCTAGTTATTGCGCCCTTCATGGCCTAGGCCCTACCTACCTTCAGAAGCGGTTCTCCTTCTATGCTCCTACGAGACATCTGCGCTCTACGTCTCAGCTTATAGCCCAGGTTCCCCGCTTTAACTCCAAAGGTTGGGTGGCAGCTCTCTAGCCCTGAAAGCCGCCTCGGCCTGGAACGCACTGCCACTTGTGTTAAGCAACACCCAAGAACCCATAGCTTAAAAAAAAAATCTGCAAACTTTTCTCTTTGTTTAGTTCAACCTGTTTTACCCCTCTTGGCTCATGCCAGGACACTCCACGGAGTAGCTGTGCGCGTTATAAAATAAAATAACATAACATAACAAAGGACCATGAGTTGCTGAGATCCTCTCTGGCTCAGCACTAGGCCACTCAATCGCTATCTTACAAGTAGACCATACATCACTAGGGACCACGATTTCAAACAAGGTGTGTAAATCAATCCACAACACTTTTGAGATCTTAACAAAGCGATCAACTTGCTTATCCCACTCAGCAAGTTTCTCTCTTAATCTCTGGAAATTGTTCAGGAATGCAGCAAGATCCCTCTGACTTCAAGGGACCTGCACTCACCATCCACTAGACACTTCCTGCAACAGGTATGCCCCTATTCCCTGCGTTCCCCCTCCTGGAGGAAGCGTCTCTCCTGTCACCTTTCTGGCGCTCTTCTTCCTCGACCACCTCTATTCCCACTTATCCAGCATTCTCCAAGTCCATATTCCTATTACCAGTTCCTGTATGTGTCTCCTCAATCCAGGCACTCTCTTTTCCTCTAACTCTTTGTCGCTGTAGGTAAGCCTGTGATTTCCCTGCAATGCCTTTGTTAGAGATGAATCTACCCCATAGTCAAATCCGACAACTTCTAATGTGCCTGTTTTGCCCTCCGGGTGACATCATAACAACAATTCATCTGGCTTGTAGATCTCTATTCGGTCTAGACTCCCACCGATGATCTCATCTAATTCTGCCTTCATTCTCACCATATCCACTAGCTTCACCTTCATTGCGGCCTTGATGGTATTCGGACGTGGCCTACTATTCTGGATCCCTTTGCTGTTATGATCCCTCAACCATGACTCCAAATCTGCGACATCTAAGACATGCTGTTTCTAATAGATTCTCTGACTTGTACTTGCTTTTTGAGTCGTACAACTTGGTCCTCTCACTGGAGTTTCCCACATTCGCAGATCTGAATTAGTGCTTACCATAGGTACAGAACTTATAGTACTTGAACCTATCCGTACTCCGGAAGAGTTGGCTGTTGAGCCAGAGGAGTACTGGATTCCACAGGCACTAAAGAATGGAAACCCCCATTCACACTCCCTGCTCCTCCTAAAAGAGTCCATTCCGTGTCCGATTGTCTCAGGCTAAGGCTTCCTCCTGTTGGGCCTGAGTCATAAACAGGAACATCAGGTCCAAATGTAACCGGTACTGTGAGAGCTTCCAGTAACTGTGAAGTAGCGTTATCACCATTCGGTTCCATTCCTCCCAAAACAGACAATGCTGCCCTCCCTGTTCCTTCTCATATCATTCCAACGACCACTGGATCAGGAGCCACTGGAGATGATACACCTCCCACATTATCTGTGCCATTTGGACTTCGTCCTACTTCTCCTGATTGTAAACTGGAAGGTGGTGGATGCTCAGCTATCAATCCATCCAATAATCTGTCTTCAGTATCACTATTGTCACTCCCATTTGTCCTGTGACTCTCCATCTCACACCAGTACTGGGTATAACCTTTCTCCCTCAATGGTATCCACTCTCCACCTCTTAATCTTAGAATCCCACTGTGCATCCCGATACGCTTTCATGGTTTTCCTCATCCTCCCTTGATATTTATCTCTCTGCCTAGCATGAGCTGCACGTATCCACGCAGCTAACGCCTCAAACTGTTTGGGTCTAGGCAAAGGTCACATTGCAAACATCATCCCTCTAAATTGGTTCAATACCTCCAACCTGAATGTACCAAAGCATGGAAATGGTAATTCTCCCTCCTTTCAGGCGATTGTGTGCCAATTTTGGAGTCAAATTATAGTATGGAGCCTCATCTTTGTCGCCATATAGTGAGCTGGAGTATCCACCGGTGGTGCCTCTTCGCCCACTCGAGTAACAACTCTTGCATCACCTCTGAAGAGATCCATTACACCATAAAGCATCGCATGATTTTGACACTTTCAGAACTTGTCCCAAAAAAATGTAATATCTGTTCAATTAATATGGCAAAAGGATATTGTCAGCAACAGAGTGTTCTCCAAGACCACCAACCAATACCAGCGCTCCATTACACCAACCGCCCTATCACAGCGCGGCACAATCTGACGTCACTCTCACTCCTCATAGCAGTTCACCCTCCTTCACAATTTCTCTGTATGCATTCGCTCACACAATCGTCTTATGCCCATAACTGTCTGCCATTCTAAAAGATTGATAGAATTCAATCACTCAAGAGCATTCACACAGTGACCCCTGACCAGTGTGGATCACCAGAATCACTGTAGTTAACCTCTGTACACATGGTCCAGTAGACAATTCCGATTCGTCCCATTCACACACAGTTCTCTCGCATAGGTGGAACTGCAAATGACATCGCACGACAACGTGTGTATTCTCCGGTCAGACAATCACAATCGCAGTGTCTTCTGCACCTTTCAATATCCCGGGATCATAAGCCACTTCGGGACCCGCAACTCAAATCTCAATCCTTGGGCCATGTCAGTCCTGAAACCGTATTCACTCACCTCTCCCTTTAAATCTGCAAGACATCACACAATCAAACCATTCCCACAATCTAACGTTCTCCATGCATCCTGTTAATACTCAGTCCACCACTGATCCCGCCTCACAGTCAAACTCCGTCGCTCTCTGCCTCATTCTGACACCTTCTGTTCTCGATCATTTGGCCCTAATTCAGAGCTTTTGGGGTTCTAGACTCCATGAATGCGAAACCAAGTCTAGATGTGCAAAACATCCTCTGCTACCAACTGAAAGGGCGGTTTCCAGTCGTTCTGGATTGTTTCTATAGACACTTTCCAATGGTTCTTTTAAGCAGCAGGAAAGTGTGAAGGGGAGGAAATCATTAATGTACAGTCAATTTAGAAACACTGCTTCCAGATAAATAATATTGAAAGGACAATTAAGAAAGGTTAGTTAAGTTTATTACAAAGCCAAAAATAATTGAACATAAACACACCTCAGCATGAGGGTATAGAAATACAAAGAAAACAGCCTAAAGCCAAATCTATGCACCAAATTCAAACGGTGCAACATGAACAACACTATTAGCTCAAGAAGGAGAATACAAATAATCAAGAAGCAAAAGTTCGAATTCCCCTTCATTGAGGGCTTATGAATGGAGGGCATTTAAATCAGTCCCTACTCTATCTCTATAGTGACATACGTACGTTAAAGAGTAAGCATTTTGATTCAGAAGGAAAGGTGTCAGTCGTAGAGTCTTCCTAAGAAGTCTCTCCATCGTTGAGATGAGACAAGCATCATACAACCACCATCACCAAAGGAAGAGCTTGTTCTGTGATGCTCCCTCACCGAAGGCAAGGAAGAAATAAGTTTCTATCCATGGCGTAAATAACAGCCAACTCAGGTGCGCTTGAAAAAAGGGAGAAGAGTGATAGGACTGAAGACTCGTGCCAGCACCAGAGAGGGTATCAGTCAACACAAGTCAGTCACAGGGGTGCAGAGACATCACTGGAGACAGCTTCATGGGATGGCCAACTGTAAGCCACCAGCAAGCCCGAACCGTGTCCAGGCACTACACTTCACAGTGTGACCGTCCAGTCAGCTGTCACGGGCTACTTGGCATTAAAGGCATTCTTGCTAGTAAGTGCACATGCCAGAGAAGAACTGCAAGTGGGCTACAAAGTCCCTCTAGTTATCCTTACACCAAACCAGACATTGCCACCTGTCGCTCCAAGTTGTTAGATGGTAAGATCGTCATCATCACCAGGTGCAGCACCAGCATCACCAAAGGAGTGTCGCACCACTAGAGTGGAGCCATTTGCCTGCATGACAACCAGAGGTTAACAACATATCCCTGGTGCCGTGGGAGGGTGGCCACCCAGAAACCATCTGTGAGCACCTGTGAGCCTGAGACCTGCCAAAGAGAACTTACTCAACCATTGGATCATCCACCCTTTGGGTTGGACGAGGCTTGGTCGTGGCTCTCTTGAGAGTTCCACAGCAACCCCTTTTCACTGCCTATGAGTGGCCCCACACAGACCAGGCAGGCGGCCCATGGCAATCGAGGAGAAAGGGCCTCAAGGAAACTCCGGTGAGAAGGGAATCCTTACACGAGAGAAGCATTTGCAGCAGGTCCATGATGAGCACCAGCAAGCACTGAGGTTGCGGACAGACTGGTAACCCAACAACTGTCTAATGAAGGCTTGTGCACCTGAGTCCTGAAGGCCAGAGCACATAGACCCTGAGACAGCCACCCTTTGCGGCTGCAAGAGTGATTTGGTTCTAGTCCTGTTGGCAGTTCCTCTGCAACTCCTTCTTGTGGCCTAAGAGTAGCCCCACACAGTCCACACTATCTTGTGGCAGCCCGGCAGAAAGGGCTTTGAGGAAATTCCTGTGAGAGAAGAGCCCTGGAACGAACGGGAAGTCTGAAGCTGCTCCACCAGCGGGCACTTGGAAGCATCATGGCCTTCAAGAAAGACTCCCTTTCATCAATGTCATCCTCAGTATTTACAGGTTTGCCATCCGTTGTAGCCTGAGCGCCTTCAAGGGGATCTCTGCAGTGGATTCCACCACCTCTCCAGATGCACCCACATTGAACTATGTACATAGTCTCCAACACCGTGAGACCAGGGCGGTCTGAATGACATTGCTGAGGTGGACTAAGACCTCATGGACATGTGTTCAAGAGATCCAGTACAGCCCAGTGGATGGTTTGAAGAGACTCAGTGGTGCTGGGATTTGTTTTTATGTTTTTTCCCACAGGTTCTACTAGTCCAACTCTTTCAAATAAAGTTTGGGAGGGATTTAGTGTCATGCTGAACACGTTCTAGGGTTCAGGAGTGTAATGAATATACACTCTACACCCAACCATCACAGGCGTCGCCGATCGGTTGACCCTGCTAATAAAAGGGGCTGGGCGCAGGTGCCCGGGTCCAGTTGTCAATACCATATTACTGTGTCTGTGTGCTTTATTCACAAGTATGTGGGCCTTGAGCCCCCTACTTTACAACACCCAATTGATTTATCTAACTTTCCAACAAGGCCTTAGTAGTTAGTGCAGAAATGTACCAGTGATGTGGAACTTAAATGCCATGCGTGAACTGCAGTGCATATTTATACCATCCACATGCATGACTTAAGTGTATGGCACTTGAAAATTCCTATATATCCAGGATAGGCTGCAGTTTTAAAATCACTGTAGTAACAAATGTCTAGGAAAAGTGTTCTACCATGTAGGAAAATTACTTTTATATATTGGATACGTCATCTATAATTGTGCCCTGTAACCTTTGTGCTTAATTTATAAAAGTGGGGTGTACTAAACACTAAAGAAAAGTATGTCTCAAAAGTAAAAAAGTAAACTGTCTGCGTGGGACCTGCAGAATAAGGAACTAGTGAAGGGTCTCAGGGCAGATGTAAAGGTATATTTTGCCGAAAACATAAGGTCGATCTCGTCAGGGGTGGTCCTCTGGGAAGCGCTCAAGACAGTCATGCGGGATAGGGCCCAGAACAGACTAGCCTGGGAAAAGAGGAAAGTGCAGGACGAGTTGCAGAATTTGGAAACACAGATTCTAGAGTTAGAAAGAGATCATGTAACTGGTAGGGATCCTCTGACCTACAGACTACTACGGGATAAGCAACAGCAATACAAGGAGTTGGTGTCAGGCGAGGCTAAAACGCAGGCACTAGCGACCGTACATAGACTGTACGACGTAGGGGACAAATCGGGAAAGCTGCTGGCGTGGTTGAGTCAGAAAGAGCAGGACGCCCGATGAGTAGAACAAGTGACTGATAAACAGGGGCGGGTGCAGCGGACAGATGCGCAGATAGTTCAGGCCTTCGCCACCTACTATGAGGACTTTTATAAAGCCAGAGACCTGGGTGGGCTGGATGATACCCTGATGTACATTGATCAAATTGACACCCCTGTCCTTTCTGAAGACGACCAGTGGAAACATGGAGGGAGACATAATGATAACTGAGATCAAAGAGGCCGTGACTAAACTCCGTCCGGGGAAGTCTTCTGGCCTGAATGGGTTTCCCACTGAATTTTTTTTTTTTAAACGCCGGACCTTATAGGTGGACATATGCTGGCACTGTTGAAGGGGCAGCCCAAGAGGGTGTCTAGCCGCCGGACCTGCGTATGGCCACAATTGTACCGATTTATAATCAAGGTAAACCCCCTGAGGAGTGTGCCTCGTAAGTTAAACTCCTGCCGACGATTTTAGCTCTCAGACTAAGGCGGGTAATCACCGAACTGGTCCACTTGGATCCAACTGGCTTCCTGCCAGATAGGTCAACCAGACTAAACCTTAGGAGAACCCATAACTGGCTGATGGAAGTGCGTGATCGTCAGGCCCCCCATTTGTTTTTATCCCTAGATGCCGAAAAGGCATAGAAGTAGTGGCGTGTGAGATTAGGCAGAACAAGGACATTAGGGGATTTAAAATTGAGCAGTCGGACACATATGAGGAAAAAATATCGCTATATGAGGATGATGTCCTCTTGTATGTCACTCAGACTTTGATCACTATTCCGGCATTGTTCGAAACGCTGCGCCGCTACGGCGCTTGTGCTGGCTACACAATACACTGGCACAAGTCAATCTTATACGACCCCCGCCAGGGGGAGGACTGGTCCCTACTGTCTGGTGCGCTCAGGTCTACAGACGAGGGGTTTGTGTATTTGGGGTTCTATATAACCTTAGATAGGAACCTCTCATATCAAAAGAACGTTAAGCGGGTGCTAGTAAATTTTGCTGAAGATGCTGCCAGGTGGAAGATGCTCCCCCTTACGATCATAGGACGCGCTGCCATGTTTAAAATTATTACGGTGCCGCGGTTCCTCTATGCCCTACAAAATGAATATTTCCCACTCCCCAGGCAAGTTTTCACTGACATAAATGCAGAACTGAGATCGCTGCTCTGGCTGGGAAAACAATCCAGAGTGGCCTTGGGGACCCTGCAAGGAAACCAGTGCAATGGGGGAATCTCCCTGCCAAATATTGAAGCCTATTACTGGGCGGAGCATCTAACCCCTATCAATGATTGGTTGCACGCACCAGCAGACCATCCCACATATAGCCTGGAGAAGGGGACGATGGCGCAGCGCGACTGCCTACATTACATATACGGGGGAAAGGGGAAGGATAAACTACATGCAGCAACGAGGGTTACGCTGGGGATATGGGAGAGGGCGAGTAAAGCAATTGGTTGGACTCATACGCGGACAAAGCAGACCCCAATATGGCACTGTGCATGGCTGAGGGAGCTGAACAAGCTGCGAGGGTTCAAGAGGTGGGACGATATTGGTATCTCCGTACTGGGGGATTTGGTGAAGAGGGGAGAATTGCAGTAATTCCAGGTCCTGAGGGAAGAATACGGGTTGCACCACACACAGTACTTCAGATATGTGCAACTGCGACATGCATGGCGGGCGGAGGAGGCTTGTCCCTACCAGAGTATGCCCCACTTGAAGGGCGTTTATTGCAGGAACGCATCCCTGGTAAAGCAGTTTCCCTGACCTATAGAACACTTATCAATAACATGCCAGATGGACTGGTAAAGCTCAGAGAATCGTGGGAGCAAAGTGTGGGGGAGATGGATACAGTGGATTGGGAGACAGCCCTGATTCATCCAAGGGAAGTCGCAGTTAACTCCTCTCTGAGACTTATTCAATATAAAATCCTGCTTAGGGTATACTACAACAGGGTGCGGCTACATCGCATGGGCCGGGCTAGCGGCACAATTGTCTTAGATGTGGCTCGGGCAGGGAGACTTCTACCATACCGTCTGGACATGTCCATTATACAGACATACTGGGCCGAGGTTCTGGGAGAGCTGGGAGATGTGCTGGAGGTCGCTCTGAAGTTGGACCCAAACTGGTGCTGCTGGGAGTAACAAATGACGTAGACTTGGGTCGCCCACTTCTCCTTTTTGTAGTTCTGGCCTTCGTGGTGGCTAAGAGGGACGTGGCCCGGGCATGGGGGACCCCCACGCCGCCGAGACTAGATGAATCGAGAAGGGGCATGGATCTGTACATGGCGGCGGAGAGAGTCACGTACAAGGCTAGAGGATGCCCAAAGAAATTCAACAGAGTGTGGGGGAAATGGCGCTGATACCATGGGCTGGATGGGGGATTGTAAGCAAAAGTGGATGAGGCACCTGGCTGCACTGGCTGAGGGTGGGGCGGATTTGGAAGTTTATTTTTATTTTTTGCACATTATGGATTTGTGGACAATCCTGTCAGGATGAAGAGGGGATCATGTGCTGGCGGGAGGGGGGAGGAGGGTGGATGGAGGGAGGGAAGTGGAGAGTGGTTGTATGTGACATGCTTGTTTTTTTATGCATCATAAAAATGCAAATAAAAAGTATTTTTTTTTTTTAAAGTAAAGAGTTGTAAAAGCTGTGTGTCACGCGGTAGGCAAAGTTACATTTACCGTCCAAACATGGCTAATGGTAAATGCTAGTTGATTTTCATTATTCATACTCCAGCGACGCATAATAATAAAGATTTGCTTGAAAGTTATTGTCTGCTTTTTAGTCAAAAGTCTAATTTGATGATGAAATTAGGGTTTGAAAAGCTTTGTGGGAAAGTTTAACTATTTAAAGGTCTACTTTGTGTTGCCTGAAAATCAACTGGCATTAAACCAGTTTTGCTGGCTACTGTTCCTCAAATGACTTATCAGCATCTGGATAGGAGTACAGCCACTTCTAAAATCAGAAAGACTGTTCTAGTGGGAACACTGATGACTTAGAGAACAGGAACAGACAGTTATACAGGACTTCAGGAGCAGCCTTCTCTTTCAACTGAAAACAAAGCCCAAATGGGGACTAAGTGAACTATTCTTTTACAGCCAGCGATGTCTCTCCACCACTCACTTCTGCACACAGAAGGAGGGATGCACAGAACAGGGAGTGGCAGTAGTCTCTCATTTCCATAGGGTCAGACCTGGAGTTTATACAGACCTCATCAACGGGAGGGCTGGTTAGGACCTTCTTCAATGACAGACCTGAGAAGGTTTTACCTTTTTATCTGGGTTTGTCAGTTCACAAAAGAAAGGAACTACACCTCTCTACAAGGTAAGATCATGGGAAGAGGAAGGCAGTGATGCCGAACACCAGAGAACGCCCACTGGCTGCAACCATAACTAGTATTTTTACTACAGCGATGGGTGCGGTTAACAGTGAGATTGATTACGTGGAGGAGAGGAGGGGGTTACCAAGAAAGCTCTGCACACCAAACCCCTCAGTGGAGACTTTCCGGAGATGCAGGCGGAGCTCAGCCCCTACAGTCCCTGCACCAGGCTGATAGCAGTAAGGACACTGGAAACCCCCGTATTTTTAATGGCGACCTCATGATGCTGTCTAATGATGGCCAGAGATCACAGCTTGAAACCAGCAGCTCACCACCAGTAAAAAAAGGCAAAAAGCAGTAATAAGTTGTCAACCAAATGCAAGTTGCCCCTGGTTGGAAATAAATCCACCCCCGTTAGTAGAAATAATGGACTGCTGTCTAGGACTGAGCCAGTCAACGAAACCACACAGGGAGGTCTGATACAAGCAAACTTCTAAGAGCACTTGGAAAAATCATTACAAGTGTGCCTTGGAACAGTTTTGGCCCTCCTTAATAGTATTGACACGTCCTTAAAAATCTTGATTGGATCAAGTTTGAGCACTGTCTCGAGCATTTTTAAAAGCCCGGTTGAGCACAGGCAAAGTTCAGAGACTTTCATTACACCCACGGCAGGCCTAAACCAGGGGGTATTAGGTGAGGGCCGCATACAAGAGGATGGTAGGAAAAATTGCCTTACCCGTACTGCCAAGTCCAATTCAACAATGTGACAGCCTAGGGTACAATCAGGCCCACTGAGGAGGTCGAGCAAAGGTCTTGACTCTCCATTTAAAAAAGATCCAGCCGCTGCAAATCATCAATTAGCAGGTATAAGACCTCAAGGAATTCTGCACCTCTATCCGGAGGCAACACTGCTAGTAATAGTTTTAAAAAATGTTCCCCCTTCTCCCGTAGCCAAAGAGCACTGCCAACTTAAAAATAAGGCCCACTGACTCCACAAAACCGCACACTGTTTTAGTTGTGAAGAACTCTACTGGAGTATAAATAACGTTCAACGCGTGTCCTGGGTAGACCTTCACCCAAAAGTGACACCTGGTGATTGTATCATTGTCAATTTTAGGAATAAACGCATGGTAGGCTGTCTTCTGGATAGATCATTACACCTGCTCCTGATACTTCTAAGGGCCATTAAGCATGCCCTCCCACAGCTGTTCTCTGTTAATGGGGGTGAAACTGAGCGACCAGCTATTCCAACTTACTACTGCTTTTCACACCTTGATCAAATTGATTGACTACATAAACAGGGGGCTGCCTTGGTTGAAGCTCATGTTAACAAGGATGGGAGAGCAACAATACAGGCATCTGTGGCCACTCCCTTGCTCCTGGCACCCCCCTGTATGGTCACAGATAACGTAAAAGAGAGGTGGTATGATAAAAGTATATGCCTTCGAGAGCGTTTTTGATTATTTAACGTACATTTTGATTAATCTATTGAACAACATTGTGTCTAGTGCTGTGCTCCACTCAGGTTGTGGTTTTCTACAGCCTTCCTTTTGATGTTTCTATTTTCAGAGAGACGGGTGGGTCATATCTCTCCTTCAAGTGGTAGCACGCATATTGGGTTAAAACTATTGTATTTTTGATTCATTAAGGTTTACTTTAAGAAGAATTAGGTGTGCAGGGTCACCGTATACTTTTACAGTTACAGGTCCCCCAGAATCCCAGTGAACAGCAATAATTGTCCCTATTTTCAAAAATGGAGATAGGTCGAACCGCAAATGTTACCGCCTAATATCATTGATTGACACCACGCGTAAGTTGAAGGGCAAGGTTTTACTTGACCGCCTGGAAAGTTGGATAGCATAAAAGGGGAACTTCTCTGACATCCAATATGGTTTAAGAAGGGGTCTGGGCACAGTGGAGCAATGCTTCAACCTTCACTTGGTAATTAGCAAATACACTATGTAAAAAAACACCAATCTTTACTTGGGCTTTATGGACCTGACATCAGCCTTCGACTGTGTGATGAGAGGGAATTATGGCAAAAGATGTTAGGTATGATCATCGATCCCTTCAGGATAACAAAGAGGGTCCCTTACTAACTAGATATAGTTGGAAAAGAAAGCAGGGAATAATCACGTAGCAAAACAGAACAAATACTTCTCCAAATCTAAATTAACAAAACCATATGTTTATAGTATACATACCTCATAAGTCAGACCAGTGGATTCTTTATATTTTATTCATTTTCAATACAAAACATATACATAGATTTTTTTTTATATATATATATATATATGCTATTTTTTGTACATATAAACTCAGAATTCATAGTATATGTAGTTGTGAAAATTGCTGAACATAATTATAGTACAAAATTAGTGAGCACCGCACAAAAAAGAAAAAGATCTGATTATGCAGTAATTCAATCTAAATACAGGACAAACACTAGACATAACTTATAACAATAAAGTGGTAACTAAAAACAAACATCAAAAAGACTATACATTACAATAATCACATAAACAAACATTGTGAAACATGAACATCAAAAAGAGAATAAAAGTTGTTGCTTATAACCTACTAGCTTACCCGTCGCGCGTTGCTGCGATCTCAGAAGAAAGGAAATTTAAGGAAACTTGTTATGATTACATTCAATTTAGATTGTGTCATTTTCATTGAAACGTATTCATTTTAATATGGAAAACATTTTAAAGTGTTGTTTTAATTCTGTTTATTTATTCGAGTGCTTGTGTATACACGGTATTTTTTGTTTTTCCGTCTGGTGCGTACACGAATAAATCAGAAGGTTTTCCGACGCGTGAGCTGGCCACATACAGTTGTCCATGTGAGAAGCACGGAGTCTCCAAATCTAGTCTACACACTTGCAGCGATTGTCCTTGTGCTTTGTTGATGGTCATTGCAAAAGCGAGTCGCACCGGAAACTGTAAACGTTCAGTATTGGAAAAATTACGAGGGCCCTGGGTGGCCGGGGGGCCGATATTTAACAATTTTTTTTGTTTTTGCCAGAAACCTTCAAGGGAGTGTACTCAACATCTTTTAACAATTTTTTTTATTTTGTTTTCATTCATTTTTTTTTTTTAGCCAGAAACCTTCACGGGAGTGCACTCAACAACTTCCCAAAGTTTCATGCCGATCGGATGAATGGTGTAGTAATGCATAAAGGACAAAAGGACATACTTTGGTTTTTATATATATAGATTATAATGTAGTGAAAACACTTGATGCAACATGTATAAAACCATATATATAGAAATTCGTGGACACGCTTTTCGGAAGTTAGCACTTGTAATCAACCTTCATCAGTGAGCTGTCTGTGCAGATTAACTTTGTGGCCCAAAGCCATCTATTCAAGATGTATGCAAATGAGGTGTGCACATGGCGAGGGGCTCACTATCTTCACTACAACTTGTCTGCAAGCAAAACGCATCATTTAATATACTGACTAAAAATGGTGGGCACCCAGGAGCCAAGATAAAACAGAACTCATTAGGCATTATGATGTGTGAGAAAAGTAAAAGTGGCTAAAATGCTGTCATCATATAGGAATAGACACCATAATGTGAAAAAAGGAAAATAAACCCAAACAGAGCATAGCTGGTGATAACCCAAAACAACCCAAGATATGGAGGGTATTTAGATAAGGGCCAACCTACTAAAGGACGAGGGGTCTTCCTACATTGAATAAGGCAACAATAGTTTAAGAGTAATATTCAGGGGAAGCAGAAACATTCCCTGTAACAGCATCACGAAGAAATGGGACTAACCAAGGTCCTATCCCAATCTGTTAAACAGTAAGGCATCTAATAGAAAAAAGAGGAAACACAATGAGTCAAGGATGTGAAGTCCAAATGAAACGGAAAATCACAAGGCAAAAATTGTAAAGCCTACTAAGACCCTCAAAAGGGGTAGAGTTGAGCCGCTGGGCTCATGCAGCCAAAGCAGAATAATACCGGGAGAACAAGCAGTTTCCAAACTCAGAAGTAATGCTTATAGCATGGGATGAATGCAGTCTAAAAGAGTAAGATAAAAATGAAAATGAAAGCACTGTCTTAGAATGAAAACTCCAAAGAGAAAAGAAAAAGTTGGCTGGAAATAGGAACTCGCAGCGCTTACCTGATAATGAATGACCTGGGGTGAGACCGCACCTCCTCCCGGCCTGATATCGGCTCTTACTCCCACCTGGAGTGACAATCGCGGTTTAAATACTGTTGCCACGAGTGACGATAGTTGCTTGATAACAATCAGCTGGAATATCGTAGGGGCAGCATGACATGGGGGGCTTTGAGAATAAGGGGAATTAAAATTATAGGCACTCTGACACCTTAACAAACTTCTAACACTTGCCCAGCCGCTTCTCAGCCGATACTCGGCGGCGGTGGGCGCCATATTGAGTGAGGCGGGGACAGCGCTCTAGTCGCGCCGTCCTCCCGCCCTCCTAGATTATTTAATCAGCCTTCTTTTTGCGCTCGGTGCCTCTAGAAGCTCTCCCTAGTTGAGGGAACTGGGGCTGCGAGCTGCAACACGGTGATTTGTGTTATTAGCGCTATTAGCGATCTGAACTTGGAGCATTGGAGCGTTTTTATAAAATTTTAAAAATTGCATTATTTTATCCTGGGGGGCTTTGAGAATAAGGGGAATTAAAATTATAGGCACTCTGACACCTTAACAAACTTCTAACACTTGCCCAGCCGCTTCTCAGCCGATACTCGGCGGCGGTGGGCGCCATATTGAGTGAGGCGGGGACAGCGCTCTAGTCGCGCCGTCCTCCCGCCCTCCTAGATTATTTAATCAGCCTTCTTTTTGCGCTCGGTGCCTCTAGAAGCTCTCCCTAGTTGAGGGAACTGGGGCTGCGAGCTGCAACACGGTGATTTGTGTTATTAGCGCTATTAGCGATCTGAACTTGGAGCATTGGAGCGTTTTTATAAAATTTTAAAAATTGCATTATTTTATCCTGGGGGGCTTTGAGAATAAGGGGAATTAAAATTATAGGCACTCTGACACCTTAACAAACTTCTAACACTTGCCCAGCCGCTTCTCAGCCGATACTCGGCGGCGGTGGGCGCCATATTGAGTGAGGCGGGGACAGCGCTCTAGTCGCGCCGTCCTCCCGCCCTCCTAGATTATTTAATCAGCCTTCTTTTTGCGCTCGGTGCCTCTAGAAGCTCTCCCTAGTTGAGGGAACTGGGGCTGCGAGCTGCAACACGGTGATTTGTGTTATTAGCGCTATTAGCGATCTGAACTTGGAGCATTGGAGCGTTTTTATAAAATTTTAAAAATTGCATTATTTTATCCTGGGGGGCTTTGAGAATAAGGGGAATTAAAATTATAGGCACTCTGACACCTTAACAAACTTCTAACACTTGCCCAGCCGCTTCTCAGCCGATACTCGGCGGCGGTGGGCGCCATATTGAGTGAGGCGGGGACAGCGCTCTAGTCGCGCCGTCCTCCCGCCCTCTTTTCTCTCTTCCCTCTATATCATGTGTCAGGTGGCCAGACGGCGCAGCGGGCTGGCGCAGCGGGCGCGCCGGATGCGCGCCGAAGCCGCGCCTAAGCCAAGCCCGTCTGCGCCCGTCCGCAGCCGACCGGGGATAGGGGCTAGGATCCCTGCCCAAATTATGGGTAAGATGCCGGATTCTAGCGAGACCTTTACTTATACACGCCGCAATTTGCTGGATCTGGCTGGTATAACGGCCATAAATACATCTGACTGTGCCCACATGGGTCCGATGGACACTTACGGCCCATTTAGCTGTTATAATTGTAGATGGGAATGCACCCCCACGCTGTCCCCTGTGACACTAAATTTACCTACAGTTCCCCTTAAATGCTTATATACGAACGCAAGATCATTACCCAAACACTCCACCTATATTTGGGATCTTCTTAATGAACATCAACCCGACCTATTGTGTTTATCGGAAACTTGGCTAGATGACCATAATATCCCTGATATAGTCACAGCCCTTCCCCCAGACTATAAGATATTGAATGTTAATAGAGTCGATAAAAGGGGTGGTGGTGTAGCTCTATTGTTCAGAGACCACCTCTCATGCAGGCAAGAGATTATCGTGCCGGCTGAAAAATACGAAGTCCTGGCATTTACTGTGTCCATGAACACCAATGTACTATTCGGAGGCTTTTTAATCTATAATCCCCCAGGTTGCACTTTAAATTTTAGTACACAACTACTTACACAAATCATGCCTGTTTGTTTGAAGAATAAGAATATCCTCCTTCTTGGAGATTTTAACATACATGTGGACAACAGTAGTAGTTCCCTGACGAATCTACTAGTGGAAGACATGGCTATCCTGCAATTATCTCAGAGAGTCCATCAACCAACCCATATTGCAGGACATACATTAGATCTGATATTCTCTAATATTGAATCTATAGACATCGACCCTTCAATACCACTGTTATGGACTGATCATTATTTGATTACTTTTCGTATCAATCTTCCTATCCCCCAGACCAAAAAACACAGTGTATGTACAGTAAGCACGAGAAACTGGAAATCTTTCACAATCGATAAATTTAGAAATCATTTCTCACACCCCTCGTGCACAAGCACCAATATCCATGACGAGATAGATCTCCTTCACAAAAATATCAAAATTGCTCTTGAACATTGTTCAACCACCCCATCTCGTCATACACCAGGCAACAAAAAATCAGAGAGATGGTATGGACCTGAACTTAAGCTTCTAAAAAGAAATTGTACTTCCTTTGAGCATAAATGGAGAATATCCAAAACCGATGAGACCAAAGATAACTTCAGGAAAGCTCAAACACTCTATCACAGGGCAATCAGAAAGGCGAAAAAGGAATACTTCACACGTAGAATATTTGAGAATAAAAATTCCTCAAAAGAACTTTTTAAAATCGTCAAAGAACTATGCAACCCAACCAATCTTTCCCTACATCTCACCCCCTCACAGGAAAATTGTAATAAGCTCAATGACTTTTTCTGCGAGAAAATTGATACCATCTACGCCTCCTTTCCAAATCATCTGACCGAAATCTATGAACAGGATGTACCAACCGTTGCACATACCAGCTGCCATGGTTTCGGCCCTTTTTCAGAAGAGGAGGTAGAAAAGGTCATGCTTGAGGTCAAGTCGGGTTCTCCACTTGACCCTTGTCCACATCACATTTTTTCCCAGTTAACTCCTGTTATATGTCCAGCAGTTACTAGAGTACTCAATCTCTCCCTTAGTTCTGCTGAATTTCCAGATTCATGGAAACAGGCCCTAGTCACTCCTTTAGTAAAGAAGGCTGGAGCAGACGTAAACAATCCGGCCAACTATAGACCAATATCCCAGCTACCTTACTTATCAAAGGTTCTGGAGAAATTGGTCAACAGAAGTCTGTCCACATTTCTGGAAGCAAATGGCCTGCTGGATGATTCACAGACAGGGTTCCGGACAAACAACAGCACCGAAACTACACTCTTAGCGGTGACAGACAGTATCAGAACCAAGGTGGATCAGGGTAGAACAGTCGCACTGATACTTCTTGATCTATCAGCGGCTTTTGATACTGTACCCCACAATCAACTGTTGAACATCCTGGCAGAGAAAGGAATACTGGGCAAAGCATTGGGATGGCTACAATCGTTCCTAGCGGATTGAACCCAATCAGTATGTTTGGGTGACTACACATCCCCTCCACGACTTATAAAATACGGAGTTCCCCAGGGGGCTTCATTGAGCCCAACTTTGTTTAATGTATTCGTCTCCTCGCTGGCAACCATTGGCAAAAAGTGGGGCGTAGAAATGTGCTCCTATGCTGATGACACTCAGCTGACGGTCACCATTGATGGAAATGATGACTCCAAAACTAGATTGACGAACTGTTTGACCGAATTAGCAACTTGGATGCAGGACCATTGTCTTAGACTAAACGCCGACAAATCCGAAATCTTACTGTTCGGCAGAGGCACACAGGCCTGGGACAACAGCTGGTGGCCAAGTGACTTGGGTTTGCCTCCCAACCCCACTGTTAAAGCAAAAAACTTAGGCATAACACTGGATAGGGATTTATCCATGAAATCCCATGTTTCTATAACTTGTGGAAGGAGCTTTGGACTTTTGAAGTTGCTTAGACGTGTCTTCCCCTGGGTGCCAACGGATTGCAGGAAAACCTTAGTCCAGTCACTACTGATGAGTAGGCTGGACTACGGTAACTCTCTGTTTGTAGGAATGGCGGATTATCTCTTTTCTAAATTACAGTTGGTTCAGAATGCCGCTGCCAAAGCCATCTGCAATAAAAGAAAATATGATTCAGCTAAAAGTTGCATGCGTGAGCTTCATTGGCTCCCAATGCGGCAACGAGCCATCTTTAAGCTGTTGTGCATTTGTCATAAGGTACTCCACGGCTCAGGCCCCACCATCCTACACGACAGGGTCAGATTTCATAAACCCTCTAGACACCTACGATCTATGACGTTAGGAAGAGCAGTCATCACTCGAACTCGTACTGTCAGGATGGGAGAGCGGGCCTTCTCTCACATTGCGGCAACAAAGTGGAACGAGCTACCCCCTAAACTTAGAACAAATGACTGCTTTGTCTCATTTAAGAAACAACTGAAAACATTCCTCTTTCCCAGGCCAGATCAATAATTTTCAATCAGAGCTGATGTCAAATCACTTGCAACTTCTTCAGCGCCGTGATGTCCTTTCAGGATGAATGTTAGCGCTTTACAAATAAATAAATAACAAATAACATCCAAAAAAAGCTAGATCGCTAACCCGCAGCACAGTATAGAGATGAGCGGCTGCCCTCATTGAATCACAAAACTCTGTGATTTATTTTATTTATTTTATTTAATGCATTTTTATAAAGCGTGGACTTTACCCGAAAGTGCAGAGCGCTGTACAATAGAACCAGTTACTTTACATGAGAGAAATGGTACAAAATAGAATAGAACATAACAAAAATCAACGAGAGGTAGAGTAAAACCATATAGACAATCACACCAATTAAGGGTGGGGAATGAATAAGAAGATGTTACAAATTTACAATGATGTACTAACTTCCTGGAGGGGTCTGAGAATGCGGGTATTAGTTCTGAAAGTGTCTTTGAAAGAGAAGAGATTTGAGGTCAGCTTTGAAAATCTGGATGGAGGTGGTGGCACCGAGCAATGGCGGAGGCAAGTTCCAGATTCTCACCGCATTACCTGAGAACGATTGAGCTAACGATCTTTCCTTTTTGAAGTAGGGGGGCTCAAGCAGAAACTTTTCTGCATTCTAAGAGGGTCTTGAACCTCCTGACATTTTCAGTTTATTCGCCAGGTAACGAGGGGAGGAAGTGTGCAAGGCTTTATGGATAACGCAGGCAGTTTTATAAATGGATCTTGCCTTGATGCGAAGCCATCGAGGAGAAGACAGGATAGGAGTAAAGTGGTCACTCGTTTGGATCCTGAAATAAAGTGAGCTGCTGAGTGGAGGATGGATTTGAGGGGGGAGAGGTGAGATTTGGGCAAGCGAGTCAGAAGAGAATTGCAGTAATCCAGTCTAGAGAGAATTAGCAATTGGACCAGTGTTTTTATGTATTTCTTCGGGAAGAACCGATGGATTTCCCACAGAAGGCGTAGCTGGTAACGTGCATTCTTAGCAATGGAGTTGATGTGGGAGATTAGGTTGAGTTTTTTGTCAAGTATGACATCTAGGGATTTAGCACTGTCGACAATGATGGGTTTATTGTTCAGTAAATTCAGCTGATGCAGAGGAGGGGAGAGAGAGGTAGATAGGAGGAGGAATTCAGTTTTGGTGGGATTGAGAATGAGTTGGTGAACTAACATCCAGTTGTGAATAGAGTTGAGAGTAGAGTTGAGCAGTGAAAGATTGTGTGCAGAAGACACCTTGAGATAGATTTGGGTATCCACATAGAGATGGTAGTGGATCCCAGATTTACGAATGAGGTTCCCCAATGGTTCTAGATGGAGATTAAACAAAGTGGGTGCAAGGATAGAACCTTTAGGGATGCCTTGACCTACCGCCAATGGAGATGAAAGACTGTTCGCTATCTTGATCATTTGGGATCTGTCCGAGAAGAATGAGGCAAACCATTTAAGCACTGTGCCTTCCACGCCCATTCTCTGTTGAACAGTGTTAAGGAGGGTGTTGTGATTAACAGTGTCAAAGACTGCAGAGAGGTCAAGAAGATTCAGAAGGCATGATTCCCCAGAATCGAGTATATGCAGCGCATCATCAATCACTTGCAGCAGGGCTGTTTCAGTGCTGCAATTTTGGATGAAGCCAGACTGGAACACGTCAAGGAGACTATTGTCCATAATATTTGGGGAAAGTTGTTTGACAACACATTTTTCTGTGATTTTAGAAGGAAAAGGGAGGTTGGTGATGTGGTGGAAGTTGTTGAGGTCATTCGCATCTGCAGAGGGTTTTTTTTTGAAGAGGGGAAACCTGTCCTGTTTTGAGGGCAGCAGGGAGGGAGCGTTGACTGAGGAAGAGGTTAACTAGCCTGGTCCAGTAAGAGAGAGTATTGGTTTAGAAATCAATGGCGCTGCCACTAGGGATGGGGTCGGAGGAATGGTTGGAGGGTTTGGTTTCAAGGATGCATTTAAGGAGGTCATCTTCCAAGATGGCCGCAAAGTTCTGCCAAGTGACTAAGGATTTTCGTTCCTCAATGGGGGTGGGGTGGGTGACCTGATCCACTAGAGATTTTACCTTTTCATCAAAGAATAAGGCAAATTCTGCTGCTTCCTTTGAAGAATTGTCAGGCGTGATGGTTTGGGAAGAGCAGTTTGGGTTTTTGATGAGGTCAAATCGTTTTTTGGGTCTGTTTTTCGAGGATGGATCTGAAATGTGATGTAAAAGTGAGAGATTTATTATGGATGTAGATTGTCTCCACTGTTTCTCCAAGATTCTAAGGTTTTTCCTATCATCATAGAGAGCTTTATTGTACCAAGGTGCTGAGGGGGTGGGTCTTTTCTTTTTGCCTCGGAGTGGGGCAACTATATCGATTTCAACTGCTAGGACTGAGAGGCAATGGGAGGTGAGGTCATTGACATCCCCGCTGGGGTCTAGTCTAGGAAGTGATTGCAACGCTTAGTCACACAGAGTATCAAGATCATTGTTTTTAGTGTTGCGGAACCAGGTAGTTGCCCTTTTGGGTTGGCCGAGTGTAATAACGTGTGATCGATGAAAACGGAAGGGAACGAGGAAGTGGTCTTACCAGTCTACATGGACAGCGAGAGCAATAGTGAGCAGGTCTGCTTTGGATGTGACAAGGTCCAGAATTGAGCCCTTAGAGTGTGTAGTTTCCGAGCCGTGTTGGAAAAGGTCATTGGCTGATAGAAAAGTAGCAAGTTTGTTGGCAGCCGAATCTCCCAAAGAGCTCCAGTGTAGATTGAAGTCAACCAGGAAGATCTGTCTGTCACTTTGAGACAATTGGTCACTAAAGAAGTCAGTGAGTCCTCCAAAAAGGGAGAGCAGTTACCGGATCGATGGTAGATGATATGGAACCTGAAAGGTGAGCTGTGATGTACTTGAAGTTCCAGGGATAGGCGTTTGAATGTGCAGAAGAGGATGGTAGGAAGGACTTTAATTTGAAAGGAGTTTCTGAAAATTATAGCGACACCTCCCCCAATTTTGTCAGTTCTGTCATTTCTGAGGATAGAGTAGTTGGTAGGTACTAGAAGATCAAACAAAGTATGAGAGGAGTCATTAAACCAGGTCTCAGTGAGGAAGAGCATATCAAGATTGTGATGGGTAATAGTGTCGGAAATTTCCAGTTTGTGCTTGATTGCAGATCTGCAGTTGTGAAGCAAACAATGCATCTCTGATGCAACTGTTTTGGTGATGGGGGAGTTTGGGCTATTAAGGGAGATGGGGATAAGATTCTTTTAAGAGGGTGCCAGGGGAGAAGAGGGAGGATAGATCTGTCAGAAGAGATGTTCTGAATAGAGAATTGAGTAGGATTATTAGGAGGGGAAGTGGAGGAGGATTGGCGTTGGTAGTCTTGTAGCTAGCCACTAAGTTGGTGATGTCTGTGGAGGACAGGCTATGGTTGGCTTTATGGGGGCGTGGGAGCAGGGAATTCCTCAGGAGGTTGTTAGGGAAGTGGGATAACTAAGTACTTCGAAGTGAGATGGACGCTACAAGTTGGGAAATGAAAGAAATGAGAGAATCAAGTTTATTTTCCAGGGAGAGGAGGGCTGAGCATGGACTATTGAGAGGCTAGCTGGTTAAGGGAGGGAGTGCAGTAGTCAAGGGAGGACAGGGTAGGGTGGGCATTGGGAAGCAGGGGTCCATGGTAATGAAAGATGGTGGCAGAGAGGAGTGGATGGTGTTACAGTGATATTTTTACTGGTGTTGAGCATAGGGGTAGAGTAGAGATTACAAGTGGGAGGGGGCAGTTGAGGAGTAGAGAGGGAGGGCGGAGGTGAAGTGGGGTTGAGGGGTTTCAAAGGAAGGCTGTAGATATGGCTGGATGAGAGGAGAGGGGGCTGTACAAGGAAGGGAAGGAGGGGGGCCAAAGGAGGGCCCGAGGTAAGAGGAGAAGAGAGGAGACTGGGCTGTACAGGGAGGGGAGGGAGGGGGGTCAAAGGAGGGTCAGAGGACTGAGAAGAAGGTGTTGGATAGGTACCGTATGCTAGGAAAGGTGTATGTAGGTGAACAGGCATCAGGCAGAGTTGGGGGCATTGGGCTAAGTGGAAGTTGGTGGAGGAGTGTGGGAATGTAGGGTCAGAGGGAGGGAAGAGGGTGGAATTACCGATAGGGGAGACAGGGTTGTGAAACATAGGAGTAAGGGGAGGTAGAAGAGAGGTGGAAGTTGAAGGAGAAGAATTAAGGATACAAGGGAAGGGGGAGAGCAGAAAGGGATGGGGAGAAGCCTGGAAGAGGAAAGGGGGAGGGTAGGGAAAGTTGACCGGTAGACCAGGTTGAAAGAAAGGTGGATTAAGTAGGGGGGAGATGGATAGAATTAGGGGGATTAGGGGGCGGGAGATGGCATGGGAAAATTGGCAGGATGCAGGGTGGGGAGGGTAAGCCAGAGGTAATGCAGATGAGATAGGGGGAAGATCAGATTGGAAGGGGCAAAGAATGAAAGGGGAGAGAGCAAGAGAAGGGGGGACAAGGGATAGCCCTTTGTCTCCCAGGAGAGCGGCCTGAAGGAAGATAGGGGGGTCATGGGGGGAGAAAGGAAGAAGCGAGAGGAGCTAGCAGGAGGAGAATCGAGGGAGATCGTAGTCGGATGGGTGGGACGAAGGGAGTAGAAGAGGTGGTCAAAGAGAGAGAGACAGAAGTCAGTAGCTTGGATCATGGCAGTGCCATTGTTATAAAGTGTAATGGTGAGGGAACCATTAAAACAAGTGGAGGGGGACATTTTTTAGCCGCTGCCCCTGAGGGATAGGGGAGGAGGAGGAGGAGACATTGAAGAAATGGAAGAAGCAGGTAGACCAGGAAAGGATGTCGCGAGTAAAGAAAATGAGGACGTTTTATAGCTTCCCTAGACGCCCATTGTGGAATTGGTCAACAAGGAGGAAATCAGGGAATTGTCCAATGGTGTTATGCTTAAATTATTTTGCAGCTACTTTGGACAGATTAGGGGATAAATAACTTTGAAGCAGTTAGCTCCAGACTTAATTCGAGTGGGAGCCATGGTAGGGAGATGAGGTGATGGGGGGGTAAGGGGAGCGGGTTGAAGAAGGGGCCACTAGGGTAAAGAAAGTGCAAAAAAATTTAAGAGGAGTGAGCATATTCTGGAAATCGAGTGAAAATAATCCAGAGGCGGTGTGGTCAGATCAGGACCAAAAGGAGGTACTATTGGCCACCGGAGGCACGTCAGCTGACCAGTAAAGAAGAGAAGTCCCAGACTGATGACTGACCAATACCGTTCCAAGATGGCTGCTGTATTTGCTCATCCAGTGCAGCGGTTCGTAGGAGACCCTCCTTTGTTTTCAGGAATCGACACGGGAGACCATTTTGGAGAAGGTATGTAGCAACACTGAAGACATGTAAGAAAGCATATTCCAATAAATAGAGGTGCCCATATGAGTGGTAGGGGAGAAACAGCAACAGAATCTTTTAGGTGATTCCAGTATTCAGTGCACGAATGTCATTACTGGAGGTCCAATTAATTTAGTATGGAGGAATGTGGGAGTTGCCATATCCAAGATGGCCACCACAGATTGCTACACCAATCCTCTTTCTATTTCCATAGACAATTGCTCAGGTAGGAAATAAAGGTTTTCTTAGCCCTTTCCAAGATGGCCACCATAAATTGAGAATATACTATTCCTCTTTCTATTTCTATAGCCATTTTGAATGATGGTGATTGGAAGAGTGTCGGGTAGTCCTTTTTCTTTTAGTTTTTTAAAAGGAGAAGCCATTTTAAATGCTGGAAGTTCCCAGAACTGAGGGAGGGGAGCAGCTTGTTAAGCAGAGTCTTCTGAAAAAGACATAGTTCATAGTTATGAGGCAGAAATTCTTTCCCTCAATAAACCACAAAGCAGAGGCTTACTACTCACTCAAAGCACCTCAGAGACGTATTCAAGAGATTTGAAAAGCAAGTAAGCAGCGCGCAAAGCAGGGAGAGGCTTCCTTTCTCCTCCCATTACACAGCTCATGCTTAGCGCACTGTGTGCCTGACCAGTGCTGTGTCAATTTCCTGGGATTTAAGACCCCGGGCGAAATTATGCTCAGCTGGGATTCCCAGAGCAACAAAACAATAATAGAGCCAGCGTGGCGCCGTGAGCCTCTTTCAAACTTCCCGAGTCTGGCAGTGAGAGGTGTGAGTGGGCGAATCAAGCGCCGTGCATCTGATGCGCTCGATCCGCTTCAGCTTCCTTCCTCTTCCCCCATTTTCTCGCACACCGCTCATCAGCTGTTATGGCTGGGACAGAGGAAGGCAAGCAAACCTCCCACTGTGAGTGGCATCAGGAATTCTCCTAAGCTTCCCGTGCCTGGCGCTGTGGTGAGAAATCTCTGCTCCATGTGGCGGGGGAGGGGGGGGAGAGAAACCACAGATGAGCCCACCACTGTGAGCGGACCCGGGAAAACTCTACCCCTTCCGAGGCCCGGCGCTACTGCAAGAGGTGAGCAGTCCTCAGCCGATGCAGTAGGGGCGAGAACGCGTAGGCAAATCAAACTCCAATGATGGGCAGAACAGCCCTTGCTGCTCCGCTGTACTGGGACCCCGTGCGGGAGGCCCGGCTCGGGCTTCACATCTACCGCAAAGAGGTCAATGCAGATGTCAGAGGCAGTACTTTCCAAGGCAGCAGATATCAGCTGTGTGTTATCGAGCATGATACCACACACCGCTCCCCAGCAGGCTCAGCTCTGGGCAGTACGTGCCGGATGTAGGTTCGCCATGCAGTAGTTGCAACGGGACGGGTGAATGTGAACTGATGTCCGTCGATCGCCGGCGACAGAGCCGTGGCTTAGGGTTGAGGGAGGGGAGGGCAATCCGTCACCAGAATCCTCTCCAAGGAACCCCTTCGAGGGTTGAGAGGCAGAGAACAGCAGCCTCAGGGGAGTCCAATCATACCCATCTGGGGGCCACTACAGTATAGTTAAGAAGGGCAGGAAGCATCCGTGTGGGGGGGAATCAGCTCCATCCTCGCTTGGGCCATCTCACCCTGTGGCTTAGGTATGTGCAGAATGAAGGCACATAGGCAGCGGGCACAGGACGGTGTCACGATTTGCGCAAGAAAGACTACGGCTGTCACAGGAGATCCTCTCTGTCGTGGTCCACAAAGGTCGCCGATCCAGGGGGGTCCAATCTTTCAGAGAGCATCGAGTCGAGGTTCGATGGATCCTGGGAGAGCGATTCTGCAGGTAAGCAGATTCAAAATCTCGATATCGTCTGGATGAATGTGCATTTAAGTAACTATCTGCAAGATGATGTCGGATGGCTGGTTATGGCAGGGATATGTACCGATAAGGTAGTCCCCAACCAGGAGCTCCTCCTAAGAGCTCCTACTCGTCGGCCATCATCTGATCTATTGTGGAGCTGCAACGAACAGAAATAAAGAAAAATACCTAATGTTAATGAGGGGTCAAATAAAAGCATGTAGTACTGTATGTGTCTACAAAAAAGATATATCGACCAAGCATCAGTGGGAAATTAAAAATAGAAAACAGACTAGTGGTTTTAGGGCTCAATATACTGAGAAAGAGACCACCATTGTAAAATGGCAAATCAGATACAACGAATAAAGCTGAAAAATAGACGTAACGAGAATAATGATGACCAAAAAACTATAAAGATTAAATAAAACATAAGATAAGTTTAAATGGAAATAGAGATGGGGATAGACCCAGATGAGGATAGGGAGGAGAAAGGAATGGTTGCCGCCATGGACAGGCAGATCCAAAAATACTATGTAATTTATCATAACACATGTGACAATAGTGAATATCTTCAGAGAAGGTAAAAGTGAAAACTAACCAAGTACTAACAAGCAGTATTATAATCCATAAGATCCCAAGGTTGAGAAACCTGGGAAAATGATGACAAAGATGCCTGGCCATATATAACCTAAAACAAAATTAGAGTATAGCATTTTCCCATGGGAGTAGTTCATTAAGGCCATGACTGGCTGTTTGAAGAGTATACATCCAGAAGACCTCTCTTATTTTACTCCTGCCGTCGGTGTCTCTGTCTTTAGAGTATTTGATCTTTTCCAGGATCAACCATTTGAGGTCTTTCTTAGTATGTTTTTTCTGGGACCAATGTTCCACTTAGGGAGCTCCAACACAATTATTTTTGATGGCAGATTTGTGCTCACTACATCTTACTCTAAACTCTCTACTTGTTTTCCCCACGTAACCAAAGTTAGAGGAACATAGAATCAGATAAATGACATTCGCAGTCCCGAAGTTAGTCATTTCAGTGAGCTTGTATTGCCTCTTTTGCCAATCTAAGGTATAAGTGGTAAGGGCAAAATTGCACGCATGGCAATTGCCACATTTGTAGTTACCCATCATAGGGTTGGTTCCTGAAATGCATTTTTGAATAAATCCTCTTTCATCTTTATCGCTAAAAAGAGAATTTCCCAAGTTTATATTCCATCTGAGAGGAAAAATGGGTCTAGGGAGATTGGCAGATTGTTCTCCAGTGTTGAGGATGTGCCATTGTGACCCATTGATTTGTCTTACTCTGTTGTTAAGAGTGGAATGCTGCGTAACACAGACCAATTTGGTAACGCCCTTCTTGGGTTTGCTTGAAACAGTGTATCCCTATTAAAATCTCTGGCTCATTTATAGGAGTCCTTGATGAGTCTTTTAGGATACTCTCTGGTGAGCAACTTGTGTTTAAGTTGTTCAGCATGATGATCGTCGTAATTCTTGATGTTGGAACAGTTCCTGCACAGTCGCAGGAACTGACTGAATGGAATGCCATCTATTTGACACCTAGGGTGATAGCTGTCATAATGGAGCAGTGTGTTCCTAGGTGTGGGTTTAGTATACAAGGATACTGGGATCATATCGTTTTCATTGTAGATCCATGTGTCCAGAAATTCAATGTTATCCTTGCTGGTTTAGGACTGGATTTCATATGTGGATCACACAGATTGATCCAAAGAAGGAATTTATTCAGTTGTTCTTCTTCTCCTTTCCATATGAAGAACATATTGTGAATGGATCTTTGCCATTGATGTATATTTTCTGCAAAAAATGCTATTTCATTGAAGATAAATCTGTCCTAAAAAATACCCATGTAGATGATAGCCACATTGAGGGCACAGGCTGCCCCCATGCTTACTCCTTGAATCTATTTATAAACCGAGTTGTTAAATTTAAAGTAATTTTCTTTCAGGACAATGCCCAGACACTCGAGGATGAACAAATGGTCACCCTGGCTATCACTTCGTTCTAGGGTCACTTTGACTGCTTCAAGCGCTTCCCGCTGCGGAATAATGGTATATAATGCCTTGATGTCAATCGTGACTGGAGGGTCAGTGTCTGGATTGAAGGGTAAACCTTTAGTTTTAGATATCATGTGTCCTGTGTCTTTTACATGAGCTGGGAGGGCTGACACCAATGGTTTTAGAAACCTATCTATATATTTGGACAGAGGTTCAGTTATACATCCAATAGTGGACACAATAGTTCTAAAAGGAGGCTTAATAGGGTTTTTGTGAGTTTTCGGAACTCCATATAGCACAGGAATTCTAGTGAAAGGTTTGTTTAGTAACTCAAATTCCTGTGTGCATATGGTACCTCTATCGCGGGCACCTTCAGTAATGTATAGGATTTCTTTCGTAATCCCCTGCTCTGGAAAAATACTCACTTTCAGATAGTTCTCTGGCACATCAAGAATCTTTAGAATCAGATCCTTGTAATCTTTCGTATCAAGGACCACAATACCCCCACCTAGGTTTAATCGTAACATCTCGATTTTTGCATAATAGGTCGAGGGCATTATATTAATCGAAATTAAGAATATAAGCAGGTTTAGGTACATATATCAACATGGTTTGAATTTTAGTGAATACCGTTTTTTCAAAAATGCCAACTTCGGGACCCAACTCATCAATAGTGTTAGTATACATGGAGGTGGGACTAAGACCTGATCTGTTGTCAGTAGTGAAAACAAACTTATTTCTGAAAAACTTTTAAAGTCTAACCTTTCTGAAGAAAGAATGTACTTCTCTACAAAGTTCCAATTTGTCTATATTGGAACTGGGAACAAACGACAGTCCCCTAGTAAGCAGTTTGAGGGAAACTTCATCCAGTTCCACTGAAGATAGATTGAATATAGGTATCAGGTCAACATGGGCAAGGGAGCTTAGTCCCTCCAATATTCGTTGCATCTGGTCTGGAGGAACTGGGGAGGTTGTCCGTATGCTGATTTTGTCCCCTGGTTTGATTTCTGAATCTTACTCTCGGTGTGCCCGACAGTTTCCTAATAGATGCCCCCTTAGTCCATTTTTTGGTGCAAATGCACAAGGATGTTACGGGCAGAGTAAGATATGGGGCGGATGGAGAATTATCAATCCAGATTAAAATGAATAGTGGGGTCCGACAGGGTTGTGTGCTAGTCCCCTTCCTGTTTTGCTTATATGTAAATGATTTGGAGAGTTTTCCTGAATGTAGGGGCAATCGATGTGCCACAGATTCGGTGGGGAAACCTCCCTGAACTACTGTAAAGTGCTTCCCTTATATAAATAAAGGAGTGGAGGCTGTTGGTTTTTGTTCACTGTTTTATTTTAACTCTCTGCCACGGGGCGCGAGGCACACTCTCTCTGCGTTGCACCATCCGCCCCTGCCCCGGAAGCGCTCTCCGCAACCACTTCAGTTCGGGCAGGGCGTCACGGCGAGACTAGAGCGCAACACCACATCTCCCTCCTTTCGCACAACAATAACATACTAAAGGCAACAGTCTTACTTGTGTTCCAACTCGAAATCTTCAAACCTCTTCGGGAGTCTGACTTCTCTACCTCGTCGCGTTCTGGAAACCTTGGTGTCCACTCCCCGGAGTGGGGAACACTCTAGCTGTCTCTGTGTCTGGATGGTTTCAGGCACTCTCTCCTCACATACTTGGCTTCCGCTGCGATCCCATAGATCGGATTCCTGACTCCCTTCTTCCATCACTCCTTCCTCCTGGTCCAATCTTCTCGCTTCCATCTCCTCTTGGTTCTCTGATACTCTTGCTCTACTGGTAGGTCCCTCGTTGGGTACTTGACTGTACGGTCTGTTGGAACATTCCCTGTCCATACTTCCGTTGCATTTCGCCATCCTATCCTGTGACCAAATCTTTCCATCACTAAGCAATGCTGAGCGCTTGTATGGTTCCATCACTTGCAACGGGGGGCTGTATTTGCTTTCTCCCTTCTTTTTCAATGTGGGTTGTTGGATTATCACCCACTTCCCCTTTTCCAGAGTCGTCTCCTTGACATGGTGGTCCTTGTTGTATTGTTCGGTATATATAGCTTGTGCTTTGTCTAGGTTCTTGCGGACCACTGCCGGGGACCAGTGGCTCTTCACTATGAGATGTTTCCATGCCAGGTTATCTTTCGTGAAGGGTTCCCGCCCGCATAGAATCCGGAACGGGCTATACCCAGTACTAGCAGGGGTGATTCTGTACGCCCACACCAAACGCTTGAGTTCCTTCTCCCAGTTTTTTCCTGCACTTATCGCTGTCTGGATTTACCCCATTATAACCCTGTTGAAACGTTCAACCAGGCCGTTGCCTGCTGGATGGTATATGGGGGTATATCTCACCGGCATGCCATTTCTTTCCATAAATGCTGCCCACTTTTCTGACTTGAATTGTGGCCCCTTGTCGCACGTTATCCCTTTAGGGATACCTTCTCTTAAGAACAGGTCCATTAAGAATGACAGTACCGCGTCTGTATCCACCGTTTCGTTGACCACTACTTCCGGCCACTTGGAGTACCGGTCTATAGTTACCGTGACATATTTGGGCACCCCTTGGGCATCTTGGACGGGGCCCAAGATATCGATAGACACTTCTTCCCATGGGCCTGTTGGACAGTCATACTTCCCCAGAGGGGGTCGAAGCAGCACCTGAGTTTTGTCCGCATTGCTACATTGCTCACACTCGCGGACATGTCTTTCGATGTGATTGTCCATGCCGGGCCACCAGTAAGCTTCCTTAGTCCTCCATTTGGTCTTGACGATTCCCAAATGTCCCTCGTGTACAATCGCCAGGACTCTCTCCAGCAGGGCTTGCGGGGGTACTACCCGAGCTCCCCTAAGTATAAAGCTTGGATTTTCTCCTATGGAAAGTTCCTACCTAACTTCCCAGTAGCTTCTCAACTTGCTGTCCAGTAATCTTTTGTCCAGCCACCCACTTATTATGTATCCTTTCACGGCCTGGATCGTGTCATCCGCCTCGTACCCTGTCTCCCACTCACAGGTGCTGATGGCTGTCTCCTGGTCTTCCATGAGGGCTATGGCATACTCTTCCCACTCATTTGCTCTCTGGTCCTCTGCCTTTTCTTTAGCAGCCGCCCTGCTTAAGTAATCCGCCACTTTGTTCTTCTGGCCTGGCAAATACTCCACTTCATACACATAGTCTAGGAACCTTCATGTCATTTTGGCTATGCGTGGGGTCGCATGTGCATGACCACTCGAGGTGAGGACCTTCACCAAGGGTTTGTGGTCCGTGCGCAGAAGAAACTTAGCACCCCACAAGAATTGTCTGAAACGCTCCATCGCCCATACTGCCGCCAACATCTCTTTTTCCACTACGCTAAATTTCTCCTCGTTGGGCGCTAAGGACCTTGAGGCGAATCCTATGGTAGTGACTTCTCCTTGGGTACTCCTTTGGGTTAGGACAGCTCCCAGTCCTCTATCGCTGGCATCTGTAGTCCGGATCGACAATGCGTCCTGATCAAATCCTTGTAAAAGTATGGCCGCACTTATGTGTTTTTTAAGCGCTTCAAATTCCCCTTGCTCGGCTTCTGTCCACTGGAACTTGTTCTTTTCCTTCAAGAGCTGTCTTAAATGGTGGGTCTTTGTCGCAAAGTGGGGGACGAATTTACTATAAAATTCAGCCATTCCTAAAAAGGACCTGACGTCTTCTCTGGATGTGGGAGTGGGTGCATCCGCGATGGCCTTCACATTAGACTGTTAGGGTTCAAGTTCAAGTTCGGGCATTTATATAGCGCACTACTCACCCAGAGGGTCTCAAGGCGCTTGGGAAGGGGTTAATTATTTGTCGAATAGCCAGGTTTTAAGTTATTTTCTGAAGGAGATGTGGTTTTGAGTAAGGCGGAGGCGAGTGGGGAGTGAGTTCCAGGTTTTGGCCGCCAGGAAGGAGAAGGATCTTCCTCCCATGGTGGATTTTCGGATGCGCGGGACTGCGGCGAGGGTTTTATTGGACGATCTTAGTTGGCGGGTGGGTTTGTAGAAGGACAGTCGAGTGTTGAGGCATTCGGGTCCTAGATGGTAGAGGGCCTTGTGCGCGTGGGTGAGAAGACGGAATGTAACTCTTTTGTTGACGGGAAGCCAGTGGAGGTCTTTTAGGTGTCCGGTAATGTGGTCTTGGTGAGGGATGTCCAAGATGAGTCTTGCTGATGCGTTTTGGATGCGTTGGAGTTTTGTCTGTAATTTTGCTGTGATTCCGGCGTAAAGTGTGTTACCATAATCCAGTCGACTTGTGACCAGTGCGTGGGTGACAGTCTTTCTTGTCTCGAGGGGGATCCAGCGGAAGATCTTTTTGAGAATGCAAAGTACGTTGAAGCAGGAGGATGAGACTGCGTTGACTTGTCTGGACATCGAGAGAGAGGAGTCTAGGATGAAGCCAAGGTTACGTGCATGGTCTGTGGGTGTGGGTGCTGTGCCCAGAGCGGAAGGCCACCAAGAGTCGTCCCAGGCAGAGGGGGAAGATCCTAGGATGAGCACCTCCGTTTTGTCTGAGTTGAGTTTTAAGCGGCTGTGATTCATCCATTCGGCTACTTCTTTCATGCCTTCGTGCAGATTGGTTTTGGCGGTGTTGGGGTCTTTGGTGAGGGAAAGTATTAATTGGGTGTCGTCGGCGTAAGAGATGATGTTGAGGTTGTGTTGGCGCGCGATGGATGTGAGTGGGCTCATGTAAACGTTGAAGAGGGTTGGACTGAGTGATGATCCTTGTGGAACTCCACAGATGACTTCAGTGGCCTCTGAGTTGAATGGGGGAAGTCGGACTCTCGGAGTTCTCCCAGCTAGGAACGAGATGATCCAGTCCAAGGCTTTTCCTTGTATGCCGATGTTGCTGAGGCGTTGTATGAGGGTGCTGTGGCAGACTGTGTCGAAAGCGGCGGAGAGGTCGAGTAGAATGAGGGCCACTGATTCTCCGTTGTCCAGTAGTGTTCGGATGTCGTCTGTTGCTGCAATGAGGGCGGTTTCGGTGCTGTGTTTGGCTCGAAATCCGGACTGAGAGGGGTCGAGGGAGTTGTTGGATTCAAGGAAGGCGGCGAGCTGGCTGTTGACGGCTTTCTCAATGACTTTGGCCGGGAATGGGAGGAGGGATATGGGTCGGTAGTTTTTAAGTTCAGAGGGGTCTACTGTGGGTTTCTTCAAAAGGGCGCTGAGTTCGGCATATTTCCAGCTTTCTGGGAAGGTGGCAGAGTTGAACGAGCAGTTGATGACATCCCGGAGTTGGGGTGCGATTATGGAGCCGGCTTTGTTGAAGATGTGGTGGGGGCAGGGGTCGGTTGGCGAGCCAGAGTGGATTGAGTTCATTAGGCGGGTGGTGTCTTCAGTGGTGATTGGGTTCCAGGCACTAAGGATGTTAGTTGGCGTAGTAGAATCTGAGGGGGGTGTGGAGGGTTGAACGCTGGGAGTGTTCTTGAAGCTGTTGTGGATGTCGGCAATTTTGTTGTAGAAAAAGGAGGATAACGCATCGCAGAGGTCTTGGGAGGGAGTGATGTCGTTAGATGCTGCGGTGGGGTTGGTGAATTCTTTGACGATGTTGAAGAGTTCCTTGCTGTTGTGAGTGTTGTTGTCAAGACGGTCCTTGAATGTTGATTTCTTGGTGGATCGAATCAGTTGGTGGTGTTTGCGGGTGGCTGCCTTGAGGGTGGCCATGTTGTCGGTGGTTGGGTTTTTTCTCCATGTTTTCTCCAGGGTGCGGCATAGCTTTTTGGATTGTTTGAGGTCATCATTGAACCAGGGAGCCTTTTTGCTGGCTGATTTGATCTGGTGCTTTTTCAGGGGTGCTAATTCGTCAGCACTGTGGGTGATCCATTGCTTGAGAATGGTGGCCGCTTGGTTTGGGTCTAATGAGAGGGTGGGGGGGTTTTGGTTGAGTGAGGTGAGGAGTTGGTCGGAGGTGATTTTGTTCCAGTTTCTCAGAGGAATAGGTTATGGGCGGTTGTGAGTCAGGGTGGTTTTGTAGCTGAAGTGAACACAGCTGTGGTCCGTCCAGTGGAGAGCTGTGGTGCGGTCGAAGGAGATGTGATTACTGGAGGTGAAGATAGGGTCGAGCGTGTGTCCGGCTATATGGGTGGGGGTGTCGACAAGTTGTTTGAGTCCGAGGTTGGCCAGGTTGTCCAGAAGGGTGGTGGTGTTGTTGTCGTGTTTGTTTTCAAGGTGGTAGTTGAGGTCTCCTAGTAGAATGTAGTTCTCGGAGGCGAGGGCATGTGGGCAGATGAAGTCCGTGATGTCATCGCTGAATTGAGTGTGGGTACCTGGAGGCCTGTAGATGAGGGTGCCTCTGAGTGTGGTCCTAGGGTCGGTGTGGATCTGAAAGTGGAGATGTTCGGCGGTTGCAAGATTATCGTCGGAGCTGGTCGTGATTTTGATGGTGTTCCTATGGATGATGGCGAGGCCTCCTCCTTTTTGATTGGTGCGGTCTTTTCGGATAATCTTGTAAGCGTCCGGTATGGCTATGGCGATGTCGGGTGTTGATGATGCGTTCATCCATGTTTCTGTAAGGAAGGCGATGTCCGGTGACGCAGTGTCGAGTAGGTTCCAGAGTTCAGTTGCGTGTCTGTGGACCGAGCGGGTGTTAAGCAGGATGCACTTCAGGCAGATAGAGTCGGAGCTGTGTGTGGAGGAAGTGGATTTGGTGAGGGTCCTGAAGCAGTTGAACTTGCAGGAGAGGCAGGCGAATGGGCCGTGGGTATGACCTGGGGTGGCAACGCAGCATTGTGGTGTGCGTCCGGGGTTGAGGGCGAGGAGAGTTGCGGCATCATAAGTGACTCTGGTGGGTTGGGTGCGGCGGGGACCAGGGGGACAGGCGCTGGGCGCGGTCCAGGCGCGGACGGGCGTAGACGGGCTTACCTTTGGCGCACCTTCGGCGCGCAAGGGGCGCGGCCGCTGGGCGTGAACGCTGCGCGAACATGCATCAGTCATAAAAGGATAGTAGAGGGGGAGGGGCGAGGGAGGAGCAGCTGGGAGGCGGGAGCGGGGCGGAGTAAAGGGCAGGGAGTCACAAACAACAACAAGGCACAAAATGGCAGTCCGCCCAAAAGCGCTATCGGGTTGGGGCACACAATAATCAACAGAACGTGATCAGTAGGTCAGTGGAACCGGCACAAGTTACAGTCAGGCACAGAAATCCCACACACAGGCAGCACACTAAATCAGAGCGTTGCAGCGCGCTGTGTCAGACTAGCGCCGTGATAATAAGCTAATGAGCGCTCGTGACCTCGGCAGGGCAACGCAACAATACGGCAATTAAATCGAGCGTTCTGACTCGAACTGGCACAACGAGCAATGCGGTAGTTTAATTAATGCAGGTACAATTCTAGCAAGCTGTGGGCGCTACGATACCAGACAGTCTCGCAGGGCAGGGAGCAGCGTGGAGGAGCGACCGCCTCCGTTGAAATCAGGGTTCAACGCCTCCGTCGTGTATCTCATGACCTAAATACGTCACGGACCTTCTCCCAAATTTACATTTGTCCCATTGGGCAGTCAATCCGTTCTTGGCTAGGACTGTTAGCACTGCCCTCAGCTTCTCATCGTGGTCTGCCTGGGACTTGCCCTTCACAAGGATGTCTTCCTGGAAGAACTGGATGCCCTCCATTTTTCTGAACAGCCGATACATTAATTTTTGAAAAACCACTGCAGCTGAGGCCAACTCGAACGGCATCCTCAGGAACTTGTAGCATCCAAATGGGGTTATGAAGGACATCAAGGGATTGCAAGAACGGTGTAACGCTATCTGGTGGTAGGCGGCGGTAAGGTCCACTGTGGAAAACCATTTCACTCCCTTGGTTTCTGCCAGCATTTCATTTATCTTGGGAAGTGGGAACTTGTCCACTATGATGTTCTTGTTAAGTTCTCGGAGGTCCACACAGAGCCGTACTTTGCCGTTCGGTTTCTGTGCCACCACCAGGGGCGCCAACCATTCTGCGCTTTCAATGGCTTCAATGAACCCGTTTTCCTCTAGCCTTTGCAGTTCTTCCTGCACCGCTCTTCTGCTCCTAAAGGGGATGTTGCGGATCTTGTGGCTTACGGCTTCGCCCCTTCCTTTAGGCAGATCTTGTGCGTAAACTTGCCCATCCGTCCTATGGTTTCTTGGAATACTCCTGGGAATTCCTCCTTCAATGTGTTCTTCTCCGGGAGCGGGTTATCTTCGGTCATCAGTACTTGTGTGCCACTTCCTGGATTGAGTTTGATCTTTAAGGTTCCTTGATCTTTCCAGCCTAGTACTGAAGGTCCTAGTTCAGCAATGTACAGTTTCCCTGTGGCTGATCGTCTGTTGCATCTTAAGGGGCGAAACCCCACCCTGGGGATGGGTTCTCCCGTAAATGTGACCGGGTTGATGTGATGCGATACGCCCATACCGTTTTGCACACTTCTTGCTTCCATTTCTTATTATTACCTTTAGCCAGTTGCACAATTCCTTTTATAACCCTATTAAACCTCTCTACTGCCCTGTTACCAGCGGGGTGGTAAACTGAGGTTGTTTTGTGACACACTTGGTTTCTCAGAATGTAGCTCTTAAAGATATCAGAGGTAAATTTTGGGCCATTATCACTGACAATTGTTTTGGGGAGTCCCTCCCGCATAAAAACTTTATCAAGAAATTTCACCACATTGACTGAATCAGGCTGAGTCAAAAACTTTATCTCGGGCCATTTGGAGAAGTGGTCAATTAGGACAACTATATACACTTGTTCTCCATTGTCCATCACAGGCCCCATGATATCAATGATGGGTAAGGGTTGTAATGTGGCCTAAAGGTCACTTGTGTTTTATCAGAGTTCAGACATGAGGAGAAGTCCCTGACCACCCTTTCAACTTCTAGGCTTATTCCGGGCCACCAGTAACTATTCTTCACTCTGTTCTTTGTTTTGGCAATTCACAGATGCCCCTTGTGGCATATGTCAAGCATTCTTCTTCTTAGTGTTTTGGGAGGCACTACTTTCCCCCCCTTAACAGCAAACAATCTTCATGAGAGAGTTCATGTTTCACCTCCCAGAAAGGTTTTAATCTCTCTGGTAAGGTATTCTTTGAATTCCATCCTTTTTTTATCATCTCAATCACTTCACATAACGTCACATCCTTCTCTTGTTCAGAGTTCCACTCTTCAAGAGAAATTCCCTCTAACTCTTCTCTCACGCTGGCGATACTTACTTCCTCGCACTCATCATGTTTTGCACGTTTTGGTAATGGCATACGACTTAAAAAGTCCGCAACTACATTCTTTACCCCAGGGACATACTCTACAACATAGTTATATTCAAGCAATCTAATAGGCAAACGCGCTAGCCTTGGTGATGCAGTGTACAATCTCTTGGTAGTGAATACCTTTGTCAAAGGTTTATGGTCACTGCGTAGAACAACCTTGCTGCCCCAGACAAACTGCCTGAAGTGTTCAAGGGCCCATATACATGCCAGTGCCTCACGCTCAATGACAGAAAATTTCTCTTCACTTGGGGTCAAGGAACACGAGGCAAAGGCTATGGTGCATTCATTACCTTTAGCATCTATCTGGTTTAGGACAGCCCCCAACCCTCTGCTGCTAGCGTCCGTCGTTATAATGTTCTGAAGCATGGGCTCAAACCTTGCAGTGGGACGGTTGAGCACAGATCTTTCTTTAAAGCATTAAATGTGCTTTGGCAGTCATCATCCCATAAAAACTTGTTTTACAATTTTTAATAACTGTCTTAAGGAGAATCCCCCAGATTCATCATTGTCCTGTTTTGCGAGTCCTTAATAGCGATTATTAAGGAATCGCTATTAAAGACTCGCAAAACGGGATTCATGTAGAAATCGCAATTTTATTTGCGATTCCTACATCTTCCTTATTTGCGATTAGCAAATTGCTAATCGCAAATAAGGAATGACTCCCCATTCATTCCTATGGGCCTAAGGCCCATAGGAATGAATGGGAAGTCATTCCTTATTTGCGATTAGCAATTTGCTAATCGCAAATAAGGATGCCATTTCAAGGGTTCCAGGGGTGTCCAAAGGACACCCTGTAGCACCCCTGAAATATAAATGTAGACTGATGTTGCGCACACACATGTCCAAAGGACATGTGTGTGTGTAAAATACAACTTAGAAAAATGCACTAAAGTGCATTTTTCTGAGTTTTCGCTATTTACCAAGAAGTCAGACTTCGCGGTAAATAGCGGCCAAAAATAGCGATTTCGCAATTTTTAAAAGGTTCATGAATAGCATTTAAGGAATCTCAAATTGAGATTCCTTAAATGCGATCGCAATTTGATAAATCGCAATTATTTGCGATTTTTCAAATTGCGAGTTCATGAACCATTGATGAATCTCAAATGCCGTTTTTGCGGGCGCAAACGGCCAAATTTTGCGATTCCCACCGTTTGCGCTCGCAAAAATGCTTGATGAATCTACCTGTAAGTCTTGTGGGAGAAGTTCTTTACGAATTTTGCATAGAATTTAACCAATCCTAGGAAGGATCGCAGTTCCTCCTTATTCTTTGGCTCAGGAGCATCATTAATGGCTTCCAAAAGTTCCTTTTTGGGACAAATTCCTTCACCAGTAATTTCGTGCCCCTACTAATTAACTTTGTGACAGGCAAATCTGCACTTCTTGTACTCCGCTGTCAAGCCTTTTGCTGCGAGTCTTCCTAGGACTAGATTTACCTTTTCATCATGCTCTTGCCTGGTTTTTCCCATGACGAGTATGTCGTCTTGGAACGTCAACAAATCCGGAATGTCTGCGAAGATGTTCTGCATCAGTCTCTGAAACATTGCAGCTGCAGACGCCAATCCAAAAGGGACTCTGTTGAAACAGTAACACCCAAAAGGTGTCACAAACGTGGTAAGTTTCTTGCTCTCTCGGCGGAGGGGGACCTGGTGATATGCGGATTTCAAATCTATGACCGAAAACCACTTCACCCCTTTGGTTTTGGCCAGCATCTCATTGATTCTTGGCAAGGGATACTGTTCAACCACAATGCTTTTATTTAGATCGCGCAAATCTATGCACAGTCTCAAAGTGCCTTTGGGTCGTTTTGCCACGACTAATGGGGCTACCCATTCAGAGGCTTCGACACGTTCTATAACTCCTTCTTTGAGAAGTTTGTCCAGCTGCTCCTTCACTTCTTCCTTCACTGAAAACTGCAAGTTGCGCACCGTTTGTCATCCGCCATGTGGCTCGTGCTTCCGCATCTATAGCAGCGCCGTCTGTCACTGTACTGTGATCTTTCTTGCACCGGTTTATAGCTCTTGTAAGTACGGTTTAATTTGCTGTTGTTTTTCCATCAGTGACCCTATTAACTGTTCCACTTTCTTTCTTTTCATTGCTCTCTGCGATGACCGCCTTTGCGCATCTTCCTGTAAATTCGGCCTTCTTAGCAATGTCAATTATATTTTGAAGAGGGTACTCACCCTTTGCCCACAGATTGTCTTGGATGTTGCTGTTGGACCCTTGCATTACTATCTGGTCCCTTATGAACTCGTCATGTAAATCTCCGAAGCGGCAGTTGATTGCCAAATTTTCCAATGCTGACACATAGTCAATTGACTCCTCTTTTCCTTGTTTTCTGTGGAAAAATGTATACCTATCCACTCCTACACATACGGTTGGCTTGTAGTAGGTGTTTAAGTCATCTATGGCATTTTCATACACATCTTTTTCTCCTTCTCCTCTAGTCTTTTTGTTAATGCTCTTGTATACTTTTATTCCTCCAGCTCCTAGACTATGCGGCAATATTTTGTATTTTTTCTCTGCTTTAAATTTATCATCATCTTCAAAGTTTGATATATAGTTCATGAAATACTCCCTCCATTCCTCCCATTTTATTTCAGGTTCTCCTTTTCCTGGGAGAAATGCTTGTGGAGGAGGTAAATTCCATAGGTACCCTGAAGCCATTTTCCTTATACCTTCTTTTTCTTTACTATTTTTACTTTACTATTGCCTCTTACAATCCTTCTCCTTATTTTTTTTCTTATAATTTTCTTATTCTTCAGGAAGCTGTACTATGTGTTCTTAATGTCTTTTTTCCTTTTTTAATTCTGTCTTGTAAGGCTTCCTGTTCATTCTTTTATTAACATTACTGTGCCCTGTTTTTCTCTAATTCCTTTCCCTGTTTTTATTCTGGCTGTGGCAGACAGTCCTTATGTGGATGCTTAGAATTTGTTTTATTTTCCTTATTTATTTGAGAATGAAGGACTTCCCTACAAGCGTGGTACACTAAAGCATCAGAAGTGCTCAGGATGGATGTGGTAGGAAATTTAGAAAATGCAGTACTCAAATAGAGTTCGAGGGATAATTATTGCTGTAGGACAATACGATGGAATTCTTCACAAAAGTGTTCTTTATGAACTTATGCCACAGGAGGGCGCAAAGTACCAATTAATGATGTGCGCCACCTCGAATGACACTGCCAAACCGCTTGATGAAAAAGCTGACTGACCAATCATGAAGGCTTTTTTCCCCTTTAACTTCACTTTAATGTGCCCTTCGATATGCGCTGGTGCGTCTGAAACTCACTTACCGAGTTTCCCAATCCTCTAAAATGTCCGCCTGCGCGTGACGTAAGTGCGCAATGACGTGTTACCTGTCTAAATTGCATACACTGTGACGCGCGCACAGCTGACGGTTTGACACGACCGTTGCGTCTGCGTTTTGTCAGTTAGTGTAACCGAAGCACTGTTTCTCCTCAGAATTCAAAATTTGCAAACATACGTGACAAGAATTTTCAATTCTATTAAGGACAAGGAGGCGAGGATTATGCTTTTCTCATTTCTTTAATGAAATGCTCAGCAGCCAATATAAAACAGAAAAAACTACATTTCCCATGAACACTAGGGAATAACCATAGAGTATGCAGTATATAAGGACACAACACTAGTCTTTCTTCCTCTTTCTTTGTTGAGGAAACAGTTCAAGTCCAAAAGGCAATCCAACGTAGACCAAAAGGAACAAGGTCAAACACGCTGCAGAAATCCAAAGGAACTGGACGCAGGCAGTAGAAGAACATAGAGGCAGATGAGACCAGCAAACTCTACTTCTGGTCGGAACCTGAAAAGAGACATATAGCCGTAATACCCAAATGGTGCTAGTAAGGAATGCAAAATCAGGGGGGGGGGAAACAAGAGAAGAGACAATTGTGCAATATCATCAAGACATATTACAGCAAACAACAATGCAAATCAATAACAATGGGTGGGATAATCCTCGCCTCCTTGTCCTTAATAGAATTGAAAACTCTTGTCACGTATGTTTAACAAATTTTGAATTCTATGTCAGGACAGGAGGCTCCGATTATGCTTGTTCAAAGCTGTTGCACCCCCACAGAAGCAATATGATCAATGGGTTTATAATAAAACGTTTTAAAAACTGAGTCAGATGACCAGTCTGCTGCTTTCATAATGTCAAAAAGAGTGACACCTAAGGAGAAGGCCTTAGAAGCCATCGCCCCACGAGCAGAATGTGCACCAAACACAGACACAACAATGCCAGCTTCTGACATGGGGTCACAGGGCGAAATGGTTTCTGCAAAGCAATCAACAATTGACCCTGCATATCGGAACGTAAGGAAGCTGTACTTACCTCATAATCCTTGAAACACTGCACAACGCAAAGATTGGGATCAGCGGGAAAAGAGGGATACGTAATGACCTCAGTATTAGACTTGGTACGTCTGGAAAGAAGAAATGTAACACCTTCCGGCGTAAAAGAACGACCCGCAAGATCCAACGCACGGACATCCGACACACGTTTACAAGAGACAAGGCACAACAACATGGTCAACTTTGCAGACAACTGTTTGCGGGATAGCAGCGGATTCGAAGGCCATGCTTCCAAGAACCGCAAAACGATAGAAACATCGCATAAAGAGACATACTTAGGAGTTGGAGGTTTCGAGAGACGAATACCTTTAAGTAATTTGGAAATGAAAGGGTGTTCACCAGCAGGCTTTCCATTAATCTGAAGATGGCCAGCCGAGATCGCGGAACGAAAATTGTTGACAGTCCTATAGGCTAGACCTGAAGAGGCTAGGGACGCCAGAAAGTTAATAATCAAAGAGACATCTGCCGAAACGGGATCAACTTCCCGTTGAACACACCAATCACACCAGCGTCTCCAAGCACCCTTGTATCGTTTGTGAGTATTGGGAGACCAGGCCTCACTAATGAACTTGGAAGCGTCGCTAGAAATGCCTGGGATCGTCCAGCGGTCCCCGAGATCCGCCACGCCAGCAACTGAAGGGATCCGGACAGAATCAGGGTATGCGGACCTTCGAGAGGATCCAGCAAGAGATTCCACTTCTGGGGAAGAAGGAGGGGAATCTCGCAACACATTTCCAGGAGAACCGGGAACCACGCTTGAGCCCTCCAGAGCGGAGTAATCAGAATCAGATCCGCTTGAAACCGTGTGGCGTAAGCTAGAACCCTGGGGATCATCATGAGTGGGGGTAACGCATAGCACAGAGTCGAGGGCCAAGCCTGGAGAAAGGCATCCGTGGCTAGGGCCAGCGGATCCGTTCTCCAACTGTAAAATAGTGGAAGTTGTGTGTTGAGGCGAGAAGCAAACCGGTCCAGGTGACACTGGCCCCAACGCCGAAGAAGAGAGCGAAACACGCGAGGGTGAAGCCTCCAGTCGCTGAAGTCCCGAAGATGCCTCGCATGCCAATCCGCAATTTGATTGTGGCGACCCGGAAGATATTCTGCAATAACAGTGATCTTCCGTTGCAGGCAAGAATGCCAAAAGTCCTTGGCGATCTCCGCAAGCACTTTGGACCGAGTCCTGCCCAGCTTGTTGACATACCGGACTGCAGACACGTTGTCCATCCGGAGAAGAATGCAGCAGTTGGACTGATGGGGAGTAAAGCACTTGATCGCAAAGGAACCCGCCAGGAGTTCCAGACAGTTTATGTGGAGAGATAACTCCTGAGGGGACCAACGACCCCCTGACGAGACTGGGCCGCAGCGGGCTCCCCAACCCCAGCGACTGGCATCTGATTCGATCACAAGTTCCGGCGATGCACCGAAGAGAGCTCGACCATTCCAGGCCTCCATGTGGTCTAGCCACCATTGCATCTCCCACCTCACCTCCTCCGACAGAGGAATCTGATCTGAGTACCTGAGGCCTTTGCGGAGATGCTGGATTTTCAGACGCTGCATCGCTCGGTAATGCAGCGGTCCTGGGAAGATCGCCCGAATGGAAGATGCCAACAGACCTACTACACATGCCAACGATCTCAATGACACAGTCTGTCTGGAAATAACAGATGTCAACTCCCTCTTGATGTATCGAATTTTCTGAGCGGGTAAGAGAAGCTGACAAACAACTGATTCTATCGTGAAACCCAGAAAGTCTATTGATTGCGTCGGAGTCAAAACTGATTTCGGAACGTTGATCAGAAAACCGAGAAATTGCAAAAGATGGACGGACCATTCCAGATGAGTCAGGAGCCTGAGTGGACAATCTGCCATAAGGAGAATATCGTCCAAATAAATAATCAGACGTATAGCTCGAGCGCGGAGATGTTCCACAACCGGCCTCAGAAGTTTCGTGAAGCACCACGGTGCTGACGAAAGGCCGAACGGGAGAACCTGATATTCGTACCAAACCCCCTTCCATTGGAACTGGAGGAACCGCCGATGAGGCTTGAAGATCGGAATCGACATATACGCGTCCTTGAGGTCCAGACGGACCATCCAGTCTCCTTCGTGAAGGAGATCCCGCAAGAGATGGATGCCCTCCATCTTGAAGTGCCAGTACACAACCCCTCCGTTGAAGTCTTTCAGGTTGAGAACCAGGCGAGACCCGCCTCCTTTCTTCTCGACCAGAAAGACTGAGCTGACAAATCCCTGCGGATGACGGGTGGTTGGAAGAATCGCCCCCCTTTTGCAGGAGAACACTGATTTCCTCTGAAAGACAAGCTTGATCTTGAAGGGAAAAACTTAAAGGAGTGGGAAGACGGGTCTGATGCAGGGGGTGATAGAACTCTATCTTGAACCCTTGGACGGTTTCTAGCACCCATGCATCGCTGGAGATCATGCGCCAGTTGTCGAGGAAAAACTGCACTCTGCCCCCCAAAATCACATCGCAAGCATGAATCAGGCTCACCTGCAGAGTTGGAGTCCTGGTAATGACCTTGCTGTCCTCCGGAACGGCCTTTTCCATATTGTCCTTTACCCTTGCGGGAGGGGTAGAAATTCGCTCTGGTGGAGTAGCCGGAGTCGTGTCCTCCACCACGTTGAGAGGAGTTACCTCGCTGGGACTGTTGGTGCGACCCTCGGCCGAACGAGCGTCCACGTTGTCGTCCGGCCCTGGCAAAAACCGGACGCATAGCCCGGCGCAAGGAAGCCTGCGCTTTATCGATGCCACTGAAGGTGGAGACAAATTTGGTAAGCTCCTTCAAGAAAGATTGCCCAAACAAAAGGCCTTGCGCTTCTGGACCCGACTCGGAGGTCGACAGCTCCGCGAGTTTCGGGTCCAACTTCAACAGGATTGACCGGCGCCGCTCAGAGGAAACTGCGCAATTGGCGTTACCCAATTGACAGACAGCCCTTTGTGCCCACTCTATTAGTTCATCAGAGTCCACAAGAGCCGAGGCCTCCTTTGCTTGAAAACCAAGATCCAGAATCTTGGTCAGAGGACCAAGCATATCCAGTAATTTGTCCTGGCAAGACCTCCAGGACCGGTCAATGCCCTTTTTTGGATCCTTAGCATACTTTTTTAAGTAGGTGACCATCATGGATCTACCTCTGGCGTATCCGCCAGATGATCCGCGAGATCAGGCCTCGGGGATTCAGAACGGAGCCTGGCCCTAACAGAAGGATCAAAAGGCTGACGAATGTGAGCCTGGATATAAGCTGCAACTGCTGGAGAGGGCAACCAAGAGGATGAATTTGGATGGACGATATCTGCGGGTTCAAAGGTCAACACCGATGGACGCTCAGGAGCGTCAACAAAATGTTCCTTGCGGACCCGCTTTTTGGGTGGGGGCGAATCCTGTCCCGAAGAAGAGTGAACATTATCCGAGTCGTCGGTGTACTGAGGCGCAGAAGACTTGGAAGCCTCAGCCGCTAAAGTTTTAGCCAGTTTCTGGAAATCAGATTTGTGGGGATTGATAGGAGACTTGGAGGATTTTTTAGACGCTGGCAACCAACCCTGTTGTTGCGCATATTGATTTAAATGACGCTTCAGAGGATTAATGGCACGCACAAGCGCCTTATTGACAGACTACTGGACACCTTTATCCAGTTCCTCCACTAAATTATGTTCAAGAGAATCATCATCCTCATCCCCATAGTAATAGTCATCTTCTGCGTCATAATAATCCGCCATGATACACTAGTGTAACAATTCAAAGCCCACAAGATGACTGTAATAAATTGTGGAGTATCAAAGATACAATTCAGGGGGGAGTGTGAAAACCCCACAGCAGGCCAAACAGAGCAGGCACAAACCTGACTCTAAAATCAGTTAAAACGTGGAGGGAGATAAGCCTGCCGACTAAAGCACACTCTAGGCAGAGCCTATGCAACAAAATCACAACTGAAGCCCTTTCCTGAGCTCCAGCGTCGAACGGGGTCAAAATTACACAGGCTGTGGGCGTTCGAGGAACGACCTTTCTCTCAACCGGCTCGTCGAAGAAGCTCAGAAGCCGGAAATAGAGCAATGCGCATGCGCGACACCGCCGCCCGTGTAAACACGGCTCGAGAGCGCTCGCGCTCTCTGCACGAGCCGGCAACCCCTACTCCCACTCCACAACAGCAAACCGGGCAACACACCAGTGCCCAGGCACAGGGAGGCGAACACACGCTCCCAAAGAAACACGCCGCCAAACGGGAGCAATAAACGAAAAGCGGTAACAATGGCAACCGGAGCCGGAGCGCTCCGAGAATGCGCACACACAGCGCGCTGAAACGCCAAACAGAAATACAAAGTAAGTGACACAGTCAATAACAAAGCATGTAAACAGCACAGAAGCATTGAAATACAGATAAAGCCACTTAACTGGCTGCGGAGCAGCAAAGAAAGAGGAAGAAAGACTAGTGTTGTGTCCTTATATACTGCATACTCTATGGTTATTCCCTAGTGTTCATGGGAAATGTAGTTTTTTCTGTTTTATATTGGCTGCTGAGCATTTCATTAAAGAAATGAGAAAAGCATAATCGGAGCCTCCTGTCCTGACATAGAATTGCTTTTCACTCCTATACAGTTTGCCATACGTTACACAACCTTTTTGCTTCTACGCAGTGACGCTCTCAATTCCTTCTTTTTTTTTTCTCGAAATGCTTTTTCCTCACTATATTTCACTTGGCACACGCTTTCGTTACTTTATCTGTCGTTCACTCACCAATTTCATTTGTGAAGTCATCTTTTCTTTATTCCTTATTCCGTCTGTTTGATTTTCTTTTATTTCTTTTCTTTTATTCGTTCTTACTTCAATTGCTTGGATGAATTTCCTTCAAATTGTCTTAGTGGTATTTTTTTTTTCTTTTTATTTATCCGTGGGTTCCTGTGTTGGTGCCTCGTCGCCAAATTCTGTTAAGAATACTCGTAATCCATGTAGAGTATAGGATTAGGATTTATTAAGTTCAACACTAACACATGCTCCGTGAGGACGGAGCGTACACACCTTCACAGCCTGACGTAGGCAACATGAGTACGGTGTCTGAGGCAGGACATAACACAATCACAACAGCCAGGCTGCCCAAAAAAGCAGCCCACAGCTGGACCCTTATACCGGCACCTCGGGCAGTGCCCGAGTGCCTGCATTACCAATCCAACGCTTTCCTTTACCCTCAGAACACTGAAAATAGCAGACAGCATGTCCCAGAGACGAGAAACAAGGCACCCTTGTTTTAGTTCTATACGTAGGGTGAAAATTGCACAGGAACCAGTAGGATTTAAGGCGGAGTGTGTCTTTTTGCAACAAATGTGTTTTCTTGTAACATCACTACATGAATAACCTTGCCTTTTAGCCACTGAGAAGGTGCCTGTCTTTTGAAGGGGGGATTAAGGATTGATTGTTTAAGGTAACTAATGTTGAGGGTGGCATGTCTTGAGAATATTTAACAATGCAGTGGCTCTCTCACCCCACTGGGTCATGGAGCAGTGATGTCTGGTAAAGCCAATGAATATCTCGGGACCTCACGCTCGCCTGTCATTTCATGGTGTGCTGTTATGGGAAGTGGGATCTCTGTCTCGTGCGAATGTATAACAGTGTAAAGCAAACAGAACTTTTACCGTATTTGGTATCTGGTCATGGAGTGAAGGTCATCATGTAAGGCAAAACAAGAACGTAACTAAGCAGTCAAAGAAGAAAGAGAAGAAAACAAGCAAGAATGGGAAAGAGTTACCAAGATGCAGCCAGACCAGCTGTAGCGAGGGCTCGCTATCATGGAAATTAGCAAGCCACCATCGACTTGCTGAAGGTCTCTCTCTGTGGATCCAGAAAAGAGCAAAGAGTTAATGACTTCGCCCTGGTCCTTGCAGCCCGACAAGCTTTGTCTTTACTCTCCCAGCTGGAGGAGAAATGAGTGTGACCGAGGCCCATCGCCCCAGACCAAGAACCCAGTCTCTGGCGCATCCAACCCATCTCAGTCCTCAGGGGATGAGAGTGAGCATTCCTTTCAGTCTCAGGCATTGCAGATGTCTCTTATCAGTTCAGGACTTGTTGGTTCTCGGGGTTCGCCATGCCCCCGCTCGCCAGTCCTTGCCTGTGAGTCAGCAGGGAATTGCTGGTCTGCGTCTTGTGATAGGCCCAGTGTCTCTGTTGCCTCCTGGGTTGCCCTGACTGTATGTTGAGTTTCTTTATACGTGAGGCACAAGTGGTAAGGATGTGCCCATCAATACTGTATTCCCTCTTTTTAGAGGTGGAACGTGATGTCGTTTAACTCCCTTTGCCATGCTATTGTTTGTGCTGAGGGATCCTGGAAGATTGTCAACGAGCTATGCCTGAACACCACAGGCTCCTGCCGAGGGGCAGCTGACATTATAGCCTCCTTATCCTTGAAAAAATTAATCAAGGTGAGGATGTCTGGAGTCAAATGTCTTTTTTGCTGATAAATTGAAAATACGCTATGTTTTCGATCCAGGTGTAGACTGTCTGGGACTTTGCCCTGTAGCATAAGTTTAAAGAGATTCACAACAAAGCCATCTAAATCTTGGTAATCGGTCTACGATGAAATACTGCATATGTGGACATTCTTTCTCCTTGAGCGGTTTTACATGCCTTCTAGCTTGTGCCGCATTTCCATTTGCTGTGATTCCAGTTGGGTCACTGTTCAAAACATTGTGTCCCATTTTCAAGAGGGGTAGTCACATCCGCCTCTACCTGCTCCAGTTGTAGTTTTGCTTGTCTATTAATGTCCCGCGATGCCTTATTAATTTCCTGTTTCCATGACGAGTACTCCTTGCAGAACTATTGCAATAGGGAAAGGATATCACCTTTTTTAGCCGAAGCCTACAGTATTGGATCGTCCTCATGTTGGGGACCTGTGACAAGCAATCCGGAAGCCTCTCCGTCCTCTCCTCTACTTTTTTTTGGTTGTGGAGCATGTCCTTGATGCTGGAGGACTTAGTGGGTTTTACTTTTGACAAGGACACTTTGGTCCAAATTCTCAGTGGCCTCTGGGGCTACATTGCTTGGGGCCATTCTGCCCTTTTGCACCTGGATGTTGGACCTGGCCCTTTCTGCAGGGTCACCCCCAAACTTTTTTGCCTTCCTCCTTCGTTTTTTGCTGAATTCGATTTTCTTGGCTTTGGGACTGCACTTTATCACAGCTAACCAGTGCTTAATCACATGTGTTTTCTACTTAAAACAGGGTAATATTGGCTTAGTCACAATTGCCAAACAGAGCATGCACAAACCTGACTCTAAAATCAGTTAAAACGTGGAGGGACATAAGCCTGCCGACTAAAGCACACTCTAGGCAGTGCCTATGCAACAAAATCACAACTGAAGCCCTTTCCTGAGCTCCAGCGTCGAACGGGGTCAAAATTACACAGGCTGTGGGCGTGGGCGTTCGAGGAACGACCTTTCTCTCAACCGGCTCGTCGAAGAAGCTCAGAAGCCGGAAATAGAGCAATGCGCATGCGCGACACCGCCGCCCGTGTAAACACGGCTCGAGAGCGCTCGCGCTCTCTGCACGAGCCGGCAACCCCTACTCCCACTCCACAACAGCAAACCGGGCAACACACCAGCGCCCAGGCACAGGGAGGCGAACACACACTCCCAAAGAAACACGCCGCCAAACGGGAGCAATAAACGAAAAGCGGTAACAATGGCAACCGGAGCCGGAGCGCTCCGAGAATGCGCACACACAGCGCGCTGAAACGCCAAACAGAAATACAAAGTAAGTGACACAGTCAATAACAAAGCATGTAAACAGCACAGAAGCATTGAAATACAGATAAAGCCACTTAACTGGCTGCGGAGCAGCAAAGAAAGAGGAAGAAAGACTAGTGTTGTGTCCTTATATACTGCATACTCTATGGTTATTCCCTAGTGTTCATGGGAAATGTAGTTTTTTCTGTTTTATATTGGCTGCTGAGCATTTCATTAAAGAAATGAGAAAAGCATAATCTGAGCCTCCTGTCCGGACATAGAATTGCTTTTCACTCCTATACAGTTTGCCATACGTTACACAACCTTTTTGCTTCTACGCAGTGACGCTCTCAATTCCTTCTTTTTTTTTTCTCGAAATGCTTTTTCCTCACTATATTTCACTTGGCACACGCTTTCGTTACTTTATCCGTCGTTCACTCACCAATTTCATTTGTGAAGTCATCTTTTCTTTATTCCTTATTCCGTCTGTTTGATTTTCTTTTATTTCTTTTCTTTTATTCGTTCTTACTTCAATTGCTTGGATGAATTTCCTTCAAATTGTCTTAGTGGTATTTTTTTTTTCTTTTTATTTATCCGTGGGTTCCTGTGTTGGTGCCTCGTCGCCAAATTCTGTTAAGAATACTCGTAATCCATGTAGAGTATAGGATCTTTTATTAAGTTCAACACTAACACATGCTCCGTGAGGACGGAGCGTACACACCTTCACAGCCTGACGTAGGCAACATGAGTACGGTGTCTGAGGCAGGACATAACACAATCACAACAGCCAGGCTGCCCAAAAAAGCAGCCCACAGCTGGACCCTTATACCGGCACCTCGGGCAGTGCCCGAGTGCCTGCATTACCAATCCGACGCTTTCCTTTACCCTCAGAACACTGAAAATAGCAGACAGCATGTCCCAGAGACGAGAAACAAGGCACCCTTGTTTTAGTTCTATACGTAGGGTGAAAATTGCACAGGAACCAGTAGGATTTAAGGCGGAGTGTGTCTTTTTGCAACAAATGTGTTTTCTTGTAACATCACTACATGAATAACCTTGCCTTTTAGCCACTGAGAAGGTGCCTGTCTTTTGAAGGGGGGATTAAGGATTGATTGTTTAAGGTAACTAATGTTGAGGGTGGCATGTCTTGAGAATATTTAACAATGCAGTGGCTCTCTCACCCCACTGGGTCATGGAGCAGTGATGTCTGGTAAAGCCAATGAATATCTCGGGACCTCACGCTCGCCTGTCATTTCATGGTGTGCTGTTATGGGAAGTGGGATCTCTGTCTCGTGCGAATGTATAACAGTGTAAAGCAAACAGAACTTTTACCGTATTTGGTATCTGGTCATGGAGTGAAGGTCATCATGTAAGGCAAAACAAGAACGTAACTAAGCAGTCAAAGAAGAAAGAGAAGAAAACAAGCAAGAATGGGAAAGAGTTACCAAGATGCAGCCAGACCAGCTGTAGCGAGGGCTCGCTATCATGGAAATTAGCAAGCCACCATCGACTTGCTGAAGGTCTCTCTCTGTGGATCCAGAAAAGAGCAAAGAGTTAATGACTTCGCCCTGGTCCTTGCAGCCCGACAAGCTTTGTCTTTACTCTCCCAGCTGGAGGAGAAATGAGTGTGACCGAGACCCATCGCCCCAGACCAAGAACCCAGTCTCTGGCGCATCCAACCCATCTCAGTCCTCAGGGGATGAGAGTGAGCATTCCTTTCAGTCTCAGGCATTGCAGATGTCTCTTATCAGTTCAGGACTTGTTGGTTCTCGGGGTTCGCCATGCCCCCGCTCGCCAGTCCTTGCCTGTGAGTCAGCAGGGAATTGCTGGTCTGCGTCTTGTGAAAGGCCCAGTGTCTCTGTTGCCTCCTGGGTCGCCCTGACTGTATGTTGAGTTTCTTTATACGTGAGGCACAAGTGGTAAGGATGTGCCCATCAATACTGTATTCCCTCTTTTTAGAGGTGGAACGTGATGTCGTTTAACTCCCTTTGCCATGCTATTGTTTGTGCTGAGGGATCCTGGAAGATTGTCAACGAGCTATGCCTGAACACCACAGGCTCCTGCCGAGGGGCAGCTGACATTATAGCCTCCTTATCCTTGAAAAAATTAATCAAGGTGAGGATGTCTGGAGTCAAATGTCTTTTTTGCTGATAAATTGAAAATACGCTATGTTTTCGATCCAGGTGTAGACTGTCTGGGACTTTGCCCTGTAGCATAAGTTTAAAGAGATTCACAACAAAGCCATCTAAATCTTGGTAATCGGTCTACGATGAAATACTGCATATGTGGACATTCTTTCTCCTTGAGCGGTTTTACATGCCTTCTAGCTTGTGCCGCATTTCCATTTGCTGTGATTCCAGTTGGGTCACTGTTCAAAACATTGTGTCCCATTTTCAAGAGGGGTAGTCACATCCGCCTCTACCTGCTCCAGTTGTAGTTCTGCTTGTCTATTAATGTCCCGCAATGCCTTATTAATTTCCTGTTTCCATGACGAGTACTCCTTGCAGAACTATTGCAATAGGGAAAGGATATCACCTTTTTTAGCCGAAGCCTACAGTATTGGATCGTCCTCATGTTGGGGACCTGTGACAAGCAATCCGGAAGCCTCTCCGTCCTCTCCTCTACTTTTTTTTGGTTGTGGAGCATGTCCTTGATGCTGGAGGACTTAGTGGGTTTTACTTTTGACAAGGACATTTTGGTCCAAATTCTCAGTGGCCTCTGGGGCTACATTGCTTGGGGCCATTCTGCCCTTTTGCACCTGGATGTTGGACCTGGCCCTTTCTGCAGGGTCACCCCCAAACTTTTTTGCCTTCCTCCTTCGTTTTTTGCTGAATTCGATTTTCTTGGCTTTGGGACTGCACTTTATCACGGCTAACCAGTGCTTAATCACATGTGTTTTCTACTTAAAACAGGGTAATATTGGCTTAGTCACAATTGCCATATTTCATTTACTTATAAGTCCCTAGTAAAGTGCTTTACTTGCGCTCAGACACTATAAATCAAAAGTGACAAGTGGGCCTGCAGCACTGATTGTGACAACTATTCAAGTAGCCCCTTTAAACATGTGTGTGCAGTTTTAAACTGTCATGTCGACCTGGCAAGTTAACCCTCTTGCCAGGCCCAAAACATCCTTTTTAATGCACATAAGCCACCCTAAGGCAGGCCCTGGACAGTGTATTAAAAAGGTAGGACATGTACTTTTAAGTTTTACATGTCCTAGTAGTGACCACATTTTTAATTTGTTTTTCTCTGCGGGAAGGCCTATCTCTCCCATAGGTTAACAGTGGGGTCACCTTATTACCTCTTAGGGAAGAGATGGGACCCCACGTTAGGTGTCTCTGGAATCACAATTTTAAATTCCAACTCATTGTGAAGTTAGATTTTAAATTGTGTTTCTGAAAATGCCCCTTTTAGAAAATTGGTATTTTCTTACTTTAGCCATCAAGTGTCTGCTGCCTGTCTCTGAATACATGTCTGGAGACGGTAACAGCTGGTCTTTGTGCATTCCCTCTAGAAAACCACAGACAAAGGGAGCTTAGGTGAGACTTGACAGGCCTTTATGAGCTCATTAACTGGCTTGATGGAGGGGCACAGCTGAGCACTGCTTCACTTTCAACTGAATAGGCTGTGTCCTGTCCCCACACCAAGGAATGCTTACCCCACTGTAGTGAATCTGTAGCCAGGGTAGGAAGGGCACGGACTATGTGCACTTCAAAGGCCTCTCTTTGAAGTTTCTCCCACTTCAAAGGTACAACTTAGTATAAGTACAGGACATCTGACAGCACCACTTCCATACATTTCTGGACATGTGGACACTATGCCAGGAAGAAGGGCTGCTGTGTTGCTAAAAAGACTGTGACTCTGCTAGACTCTGCTGGACTCCTGCTCTGCTTTGCTGTGTTGCTGTCATCCTTACCGACGAGTGAGAAGGATTGGATCTACATCTCAATAACTCAGAACCAAAGTGACTCCAATGGCTTCCTTGCTTGCCTCCTGTTAGAAGCCTCAGGAACATCAAGACTGCAGTCCACTCATCTACAGAACCTAGACTCTGCCATATGAGAGTCTTGCCCTGCCTAGTGGTCCCAATCCAGTCCTGGGACCTTGGAAGTGGGTATAGAGTGCTGCTCCAGTAAGAAAACATGTATCACAGTTGCTGCGTGGCTCAGAACTGGTGCATCTCCCTCGACCTATCACCGCTGACTCATGGACCAAAGAAATCGCATCGCCAACTGCGTGACTCGCTGCCCCCACGTCTCAATGAATCATTGACTTGCGTGGTTTGACACCGATGCCTCGCCTACATCTTGGGGTTCACCAACACCACATTTCCGACTTGTGAAGATTGGAACCGAGGCAACACCAACATCCGAAGGGATTGCCAACAACACATAGTCTTCTCTGCTGCTCACATCTCGTCCTCAACGTCGATGCAACCACGAACCAAGGTACTGTTTTAACAGGCCAAGGCTGTCCTCAGTATCCGACACACATTTTTTTGCGGTCGTCTTGAATGTTAGGGTTTGACCAGGTCTAGCGCGACCAGATAGCCCTGGTTGGCACTTTATGCTTTTAAGCACTACCTTTCAATGTAATCTTTAAAAATTCATAACTCTGATTATGCTTATAGGATTTTTGTCATTTTGGTTGTGCTGTGTTAATAAATACATTACACTCTATTTTCCTAACCAGGTATGGTATCTTTTTGTGTGGTATTTTCACTGTTTTACTGTTTGAAGTGCTGCACAAATACTGTACACCTAGCCTTTTAAGTTAAGCCAGACCGCTCTGTGCCAAGCTACAAGAGAATGAGTACAGGTTAATTTAGGGTGTTTATCTGACTTACCCTGACTAGGAATGTGCTTCTTGCTTGGACAGGGTGCATATCTCTGCCAATCAGGAACCTCAATTTCTTACATTGGTGATCAACAGTGAGGATAGGACTTGGTTTGTGCAGTGCCTTACCGCAATTTGGTGTACACTACCAATCCATATCTTAAGACCATTACAAATTTTTTCTCCTTTTTCTCTTAATTGGTAATTTCTCAAAATGTAATTCCGGTTTCACCTTTTCAAGTTCAAATTACTTTATTCCGATAGGACCATATCCATAAAATCATGATCATATTACAACAGATAAAAAATATACAACTTCATGTCAAGGATAAAACAAATAATGAAACAGTCACAAGTGCGAGATATATTGAAAACGCATACAGCAAGTTTTAGAAACCCGTGCAAAAACACATTCTTCATAAGGTGCACATCGTGTTGCGGGCCCGTACTGCAATTCTCAAGAAAGTGCCAACTCGAAATACAAAATCAGCATCTTCCAGTTTAAGTATGTCCCTAAAAGCATCTTCTAAATGAATAGGCAAGGTCTTTTTAAAAAACGGAATGAAAAGCCATTTTGCATATTTTATATAAAACTTACAGAAGAATAAAAAATGTAATATCGTTTGACTACTCCAACCGTCGCATGGGCATGGCAAGGAATCTAGGTTGGCATTGTACCCAAGGGGAAAGCAGAGCAAGAATTTTACTGTGCCAGCCCTTAAAACGGCAAGGAGTCCCCTCTCACAACGACATATAGGTTTTGTGAGATAACTAGGCTGCAAGTATGGGGTGTGCTCGATGGTCATAAAATTTGCAAAAGTTCGTTTCCTAGACTCCCTATCAAGTCTTGCCTTTCTATAGAGTGTGGGTCCCGCAACCAGCTGCCTCCCTGATTGTTCCTTTTCGCAGCCGGAGCCGCACAGCCGATGACATTGCTAGGAAGCTCTTTAAAATCACCAGCGAACTCTCGCAACGCGGGTCTTGCCACCAGCTGCCTCCCTGATTGTTCCTTTTCGCGGCCAAAGCCGCACAGCCAATCACAGAGCTAGGAAGCGCTTTAAAATCACCAGCGGGCTCCCACAGCGCGGGTCCCCCCACCAGCTGCCTCCTTGATTGTTCCATTTTGTGGCCGGAGCCGCAAAGCCAATCACAGCGCTAGGAAGCGCTTTAAAATCACCAGCGGGCTCCCGCAGTGTGGGTCCCGCCGCCAGCTGCCTCCCTTACTGTTCCTTTTCGTGGCAGGAGCCACACAGCCAATCACAGCACTAGGAAGAGCTTTAAAATCACCAGCGGGCTCTCGCAGTGCTGGTCCCGGGACCAGCTGCCTCCCTGATTGTTCCGTTTCGCGACCAGAGCCGCATAGCCAATCACAGCGCTAGGAAGCACTTTAAAATCACCAGCGGGCTCCCGCAGCGCGGGCATACCCGGGCCAAGAGCTGGAAGAGGCTGGGCCACGTCCCTAAATTTTGCTGTGCAAATACAGATAACTGGGGTAAGAGATTGAGGCTCTAAACATTTCTTTTGTATAAATACCCTTATTTATGTAGTGGAAAGGTGGTGTTATTCTGCAAACTAAATAACACATCACAAGACATGGGGAAATGTAAACTCGTGGGTGCTGCCTGGAACATGATAGGGATCCGATCCCGCAGGCAAGCACTAAAAGCATGCTTTGACGGAAGTGATATTCAACTAGCATGCAGATTGGTGAAATTTGTTAATACTGCAAAAGATATGTCAAACTTAACTGTAATATTACAGATTACGCGCAGAGATCTGGTTTCAAATGACAGAAGCGGCTACTTTCAAACCATGGCCGCTCGCTTTGAGGTGTCTTTGCCCTGTGAACCGCTTACCGCTACAGGAGTAGCTGAGGAGAATCCAAATCACCCTTGCTGTCCAGTGGGAGGAGGAGACCAACTCCGTGGCCGCAGAGGAGGCGAGAGGCGCGGCCCCGGGACTGCGAGGACCAGCATTCAACACCAACAGCTGGGTCCTCTTCCCACGTGAGCCGCGCCCCCTCCCAGTGCCACGCCCCCACCAAAACGCTCTTCACCTCTCGCGGCCCCCGCTACGCGAGAGCCGCTCGCTTTGAGGTGTCTTTGCCCTGTGAACCGCTTACCGCTACAGGAGTAGCTGAGGAGAATCCGAATCTCCCTTACTGTCCAGTGGGAGGAGGAGACCAACTCCGTGGCCGCAGAGGAGGCGAGAGGCGCGGCCCCGGGACTGCGAGGACCAGCATTCAACACCAACAGCTGGGTCCTCTTCCCGCGTGAGCCGCGCCCCCTCCCAGTGCCACGCCCCCTCTCATCCAAACAGGAACTTAAGTAAGTCCACTAACGCGAATCGCGGGACGCGCGCGGGTCGCAGCCCGGGGCGAAGCCCGGGCCAAGGGCGGGCCCGTTAATGCCCGATAGAGTCCGGTCCGGGCCACCCCCCTTGGTCCCTATTGTTTAAAACCTCTCCATCTTACAGCACATAGGATTATTGCATATGTCTACCATGCCTAGTAGAACCAGAAGTAAAACCAAAACCAAAACCGCCCTGGCTGTAGCTCAAATTACTGGTCCAATAGACCAATTCATTTCACGGACCAACGAGGTAATTGATCATAGTATCTCTCTTCTCGAACGTAGAGTGTCACTGGACCTCATGAACGCAAAACGCTCGTCCTTGGGCCTTCTAGCAACTGCAGTCTCCCCTATCCAGCAAACTCTACCTACCTCTTCCCTTCCCATGTCTGTGACTGTTGCTGACCTCAACACAGTCCCTTGCACAGTTGACTTATCCGTAACTCAATCTGAGTCTGATTCACTATCATCCGATGACTTAGAGGCAACTCCCGACTTAGTAGCCTGTCAAACACTCGAAAGATCAGAAACTAATATAGACATCTATCTTCGAGGAGTAAGGGAAGGAGCCGTTCCCAAACAAGGTAGTACGAATCTTTTTGATAACGCAGTAGCTCCTGTCATCCCTATAGGATATGAGAGGGAGCCTGGGAGGGATCGATCTAACCAGTCAACGCAACTCGCACAATTAATGACAACAACTCCAATAGCAACCAACTTCTTACTCCCTTCTATCCTCACCGAGGACACAGATAACCCTTGTAAAACTTGTAAAACCACATCTCACATACTAACCTCAATTAAAGATCTTCTTTCTCAGCAGCTGAAACCCATACAAATTAGTATAAGGAATCTGGAAGCCCAATTGGCAATTTTATCATCCACATATCCCACTACAAATTCACATCCAGTTAAGCAAGGGACAAGAAACGTTATTCAGCCCTCAAAAGCACCTCTTCAACCACAACCACCTATAGTAATAAAACAATCAGTCCCGACCATTCCACCTTCTCATAAACCGAAACATAATGTCCCAACACAAAACCTGCAAAATTCAATGCCTAGTGCACAAAAGTCCAAAACAACTACGGAGCTGCTCCAACACACGCCCAGTACAGGTCTGGTAAAACCAGGAACAACAGGGAATACAGCAGGCAACGTAATCACAAATCATACCATAAATAAACCGACACCTATACCTTCCAAATCAACGGTCTTACCCCAGCTGATATCTAAAAAGACCCCTAGGTCACTAGGAGTTAGGCGTCCAGTCCACCTGCCACCAGAGGCTACCCCATACACAACCATTCTTACTGGAGTACCTGAACTAACGGAAGGTATGACAGAAACCGCCTGGTCACTCAAAAATAAGGTCATGCAGTGGCTAAGTATCAATAGGCCACTAGAACTTCACCACTCCGGAGGGATCTCTACAGTCCGCATAGTAGCATGGGTAGGTGGAGCACCTAAGTCGATCCACGGAGACTGCATTATAGTAACATGCAGAGATCCATCTACCGTGGAACACATTTGCTCCTGGCCCTCATTGGAGAAAAAAGGTGGAATAGATGCCCAACACCTTTCTTTCTTCTATCCGCCATTGAACTCACATCAATATATTCCAACCTGGAATTGGCACCACCCTCAAGAAGATCAATGGAAACAGGTGGGTCATTCCTACGGCCATGGAAACAGAAACAGATCTAGAGATTGGCAAAGGCAGCCCTGGCAAGGCAGGCCCTATCATCCACAGGAGGGCTGGCAGGGTTTTCCAACAAGAAACCGCTTTGACTGCCTAGAGATGGTGGATTGACCGTTTAGGTCCCAACCAAAGAGTAAAAATATTTACACCATGTCCTCACCAGCAAACTCTAGACACCAGCTACTCTCACCTAAATCCGGAAGCCAAGCAAAACAAACCCCGCCTATCAACATAAACTCTAAGCTAGCGACTATGGTAGACACCCCCCACATTTCTATTAACGGTGTGTCAACCAGAGTTTCCGTTTTCCCTAGGGATAGGACTGATCCAAATTCCCATCAACCAAACGATCCGAGAGATACCATTAACCCTCCTCTGATCTTGACAGAGATCCCGACAGAGAGTTCTTCGAGGGAACCCCCCGTTCCACACGTATCCCTTGATTCTAATAAACTGAACCTTTCCATTATATACTGGAACGTCGCAGGACTGTCCTCCAAAATAACATCAGAGTCATGGTCTGATACAGTAAGGGAACATCAGGTACTCTGTTTTCAAGAAACATGGTGCACAACTCCAAAACATCTAACGGGATATAAAACCTTCTTCACCTCAGCAGTGCAGGGAGCTATGGGCAGGCCTAAGGGGGGTCTCATGATTTACGTTGCCAATACTCTCCCCTGTATATCCATAAAAATGCTAAAAGAATCCTCGACTTACCAAATCATGCAAACAAATTTTACAAACGATTGTACTTATATTCTTATCAATTACTACAATAATTCAGGTACATTGGACTGTCCGACAATCCTAACAGAGATTGCCACATTCCTAACAACCTTGCAAAATGATTCTAATCAAAATACAGCACACCTAATATGGGGCGGTGATTTTAATCTCCCACTGTGTCTCAACCACAAAAGTGGAATCTGTGGGTTGCAAAATGAACTCGGCAGTCCCATGCCCCACTTTGCCCACTCGACCTGTGGAAACAAATTAAATGAGATTATATTCTCTCTAGACCTGGACTTTGTAAAAGAACTAGTAGACCCACAGCAAGACTTTTTGCCAACTTTTCATGGAAGAGGCTTTTTAACAACCATAGACTATATATTGTCCTCCCATTCACTCAAGGGGCAACTAACAAACTTTGTAACTGGGACAAATGTAATGAGCGACCACTACCCACTCAGTGTAAGAATCACCCCAAAATCGGCCAATGCACACTTTGTAAAATCGAGTCTTTTAAACCAGCACTCACTAACTATGAATAAACTGAATGGCTACACGGTCAAATGGGCCAAGATTGACCCGGTGGAGATGACAGAGAGGATCCTTGAAAAATCTAAGCCTTGGATACTGGATTGCATATCCTCAGAGACTACACCTCGAACAATCGTTAACAGCTTTCACAATATCCAAGAAACAATCAGTAATGAACTCTTTGTCAAGCTAAAGAACAATAAGCCCTCTACTACGAGATGGTTCGACGCAGCCTGTCGGAAGGCTCTTTCAACCCTAAAAGAAGCCTTACATAGACCTATAAGAGACCACGCGGAAATTTCTAATCTAAGAAAATCATACAACTTAGCCAGACGGGAACGCAAAAAAGAAATCAAACAAGAACTATGGTCACAACTGCATGACAGCAGCCAAAGGAAGGATAGTGTCCTGTTCTGGCAAGTCATAAGATCTCCTTTCTTGGCCGATAGTTCTGAAGGCCAACACCTAGATGTGGCAGTAACTGAAGAAGACTGGGTCACGCATTTTTCCAAAATTTTTGGTCCATCTCCCCAACTTGCAGCAGACATCGGACCAGAACCAAGTGAAGCCCACATATCGAAGAATAACACCTATCCGATAAATATTCATTTCCAACTTAGCGAAGTTATCAAAGCAATCAAGGCATTGAAACCAGGCAAGGCTCCGGGGCCCGATGGAGTTCCAATGGACATCTTCCTCCATAATACAGAATTTTGGTCACCGATAATCACTCGGGTTATGGCAGCAGTAACTTCGGTTGGGCTCTTTCAGTCATGGTCGACATCAACCCTGTTACCCATCTTTAAAAAAGGCGACCGTAACGACCCAGCCTGTTACAGGCCAATCTCCCTTCTGGATTCCATGGGTAAAATCGCAGGTCGAGTGCTCCTGGACCGTTTACAATCTTGGGCCCAGGAAAACAACATCATAACCGACCTGCAATACGGTTTCCAGAAGGGGCTTGGGACCGTGGAACAGGCCCTCAACCTTGCCCTCCTGACCGGAAAATATGTCGGCGCCAAAGGAGGTAACATCTTCCTCGTCTATGTCGACCTCAGTGCGGCATTTGACTGCGTCCAACATGGAAAACTCTGGGAAATACTCAGTGACCTTGGAGTGGACCCCCCATTAATAGTCTTCCTACGTGAACTCTATTCAAATGCCTCAGGGCGAGTAAGATTCGGTACCAACGGTGAGCTGTCCCGCTCATTTCCAATAACAAAGGGAGTAAGACAGGGTTGTGTACTGGCTCCCTTCCTGTTCAACCTTTACACCAATGGACTAGAGCAGGCTATGCTGGAAGGGAGCCAGGATCTACCCCAGATAAACCACCGTCCGATACCTACACTGCTATATGCCGATGATTCAGTCATCTTAGCCCGTACTTTGAATCAACTTCAGAACCAAATTAACAAATATAGCAGTTTCATGGACTCACTTGGCCTCAAAATTAACATAAAGAAAACCTTTACAATGCACATTGGCCCTAGGGTTAAAAACCATAGATCGATAATGGTGGACAACACGAAGCTGGAAAAAACCTCAGTCTACCCCTACCTAGGAATTCTGGTGGACGATGCGTTAAATTGGCGCCAAGCCACTGCCGCTAGAAACCTTCACTTTCGTCGTGCATCATCGGCCCTGATCTCTTTTTCGAGGAAATTGGGGAAACCCGCGCCACCTGAACTTTTGAAAATATACTACGCCATGTGCCACAGTGTGGCTACTTACGGAGCAGGCGTATGGGGCTATGGCCATATAGACCACCTACAAGTAACGGAGAATGGCTTCATTAAATATGTCCTAGCCCTCCCGCAAAGCTCCTCGATCTTTGCTTCGCACAGTGAGCTCGGCATGGATTATATTACTGACACTATTCGCTCTCAACCCATCTTACTGTGGCAACGTATATGGACCAAACCTGAGTGTCACTTAACCCGTTCCCTCATCACAGACTGTTTAGCTTTACACAACTGGCACAAGATCCCATGGCTGACTTATGTACGGAACTTTTTTAATGACCTCGGCTGCAAGTCCTATTTTGAAGATCCTGCTACTATCGAAGATATCTCCAGGAAACACTTAAAATCAATGTGCTTGGCACACCTGAGAGAGCTCCGAAACCAAGCTGAGATCATAAAATCTTCAAATGAACAAATCTGTGCAATACAACCTTTCAAAGGCATGCAACCATACCTGTCCTACTTTTTGTCAAACCATGAGAAATTCTTACTAACAAGATTCCGTTTTAATACGTTTTTTCGTTTAGTCTCTTTTCCGGAAATTCAAAACTGGTCCCGCAAGCTGATGAACTGTCCATGTGATGGAATTTCTCCACAGACAACGATCCATGTCACTTTGTTCTGCAAATATTACCAATCTCCACGTAAATCTTGGATTATCCCACTCCTTCGATCCAGTGGTCATAGACAGTGCTACTCTGCATTCCTCTTTCTGCAGCGTTTGAACACACCACATGAAGCTAAATCCATAGTGACTTTTCTTAAAGCCACCATCACATTACGTCAAAAACTTTTAAACTAATTAGAAACACTTAAATCATAAGCTCCTGCCAAGTATCTCTTTTTTTAACTTTGTCTTTTTTAAACTTATGTTTGTGATGAAAACTTTTTTCTATGTACTTTTTATGATTATACAATTGATAATCAAATAAAAGTTATTGAACTGAACAAACCACGGTTCTAACTGGAAATCTTAATCAGATACTAATGGAGCACAATGCAAGGCACTGCATTACGGACATTGACAATAATCATAACAATTAAATCAGGAGGTTTTTTGTTTTTACTTCTTTATTTATCTGTTTTTACCTCAGTCAATTTGATAAAACTTATAATAAACTGTTCTAACTGTAACGTATATTTAAACTAGTTTAACAAATGTATTGGTATATGTGGCCCAATTTTTTAATGTACGATCTTGCAAAGATTTTAATTAATCATGCAATGTACTACTATTATTGTGGGTGCTGCTGCCAGTAGCAAGAGCAAAACAGCTAGATTGAGTGCTCCTATAACCAACTACCTTAATAATGCTATGGGTCTAATTAATAGTGAAATCGAAAATGTTAAAGAACATTTAGCAGCCACGTAGAATGCATTAACCACTGTGATAGATGAGACCACACTGGCTCCACCGGGGCATGCATTAGAAGCAGATCTGACCCACAAAGCCAAAACGAAAAGAGTAACAGCCTTGGTGCATAACACCTGTGGGGCACCTTGTGTATCAACTGACCCATTGGAAATACGAACTTTCCTGGATGACATAAGTAATCCTATTCCACCAATAGCTAAAAGCAAACAGCCAGTGAAAGGAAAAGATGATGGCTCAACTAAAAAATTGCAGCCAGTGCTCCCTAAACATAATGGAGGGATAAAGGCCAATATTAGTAATGACTGTACAACTAAATCGGATCTAGCCTAAAATAAACTATTAGGGAAGATTGACATGCTTGAAAAAACCTCCTAAAGGACATTGGGGAAATTCAGGATGATGTAGGGCAGATCCTGAAAATTATTACAGATTTGTCATCACACAGGAAAGTGCTATCGGACAAAAATCCACCAGAAACAGTGGGAAATGATAAAACAAGAAATATTGTTGGTAATAAGACTATACGTGGCCCAGTGAAACCTGTATTAAGGCATGATTTGAAAAATAGGGGAGACATTGTAGATAATTTAGTTAAGGAAACTACAATAAAATGTGCATTTACCACCATGCGATAAAAACAAGCCCTACATGCCCAATAACTAGAAGACCGGATAAAACAATGGAAAGATCCGAGCCTAGATATAACTACTGAGGTTCACTTCATCTACCACCCAAGGCTACACCTTATACTATAATCCTTAGAGATGTTACAGTACTGGAGGATGATGTTCATGAGAGCTGGGTAGATTTGAAGAACAAGGTCTTGCATTGGTTTACAAAACACTCTCTCCATAATCTAGATAGCATGGTAATAAATATTATTATGGCGAGAAGAGTACCCTGGGTAGGGAGTCTCAGAAAAATAGAGAGGGAGACTGTGTGGTTGTTTCTTTTCTATACCCGGCAATGGTTGAGGTTTTCCTTGAAGAAATATCTAATGATGGAGAAATGTCAGCTAATAACGGGAAAAGTGATATTACTGGGGTACCTCTTGGTTACTTCTATAGACCAATTGCAAGAAACCCAAAAGAGTATGACAGTGGTCCATTGACAGCTGATAGATATAGATCTTTGCCCTTGTCTAATAGATTTTCCGCTCTTAGGCGGTGCAGTGATATAGATTGACTGCACCAGGGTTCTGATCAATGTTTTACACAAACTTCTTCCCTTGTTAATAAAGGTTTATTGTTAACATCAAATTTGCAGGCCTATAATCTGATCATAGCTTCATGGAACATTGCAGGCATTAATTCAAAATTGGATACTAAGGTATGGCCTGAATTCCTGACAAAGCGTCAAATTATTTGTGTACAAGAGTCCTGGCACACAGACATTTTCTTTGTTGATGGTTACTCAACAATTAGTATACAAGCAACCCCCTCACGAAGTGGAAGGGCAAAGGGAGTCGTAGCTGTTTTACTTTCGGTTACATGTCCGTTGACATTGAAGCAAGTTTATATCGATTCACCTTATTTCCAGTTTCTGTGGTTAAATACCATTGATAATCAGTGTTTTGTGATAATTCACTTTTATAATAATGTCTTCGACAGTAATAGAAATCAAGTCATCTCCTCCCTTGAGAAAGAGCTTGATCTGTTTTTAAAACAGATCAAGGATGACTACTTTTTGATTTGGGTTGGAGATTTTAATAGTAGGTAATGTGACATCCTCGAAGGGTAGTACTGTTGGTATGAGAATGAGACTGGAGAAAGCTACACTCATTTCCCACATAACACGTACGGGGAATCAATTAACTGGGTTTTGTGTAAATATAATTTGGAAGTAGTCGATCAGAAGCTACAGGAGGGACAAGTGGAGTTATCAACTTTTGAAGGGCATGGCCACTGTTCTCTAATCAATCACATATTAATCTCAGTACATGGCCAGAATCAGATAGTAAAAAATGGAGGTGGAAAAAAGCTGTCTAAGCGACCACAACCCAGTATTTTTAACTGTCAGATTAAATTATATCCTTAGTGGTGGATTGTGTTTGGCACAAAGTATAAAAACCCAGGGAGAAAATGGCATTTCGATCAAGTGGTCCGGGACAAATCAGACCGATTTTATAAAGAGATTACTGAGTGAGTGTAAAAATTATATAGAATTATGTAAAAGAGGGGAGTCCACAAATTAAGACACCATTAGGGATATTTGTAAAATAACCACAGCAATTTCGCAGGGCTTAAAAGCTAAGAAGAAGAACAAAAAGAAAAAGATAGTTAGCTGGTTTGACTCAGAATGTACGGAGGCAAACCACCTACTAAAGAAAGCTTTCAAAATTAGACTTGACAGTGGCAAGAAGAAAGAGGAAGTTTCAAAGTGAAGCATGGGAGAAGCTCACACAGGCAGCTAATACTAGGGACTCTTCCCTTTTTGGAAAACAATAAACCACCCCTACTTTAAAGACAATAGTGCGGTAAAAATTGAAAGCTTAGTACAACCCCAAGAGTAGATTAACCATTTTATGAAGGTTTTTAACTCAGATAATGACATTCCTGTTTTGACAGTACATAGTGACCCAATATATATTTCTGAATCAGATGATAATAACATCTTTATACATTTTGATACCTTCAATTTAGACCCCATTACTGAAAATGAAGTCACATCGGCCTTAGAAAAAATTCCTAATGGAAAGGCACCTGGCGTTGATGGTGTCCCTATAGACATCTTCAAACAGAATGTGGGCTTATGGGGTCCGTTGTTACAAAAATGTGTTTAACACTATTGCTGAAGGTTTGATTCCAAAAACATGGACAGAAAGTATCATTGTCCCAATCTTCAAAAAGGGAAATAGGAATGACCCCAAATGTTACCGCCCAATCTCCCTTCTCGACACAACATGTAAAGTAATGGGCAGGATATTGCTGGAGAGACTGGAATTGTGGGCAGGGGAGAACAAAATTCTTGCTGAAACACAATATGGTTTCAGAAGGGAGATAGGGACAATAGAACAGTGCATACATTTGCAACTTCTTATTTCTAAATGTACAATTGTGACTAAGGGTCACTTACAGCTTTGTTTCATCGACCTCACAAGTGCCTTTGATTTAGTAAATCATTCAAAACTATGGCAAACATTGATTAACATGGGACACCAAATGATATTGTGAATTATCTTTCACAATTGATGAGCCATCTGAGTACTAGAGTGCATTATGGGGTTGGAGGAGAGTGTACATCAAGTTTTAGGGTAACCCGGGGAATTAGACATAGCTGTGTCCTGGCCCCCCTTTTATTTTCTTTATATGTAAACGAAGTGGATGCAGAGCTACAACATTTAAAGGTTGACACCCCAAGAGTAGGCAAACGCTCCATTACATTTTTACTCTATGCGGACGACACAATTTTTTTATCAAGAACTGCAAATGGATTACAGTCCCTGATAGAAAAATGTGCTGAATTTATGCGGGATAGGGACCTTGTATTAAATTTGAATAAAACGTTTTCGATGGTGTGTGGACAAGGGAAACCAAAAACAAAGATTCACCATGTAAATAACGTTCCTATTAAAGTAACATATTAATTTGTATATCTGGGATTAGTTTATAATGTCAACAAGAAGAGAGAAGACCCCACATGTTCCAGGGAACAGGGTACTGCAGACAAGTCAAATAAGAAAATCCCTGGAAAGGGTAATTTGGTAAATAGTTGTTTCACTCACTCACACTTCACACTACAGGCAATATTTTGAATCACTGGTCATAAACTAATTTATACCGTTCACAGTCTTTTTTATTAAAAATATATAAATAAAAAGGAAGGAATTCATTACATAATCAATTTCATAATACATATAAAATAAAAAACCTTATATAATACAATAGATAAAGACAATATTAAAACAATTGTGTTGTTGTGCAGAGATGAAACAAGCAAAAGAATACACATTTTAGGGTGTCAACATGGTCCTAGCAAAGTTAATCAACACATTATTTAACACAGACACGTATTTACAATAATAGAGTAAAAAGAAAGCGGAACCCCTATTCAAGAAAAACCTCTAATAGTGTTACAGATTTTAAGATTCAAACGCCCTTACAGTATTTTAGACACTAATCCCATGTCACAATATGCCAAATATCAAGGATTTCCTGGGCTTGAATTCTACAAGACAAAAAAAAAGCGTCGACGCGTTTCGGTGTAACTGCCCTTGAATGTTGGCACACCTTCCTCAGGACAAATCGGAATCGTTTGGGGTTAAAAACAGAGATCCTTCCTGTGTGTTAGAAAAGGACCAATCAGTACATGGAAACTTTTGTAATTCAATTTCGAGGACATCTACATATCTACGCTCGATATTCCTCCTAAGTGTGGGATTGTACACTTGCATTGTGGACACATCTACATGTAAAATCACATTAAACATTCTGATATTACCCAGATAGAGACAGGAATTTCCCATTTTTGTATAGTCATTTACTTATCTATATTTCTAAGTGTGGGGTTGTACATGTACCATATAGGCACATCTTCATTTCACACAGCATTGTAAATTTTAGTGTTACCTAAGTGGTAACACGGGTTTCCCTCATGATATAATCTATAGCAAATTTAACACAGTTAATTTAATACAGCCTCCGTTATAACGTAGTCGATGCCCAGTTTTTTCATACACTCAGTCACACCTTTCACTCAACATGACTGACCTTATGGTTAGGGATCAGAATCTTTTCAATTAGATAGTGGCTGTTTCTTCGCGCAACTGGACCTTAGACTCATTCTCTCATTGGAAATTAAGTAGAGTCTAATGGTAGAATACACAAAAATATGTATTACCTAATTGTGAATTATCCGTGTTGCCGTTATACATATATGAGTATCTGTTAAAACTCGTAACTCAAAGAATATCAAATTGGAATATGTATTACCGTAGGGGGTGTACACTTGCCCTTACGTCTCATGGATTGCCCTCCGGATAAGGGGACCTCCAACCATTATCATCTTAATTTCCAATGAGAGAATGAGTCTAAGGTCCAGTTGCGCGAAGAAACAGCCACTATCTAATTGAAAAGATTTTGATCCCTAACCATAAGGTCAGTCATGTTGAGTGAAAGGTGTGACTGAGTGTATGAAAAAACTGGGCATCGACTACGTTATAACGAAGGCTGTATTAAATTAACTGTGTTAAATTTGCTATAGATTATATCATGAGGGAAACCCGTGTTACCACTTAGGTAACACTAACATTTACAATGCTGTGTGAAATGAAGATGTGCCTATATGGTACATGTACAACCCCACACTTAGAAATATAGATAAGTAAATGACTATACAAAAATGGGAAATTCCTGTCTCTATCTGGGTAATATCAGAATGTTTAATGTGATTTTACATGTAGATGTGTCCACAATGCAAGTGTACAATCCCACACTTAGGAGGAATATCGAGCGTAGATATGTAGATGTCCTCGAAATTTAATTACAAAAGTTTCCATGTACTGATTGGTCCTTTTCTAACACACAGGAAGGATCTCTGTTTTTAACCCCAAACGATTCCGATTTGTCCTGAGGAAGGTGTGCCAACATTCAAGGACAGTTACACCGAAACGCGTCAACGCTTTTTTTTTTGTCTTGTAGAATTCAAGCCCAGGAAATCCTTGATATTTGGCATATTGTGACATGGGATTAGTGTCTAAAATACTGTAAGGGCGTTTGAATCTTAAAATCTGTAACACTATTAGAGGTTTTTCTTGAATAGGGGTTCCGCTTTCTTTTTACTCTATTATTGTAAATACGTGTCTGTGTTAAATAATGTGTTGATTAACTTTGCTAGGACCATGTTGACACCCTAAAATGTGTATTCTTTTGCTTGTTTCATCTCTGCACAACAACACAATTGTTTTAATATTGTTTTTATCTATTGTACAATATAAGGTTTTTTATTTTATATGTATTATGAAATTGATTATGTAATGAATTCCTTCCTTTTTATTTATATATTTTTAATAAAAAAGACTGTGAACAGTATAAATTAGTTTATGACCAGTGATTCAAAATATTGCCTGTAGTGTGAAGTGTGAGTGAGTGAACCAACTATTTACCAAATTACCCTTTCCAGGGATTTTCTTATTTGACTTGATTAGTTTATAATGCACAGGGACACTGGAGCACCCAGATTGAACAATGTAAATTAAAACTTGACAGGTCGACAGAGGCAGTCTTTAAATTTTGAAAAAAGATTGGTAACAAACCGATTAGGGAAATCATGACTTTATATAGTAGTAAATGTTTAAATGGAACCTGTTATGGAGCAGCACTATGGGGGGCGGCAAATTGCTCTTCACTCCAAACCCAAGAAAATAATTTCTTATGAAGATTGCTTGCTGTAAAATTGCACCCCTACATATAGTGTACATAAAGAACTTGGGGCACCGTATATCAGTGATTTGATAAATACTATAAGTTTTAATACTTGGTATGGAATATGGATCAGAGAAGGTGCAAGGTTTACACAAGAGGTAATCAGAGACTGTACTGCCCTTGACCATGGGAGTAAACCCCTGTGGCTGATATATATGAGAAACCTTTTAAATGAATGTGTTGAGGATGTTGACCTAGAAAATCCCTCCCAAAAATTCGAATACGATAAAAAAGAATTAAAAATAAGTTTGGTGGACTCACGTAACTGGTTGAGGGAAGTAGATGCCACTACGAAACCCTTGACAAGGACTATTGCGAGAGAACTTTTGGGATTGGGACACAAAACTATTTATTGCAGGTTACAAATACAATGCACAGATTTTACCTTATAAGACTGCGGATGGGTTTGGCTCAATTTTTAATAGCCTTTCCAAAAATGGGCAAGTGGAGCCAAAATTTGCCAAAGTGCCCCTGTGACGGTAAATCAAATCATACAACGTGCCCCTGTGACGGTCAATCAAATCATCCAACGTTACATTTTATTCTGTTCTGTAACTTTTATCGTAAACTTAGGAAGTCTTATTTATGACCTTTGTTCTTAAAGGAGAGGTTATTTTTATATAGACCTGCTTTTGAATATATCTGTAGCCTAGGTAATATCAAAGTTTGTAACGCCGTGGTGATCTTCATCCAGAAGGCAATTAAAATAAGACACAATAATTCATATCTTGAACCACTTTTCTATGAAGAAACCAGGACATAATATGACAAATGATAATTGTACTGTATATTTATTTACGGTTTAAAATATATGCCTTACCACTTTGCATTTTATTCCCTGTACCATATCATCGAATATTGAGATGTTAAACACTATACTCTATCATGAATTGTTATTTTAACGAATGTTATCATCTTGTGATGTACAAAGTTTTTTATAATCTTAGCATGCTTTTATGGTTTTGTGATTTTTAAACCGAATAAAGCTTACAATTGATTGAGTGTGTATAATGCATAATGCCGCCCTGAGGGCTTTCTTTGTCTATAGAATCATTTTCGTTTGGGCTTGAAAAAAAACGGCCATAATTAAGACTACTTAAAATCTGGCTCACCTTGGCAAGCCAGGGAATGTCAATCCCCTTCTTACAATTGAGTCCGTCTCCTATTATCTCTCTTGTGAGGGACGATGCTGGGTATTTCCACATAGCTAACCAAAATAAGAGTAGTGCAAGCCGTTATAAAATCTTTGTTGTAGTGTAATTTCAATTCACTATTGCAAATGTAATGAGAGGTGGAGATCGGTACACCCAGTAGTTTCTGACAAAATATGTTTTCCTCGCACTGGATACTGTAGCTTTTTTTTCCAAAACATAATTTTATTGTTAACATCCAATATAATACAAGGGCCTCACATGACACCCAGTGCAAAGAAACATTATAGCAAATATATGAATCAGCCTTTCCAGCAATAATAAAGGATTGGTTCTACAAAAAATATACTGAAAGAAAAGCTAAGAACAGGAAAGGTAAAGAAGAGAAAAAAAACAACTGGGCCTCAAAAGATTCTGTCATCCACAGTCAGATCAATAACCAGCACTACGTATATGCCAGCTAGCTAATATCATACTATTGGTTCGTCAACATAAGATGGGGGGGGGGGGGTGAGGCTCCAGATATAATGCCCTATCGTCTGCCCATTTTTTGCAAATTTTGTAGTGCTTACAGGGGCATCCCCCAAGACCTCAGACAGGTATTTGAACGCCCCCTTCCGGAACTTTGACAGCACCGAGCAGGACCACACAGAATGTAAGAATGTGCCCTCTATAGATTTACAGCAAACAAGTGATGGACGGAATGCTGACAATGCAAACATTCTCCCTCAGTCAAAAGATATGGGTTAATTCCATCGTTCTTTTGCCCACTACGCCACCCCAGTTTGGACCCAGCCATAGCTGTGTGCAGGTACTTAAACTAAATAAGGCGCAGGCGAGCCACAATTGCTGAGCTGCGTGGAGATTCCAGAGCCTCCACCCAGTCATCCTCATGCAGGGGGCCAAGATCCTGCTGCCACACTTCTCTAGTTTTATGGAGTGTAGTGGGGGTGTTATTGATATGTGTTCAGTAAATTTGAGTTATTTTGTGACCCCCTAGGTCTCCCATGAAAACCTTTGCCTTGGGATTAAATTCAGGAATCTCCGTTAAATGAGATATGGACGGGGCTAAGACGTGTCGAAACTGGATGTAGCGATAACATTGTGTGCGGGGTATATCGTATTCTGCTTGAATGTCTATAAAAGACTTGAGAATACAGCCACATACAACTGCCCCTACCGTATCTATCCCAATGGCCTCCCAGCCCCGGAAGCCGGACAGGTGCATCAACTGTGGTAATTGTCCATTATTCCACAGTGGAGTTTCCTTAGTGAGTCTCACCCACCAGCCCATCTGTCAGAGCGTCGCCTTCCAAATCTTAAAAATTATGACTGTTGCGGGTGGTAGCTTGCAAAGCAGTGCCACTGAATAAAGAACCCTGTGGAGAGCATTGTCCCCCAGCAACCAGCGCTCCACCGCATATGCCGAGTCCCCATGATCACCATACCACCAGTCATTGAGGACAAGGAGATGGGAGGCCATATAATATGCCTGAATATCTGGGGTGGCCGCTCCGCCGGAGTATGTAGATTGGAAGCAGGTCCTCAAAGCCACCTGCAACGCGCCACACCCCTCAAGAACCGGGAAAGGATAGCATTCTATTGGCGAAACCATGTAAGTTTTATCGGATAGGGATGATTCTGTAGCTGATAAAGGGGACGCGGCGCAGAGATCATTTTAAAGATAGCGGGCCACCAAAAAGGGATAGAGGTAGGTGAGACCATACTCGTGTCTAGTCTCCCACCTGTGTCCGTAGGGGGGGCGAGGTTCTTATTCCATGCTAGGGCCTGAGATGAAGAGAGATGTACTCCCAAGTAGTTAAAGCCGTCCGTGACCACGACCACCTCCCACGACCAGTCGCCCAGCCGATCTCCACCCCGCAGTGACCACAAAAACGATTTTCCCTGGTTCATATAGAGACCGGATGTTTCGCCGAAGATCTGCATGATACAGAGAAGACGCGGGCCAGTCCGGTTGACATCAATGAGAAAAAACAGTACATCATCGGCACAAAGCGCCATGCGGTCGGAAATGCCTGGCGCTCACTCGAAGCTGCGCAAGTGCACGTCTATCCGTACCATGCCGCTAGCGGCTCCATAGCTAGAGTAAAAAGATTAACCCTGGGCGTAGTTCATGAAGTAGCGCTACACGTAGCTAAGAGAAGTGCACTTCGCACTACGAGAGCTACGCGTAGCACTACGCGAACTGCATAGTGTGCTTTTTGTGATGATTGCACAGTGCCGGATGCTTGTCTGAACTGTGCAATCATTGAAAATGGCATCTTGCACAGTGCAAGATGTCTTTTACTGCCGCTCGAGTAGATTTTTACTCGAGCGGCAGCTTTCTCAACGCGAACTGGTAGTTTCTTATCGCGAGCGGTCGCGAGCATACGCGACCACTCATAATGAGAAACCTGACCTCCCCGTATTGAGAAGCTCGCCAGGAGGTTTATTTTCCACTTTCGCAATCAGCAACTTGATGTTGCTGATCGCGGATGAGGAAAAAGTCTCGACAGGATGTCATTTTGCTTGCTCGCGGTCGCCAACTTGACGTTGAGGACCGCGATCAAGCAAAAAATGACTGCTGCACTAAGCTACGCTACGCTAAGTGTGTTTGCACTGTGCTACGTGCAATTTACGTAGTGCAAATTAGCGCAAACTACACGAGCGTAGCGTAGTGCTTTGCCCAGGCTTAAAAAAGGTAAGGGGAGAGCAGGTAGCTCCCGCACGTCCCCTGCCTGACTGGAAAGCTTTTAGAGACCGAGTCAGCCATGCAGACTGAGGCAGTTATGTCCATATAGAGCAGGCGGATAAGGCTAAGCAAACGGGGGCGGATATTAAGGCGAGCTAGCTAAGGGAATCAAAGGCCTTATTCATGTTGGCCAAAAGAAGCGCGACAGGGGTGTCAAGTTTATCCACAGTGACAATGGCATTATGGGCATGCCTAATATTATGTTGGGTAGGGCGGTTCGGCATAGATCCTGCCTGATCCGGATGGATCAGCTCCGTGATATAGGGAACTAGACGGTTGGCGAGTACCTTGGCTAAAAGCTTAGCTTCCACATTGAGTAGGGAGATTGGATGATAGGAAGAGAAATGTTCTGGTGGACGGCCCGGCTTCAAGAACACCACGATCTCAGCATGCCGCTAATCTTGTGAAAGGCTACCATGGTCCCGGGAAGCCTCCATTCACGTAAGTAGAGGGGAAGCCTGTTCCAGAGAAGAGGGGCAGGAAAGTAAGTGCTCTGCCACCCATGCTGGCTTTTTTAATTCTCGGGGTGCAGAAAAGTAATTTGGATCCTGACCAAAGGGGCCTAGCGGGCGAATACTTTACCAGTTTGTCAGACAGGTAGGTGGGACCCAGGTCACCGAGAGTTTTAAAAACAGTGCAACAGAGTTTGAATTTCACCCGTTTTTGCACAGTGAGCCAGTGGAGTTTATTTAGAAGCAGTATAAAAGCCGTTCTGGGAGGGGCATTCGCTACTATGTAGGCTGCAGTATTCTGGACTACCTGCAATTTGTCCAAAGAAGCCCCGTAGTCGGCTCAACACTAGAGCTTGCATCAGCGTTTTCCATGTGGAGGAGACTGAGTATGTGAAAACATGTTCCCGCAGTGGTAGTGGCATGTGCTTCCAGCATAAGTTTCTGATCAATGCGGACTCCCAGATTCTTGACCACTGTTTTCGGGGTAGGGGCCGAGCCCTATTCCTCAGGCCACCAACTGGGTTTCCAGCTTACTGCCGCACCTCCAAATAACATGATTTCTCGGCATTCAGTTGAAGGAAATTGACCCTCATCCAGGCAGCAATGGTCTTCAAGCCTTCCATAAAGATGAGTTGGATATTAGGACTGGACTTATCAAAAGAGAGTAAAAGCTGGGTGTCGTCAGCATAAGAGATGGGACTAAACCCTAGAGTCCTCATAAGTTTAGCCAGGGGAGTAACATAAATGTTAAATAAGGTAGGGCTCAAACAGGAGCCCTCCGGTACTCCCTTGGTTACTTTGGTGGTCTGGGATTGAAATGTGCCCATGGTAACTGTCAGTTAGGAAGTTTGCCAGCCATTTCAGTGCAGCCCCTTGAATTATGATGTCCTGAAGTCTCTCAAGTAGGATTTGGTGCGAGATGGCGTCAAATGCCGCCCATAGATCAAGCAGCACTAAAAGTTCTGCCTGACCCTTGTCCAGTGCCATTCTGATGTTATCCGTTACTGCTATCAGGGCAGACTCTGTACTGTGCCTGGCCCAGAAACCTGACTGGGAGACATCCAGGCAATGCGAGGTTTCTACAAAATCAGATAAGTACTTGTTAATGTGTTTTTCCAGTAACTTACTCTGAAGGGGGCCCATGGAGATGGGGAGCAGGGAAATGGGGTGATAGTTAGACAATTCATCCATGGGGGCCATGAGGTTTTTCCGGATAGGAACACTTGTGCTGCTTTCCATTCAAGAGGGAGTCTGACATTCCTCAAAGAGCTATTAAGGATGGTGCAGATGGGAGTGGCAAGTTGCTTGGCGAACAGGGAGGTGCTCTTTGCAGAGATCACATCTAGGGGGGACCTGGATTTAACTTTTATTAAAAGAGATTCTACCTCATCAGGTGTAAGTGGTGGGAAGATAACCAGTCACGCAACATAGGCAGTGGTTGCCAAGCGATCTGTAGAGGGATCATTATGAGTACCACTGACAGCAATTATTTTATAGTAGATTGAGTCTATTTTCTGGATAGAAAAGGTTGCTATGTTCTCACACAGAGATTGGGAGGGAGCCTCTTCGGTTGCACATGCCTTAGGATTGGTAAAGGACTTCAGGATTTAAGTGCTTGAGTTGTTAACGGCCTGCTCTAGTTGTTTCGCAATGTACAGTTTGCTTGCGGACTTTACATTTTTATGGTTTGAGGTCAGCATGACTTTGAATTTCTCTTTATTCTGTACAGTGTGAGAACTCCCCCATTTCCATTCTAATTTTTTACATTGGCTCTTTTCAGTCCGAAGGAGAGGGGAAAACCAACTGGTTTGAGGGTGTCTGGGAGGGTAGGTCTGCTGTTTCAGAGGCGCTAGATGATCAACAGTAGATTGTAAGATGAAATTAAAGTGAGCCAACTGTTCTTCTACACAACCAATGTCAGTGTCAGTGTTCCAGGAGCGGAAAAGAGTCTGGAACTGGTTGGGGTTAAGTTTATGCTATTATCTGTACCAGCGCTTGGCGTGGGCATTAAGGGTGGAAGCATTTCTGGGACTCATGATTTGGAAATCAATCAGAGAGTGATCTGACCAAGTTAGAGGGCAGGTTTCACCACAGAAAATATTTGGGGAATTGGTTAAAATTAGATCCAATGTGTGCAGTGCCGAATGAGTGGGGACAAAGTTAATCTTCAAGAGATCAAGTGCAGCCAAGTCTGCCAAACGGGATGTGGCATCTAGGTTGGAGGCGTTTTCGCTATGGATGTTGAAGTCACCCAAGAGTAGGGAGTGTAGGTTGAAATGACATGTGGGGAGATAAATTCCATCAATTGGTGAGTGAAATCTAACAGAGGGTCTGTACACGAGGGCACCCTTCGAACTGTGTTGTCGGTGTAAGTCAAGTCTAAAAACTAATCATTTTAGTGTGTCCTTACACATCTGATCTAGAATAGAGATTTTGATAGAGTCCTTATGTAAAATGGCTATGCCTCCCCCCGCCCATCCTGGCATGTCTAGTTATTGGATTCGATAGCAATCTGGGAGTGCCATCGCAATTGCGGGGTTGGAGGAGGGTTTGGTCCAAGTTTCGGTCAGAAACCCTATGTCAGGGTCATTAGAGGATAAAAGATCCCATATGTTGATTGCTTGTTGAGCGAGGGATCTGACATTGGCCAGAAAGCAGTTCCAACTTTTGTTTATTAGATGGGTCCGGACAAGACCTTGTGAAGTGTTCACACAGGGCCTAGGTTCCTTTATCTGGTTGGAAAGTGTGCAATGCGGTAGGGTGTCTTCTGGAGCAATGCTCTGAAACCTGCAAAATCTGTATGTGAAAGGCCCTTCTAGAATAGTGGAGGAAGAGAGGGCGGGGTATACTAGGTGCTCACAGGTGTTAATAAGATTATATTTAATCTTTAATAAATCGCATCATGTGTATGTGCGGCAATATCCCTTTGAGTTGGCACGATCTGGGGGAAAACTGGCAGGGGTTCCGGCTCCTGGCGACGTCCAGGGACGGACGGGCGCAGATGGGTTTGCCTTAGGCATGCCCGCTGCATGCGTCCAGCCAGTCATTCAGCTAAATAGGGATTCGGGCCACTAGACCGCTACCCTTTGTTTCCGGTAACAACCGGAAGTGCCCATGGGTTGCTTCCTTCAGTCCAAATTCCCTCCGCACAAATGGGACAACCCGCGGTGGAACAAGGAGGAGCTCTCAGAGAACGACTTAGAGGTTAGTTGAATGAAAGAATAAAACACAAGTATGCAGTTTAAAAACGAAGTAACAATTTGCTTTAAAATCAGGGGTAGATGTGGCTGCAATACTGAGTTTGCAAAGGATCGTATGTGTATGCTGGTCTGACTCAAGCGCATCAACAGGCGGTGCAACAGAGCGCTAGATTTGTCCTCCCACTGGTAAATCCGGCTACGAGTGGTGAGCCAATAAAGTGAGACCTTGTTGAGGAGCTTGCTTGTTTGTTTGGACTAGAGGGAATAGTTTGTTATCTGAGATCTCTACAACTCAGGCCGTGGCACGCCATCTATCGTGCGATATGGACATTATGAGTATTATGACACCCCGGGAGTCTCTAGTAAAACCAGCATGGTACATGTGTGCAAAACAAAACCGTCCCAAACAAAGAGCCTTAGTGCCCGCCAAGTGGGTCTCCTGCAGAAAGAGAACACCCGCCCTGTGCCGCTTGGCATGGCGCAACTCGGTACCCCGTTTAATTTTATCCACTAGACCATTAACATTCCAGCTAAGGATTCGGAGCTCTCTACTCCCGACCCCAGCTAAACCTTGCAACATAGCCAGTGGTGACATATATTAAAGCAGCTGATAAGGTGGAACATAGGTGGAACATAGACCGAAAGTCTTGGTGGCAATAGCAAAGAACATCAAACAAAACAGAAAACCCTTTCCCACCCCCACCCAATACTTCAAGAACAATAGAAGTATCTGTCGCGGTGGACATTGTACCACCACCCCAACCGGGGTAAGGCACAGCCCCATACCAACGGTTCCCCATAAAACTATCCCCATGGAAACTTTAAGTTCTCAGATGCTGAGAGGAGAGGGGTGGGGAGAAGACTTCACGTCGGCCCATGTTTAGATCCATCAGAATATTAAACAAACAAATCAAAGTTCTCAGACCCCAATACTGGTATTGCATTACCAAAAGAGCAATATAAAATAGGGAAGAGAGTTAGATTTCACCGGCCAGTCCGGTCCGAGTAAGGACGTGTCCCACAGACTTCAATCTCCACATTGCGCTGGCGAAGAGTCACGTAGACCCCCATCACCCCATGAGCCGGAAGCACCTTGGGACTTCAAGCGACGCCTCGAGCGTGATCTTCGTTTTATTATCCCTTTAGTCTTAGGAAGCCGCTGCTTGGCCTCACAATTGGGCGACTCTGAATCGATGCATTGCGGAGTAAGTGGCTTGAGCTTCCGTTGTTCATCCGTCCAGGCAAAAACCTCCTCGGAGTGTCAAAAGAGTATGTGATTCATATATTACTCTCAGCCGGGCCGGAAAGAGCAATGCATACTGGAGTTTAAGATCTCGCAGGTGTGCTTTAGCAGCCGTGAATGACTGTCGGCGTTGCTTCGCCGTTCGTGTATAGTCTGGAAAGATGAGAATGTGGTGGGGATACTGTAGCTTTTTGGGATGCCCCAAACCTCTGCACCATAGGTAGCCGAAGGTATGCACTCGGATTTTTAAAAAAATTAAAATTGCTAAAATGGCACCTGTCCTCTTCGGTCGGGGGAGACTGAGGATCGAATTTGGTAGACTTTAAAAACGTATTCTTACAAAACACCACATTATCAGACCAGGTGCCATTCGTAGCAAAGACCAACTTTAGATAGGGAAAAGTGCTAGTGCATTGTAACTTTTGGTGGCCTACAGATATAGAGTTCAAAGAATATTTTCTCGGCCCACAAGGCATTATAAAAGATGTTGTTAAATTTGTGCACAGGTCTAAACTGGCCATAAAATCAACAAAACCCTGCACTAGGATGTGTAAAGCATCGGGTGTGCAGCCCATTAAGACTACATCATCAGCGTGTAATAACACAGGGAGTGTGTTGGCATTAACTCTAGGAACATCGTTAGTTAGCGCGGTCAGTGATTTATGCAAATTATTAATATATATGATGAAAAGGAGAGGGGCCAAGATGCATCCCTGCCTCACCCCTCGACAAACTTCGATGTCGTGGGAAACCTTGCCACCAATGTTGATCCTATCCGGGACCTTAAAGTTTTTATGTAAATAGGCAAAAAAATGTACTAGGACCTCATCTAAACTGTATTCTAAGAGAATGGACCATAACCGTGACTGGTTAACAAAATCAAGAGCTGAGGTCAGGTCCATGAAGGCCAGGTATATTGGGGATCACTGTGCTATGGTATATTTCCCAATGATTAAATTAAGCTTTAGGCATTGTTCATTTGTGCCTATTTTGCTCCTAAACCCCAGTTGACATGATTCTAAAATGGTATTTCCCTCAGTCCATATTTTAATCTTGTTATATAAAACTCTGCCTTGGATTTTCAGGGTGTTATCTATCAATGAGGTTGGTCTATAGCAGCTGTGTTGGGAGCAATCACCCTTTTTAAAAATCAGGACCATGATACTTGTTGACCAAAAATCAGGTTTGTGCTTAATAAGATCAATGAGTAACCCATAGGGACCTGGGGCTTTGTTACCCAGGCAATGTTGGATGTCTTCCTCGACTTCAGATAGTATTATTAATATCCCATTGTGGGCCCTATGCTCAAGAAGATCTTCATCTTGTACTGGGGAAGTATAAATCAGTGAGAAATTGGCTTCCCATGCCTCCCTGGTTATATTACAGCTTATCTCGGTCAGTAACTGTCCAATTGATCTCAAATCCTTGATGGCGGCCCAGAATGTGTTCCCATTCTTTAAGCTAGTGGCATTAGCAAGAGCATCCCAGCGTTCTGTTAGTAATTCCTCCTTCCTTTTAGAGATTGCTAAATTGTACTTCTGCCTAAGCAATTTAATGAGTGGGTAGCACATCGGGTAGGTCGATATGGCCTTGCATAGCTGTCTGTTAGTCACCGAACACTGGTGGTTAAATCATCTTTGTCTGCGTTGTACAGTGGTAGTGGGTTTCAGTAGTATGGATTTCAAGGCGTCACACAGTTTAATAAAAGCACTGATTACCTCAGGATAAGGGTCCTGTACTGACAGACAGGAATCGATGATGCTCGGATTATCTTTTACCATCGTACGGAACAAGTCAGTATTATTGACACCCCGCCAGACCAATCTTAAGTTGTCTGTGGAGGGTGTTAGATTCCTGGCACCACATTCAGTTTTATATGTCGGCCTACGGGACAATCTCAGCACTGTTTTGATCGGGTTGTAATCACCATAGATGGTAGCGACAACTTTGCCTTTCAGTAAAAAGTCATCAAGGGCCGGGAAATTAAAACATAATCAATGGTGGAGGCACTACCCTCCCTCTAAAAGTCGGCCGGGGGGGGGGGGTTGTTATTATCACTTGTTACGGCAGCAATATCCATAACATTAATTAGATTATGCTTTTTCAGATATTCCATTAGGTTTGCCCTCTGCTACTGGTCCTTAGAACAGCATTGTTTTTACTGGGTTGCTTAGCATTGAAATCACCTCCCAGAGATGCGAGCTATATCGGCAAATTCATTACAAAGCTATAGGGTGGTGACAAATTCAAATAGGTTAATAAAATTTGCATTTGGTGTGGACTGAAAATCGTTGTTTGAAAAATCAATTAAATAAATAGACACACCCCTTTTGTATAATAAGGCTTGGAATGTGTCAATACATGTGCATAAGTCCTTAACACTACCTCCTGCAGTGATGTTTACCCAGATCGATAGGCGGCCCGAAGGTCGACTAAATTTAGGAATTGGGGCTACCGTGTTGAAACAATTCAAAAGCATCAATATATAAATCTTGGGTGGCCCAGGTCTCTTGAAACATAAGAATGTCCTGCTGTCTTACCAGTTTTAGCCAGTCAGGTTGGTGTATTTTTAATTGGAAGCCGACCACGTTCCAGCTTATTATGCTCAAATCTGAATTAGCTGGAACCTTGGTTAGAGAAGCATGGTCATATGTCTCATTTTCAGGTGGAGGGGATACAGACATGTGGTTAGCGCCATTAGGCTCCAGTGGTGACGGTAGTCAATCTTGGGTGTCTAAGTCAAACAAAGCCAAAAACCTGTTGTGTGCAATCGGGAGGGCAGGCTTGTTTATAGAGGGCCCAAGACTTGGTTTGTAGAAATAACCCAACGGTAATGACCAAATATAGGTGCTGTTGGTAGTTGTGGTCTCATGAATTCTCAACAAGGATCTTACCATGCATGGTCTGCAAAAGGTGATCACAGTGCAGTCTACTTCTGTATTCTTTGATGAAGCACCAACCCACCCTACTCTTCGTACCATAATGATCTCACTCATATCTGACACGTTAAACCTCCTATTCTTAGATAGCCAATCAAAGCATTTGTTACGCAGTTGGACCCAAGATTCCCTTCGGTCCCTCTTAAGAGTTGTTACTCCTGCCAACTCCAGTACATAGGGGCAGGCGGCCGGTGGTAATCTCAAAGCATCTGAATTGGGCCCAGGGGGATTCCTGCTCGGGATGTCCAATGCATTTCTACTTGGTTTGCCTGGCTTTGGTTGCTTGCCAACCAATCTATTAGTAAGTTCAGGCATGTGAATAGGCACGTTTGGGGCTGACTCATCCGCAGGTGAAAGGCCATTATTGGTGGAAGAAAAATTAGGTACTACGTTTAGCTTAGGTTTGAAGCAATCCCTTACTTGTCTGCATGTTCTGCAGGAGCTACCAACCAAGGGGCCAGTTGAGAGAGAAGTGGCAGTAGCAGTGGGAGGTGGGTTGATAGTGGGAGGAATGCTAGAGATGGAAATAGACCCCTCCCTTCGGTAAATTATAATTTGGTCTGTCTCTAGCCGCTGGCTAAACATATTCATAACTGTGTCCAGATAAACTAGGCGTTCCCAAAGAGGTGTAAATTTCATATCTATCATCTCATTATTTTTGTATGGAAACGGAATTAATACAAGTATTGAGGAAAATATCCCCAGAACTCCCACAGTTAGGTGTAAGAGGTGCCTCTTCAGTCTGTGTACAGGTAGAGCGGCTCTACTTCCCATTTGGCGCTGCATCTGAAATGCTGACACTCGACGATGACTGCATCCATGCAGAAAAGCAAGTGCAAGATGAACTGGTCCGGGGTGGTGGTTTTCTTTTGGAACAAACAGACTTCCCAGTCTTCCTCCTACCTTTCGTGGTTGGGATTGCCACAGTTTTTGGGGTGCCGATAGTTGACTGAGTCTCGACTGTATCATGCCCTTTTGGGCTCCCAATGAGGAGCAATGTATTATTAGGGCCAGACTACTGATGCTGGGAAGTGCACAATATGGTCCTGGGTTCAGGAGCAGGATCAGTAGTAAACCCTCTAGTATAGAGACCGTTCGGTAAACCCTCACTTCCCAAGGACATTCGGTGCTCAGTTAATTCAATCTTACCTGATACCATACTGACCACCCTATCTAGCATACTGTCAATGCTGCTAGTAATTGGGCTTGCAGACCGATATCCCAGTGCGTTTCCCCATTTTGGATGCTCAAGTTCAGTTCTTACCAGTTCTGTTAGTGTTGGCAAGAGCTCACCTAGGACCTCTTGCTTGGAATTACTTGAGGGATGGCCCTACCCAGCCTCTGCCAGCCACTGATGGACGTAGATGCACCTCTCCTTGGCCCGGGCGCGTCGCACGCCACGGGTTCCCCAAGCAGCTTTTGTGCGCCTCCTGGCACGAGAAGAGGGCGTGGGCGGCTCCTGCCACAATGCCTGGCAGGGGCTGTGGTGCCCACCCCCCCATGAAGGTTCAGGTGCAGTCTGCAGTGACGGGCTCCCATGCCGCGAGAACCCGGAGCAACTTTTGTCCGCCTCCTGGCACAAGTAGAGGGCATGGACGGCTCCTGCGGCAATGCCTGGCGGGGGCAGTGGTTCCCCCCACGAAGGTTCAGGTGCGGTCTGCGATGAGAGACTCCCCTTTTATTTGGTTGCTGCACCATTGAGACTTTGTCAGAATGGAAATAGATCTCAACTGCCTGACATCTTACACTGTGAGGGAGTTGAAAAAGTTCTGCAAGGAGAGGTTGCTGCCTTTGAAGAAAGAGTTCACTAGTTTGGACCTAAGGCATGCCCTACATACATTTGAGTTCAAAAGCTGGGGTAGAGCACCAACAGAAGAATCTGGAGCAGAGTCTAAGGATGAGCACCCCTTTTCAGCTCTAGAATTTGAGAATGCAGAGCTTTGGTACAAACTGAGGATCCCAAACCAGAACCCCAAAAGGGCAGTGGCCCTTAGAAGGATGAAGAGGTGAAGGAAAATGACTTGATAGAGGCTCCATTGGAGAGTGGAGAGCCCACAAAGAGGGTTTCCTCCTCTGTATTTCTCCTCCCACACACACAGCTTCTGTTTTGTTCTTTCCTATTCCTGTGTTCCCTTCCCCCACTGAAACTGAATAATACTGCTTCTTCATGATGTCTCTATGTCCCTTCTCCCTCGTATATTTCATACTTCGCCTCTCATAAGGAAACTAAGCTTCTGCTGCCACAATTAGCTTTGTCAAACCAAATAGATTTGAGTCAAAAGTATTGTCAAAGCCACTAGTGGTGGGCGGCCATCTTAAAATTGTATTTTGCATACATCCAAGATGGCCACCAAGTCCCTTTTAGATTCAATGTGGGGGGCCTTTTAGAACAGTATAGCAATATTATTTTGTAAAATTATAGTTCTATCCTTCCAGGAAGGTTGTCATTTGGCATCTACACAAAATGTGACAGCCAACTTGAAAGTATGCAAAATAACAATCCTGTATGGCTGCCTTTATCTATTGGCTTTTCCAAAATTTGAATCACAATTCTGCAAGCATTAAAAAAGCAAAGACTGGCAGCGAGCAAGCAATGGCCAAGCCAAGACCAGTTGACTTTACCAACAATTATTATGTTGTGTGTTGTCTTTTGTGCTCTTCTTATATAAACAATGCCATTTCGCAGTCTTTCTTACACTTCTCAAATAAATACAATTTTCAAAATAATCAGAAAAAATTATCTTCTAAATGATGCATTATTTGTATCCATAGGCGGAGAAATCCCTATGGTAGTATACTAAAAAAAACAGTATAAAAGGTGGCGGGCTCTGAGTTACCGCTTGACAGAATGGGAGCACCGATACATACAGGCGATAATCCCAATATGCCAGTTCCCATGCTTTATTTAGACTCAGCATGACCACAGGGAATTCAATAGAAAATCCTCACCTGGCCCTCCTTTAACCTGATCACCTGTCTGCAGAGCCAAGGTGATTGATGCTCAGCCCTGGCTAGGAAGGGGTGATTGTCATTGTTTTTTCGTGCCCACATCTGCCATGAAGGCATGTTGGACCTGGAAGGGAAAAACAAACATTGGTCCCCACCTGCAGTAGAAAAGTCATAATCAGGGTCTATACTATTTTGATTTTCGCAAACAATCTATATTTTTTGAGTCGCTGGTACCCAAGGGCAGCATCAAGTGTACAACAACACAACTAGAGCTCCCAGTCAGTCATAATACATCAGGCTTTCGACATAGGGTTCACTAGAAACGATCCAGTCCATTGAGGGTGCATCTTGTACACTGTCATTTTATAATACAACACAATACATTGAGCAGAAATGAATGCAAAAAACTGGATGTTCTTTCTTTTCACTAGATGACCCCTTTAACCGGAAGACCCGTTCCCTGGACTTTTGGATTAAATGGTACTTAGTAACTAAGACTTCCAATCTGTACTTTAACTATAATCTGGATTTATTTGTGTTTCTCATAGAAAAGCAGAACACGAAAACTTACAAATCCCAAAAGAGATACCGTTGCCGTGCCAGCAAAATGTTGTGGGCTGGAGTGAAGAAGTGGAAAAAAAGAATGCAACTAAGGCAGATCCACAAACAACACCAGCCGATATACAGGTGATCATACAAGGATTTCTTTGGGATTCTACAATTGCAGATTTATACTAAATGGTTGACTGAAACATACACAATGTGTGTTATTAACAAGGGAAACCCACATGTAAATAAGAGGGGTAACTCTAAATGGGTATAGGTACTTTATTTGGATGTATGTCGTTACAACGCATGCTTTTTCCACGCATGCCTTTACAACGCAAGTCGTTACAACAACTTGCGTTGGGGGGCGCTGGATAGAGGAATAGTTTAATTTACTATTCCAACTCCAGTCCCCGTGGATAGTAGGGAAGGTTTTGGATAGTAAATTAAACTATTCCCTTTCCTACAGCGCCCTCCAGCGCAAATCGTTGTAACGACTTGCGTTGTAATACCAGCGTTGTAAAGGTACTGCGTGGAAAAAGTTTCGTTGTAAAGGATGTTTCCCACTTTATTTTGATGTTCAGAATATGTAATAAGAGATGCATAGCTTAAAACAAATGGGTGGTTTTGATTGAGGCTGCTGAGTCCATCGTTTATTCAGGGCACCTCATTAGCATGCAGGTGCAGTCAGCCAGGAAGAGGGCCCGAAAGACAAGAGTGTGCTCACACATAGTTTGCCCCTGTTTGTTCATAATTCACTTGAAAACTGCTCACCGAAAGTAAATTATTAATTTGTGACAGGGATACTTATGCCAGATTAATAGATATACCCCTGTTGGGACACAACACAGTTCTCCGATAGTCTGTGTTCAACCTTTCATAGCCATGGCACCTGCAGCAGTCAAACCCCCAGGGAGATGTTAAGAACAAAGCATAATGGAAATAGATATCCAGTTATATTTGCTGTGCTGGATATGGCTGTGTCCGAATAAAGTATTTTGGACTTTGAACATTGAAGAAATAGATAGCTCATCTGTAGACCAAAAGAAGCTGTATTTATTCATGTATGGCTTAGTCCATTTTGCAGTTTGAGGCGAATGAATCTTCATAATGCTTGCATCATACGCCACTGGTAATACACTCAGACGTTTTTGGAACTTCCTCGTTTTATATGCCATTGGACAAGAAATATATTGCACCTGGAGCGAAGGACAAAAAACACACCACTAGAGGAGGATACCAAATTTGCGGTTGGAGCTCAAAAATCTAAATTTGTTAGAATAATTCAGTTCGATCTCTGGTAAAACCTAATTATAAAACTACTAATTCATCAACAGGAGCTAATTGGTTGGTAAAATGAACAAGAGTCTATACATTTGCCTATGTTTATCAATTGAAAATTAAAAGAATGGATACATTCAACTCCATCTGGGAGTTCGTTAATAGCCATGATACTAGTGAGGAAATTAGTTTTGATTCTTTTCTCTTAAAGAACTCTTTTATTAATTTATCGAAGGTTCATACAGTCAGCCTTCACCCAGTTTAGAGGGCCATGAGGTCAGCAGGAGGTGCTGGGCCCAGCTATGGGGGTTGAGGCTTTTTACTTCTGATGTTCTCGGGTCCAGCTTACTATGAATCCTGAACAACTGGTCTAAGGACCCCTACAGCACTTGAGTCTCAGTTGTAGCGCAAGGAAAGCAGCCCAAGGTTTCTAGGGCAGGAAGTTGAAAACAGACTGCCAACTCAAAATACTTTCAGCAGCAGAAATAAATGATTATCCAGTCAAATACTAGCTTTTATGAAAAAAACAGTATTTCTATACTAGCACAAAGTAGAGTATTGTATTCACTAACAATACCCTCAGTCCCCTGAGGTCAGGGTTCTAGTGTTTTAACAGGCTGGTTCCCAAGTCTCACTCGCCTCTCAAAAGCGGTTGTTGTTATTCACTAGTCACTATCAGCAACATTCAGGTTAAGCCACACTAGTATAACTCATATTAATTCAAAAGTGTTCCAGTGCTGAAGCCATATATGGCAGGCAAGTTTCATCAGGGCCGTCTGGACTATAAATCAGTCTCACCCACACCAGCAGGAGCTGCACGCATGGAGTATACAGGTGCACCCCCTTTATTGGTGGTGAAGTTGCAACAACTGTCTTCAATGCGTTCCTCACATGCCGCCCTGCAGGGGCAGCTATCTGGTGTCCTCAAGTTCCTAACACATGGTCCTGAGGAGGCAACAGCCAGGGGGTCCTCAATGCTCCTCAGATGCTGTTAAGTTTCCTTGGATCCTATCCACAGATGGGGATTCGGAGGAATTCAACACTCCTGGTCATCATTCAGCACTTGGGCCCGCACAGGTCACCACAGTGGCTCATCCTCTTGATGAAGGTCTCAACCACACCATCCTTGCCTTTTCCTGATTGCCCCACCTGCCATTCCGTTTCACTTTCCTCACTCTGCAGGCGGGCTACAACCTGATCCACACAGCAGCAATCTTCATGGTGGCCCCAGCTGGCATACGGGGTTGCCGGCTTCACTCTGCACAGGGGCTGTGGCCTAATCAGCACAGCAGTAATATTCACTGTGGTCCAGCCTGGCAAATGGGGTTGCTGACTTCCTTCAGTCCACAGGTTGCATCTCATCAGTACCCGAGCTGTTCTCCTCACTTCTCGCTTCCAAGATCCGATCACCAGGATCTCCCAATGGACCTTGCTCCCTCCAGCACTTTTCTGTCCCCCAAAGGGAAGGAGCACTTGTCTTGGCAAGTAGGCAGGCCCTGGTGCTTCAGGGGCAGTTGAACTTGCATTCCCCGGGTGATGTCCCCTCAGCCATCTGGGTGACTTGCAAGCCTTGGCCTCCGGTCCTGGTCACAGGCAGAAGTCTTGCAGAGTTTTTGCTCCTTGCACAGCCTGACTTGCTGCATGACAGTTGACCACTTCGGGGCACTTGAGCTCCCCTTCATATATTCCATTTCCAGGCATCAAATGTGTTTTAGTTTTTGAAGTTTAAGTTGGGCATATATTTCCTTTTAAAGTACCCTCTCCTCTGTCCTGCCCTTCCTCCAGAAAGCAGTCTGTCAAGCAAGAGCAACTCCAAATCTGATAGCTCCACAACACAGGCCATGGGAGTGACTAGAGGTTTACCACTGGATGTCAACCACCGTGAAATGTGTATCAAAAGGATATCCTAGGGCCCCAGCCCTCCGCATAATGATTCTATTATCAGTCCCATCTCCTTCCTGAGATGTGCCCAAGCCACTTCCCAGTGACCTCTCTGTGAATCAAAGAGCACCCTTTGTGGTATACTGAAAGCCTGGCTCTCCCTTCCTCCATTGTGTCCCACCCAGCACACAGGAATACAGCAATCCACAAAATCTGTCTGGGGGATTCCTCTGCCTCCTCATGTTCCTACAATTAGCACAGGATCTCCCTAAATGGAACTCAGAATCATCTATGTATTGCACCATTCTCCTGCACAGGTACATGTACATCCAGCATAAGTATATAAAACGCACACACTGCCCAGCACTGCATCAGCCTGTATTGTACCATTCACAGAGAAGTGTACACCCTGCATATGTATATAACATACAAGCACTCGACCAGCATTATACACAATCAGATGTTAGGCTGAGAGTGAGTTAAGCACACAGCAGCAGAACTTTAAATGAGTGAGCATGTACGCCTCACTCCAGTGACACAGGTAAAAAGGCCTGTTCACTTCTACTAATCACTACACGGTATGACTCCACAACAGTGCTAGTGCTGCTTAACTCCTGCAAAGGCAGTAGTCTTCCACCACTATTAGGGTTGCGCTTTGGGCGCCCCTCATGATACAAAAAGGCCACAATCCGTGAGGCAGGCCTATGTCATGGCACAGATGCATGATTCATGTTTGCTCATGACAACAAAAATCAGCATCAAGAATCCAGACATCATTACATGTAGAGCTCTCACAACAGAGATACACATGCATCACCATGTCCCTATTTAAAAATAGAGCATTCTGATAGGCCTAGGGAGCTTTACTTACCTTGGGCCAATTTGCTCCAAGGGAGTCAGACTCCCATGGGAGTGAATGCTCTGATTGGCTGGCAACAAAATGAGAAAAATGTTGCTGGCAGCCATTAAGTACTCGGATGCTTCGCCCCCTGTCCTGAAGAAAGGGGGCAGAGTAGGGATACCCTGCCCCCAAGGCCCAATGTGGGAGGGGGGGGAGAGACCCAGAGGGAACCCCCATGGGACCAAAATAAAAAATAAATTGTTTTGTTGCGATCCCACGAGCTGCATTGTTTATTTAAGGAATGGGGATGTGAGGTCACCCCCTATCTGAGTCATTATAGGCCTGGGAGTTTTTTCCCCAGTGCCACAATGCCAAAAAGGGCCTTCAAAGGTCCGAGGACCCCATCCGCCTGGCCAATATATTTAATTGGGGCCAGGAGGACCATGCAGCCGCCCTCCCTGAGCCTCTAAAGGACCTGGGGACCGTATTCCCTGGTTTGCTAAACTTTTCAAAAGGGAGTGGGTCCCACCCTGGGATACAGTAGTTTCCCTGCCCTCACCGGCAGGGTAACAGGAGCCAAACGCTGCTCCCAGCCTTAAAAATGCTCCAGCCGGCTGGGCATAAAAATTTGTTCCCTGTGGGTGTGAGCATTGCCGGCTCCGGCAGCATGTGGGGAGCTGGCTTGGGTCGGTAGGACCCTGGCGCTCCCCTCACGGCCCCTAGCAAGTATATGGTGGGTGCCCTGGATGGGCACCAGGTTCCCCACTTATTTAATGAGAGGCCCTAGGGTGTGTTGTCCCTGGGCCAAAATCGGCTCGGGAGGGGGGCTCTGTGGCCCCTTCCACTTTAAAATAAAAAAGCAGCCCTGGGGGGATGTGGTTCCCAGGGCCTTAATAGACTCAGGGCAATTTTAAGATATATATTGTAGCAGTGGCAAAATAATTTGTCCCTTTCTATCGTGCTGTGGATGGCACTGTGCTAATCCGATGCTTAAAAACTTTGATAGAAAAGCATATATTTAAGGTAGCAAATTTAGAGTGTTACTGGTGTTTATAGGGGGCTCCAAATAGGAGCTGCTCTCCACCTGAACTGGGGAACTACCTAGAGTGTTCTGCTTCTTTTTTGCATAATTTATGCAGCAATCTGTGCTTGAAAGGGTATTGTTTTGACAACAGTATGGAGCACCCTACAATACCAGCAACACTCTAAATATGACTTATACTGAATACTCCCTTGTGTCTGTGTGTGTGTGTATATATATATATATATAATATAACCTACTGGCGGTCGCCAGTAGGTAGTTATAGTTACCTACTTTCCATAGGAAATCCACAACATTCTATTTGGAATAACTTTGGTGCTGGTGGACGAATGTTCGCGAATGTTTCCAAGGAAATGGCCTGCTCCATTCCGCTCCTTCCCTGAAAGTTTGGGGGTGATTCGTCAAGTGGGGGCAGAGAAAAAATGGGGTCCCAAAATGTGTTTTCCCCATGCAATTTTCCATAGGGACCTTTAGCCAGGCTACAGCCCGAACGGCTGAACGGAATTACACCAAATTTGGCAGAGAGGTAGAGTTCGCAGATTGTGCTTTTTGTTAAATGGTGTAAATCCGTTCAGTAGTTCCTGAGAAAATCAAAAGTAAAATCATAGTGATATCTAGAGACGAAGTACGGCACACGTACGGCAATCTGTACAATTACGAGCACGAGCTCCATGCTGAATGGATGTCAATTGTCTGTCAACACTCCAAACCAGGAAGTGTTGGCAGCCATCTTGTGCCTCGGTAGCACCGAGTCACAAGAAAACTGTAAAAGAAAGTTTAAAAATAAGGAAAGGGGGCAAGGTAGAAACATTTTGACCCTCTAGGCCTGCTCAGTGGGTCCCACATGGATCTTTATGCCCAAATTTTAATTTTTTTCTTAAAAAAAAAAAACGCAGGGTACGCGTATGGTACTTGTACGTGGTGGAAAAGAAAACAAAAACTAAAAGTCCGTTATCCTTAATTAGCTCCCGGGGAGGCTAAATCCCGGGGGGCATTATTTTTTTATAATGGGTGGGCTTGTAAGGTGCCCCGGGGAACACCACCCCTGGGGTTTTATTTTGAAGTATGCGGGGGGCTCACGGCCCCCCCACACGCCCCGGGGACCGCCACCTTCCTGGGGCAGTAATATTTAAAATAGGGGGGTCCGTGACGGCACGGACCCCCCAACCCCGGGGACCACCACCTCTCCGGGCTTTTTAATGTTGGGAGGGGGTCGCGCAACCTCCCTCCTGGAGCTCTTGATGGCCCTGGGGTCCGACACCTCCCAGGGCCAGCTCCTGCTGTGTCCCGGGGTGCCTACCCTCGGGACACTGCTGTTTGCTATGGTAGGGCGGGAGCGTCGCGGCTTCCACTTTAGCACAGCAAACCGCTTTCCTATTTGAAAGAGAGAGCAAGTTATTCTGCTGTCTTTTTTTAGTAGGAAGGCAGATTGCTTTATGTTAGAGAGAGGAGCATATAAACTGCTCTCTCTGACAAAGTAATGCTGGCTCTCGAATGACGCGGGAGCTGGCTGGGACCGTGGGGGTATTGGGGTTCCCCACACGGTCCCAAATGTTATTTTTTGAGTCCCGGGGGATGGGGTCCCTATGAAGCTCCTTAAACATTCGTGTGGCGACGCGCTCTAGTTTCCCAGAGCGTGCGCCCAGTGCATTCTGGGAACGTAGGCGGCCACGGGAGTTGCTGCGAGTCTAGCAATGGGCAAGTAGCGTTCCCGGCGCTCGGGACATTAAATCCTCACATTCTTAACTCCGTGTCCGTGTGGTTATTAGGAGCAGAAAGTTATAATTCTGGGTTTTTTTGTTTTTACTTTTCTATTTTTTTGGGTTTGGTCAACAAGTTTTTTTTAAAACCAAAAAAATGGAACTGGAACTCAAAAAGTGTCCAACAGGAACAAAAGAATGAAAAAAAATATATATTGCCGAGGACAGTGATGCTCCTGCTTCCTGCGTTTCATCAGGTCAATAGACTGTTCCCCATAACACAAAAGTTTATTGCAATACATGCATGGAATTTTAACTATAGCAAAATCAGGATCAATTTGTGGGTGTGGACTGCTTGCTGAAAATGCTGGTGCAGCAGTTGATGTGCTTGGTGCAGCAGCAGGTAGGTTGTCCTGCAACCTCCGTGTTGCAGCTCGAGCAAAGTTGTTGGGGTGCAAGTTCTTCACGTGTCGCTCCATATTTGCTGTGCCAAAAGAGTATTTTTTAGATGGATCACCCCTTGAAAGAGTTGTTTGGCAAATTTTACAGGTTACTTTTGGAGCATTAACCTTTTTTTGCCCTTCTGGAAAAGTAAAAAACTGCCAAATTAGAGCTTCTTTCCTCTTCTTTGGAGGTTCTTCAGGAATGAAATATTCCTCTGAAGAATGGCTGGAAGATGAGTCCATTGCTGTTATTATGGTAATCTCCCTTCTATTTCACAAGATTCTCAGAAGAGATGCTTCTTCTTAGAAAGTCAAAGTAGAATGATTAAAATGGGATGGAACTTTCAACAGTTGGAATAGGAAGTGTTATGAACAAATCAAATCTCTTCTTTTAAAGACACATGGCTTTGCGTACGCTTACGCTGTGCTTACGGTGCTCTTACGATGCGAGTAACCATAACGGTCCACCGTGATTTGTGTAATTGCTTTTAAAAGTAATATACGATTGTTCAAAGTTTAAAAAACTATTTTAATAACTACCCTATATAATGTATTCTGTTAGTATGTTCATTAAATACATAAATATATGTTTTTAAACAATTAAAAACATTTGCGTCTTTCGCATACGGGGCGCCGTACATGACATCACAGGGAAGCTTTGATGCGACGCGTAACGTGAAAGCGTATTCGTAGCGTACGCTGAGAATGATTAGCAGTACAAACTATGATGCGATCACTCTCTCACTGTCAAATCAGAGCACAGGGCGCGCTATGAGAATGGCTACAAGTGGTCACTCATTGGAGCTGTGTGGCTTATCCACGGTATCATAACGTTACCTTTTAGCCTGTTTAAGTTTGAGGTTTGCATAAAATACTATGCTATAGGCAGATATGGATCTTTAGGCAACGCTTATCTCCATGAAGCTTGGTTATTACCATTTACATATAGATGCCTGAGGGAGGGAAAAGAAGTTTATCTGAATGGCGAGGATTGCACAATAGCACCAGATCACTCCTTAATTTGTAGACACATACAATTGCATGGCTCTTGTAATCAAGATGCACCTATTTTGGCCTGAGTTTTGAAAGGCACTCCGACACCTGCTATCATAACAACGTTCAGTTTACTGGCAAATGGTAGTTATTTACTTTGAAATAATGCAGATTGTTGTGCGATGTTAGCAGGCATCGCTTACATGATTATGATAACTGAGCGTGTGGTTTGCTATAAAAAAGTTGTGTTTACTCCTCTGCATGGGAAGCTGGATGTTTCCATCTGGCCGTCGATACCGACCTTGAAAGCAAAGTCAACCAAATGAGCTGTATAAGAGCGCTATTGTCTCAAAAAGAGGTTGCTCTTACATCTGCTAGAGAAACATTTGTCCTTCATGTAGCAAACACCCGCACAGAAGTGCATGCTTTATTAAATACAGACGTGCCCCAGCATTTTGGGGAGTTAATTCAGACTATCTTTAATGCGTCCTTGACTACGGGGTTACCTTACTTTTTTAAAGTTATAAGCAGTGGCCTTGTGACTTCTTTCCAAACTATATTTGGTGTCTTCTCTGCATTTTTTCATTCGATTTTTTCCAGCATCTTTGGTGGATTCCCCTTAATACTCTAATTAGTTGCCGGTGTGCTTCTATTAATTTGTTTACTTAAATATGGATGCACATCCTGCAGCACACGACAATATTTCTCGGTTGTTGCTGGTCCGCAACGAATGCTTAGTTATTATGGAGCGCTGCCTCTGGCTACATTGAGTGCAGCTTATGGATTATCGTTTTGATTTTCCTTTTTCACATGCGTTCAACCTGTCTTCCATTGCCTGAGCTGCGATTTCGACTGGGCCCTGGATTTGTGTCTCTGCAGTACTGTGTCTCCCAACGCGGATTATGACCAGCTGATGAGCCCCTTAGTGGTTCATGACTTGCTCTGTTCTGGCAGCGGGATTATGGCCTTAGCAGCGATACATGGAATAATGGGACGTTGGAATGTTTTTGCAGTGGCGCATGACTTCTTGGCACGCAGTTACATTGAAGATGACCCGAGTTTTCCTCCGATGGTGATAGAGGCTCGGGTAGTTGAGGAACATGTATGTTCATTCCCACTATTGAATTGGAGGGCTGAAATATTTTCAGATGAGAACAATGACTTCCTCTTTGAGGCTGTTGCTACATACTGTGCTTATACGCTGTTGGAATAAGACTCTTTGATTTTTCTACCTATTCTTTATTATTTAGTTACTGCTTTCTATGAAACAGCGAATAATTGTTTTGCAAATTTGAACTTGACTCTGCTTTTCAGGCTTGGACTCTGCGTTCATAATTCTCCCACGTTTATATCACATGCTTCGATCAAGGAAGGGTGCCATGGGGCTGAGCCTTGCACTCACACCGTGTTAAGTTAGCATGGGTTTATTAGAAGCTTAAACGCCATTTTTGCTTTCCTGCTCTGCTTTGCACACGACACGCACTTGCGATATTGTTTAGAGAAGGCTAAGAATTTTGCTTCACATGAGAATAATTTGTTATGCTACATTTGTAGACTGCCTCGCTAGTTTAGTGTGTATAGTGAGAGCATGGAAAATCAAGGTTATCTTAGACACTGTGTCTGTTATTCGGAATGATCCTCGCACGTTCGAGCCATAACACTTATGCAGCTGTGGCCACCTCTGATACTGGCGCGTTTAATAATGCACTGTGCAGGCATGATTACACACAGTTGGAGAACATTCGTATGCTGACAGTTTGTGCAGAACTCAATGTGATCCACTACTGCTGAGTATCAAAGGTATGGGTCCGCCCATGTAATCCTATGAGACCTTCTGTAGTTATAGACTAACCTGCTAGGTAGGGAGGGTGAAATCTAGGTATATTTTAAATCTGTTTCCCTTTAGCATTATACAATGCTTTCTCCCTTTGTATTTTATGGAATAGTAACAATGCTGACAAACTTGTTTCTGATAATATGTTTGCTTGTATTATCTAAGGTACTGCGCATGAGATTACGGCGTTAGAAATAAATATTTCAAACTTGCACGTGTCTTTATTTACTCCTTGTTTTGGACTGGTGTAAGACTATAACAAAAGAGTGCTCTTGTTATCCACCTTACTTGAGGTAATCTAAGTCGCATGTTCTGGGTTGACTAGTCATTGGTGATTTTGCTATAGGACGAAGAACCAATGAGTCACTGATTGCTAGTCTGTTAGGGGGTTTGGGTACTAAGGTGGGTTTTGGAACACCGTAATTCACTGAGGTCCTAAGTCTTTATGCACAGTTCTGTGTAGGAGCAGAATCCCTGCAACAGTAGTTACAACAAAAAGACTTGATAAAGGACTTTGAGTTTGAATCAGAATATCAAATTGAAGAATAATTGATAACCCTAGCCAAGAAAGGGAGCAAGTGTGCAAATTTCACTGTGCCTTCGGCCCGGGTAGTGGTTACAATAAAAAGGCTTGATAAAGGCCTGCACTTTGAATAGGAATATGAAATAGAAGAATAGTTGATAATCACAGCTAAGGAATGCAGCAAGTAGTTGTGTGTATGTGTGGGTGATGTGTTGATTGAGTGGAAGATGAAAAAGGTGAAAAATAAGAAAAGCTGGAGACACGCAAACTACCCACTGCCTTGTCAGTGAAGTGGATCTTTGGATTTCCAGCTCTTTACATAGATAGGGTGTTGGATTCCGCAGTGGGAGCAAGATAAATGAGTACCACATCTAAGGAAGCAAGCTAGTGCACAAAGTACCCACTGCCATTCACGGGTAGTAGTTACCAAGAAGGCTGAATAAAGGGCCTGCACTTTGAATTTGAATTAGAGAAGAAAAATTGATAACCCCAGCCAAGAAAGGCAGCAAGTAGGTGTGTGTATATGTGGATGATGTGTTGATTGAGCGGAAGATGAATAAGGTGAAAAATAAGAAAGGCTGCAGACATGCAAACTTTCCACTTCTTTGTAAGGGAAGTGGGTGTTTAGTTTTCCAGTGCATATATATATATATATATATATTCACTGAAAAAAACATAGGTTTCACCGACGTTATAGTTAGGAATTAGCATTTAAAAAACCTTGCAAATTCACTGAAAAACCATAGGTTTCACACATGTTATAGTTAGGAATTAGCATTTAAAAAACCTTGCAAATTCATTGAAAAAACCATAGGTTTCACATATGTTATAGTTAGCTGGACATTTCACTCATACAAAACCTTTGAAATTCCCCCGTTATAGTCAGTTCAGCTAACTATAACTCGCGCGCCCGCAATCCACTGCTGATGACGTCACATATTACATCACTCATGACAAGGTCAGTGACATCACTCATGACATCACTTGTGACATCTCAAATTACATCACTGATGATATCACTGATGACATCATCCTTGTGCAAGAGTGGCACACCTCTTCTCAGCGTAATATAACCTTTGATACACACATTCAAAAATAGAAACAAAAATTTTCAAAACAATGAAGATACCAATACCAGTTACAACAACCTATTCAGTAATTCCACCATCTACAAACACATCCACTCATCACTAACAGTTCTATATAGTCACTCATACATGTATTCACTCATCATATGTACTCATACACCTATACATCCTGTTACACACCGACACTCATCCATAGAGTTACTCACAAACATACTCACACATGCAAATAAACTATCAAACATCCATTTATTTGCATATACAGCTATACACACATCACTACACTTAGTTTTACAGAAACGTACAGATACTTACTCTCTTAAACAATCACTTATAGAAACACATACTTATTTATACAGGGACTCTTCCAATCTCTCACTCACACATATAATCACTTATATACATCAATACTCACATATACTAGTTTAAAACAAACTTACTCATAAAGACACTATTAAGACAGTCATTCACTCACGAACGCACCCATACACACACCCATCTACTCATACAGTCCTGTACACATGCTGTCTTCATAGAACATACAAACAGTGAGTCACTCATTCATGCATCTATGCGCTAAGTAATATCCCCCACCGAACCATACAGACACTCAGACACCTATATATAATAAATGCACTTTTCTAAACATCTGGAAACTTGGCTTTTAAACTTTGAATTGCCCAGTTTGTATCCTGACACTTCCTGCAAACATTCTGCTACTGCTATTTAGTATTGTAGTAAGTCATACAGCAGTATGTTCTTATGTATGCACTGTTCTAAAAGTGAAGGTGCTATATATTCAGCTATACAATCTCCTTGTAGCAGTGTAAGCATTCAGTCGGTTCCCAAGTAGTCATGCACCAAAGTAGGCCTTAGGGCATAGACTGCTTCAAAGCCCTATACACTATGCATGCAGTCTTCTATACACCGGCAAACTTGCCTTTAATACCTTCAATTCCCCAGTCTGTATCATTACACTTTCACCAAAAAGTCTCACACTACTGTTTCAGTATTGTAGTGAACCATACAGCAGGATGTGCTTATCTATACACTGTTCTAAAAGTAAAGCTGCTATACATTCAGCCAGACACTCTCCTTGCAGAATTGTAATCATTCAGTCAGTAGCCAAGTACTCATGGTGCAAAGTGGGCCTCAGGGCATAGAGTACTTCAAACCCCTATAGACTATGCATGCACTGTTCTATGCACCTGCAAATTTACCTTTTATATGTTGAATTCCCCAGTATCTATCCTTACACTCCCACCAAACAGTAATCAGTAGATGTACAATAAGTGGTACATCCCCAGAGATATGCCAGTTATTGTGCACTGTGACATCACCACCATGGATGCTCCATATTTACAATCTTTGTCTTCAACAAAGCCGACTCCATCATCGCACCCAAACTTCGGGACATCATCAACAACTCCTTCATATCTGCCACCTTCCCGTAGAGCTGGAAGCACGCAGAGATCAGCGCCCTCCTGAAGAAACCCACCGCAGACCCCTCAGGCCTCAAGAACTTCCGCCCCATCTCGCTCCTCCCCTTCCCTGCAAAAGTCATCGAGAAAACCGTCAACAAAGAGCTGACAGCCTTCCTGGAGACGAACGGCTCCCTCGACCCATCGCAGTCCGGATTCCGAGTGAACCACAGCACCGAGACCGCCCTCATCGCGGCCATCAACGACATCCGGACCCTGCTGGACAACGGAGAAACCGCCGCCCTCATCCTGCTCGACCTTTCGGCTGCGTTCGACACGGTCTGCCACCGCACCCTGACAACCCGCCTCCGCCACGCTGGGATCCAAGGAAAGGCCCTGAAATGGATCACCTCCTTCCTCTCCGACAGAACCCAAAGAGTCCGTCTCCCGCCCTTCCTCGCAGAAGCCACCAAGATCATCTGCGGCGTACCTCAAGGCTCCTTGCTCAGCCCCACCCTCTTCAACGTCTACATGAGCCCCCTCGCAGCCATCGCACGCAAGTACAACCTCAACATCATCTCCTACGCCGACGATACCCAACTGATCCTCTCCCTCACCAACGACCGCACCTCCGCCAGAGCCAGCTTCCAGGACGGAATGAAAGACATCGCAGACTGGATGAAGCTCAGCCGCCTGAAACTGAACTCAGACAAGACGGAAGTCCTCATCCTCGGCCCATCCATCTCCGCCTGGGACGACTCCTGGTGGCCCCCTGCTCTGGGCCCCCCACCCAAGCCCACGGACGACGCACGCAACCTGGGCTTCATCCTTGACTCCTCCCTCACGATGGCCAGGCAAGTTACCGCGGTTACCTCCTCCTGCTTCAACACACTCCGCATGCTCCGTAAGATCTTCCGCTGGATCCCCACTGGAACCAGGAAAACGGTCACCCAGGCCCTCGTCACCAGCCGTCTGGACTACGTGTACGCCCTCTATGATGGGACCACCACCAAACTACAGAAAAGACTCCAGCGCATCCAGAACGCCTCAGCACGACTCGTCTTGGACATCCCCTGACACAGCCAAATCTCCGCCCACCTGAGGGACCTGCACTGGCTCCCCGTCAGCAAGAGGATCACGTTCAGACTCCTCACCCACGCACACAAGGCTCTCCACGACTTGGGCCCCGAATACCTCAACAACCGCCTCACGTTCTACACGCCAACCCGCCAGCTCCGCTCCGCCAGCCTCGCCCTCGCCACCATCCCTGGATCCGCAGAACCACCACCGGCCGGAGGAAGATCCTTCACCTACCTGGCGGCCAAGACCTGTAAGACCCTCCCCACCCACCTACGACTCACCCAGGACCATCTCTCCTTCAGGAAGCAACTCAAGACCTGGCTTTTTGAGCAGTAGCACCCCCCCCAGCACCTTGAGACCCTAGCGGGTGAGTAGCGCTTTACAAATACTCTTGATTGATTGATTGTGGTGCACTATGGGACAAAAACGATACAGATATGTGATGTATCTGTGCTGTGAAGATGGCACATTGCTTGACTTGCGTTGGAAGCGCAATGCAGCTCCAGCAATGCTCTTGGGGCCCTATGCTCATAATGCTGTGTCAATCCTTACACCTGCTTCAAGCAGGTGCAGGGTTTTGACACAGCATAAGCCTAAAAGTGACTGAATGAAAAGTCCGTATTAGGAGGTGTTCCTGCGCCAGAACACCCCCCCCCCCCCCTGCGCAGGAAAGCCTCCTTCTGGCACAGGGCTTTACAATGTGATGCATCTTCCAAATGCGTCACATTGTAAATACCACACACCATGGCACATCGTTTGCACCACCGCTGCGTCACAAAAGTGACGCAAAGGCTGTGTAAAAGAGGCACAAGGGGGTTGTAAATCCGCCCCTAACACATACAAATTCATCCAGGCAGTTTCACCAGCAGTGCAAATTGAAGCATAGACATATTTATATGCATATGTTACATTCAAGTGCTTCGAAGGTACTACAGTATACTATAGGTAAACACCTTATAGATTTATGCTGTAGCACTTCCTTACTTTCACATTCGCCAAACACTACTAATGTATTCATTCATTCATTTATGAACTACACATTCATTTTGACAAACTTTTACACTAACATAGAAATATAGGGCTAGATGTAGGTAGACTATTACCGGTCGGTAACGGCCGAATTCGGCCGTTACCGACCGGTAATAGACTTTTCCTATGTAGGAGGCTTTTTTACCGATTCGGTAAATAACGAATTGGTATTGACCGATTCGGTATTTACCAAATCATCATTTACCGATTCGGTATTTACCAAATCGGTAAATGAGATGTAGGAAGCACTGTTAACAGTACTTCTGGGCTTTAAGGATTCTTTATTTACTACCAACTATTAGTTGGTGGTAAATAATGAATTCCTATGTAAATGCAAATATGTGCATTTACACCTGTGCCAAGTGACAGACATACATGCCCTTAGGGCATGTATGTGTGCAACATGTGCACACAAGCACTAATCAGGGGTGCAGCAGGGTGTCAAAGTGACACCTTGCCACCCTTGACTTTTTCCCAAATCGGTAACTGACGTTCATTCCTATGGGCCTCCAGGCCTATAGGAATGAATGATTCAGAAAAGGGGGTGGTGATGAACAGAGTGCCTGAATTAAGCAGACCACTCTTACCCAGTCCAAAGATCAGGGCTTGATCCATCACCGTTTTTTAGCTCACTGCACCATCCCAGCTCAGAACTTGGCTATATGCAAATTAGTCTGTTCCTGTCCCAGTGCATGATGGGAACAGGGCAAACCAAACTACCAAGCCAATTCTTGTACTGGGAAGGAAACAAGCTTCCGGGGACCGGTTTCTGCCATTTCAGAGACTCTGTCCCTCACCACCCCTTGTTGTAAATATTTTTGTCCACCCTAAGCGTGGAAGGGTATACTCAGACATGAGTCCCTTGCTCATTGCACCATCAGGATTAAAGCAAGCCGGGCCGAAGACGGCTGTAATGCCAGAAACCGGTCCCCGGAAGCTTGTTTCCTTCCCAGTGTAAGAATTGGCTTTTGTAGTTTGGTTTGCCCTGTTCCCATCATGCACTGGGACAGGAACAGACTAATTTGCATACAGCCGGGTTCTGAAACTGGGATGGTGCAATGAGCTAAAAAACGGTGTTGGATCTAGCCCTGATCTCTCGACTGGGTGAGAGTATTCTGCTTAATTCAGAGACTCTGTCCCTCACCACCCCTTGTTGTAAATATTTTTGTCCACCCTAAGCGTGGAAGGGTATACTCAGACATGAGTCCCTTGCTCATTGCACCATCAGGATTCAAGCAAGCCGGGCCGAAGACGGCTGTAATGCCAGAAACCGGTCCCCGGAAGCTTGTTTCCTTCCCAGTGTAAGAATTGGCTTTTGTAGTTTGGTTTGCCCTGTTCCCATCATGCACTGGGACAGGAACAGACTAATTTGCATACAGCCGGGTTCTGAAACTGGGATGGTGCAATGAGCTAAAAAACGGTGTTGGATCTAGCCCTGATCTCTCGACTGGATGAGAGTATTCTGCTTAATTCAGAGACTCTGTCCCTCACCACCCCTTGTTGTAAATATTTTTGTCCACCCTAAGCGTGGAAGGGTATACTCAGACATGAGTCCCTTGCTCATTGCACCATCAGGATTCAAGCAAGCCGGGCCGAAGACGGCTGTAATGCCAGAAACCGGTCCCCGGAAGCTTGTTTCCTTCCTAGTGTAAGAATTGGCTTTTGTAGTTTGGTTTGCCCTGTTCCCATCATGCACTGGGACAGGAACAGACTAATTTGCATACAGCCGGGTTCTGAAACTGGGATGGTGCAATGAGCTAAAAAACGGTGTTGGATCTAGCCCTGATCTCTCGACTGGGTGAGAGTATTCTGCTTAATTCAGAGACTCTGTCCCTCACCACCCCTTGTTGTAAATATTTTTGTCCACCCTAAGCGTGGAAGGGTATACTCAGACATGAGTCCCTTGCTCATTGCACCATCAGGATTCAAGCAAGCCGGGCCGAAGACGGCTGTAATGCCAGAAACCGGTCCCCGGAAGCTTGTTTCCTTCCCAGTGTAAGAATTGGCTTTTGTAGTTTGGTTTGCCCTGTTCCCATCATGCACTGGGACAGGAACAGACTAATTTGCATACAGCCGGGTTCTGAAACTGGGATGGTGCAATGAGCTAAAAAACGGTGTTGGATCTAGCCCTGATCTCTCGACTGGGTGAGAGTATTCTGCTTAATTCAGAGACTCTGTCCCTCACCACCCCTTGTTGTAAATATTTTTGTCCACCCTAAGCGTGGAAGGGTATACTCAGACATGAGTCCCTTGCTCATTGCACCATCAGGATTCAAGCAAGCCGGGCCGAAGACGGCTGTAATGCCAGAAACCGGTCCCCGGAAGCTTGTTTCCTTCCCAGTGTAAGAATTGGCTTTTGTAGTTTGGTTTGCCCTGTTCCCATCATGCACTGGGACAGGAACAGACTAATTTGCATACAGCCGGGTTCTGAAACTGGGATGGTGCAATGAGCTAAAAAACGGTGTTGGATCTAGCCCTGATCTCTCGACTGGGTGAGAGTATTCTGCTTAATTCAGAGACTCTGTCCCTCACCACCCCTTGTTGTAAATACTATAGGAATGAATGGCAAATACCGAATCGGTAATTAACGATTCGGTAAATGATTCAGTATTTTTTACCTAATTATTATCTACATAGCAATTACCGATTCGAAAATACCGAATCGGTAAAATTCGTTTTTTTCGAATCGGTAATTTACAATTACTTACATCTAGCCCATAGTTCTTTCTTTGACCAGTGAAGGTAGTTCTGAAAATAACCCTTTTTTTTGTCTTTTTAGGTTTCTATTTTTTTTGTATATTTTTTTAAACCAAAAAAATGGAAACTGGAAACGAATAAACTGTGGAACAGGAACAAAAAAGTAAAATAAAAAATTAATGTCTTGGGCAATGGTGCTCTTTTTGCCTCTTCACGATGAGGTCAACAGACTGCTCACCATAACAAAGTAATTCTTTGCAATGTTTACAATGAAAAGTGAGTTCCGCAAACTGTGGGACAATTATAGGATGTGGACTGCTCGGAGGAGGTGGTGGTGCAGTTGAGGTGCTAGCAACTGCAGGTTGAGGATTCTCCTGCAAGCTTTGTGTTGCCACCCTTGCATTGTCGTTTGGATGCAAGTTTTTTACATGGCGATCCATGCTGGCTGTACCAAAAGAGTACTTTTTAGAGGGGTCACCCCTTGAAAGAGTAACGTCACAGATCTTGCACGTTACTTTTGGTGCATTCACCTTCTTCTGTCCCTCAGGAAAAGTAAAAAACTTCCAGATGAAAGCTTCTTTCCTCTTTTTCTGAGGGGGCTCAGCAACATATAATTCTTCCTCAGAGGAATGTTCTGATGGAGTTTGAGGAAGACCAGCCATTGCAGAGTTTGGTTCTAAAAGACTACAGCTCCCCAGAATAGATGCTACTCCTGAGAAAGTCCAAGTAGAATGATCAAAATGGGAGGTGTCTTTCAACAGTTGGAATAGGAAGTGTTATGAACCAATGCAATCTCTTCTTTTAAAGTCTTATGGCTTTGCGTACGCTCACGGTGCGCTTACGGAGCTCTTACGCTACGAGTACGTACGACATACCGCCGCGATTTCCGTAATTGCTTTTCAAAGTAATATACGGTTATTAAAAGTTTAAAAAAACAATTTTTATGATTATCCTAGATAATGTCTTCCCTTAATATGTACATTAAATACATAAATATATGATTTTGAACAATTAGAAAGTTTCGCGGCGTGCGCGTACGGGGCACCGTATATGACGTCACACTGAAGCGTTGATGCGACCCGTAACGTCAAAGCGTATTCATAACGTATGCGCAGGTACGCGCAGAGTACGATTTGCCGTATCAAAGTATGGTGCAATCACCGTGCGCGTACGGTACGATTATAAAAAAAAATGTAGAAAATTAGTATAAAAAGAAAGAAATTTAATAATTAATACATTTAACAATTATCATTTACAAAACCTTTGAAATTTCCTGAAAAAACCATAGGTTTCACACACGTTATAGTTAGGAATTAGCATTTAAAAAACCTTTGAAATTCACTGAAAAAACCATAGGTTTCACACACGTTATAGTTAGCTGGACATTTCACTCATACATAACCTTTGAAATTCCCCCATTATAGTTAGTTCAGCTAACTATAACTCGTGCGCCCACAATGCACTGCTGATGACGTCACATATTACATCACTCATGACATGGTCAGTGACATCACTCATGACATCACTGATGACATCTCAAATGACATCACTGACATCATCCTTGTGACCGAGTGGCAGACCTGCTCTCAGCATAATATAACCATTGATACTCACATTCAAAAATAGAAACAACATTTTTCAAAAAAATGGAGATACCAATACCACTTACAACAACCTATACAGTAATTCCACCATCTACATACACATTCACTCATTCATCAACACTTCTATATAGTCACTCATACATGTAATCACTCATCATATGTACTCATACACCTATACATGCTGTTACACACCGACACTCATCCATAGAGTTACTCACACACATACTCAGACATGCAAATAAACATCAATTTACTTGCATATACAGCTATACACAAACCACTACAATTACGTTTACAGAAACATACACATACTTACTCTCTTAGACAATCACTTATAGAAACACCTACTTATTTATACAGGAACTCTTCCAATCTCTCACTCTCACATATACTCACTTATATACAACAATACTTAAAATACTCACATATACTAGTTTAAAACATATGTAGTCATTCATAAAGATACTATTGAGACAGTCATTCACTCACTAACACACCCATACACACACTCATCCACCCATACAGTCCTGCACACATGTTGTCTTCAAAACACGTACAAACAGTGAGTCACTCATTCATGCATCTATGCACTAAGTAATATCCCTCATCGAACTATACAGACACTCATACTGATACTCAAGAAACCAACTAATAACCCATATTGACACTTATGTAGCTACTCACCAACCCATGGAGCCAATTACAGACAAAGTGAGACACTGATACAGATATTTACATATTTAAACATTACTCGCTAATACATGTATTCCCTAACATACACTTAATAAGTCAGTTATGCAATCATTTTTACAAAAAAACATCCATTTACACACTTATTTACCCATTTATTTTTCCATTTACCTTTAGATATACATATATAAAAAATATTCATTTTTCAGAAAGACACACAATCACTGGATGATGTCATCAGGGATGTCATCAGTGATGTCATTTGAGATGTCATCAGTGATGTCATCAGTGATGTCACTGACCATGTCATGAGTGATGTAATATGTGACGTCATCAGCAGTGCATTGCGGGCGCGCGAGTTATAGTTAGCTGAACTAACTATAACGGGAGAATTTCAAAGGTTTTGTATGAGTGAAATGGCCAGCTAACTATAACATGTGTTAAACCTATGTTTTTTAATGAATTTGCAAGGTTTTTTAAATGCTAATTCCTATGTTTTTTTCAGTATATATATATATATATATATATATATATATATATATATATACCCACACCCAACCCCCCTCCCATAATGCATACGTGGGGAATGTGGTCCCCAGTACCCTTTTTTCCGTAAATTGTGGCCCAGGGTGTGGGCTCCCCAGGCCTAATAATGCTAAGAGATGGGGGCCCGTTGGCCCCTTCCCCTTTACAATGAATAGGGCTTTGGGATCCCCAGGTCCTAATAAGGCTGGGGGAGAGGGGCTGCAGACCCTCTTCCCTTTTTTGTTATATTTGCCCTAGAGAATGGGGTCCCGGGGCCTAATAAGGCTTGGCCACTGTATGGCCCCCTCCCCTTAGATTTTGGCCCTGAGGAATGGGATCCCGGGGGCCTGATAAGCTCAGGGAGGTGAGCCGGCCAGACCCCTGTTAAACAAAAAAAGGCCCTGGGGAATGGGGTCCCCAGGGGTTAAAGAGGCTCGGAGCGGCCTATTTTTTTTAAAAAGATGACCCTGGAGGATGGGGTCCCCGGGCAAAATGAGGCTCTGGGAGGAGAGTGGTGTGGCCCCTCCCTTTTTATCTTGTATTTGGCCCTGAAAGGGATCCCTGGGGCACAAAGTCCAACTTTATACTGTGCACAGCAAAGGCCAAGTGCAGCGTGGGGTTGGCTGCCTGCTAAGGATTTGGCTGGAGGGCCTGGCCGGAAGCTAGTTCTTGCTGCTGTTAACATCCTGCCGCACACAACCAAAGACTGTGCGCGGCAGGAGTTTGGCTATACATTTAGTTATAAAATATTACTTTACGTTAAAAAAAAAACTAGACATTTACTGTAAAAAACAAATGTTAACGTAATGTTACTATAGTTAGGTGTGAAAAAAAGATCTGATTTTGTTTAAAAAAAGGCATTCGAAATTTACTGAAAACGTTATAGTTGGGTTAATATGTCGGTGTGAACATTAACGTTTTGATCTAAAAAAAAATACAAACAGAAGCCAAATATTTTGTGCCCCGCCATGCATTGCTTATGATGTCACATATTACATCATTCATGACATGTTCTATGACATAATTTATGACATCTCTGATGACGTTATCCAAGCTTCTTTTGCAAATATTGCTCTATAAACTAGTATAGCATTAGAGGCCTGAAAGTAAGTAATAATAATGATTTATTGTTCGGTTATAAGTAATAATAATGATTTATTGTTCGGTTACTTAAAACCTCACAACAAAAACAACATGAACAATGCATTAACATTTCATGTTCCAAAACCTTTGAAGCATTCAAGATCATCATATTGATAATTATTTAAACAATTTTACTTCGAGGATAAGGCTCAGGTACCAAGCCAGCTTGCCGCCAAATCCAATGTCAAATTTTAGAAAAATAGAAGAACATACCAAAATAAAAAAGGATCTACCTTATGAAGGCAGAGTTGTGCAAAAGAACAAAGTGCAAGGTGCAAAAATAGCAGCAGAATTTTTCAATAGAAAATAAGAACAAAATGCAAACTGTAAAATGGCAGAAAACCTTGTCCAACAGGAGTTGGTTGTGAGAGCCAGTTATTCCAGTTGAAGCGGAAGCATAGTTTGGCTTATAGTTCCATAAATAAATACCTAAAAACTCAAAATACACTGCGCAAAACTATTCGCATGACACCATAAAATGGGAATTTTTTTAACAAGTTCCACTGTAAAAAAAGATTAATACATTATAACACAGGTGCAATTATTACATTATAACAGCAGAGCGCGGAAGAGCAAGGTGCAAAGTTCTACCCACATTTGATGCTCCTTAGACAAGCACAATGGCCAGACACCTCAATGGCACTACCAGCGTGCCACCCCATGTTGCTAGATCCCCTGTTCCTAGTTTATTTACTGAAAAAGTTTGCCTTGGTGTGCTGTAGAGCTGACACACCATCATGTAGGATGTTTGAAGTTGTGGCTAATGCCACACCTTAGGATGTATCCTCTCTCTGCTTAGTTTATTAACACCTAGGGCCACACACTTGAACAGCATGATGTTCATAGTGGTGTTATCTGGGTTACGTGTGTTAATAATGTTCTGCCGGCACATGAGAGTGCTTAGTTTGTTCCATTCTACCTTTAGAGTTCTTTCAGTTCCTCTAATAGAACAGGGCAGCTGCAACCAATATGTTAGAATGATTCCTCATAAGCACTGCAGCTCTTACACGTTATTGTCTGTAAAAGACTGCCATTTAGCTAGGTGTTTTAAAAATTGCCTGTCTCCTAGTCCTAAGAGCCATAAACCTTATTTTTGTATTCAGAATACATGCAGGCCAAGTAAGGTTGTTGATCCCTTAGCTGGTAAGTGTCCGCTTTTGGGCTTGAATTGGTATTCGGATCTTCCTTCTTGATTTATAGAAAATTGATGCTTCAACAGTAAAGTGAAGCAGACAGTCTGCTAGCGAAGTTAATTTGAGATGAAAATCCACATTACCCAATTATAGCCACTTTTCCCTGAGGGGCACACTAGGGTGCACTAAAGTGCAGGTTAATTGGGTGATGTGTGAATATTATTATAAGGAGTTATATACAATGCAGGCCATATAGTCTCCCCAGAACTTAGCTGAATACATAGACTGCTGGTTGGGTTGCATCTGAAACTTGCTTTGATCCTAGATGGCCCACTCACTCTAGCCGAAATTCTGGCGTCACCCGGCACAGATGAGTTTCATGCTGAAGTTTTATGCTGACTGTTACGCTGCTTATAGCAATTTGCTGGCCTTCCATCTGTTAGGCATGTATACATCTGTTAGACTTGTATACAGAAGCAGTATTGACTGATGGTCTCCCCCCTAGTACTAGGGAAGCACTACTGATTCTGCTATGGAAACAGAAACTTGATCTGCTGGAGGTAGGTTCCTACTGCCCAATCTCTATTATTAATAGCTACTACAAAACATTGAGCAGGCTTTCAGGGATGCAGGTATTACTCCACCCAAACCAGTCTGGATTTGTACCAGCTAGAAGTAAAGCACAGAATACAAGAAGACTTTTTGAGGTCCTAGATAATGCAGAGGTAAAGGAGGGCACACCACAGTTGTGTCAATAGACATGCAGAAAGCCTTTGATTCCCTAGATTGGCAATATTTGTCTTGTATGGGCTGGGACTTGGTCCTGGGATAATTAAGTAGATCAGATTACAATACAAGTAGACACCAAGACTGGTGCGCTGATTTCTTCCCAGATGTGGGTTTGGAGGGGAACAAGACAGGCTATACCCTTTCTTCTATCTTATTTTCCCTGGCAAGGGATCATTTAATGGTGACACTCAGGCAGGGGATCTGAAGTAGTGGGGTATTTTATTACATGTCTCTGTAAGCCGACTATGTTCTTCTTTGGTTTGGTTGACATCATTGAGGGGAATTTTACTAGAAAATTACCTCATAAAAGGGTGTTGGTGTATTTTTGGCATTAAGTACCTCTGTCAATGATGGGCAGAATTGACATGGTTAAAATGCATATTCTGCCAAGCTTCTTGTACCTGTTTTAGATGCTCCTGGTGCACCTTTCACCCAGTTTAGTTTTCTAATAGCTTGATTTACTCTTAAGAGAAATGCTATGTAATGGTCAGAGACATAAATTGGCCCTCCTAAGGCTCCAATGACCTATGGATGAAGGTTGATGGGCAGTCCTAAATTTTGAGAATGATTATCTAGTGACTCAGTTGCAATGAGTGGCTAGATGTTTGGCAGGCTCTCCTCATGTTCATAATGTCTAGATGCAGGATTCCCTTGGTGGTCAACTACTTTCAATGCTATACTATCTCCCTCATCTCACGAAGGGTTGACTAGTCCTATGTTAGACATGGCTAATCACTACTGGCATTGATTCTTGAGTAAATGGACACCAGGAGTGCCTTTCCTTCCAGCTTGCTATTAAGGTGCCAAACTCAGATAGGTGGTTTCCGAGTCTGACAGGCACACCTGGCATGAAGCTAGGGTTCATACATTGGGAGACCTACATGGTGAAGATGTATACTTTACATTTGAGTCTCTTAGACAGGAACAACCTCTACATGCAGGTCTGTTTTTGTGCTTCATGTCATGGCGATGATGGGCATTGTTAAGTGTATCTGACAAGTCCACCTCAGATGCACATAGTGCTGGAAGCGCTATTAGACATTGACAAAACCAGGAGAGCAGTCACCAGACTATTCTCTGCATTACCACAGATGACCAAATTTGGAGCTTCCAAGACTTAAACATAGATCTGGGGAACTAACTGACCTCTATAAAAAGAAACAGATCAGAAATAGAGAGGGATATTGGCCCACACTAAACCTGTATCCAGGAATGCCCACTTTAAAGTCATTCAACATAATGTTCTCCATCACACCTACATGACCCCTTTTTAGTTTAACAAAATACTTCATAAATTCCTGGACTGTGGTTCCAGATGCCGGGCACCCTGTGCCAGTCTCCTACACATGTTCTGGAACTGTACAGAGATATAACCATTCTGGGAACATATTAGGTCTATGATTGTTAGGACTGTCCCTACCCAAGGCGTATTTGTTTTGGTTTTGGTGTCACTGTCAGTAAATGGAAATATGAGGCCAGACTTATAGATGTAGCCTTTATCAAAGGCAAAAGACTTGTTGCATATCAATGGAAAATCAAAGCTTCAACCTCCTGTGCTGAATTGAATATAGAGCTATATAGTTGGGTGGAGGTTAAAGGGAGCGCAATTGATATTGACCAAAGATGACATGAGGTTAATATGTGAATAAATCAGCAGGATATAATGTTGTTATAAATACCCAAGCAAGATGATACTAGATCCCCTTGACCCCAGGTTTTCCATTACTCACACTCCGTAGGAAGGCATATAGTTTGGTTCCTCCCCAATATATTCCAGGTTATGCCCATGAGTAAAGTAAACTCTAGTTGCAGTTCAACCTCCACCTTCAGATTCACTCAAGTGGAGGGCTGTCATCATTGAAGTAGCCACACTTTTTATGCTACTTATATCCTATTGAACATCCACACTGTATGTAATAGATACTCTTTCACCATACTTATTAAGTTGTATCTGCCTGGTATAAGAGTCTTCATTTTGTTCCCACCTAGTTTCTTATACCCTATTATCACCTGCCTATCTCCCTATCACTCAATATTTGTGAAGGTATGTTTACTATCACACTATTGTACCATATAGCTAATACTTGTTTTATATCAATACAATGACTGAAATGAGAATGCAGCCATGTTACTGTATTCTAAAACTGAATACAAATATTCAAAAACATATGGTGTTCAATGTGGAGTTCTCATAAACTTAGCGCCCTAAGGGACCACAAAAGAACACCAATACTGAGAGGTAAAATTAACATTGGTTAAGAGTTATTTGATAGAGCTTAAGTCATAATCAGAATTGGTTTCAAAGTGTTGGATGGGAAAATAAAAATAAGGGTCAATTTGTGGGGTCATTAGCCAATTATTTGATTTCACCAGGCTTCCTGGCTACAATGGGTGAAGTAATATTGCTTTTTGTGAAGATCTCGGTAATTTATATGATATGGCTGTGCAACCTTACCATGTAATGCATGCACAAAAACTGTCTTTGGTCCAGTCAGGCAAGTTTACTAAACCTTTAGATCAACCCTGGGTAGCTGTGGCTTCGAGAAGCAAGGCTTTCACAAAGGAACTAGTGTAAAGCATTCAGAATCACCATACCACAAAATAAGAAAGTCCATCAACAAGAAATAAGTCTGACACTAATGTGTAAGAATAGATTCTATTTTTATGATTTTTTCCATGCCAAGATGAGCAAAATGAATCTGACATTTCCAGCGATATCGATTTTTAGAGAAAAAAGTAAGTCTTGGTTCTTTTAGTCACAACTGCAAACAATTATTGGTAGCCATAAAGTTTAGAAACATTTGAAAAGTTTGAAAAAGTTGTGTTCAGCTACCTTGGCCCGACTAGTGCGACCAAGTCTTGAAGGGAGAAGTTCAGGATGGCCACTAATGAGTATTTGGGCAGATACCTGGTCACCAAAGATTTCTCCAGTCTAGTTCTGAACTTTACACCACAACCACCACAGACTTTACTGGAGTGGGGCTGATGCTGAGGATCCAGTAGATGGAGGATGCTCAAGGATGCTCTGGGTGCTGTGTGGACAATAGGGGTGTCGTTCATGGGTCAGGTGGGGCGACCTTTGCCACAGAGGTCGGGATACCTGCAAGTCCTCTTTGAGCCAGTAGAAGGATTGCTGCTGCTGGGGTGCCAGTTTCTGGTCACACCATGCCCAGTGGTATCCCTTGTTAAGTGCTACCGTCCCTGTTGGGTGGCCAATCTGGACTCAGACGACACTCCTGGGTTGATCAGACTTGGATGAATCTTTTGGTCGTCGAGGATCGGTATCTTGGGGCACCAGAAGTGGCTACTGACATGCCAAGCTAGGCTACTACAGCTTTGATGGCACCGGTTCTGGTTCCCGGGGGTCAGCTGACTGACCCATGAAGCCACTTCTTTGGTCTGGCCCCTGGGAGCGACTGTCATGCCAGGAGCCACAGCACAGTTCCTCTAGCCCAAGGTGCGGCAGGTGTGGTCCAGCAGACGGTGCATTCTCTCTTTGCCAGGTCCAGGGGTCAGTAGGGCCGTCCTTCTTTAGTCCTTTCTCTTGTTATGTAGTAATCTGAGGTTCAAGGTACCAGGGGTGCCATATTTATGCCCGGAAAGTGCCCTGCGACGACTTATGGCTATTTAATAATATATAGTTCCCTGCCTTAGGGCTCCATAGGCCTTCCTTAGGGGATACTTACATATATTTTAAGTGAAGTGGGGTCTTTGCCATTGATTTGAATAGCAAAGTCAAGTTAGCAGTTTAAAACTGCTCTTCCTGGCTGCAGATGCGGGTTGGGAGCCATTTTGTACTTTTTCCCAAAAAGGGTGTCACAGCCAGTGCTGTATCCCTGGGGGCACACTATATTACATGCCCTAGGTACCCACCCAGCAATCCCAGGGTGCACTATTCTTCCCTCTCCTAAGATGTGTGAATCCTTTCTTGGATGTTAAGAGTTTGGTACCTGCCCTAACGGTGTAGCAACCTGTGGGCTACATGCCCAGGGGAGAACCAGTTTAGGCACTGGTCTCCCCTCTCTGTTCCCGCCGCCAGCCTGTCTACGTGAACAAAGGGGCAAACCCTCAAGAGTTTGATCCTCATTTGCCCACCCAAGGGGGTTCATCTTTGAAACGTGCCTTTTGAGCCAACACCCTCAGTGGCTTCCTGCGATGGGGACGTAACACCTTCCACTGTAGAAGGCTATCATTGTCCCTAAGACTGGGAGTTATTCACACTACTCCCTAGAAGGGCAGAAAGCTGTCTGGCGGCCAGCAACGGCGTGAGGCCAATGGACAAACTGGGCTACAGAGTAGCAACTTTCTAAAAGTTGCTTTTCCTTAAAAGTGACATTAAATATGAGTTGGGCATCAAGTCTGGTTTAATGCAATTAATTTAATACCTTGAAGTACCCATTTTAATAGTCTCCTTCAGAAGTTAACCCGGCTGAGGGGTCAGCCTGTAACCCTCCCTGTGGTAGCCGATGAGGGCTACTAACATTTCCGAAGCAAAATGACAAGTGTTGCTGTTAGGACAGATCAAAAGCATGTGCTTTACTTAAGAATATGTAGCTCTCTGCCTCAGGACTCCACAGCTTTCTTTTGGATGGACTTACATATATTGTTAAGGTAAGTGGGGTCTTTGCTATTGGTTTAAATGGCAAAGTCAAACTAGCAGTTTAAATCTGCTCTTCGAGGCTGCAGTGGTAGTCTGGGAGCCATGTTGTTATTGGTCCTTCACCGAGTGGCTCAACCAGTGGGGCAGCACTGGGTGGGACACTCTGTCTTACTTGCCCTTGGTACATTTAGTACCATATACGAGGGACTTACTTACAAGAAAGTCAGCTTATGGCAATTGGGGGTAGCCAATTCAACAAACACTTTGTAAGGAGTCGGAACACTTGCACTGAGGTCAAATTAGCAGGCCTCAGTGCACTCTAAAAGTCAAAAAGCCAGCAGCATCAGCCCAACTTTGGGGCTGATCATTCAAAAAGAGGCATTTCCTTATATTTGTTACAGCCAGGCAAGCTTACCCATTTGATATATTTTACTTCTGTAGAATTGGTGCCATGTAATACTGGCAATGGACTTTTTGCTAAGCATTTACCATTCAAGCCGTGCTTTGCATATCTGTACCTTTGTAACTGGAGTATATTTTCGCTTAGATCTTTGTTTTCAGTTTCCACTGGGTTGAAACAAGTTTTATGTTTTTCAATAAGGTACACCCTTGACTCTTCGCTGCCTTCTCCAACTTTGGGTGCTCCCTTTATCCACACAAGTGGCTCGGTGAGGCATCTCTCGCCGGACACTCTCTTCTGGAAGAAGTTTTCTGCTTCACTTAATAGTGGGGTTTTATTGTTGCAGATGAAATGCAACACCTGCGGAAAACAACTCTGGAGCCAACTATAAAGTCTACTCCTGCAACGCTGAATTTCCGTTTCTGAAGAATTCATGCAGGTTGTCCCAAGCGTACTTGGCATAACTGAAAGTGACAAACCAGGTTGGATGACCCAAGTTTCCCAATATAGATTTAACATTCCGGAAAACTATGGTACCAGTAGTCCTGTGTTCCCATGTAATTGCAAACATGTTTGTCATGCTGGATTTAGGTCTGCCATCCTTTCCATGCTCCTTTTGCTAAAAAGTGTGGGCACTCATGTTTTGGAAATGTGCACCAAGATTCCAAATATACACAACTGCATAGCACAATATTACCAGCTGACTCCCAAACAAAAGCTTAAAAGGATATGCAGCATTACATCTGAATCTTGGGTCTTCTAAATACGTCCTAATGGAGCAGTACTCAGCAGCTCTTATTTCACTGGGAAGTCATCACTCCTTCCCAAGGTTGGAACAAAAAAGGAAACATTCTCCAAGCCTGTTTTCAAAAGACTAAACTATTTATTTTCTTCTTGGTGTATTTTATACATTTCAAGAGCATCTCCAATTTTTCTGCCTTAGTGTAGAAGATAACCAGTGTAATGTTTATATGCAGCTATTTTCTTACTGATATCTACTTTATCTATTTGATGTACCTGTGGCTCTTTTAGTCCCACAGCTTATTGTTACCTTTCAGCTACAGTAGTGTCATTTCTTTTTTGTCAAGCTCAGAGTAGCAGCTACCCGATTCAGCTGCACCGTGTGGCCCATAAACAGACTCAAAAGAAGCTATTTCATGTCATTGTGATCGCTCTCAAGAATCTGAATATTACCAGATAAGTTCTCTATCGCACGGACCAACAGTACAGCATAACGGTCACAGTGATCTCCGAATGGTGCATAGATCAGAATGGGCGGTGAGTTGTAATGCGACGTCTGGCAGCAGCTTCACGAACAGTGAGCTGCGCGGTTCCGGCATCTTCGTCCTGCACTGTCCTGCGGCGGCTCTCAATGTGCCGCATCGAAGCAACTCTATCGGCTCTCCACAAATTCCTGACGGCTCCGTCAGACACGGAGAGAGGAGTTAATCACTGCAGCGGGTCCCAGCTTAGAAGCCGAAAGTGGAGGATACTTTGTTTCCAGGATTTCCAGGATACTGAAGGAAAGCAAGTAAGGATAACGGGGTGTGGGGGAAAAAATACAAAAGCTAAAAATAACCATCTACCAGCCCCCGCGATAACCGAAGCTGCACAGCAAAACCATACAGAAATCCCACAGAGGCGCCCGGAACACTGGGGCTGAAAAGCAGGGAGCAATCTGAAAGGGTGAACTCCGCAGACAAGACCGAGCGGATGGCTAAGCAAGTGAAAAGATTGCAAGTAAAAAACGCTAAGCTCACAGATAACCCCAAAATGCATAACTCTCAACCCCTAATTTCCAATATGTTTGGCCCAATAGAGGGGAAAAACACATAACGAGTTAGTTGAGGGGGCAGCACAGGAGGGTCAGTCTATCTTAATTGCTCCAGGTGCACCCCTTGCAGACGTCGAGGAGGCGCCTCAAGACCTTGTAGCCTCCTCGACGGTGATTCCAGCAACACCGGTCTTAACAACCTCTGCACCTCTAGAAAATTCAGGGCAGCTGCAGAGCCAGTTACAACGTAGGATGTGAGCAAAGAATGCCCCCCCAGCAGTTCTCCCAAATCTGGATATAAGAGTATCCGGGACTGAGCCCAGTGCTAAGGAGATTGTAAATATTGCAACTACTGGAGCCATTCCACAAAGGAATCCAGCAAATCTAGTAAACATAGTAAACCATCAGTTAGAAACCCCAAACAATATGGAAAAACTCTATTCTGTCACGGATGAATCAGAGATGTATGAGACTGGTATATCCACATCCAGTGATGGAGAGAGACATGACTGGGGAAGTAGTACAGATTCAGAGGCCTCATGAAAAACTGCTGTACAAAAGAAGTCGTCGGACACAAGAGTGGGGGGACCACGGATCAAGGAAGTAATGTCGAGCTCAGATGGGACTACTCATCCTCTCAGTTTGTGACTCCATCAGACTGTACTTTACGCTCAGGCGGCAACTTTTCAGCTACGGGAGATTTGGGGAGTGGAAACTCCGGAATCTCCCAAGCAAGGAAGAACCTACCTTCACCGAAGTCTTGCACTCAATCAAGAGCTTTCAAGAAGAGGTTAAGCTGGATAATCGGAAAAACCGACAAGCTACACAGAAATTACAAGGAGCAATAAAGACATTCGGTCAAACCTGTGCTGAAATTGCTGACAGAATGTCGTCAGTTGAAGTGCGCAAAGAGAATCTGGAAAAAGATGTTTCCTCCCTAAAAGTACAGGGAGATGCGCATGATGGTATATTTAAAGACTTAATGTTGAAGATCGAGGAACAGGAAAATAGATCGCGAGGCAATAATCTTCGCATCCTTGGTGTTCCGGAAGGAGTGGAACGGAGTGACCCTTTGGCTTATATAATCATGCTTTTCAAAGGAGCATTTCCTGAGCTGCAATCCTGGGACTGGGACAAGGAGATACAGCATTCTCACCATTTCCCATTAACACCTTCCAAATATCCTTTGTCCTCAGCGTAATACCCTAGTGTAATGTTAGTATATTTTGGCAACTTTCTTTTACACCATATACTCTTTGACTTGGCAAGGCCTACAAGCAAGAAGGAATTCAATGGCGTTACCTTTTTCAGAAGGCCTGACTTTGCCCATGCCATAGTTGAAGGAAGATGGAGGCTGAGGCAACTATTTGCCCCTTTTCAACAAATTGGGGCAACAGTATATTTACAGAACCCAGCACGCCTAAACATTATTTTCAATGGGGTCACACACAGTTTTACCTCTGAAGTCCAGGCCCAAGCCTATCTGCAAGAGATCACAGAGTCAAGAAGAGACAGAACCAAGGACTAAAATATTTAAGACTTAAGGCTTAATGTTTCAAATTGGGGACTGTTAGTGAGTTCAAATGGTTACAAATTGATTCAGCACAGATAGTGGATAGTCTAGGGAAGGGGTTGTACCGGAGGGGCACGGGACCCTGATTGCTCAGATGCCCTCATCCTGGTTCTTGCAGAACCAAGTAGCCTCAGTGGTAGGTGGTGGGTGGTGGGGGGATCCATGGTGGTTTGAAAAGGGTCGGGGAAGGGGTTGGCACCAAGAGGGATGACTCACATTTTTTTCTTCTATTTGACTTATGGTTATTGGTATTGGAGTAATGTTGCTATATTTAATGAGTAAATTACGTATAGCAACAATTAACTTGTGTGGCCCTAAAGATCTCAAGAAATGACGAAATACGGCTGTAGCAATTCGGCTACTTAAAGCAGATATCCTATGCCTGCAGGAAAAGCATATTATGAGAACTCAGGTTCACCTCTTAGACGCGCTTGGCTATGCAGTGGTAGGGTCCACAACACAAAATGCTAGGATAAGGGGGTGGTAATACTATCGACAAAACGCTCACTTCAATTTACACTTACATTAGCTGATCATAATGGGAGGTGGGTCATCACAGAATGTCGAAGGGAAAATGGAGAATCATTCACTGTATGTACTTTATATGGTAGCACCGCAGACGACCCCACAATCTTTGATTTTATGAATAATGAATTGGCCGAGTGGCCGCTACCTCTAATCCTCTGCAGTGATTTTAATATAAATTTGCCCGCTAATAAGAACATAACCCTAGATAAAAATTGCATCTATAGTGGTCGGAAGCCAAAGGTCTTTAAAGCCTTGAGGACTTTATGTCGCGAACAGGCACTCACTGACATTTGGCATTCACAACACCCTACCGATTCTGGCCACACTTTTTATTCTTTTCCACATAACAAGCTGTTGAGATTAGATTTTATTTTTGCATCTCATTCTATTCTACACGCGTGCTCAATAGAAAAGACCCCACGTATTGTGGCAGACCATAATCCCTTAGTGGTGGAAATAAGAGGGGTAACAGTGGTTAATAGAGATTTGGCTAGCTGGACCTTTGAACGATCTCTACTTTTAAATGACGAATATTGTAAACAAATGAGGCACTGGATCCCACAATTTATTAAGGATAATTTAGGCAGCACAGGGATTGAAGTGGCTTGGGAAGCGCTAAAAGCAGCAATAAGAGGAGAGACACCAGGCTTTTCACTTTCCCTTAATAGAGAAAAGCGTCAGCTGCTGGATAATCTGCAAACCCAATTGGCTGTTGCAGAAGAAAACTTACATACTGTTCTCAGGGATGGCGATAACCCAGTGGATGCGCTTGCAAAAATAATGTCAGCAAAATCAGCTGTCATGGAGCTAATTGCCAAAAGAGCTGCAGATAGATTAGCAATTTGGAGGAAGGAAGCTTATGAATGTAGCGAGCAGGTCTGACATCACCTCACGATTAGGGCAAGACAGAAAGCTACAAGGAACATCATTACTGCAGTTGAAGACCCCACACAAGAAATAATTTCAGATCTAGAAAGTATGTGTAAAGAGTTTCTTGCCTATTATCAAGATTTGTATCATGAAACTACCATGGCTCATTTAAATGATATCACTACTTATCTTAACCAAATTCCAGCGGTGCAATTAGCTCAAGATGGCCAGGCTCAATTTGATGAGCCCCCTCAATAGATAGACACTCTGCTTTGCATTAATAGCCTTCCTAACGGTAAAGCCACCAGGTTAGACAATATTCCAACTGAATTTTATTTAAAAAATTCCATTGAATTAAAAGAGGTTATTTTCCCCCTATTCGTACATGTGTTCAAGGGGGGACACCACCTGAATCATGGTCGCAAGCCAAAATTATTGTTTTCTTGAAAAAGCATAAATATGCGCTAGACCCTGCCTCTTATCGCCCTATAACCCTGATAAATGTGGACAGCAAAATCTATTCTAACATATTAGCAGTTCGAGCAGGGGTAATACAAAAAGTAATATCACCTAGGCAACATGGATTTATCCCTGGACACGGTACCGTAGATCATATTAGGAGAACTATTTCACTGTTCAACGACACCCATATTTCTAGAGACCCAATAGCACTTATCTACTTGACGCCGAGAAGGTCTTTGACAGGGTTTCCTGGCCTTTTTTATGGGAGACCCTATCAAAGGTCGGGATCGGCAAGGGACTTATACAGGCATTTAAGATGCCATATTTTGAGCCCACCGCAAAATTATTTTTAAATGGCTCACTAACTGACACTTTTAAAATAACTAGAGGTACCCCCCCAGGGATGCCCGAGTTCACCGCTCTTGTTTGCACTATATATCGACCCCTTTTTACAATTTCTGGAAGCTAACCTAAAAATTTGCCCCATTATTTCTCACGGCTGGGAAACGAAAGTACTGACCTATGCCAACGACATTGCTCTGGTAACTGCTAATCCTGGAACATCTCTGGCTGAGGTTGAAGCAGAGGTGACTAGATTTGGACTTTTATCAGGATACTCCCTTAACATATCTAAAACCCAGATCATGGGGGGGCGTGGCCAAGATGGCGTCCGGAGCGGACGTCTGAACGAGTAGCTCCTCGCCCTGAACCCCCTTAGCACCCCTTTTATTCATAGATGACCCCCCTCCATCCCCAAAGTGGCGTCTCCTGGAGCTGTGAGCGTCTAGCCCCCGGACTGCGAGCGGATTGCAGCGGGCGTGGCTCCAAGGGTCGGCTCCCACGTTGTGAGTCGGAGCGGGACGAGAATCCTCCGGGTGAAGGCGGTACTCGCTGATCTCCCTTGGCGTGCATTCCCCCATTCCGGGACAGGCGAGGGTCGCCCCTTCAGCAGATCGCCGCCCGCGTGGACACGGGGCGGCCGAGGAGGGTACGACGCTAGAGCCCGCCAACATTGCCCCAACGGAGAAGCGGTGGAGAGCGGGCCCGGAATCCACTGCCGGAGACCCCGGCTTGGGCCTAGGCTGGGGGCGGAGCAGACCTTCCGACAGCCAGGACGACGCCGGGAGGATTCACCTGCGTGTTGAACGGGGGGCCCCCGCAGAGGTGAGGAGCAGGAGTCGGGGCTGGCTCGGGGGGCCTGGAGATCGAACCCCCGGAGGGAGGAGCGTGAGGACCCACCCGACGCCGGGCCTGGAGGGCCCTGAATTGACAGGCATGGCCGGCTGACGGCCACGGGGGCCAGTGCAGTCAGTGAAGAGACCCCGGGAGGAGCGGAGAGGTGTAGCAAGGCAACGCCCGGCCTCCACGGAGCCCCGGCACACAGTTTGGAGCACAACGGGGAGCAGAACTCGAGCCCCCGGCGCGAGGCCTAGCAGAGCCGGCTAGGCCCCGACCACCAGAGCCACACCGTGCAATCGAGGCGAGACCAGAGGGGGGGCCCGGGGAGCCCGACGGCGGACACGGAGGCAGGCAGCCCCGAGCACCGGGACGGCCCATCCTCTTGACACTTTGGGTGACAAGGCTGGGGAGCAGTGACACAAAGGGGTGTACAAAGTTCCCCGGGAAGAGTGACGGAGAGGGGTGTGTGTGCTGGTAAGTGGGGGGAATCCCCTAGTTGGAACTAGAACCCTCACACACCCAGCAAGCTAGGTGTCATGCTTCATCATATGGGCTCTGCTCCTCATCAGACTGGCGCTGCAATGTCTGACGGGCTCCCGAAACCGGGGCTCTTTATCGGAGATCTTTTGTTCCCGCCATATGGTGCATGCGTGTGAGAGGGCCTGGGGAGTGTGGTCGTGACGTGAGTGCTTGATTAAAAAAGGTGAGTCAGTCCACACACTGAATTTATTCTCGTGGTAGACTCCCTTGGTTAAAAACAAAGGATGGTGGTGTGTGAGGGGAGAAACAATTACCCTAAAACTCTCAGAGTAAATTGGACTGCTACCCTCAATTATTGGTCAACATGTTTCTTGCCTGATGGCAATTCTTCAGGACCTATTTAGATCGTACCACACAGTGAAAAATATATACAAGAGTGAAGGGTCAAAACTTGCAGATAGGTATACGACCTTATTTAGTCAGTAATACCGGAGTGCAGGCCAATCGGTCCTGCTGCAGTGTAAATACCTGTGAAAATGAAATTAAATTAAAGACATTATACAGGATAACTGCATTCATGAAGTTTCACCCTTTAGAAAATAGTGAGCGCACACACACACACACTAACCGTGCTTGATATTAAAACCCGAGCATATATATTGTAAATACTTGCAAACCATTGATGTGATCAATTAGTCCAAGCCATAACATGCATCGGTAGGAAGTGACATGAAGAAACAATTTTGTATAGTGCTGTAAAATCAGAGGAGTGTTATCTAGGTGACCTTACCCTAAAAGGTTCCCTGATGGACCTCTCAGTCTGCTCCCGTGGGACCGGCTGGGGAGGTATGGTACCTAGTTGCAGGGGATAGTGGTTATTTAATGAATGGCTAGTCTAATAAAATTATTAGCTGGAGTGCTGACGTCCAGGTGTAGACTAGCCAGATGGAATGAGAGACAAGGTAAGGTAGTGTACCTCCCTTCGTGCCCCGAGCACTAGAATCAACCGGTGTGTCCACAACTGCCTCACTCGGCCAGGGCAACACCGTCCAACGGGGCGGGAGCGGCCACCCAGCCCAGCGCCCGCCGCCAGCGCGCCGCGCCCTAGACCATGTGTCAGAGACCCAGCGCGAACCGGCAGAGCAGCCAAGCCCGGCGGCCGCGCCCACCCACATCACCAGACCGCGCGCTGCACCGTCGTGCAGCGAGAGACGGCCACCCAGAGACCCACATACTCGTGGGATCGAGTGGGAATGCACAGAAGAGCTTACCTGGTCAGTTGTCGGCGAACAAGGGCGGCTACATGAGAGAGTCTCACCTTCGGCGGCAGCAGTCCAAGCCGATGCACCTACCCCACGAGCGGCGTCAGGATGATGACGCAGAGCAGCTGGTGACTGTCTCTCTGCGCGGGCATTATTTAAGCGTCTCAGAGACTGCCTGCTAAAGCGTCATGCGCCATTGTGGACCCGCCCCCACCCATGACTGCGCATGTGTTGCGTAGAGGGAGTCTAGCCAAAGGCGGTCTGATGACTATGGCGGCCATCTTTGAGAGGTGAAGGTTATAGGACAAAGCGAGTAGGGAAGTTGGATAATAGCAGTTCCTTTTTAGGCTAAACAGTAGAATAAGTGACTGCGAGTATACAAATAACCAGATGTTTAATTGCCAGTAAGTCTCAAAGTTGCAGAGATACAGCCATAAGGTATATCATAGCATGTGATGTACGTCGCATCAGTGTATAGGTCGCAAGGTCACATGCCTAAAGACACCCAAGGGACAGAGTCATTTAACCCAACCAGGTCCAATCGAAGACGATGGACCCATCTTTGTTCAATCCTGAACAGGGCTTTTTTAGAAATGGCTGGATGGGCTTCTAAAACCAACCAAGTGAGACTATCTGCTGTGTGTTTGTTTTGGAAGAAGTGTTCATATAGTTTGGTATGTGTTTTAAGGCACCTGATGTTGCTCTTGTGCTCTAAAATCCTCACTTTAATGTGCCTCATGGTCATTCCTATGTAGTTTTTGCCACAAGGGCAGGTGATCATATAGATACACTTGGTGCTGTTGCAGTTTGTGTGCTTGCGTAGTTGCCACAAAAATGTATCAGACATTCTGACTTCTTTACTTTGGGATGTCTGAGGGCATGCCGCACATCCGCCACAGGGGAAATGACCCACCACTGGGGGAAGGTCCCACAGTCTCCTTTGGTTATCACTGGTGTTATGTCTTGGGCGTGTGTGTATTAGGGCATCCTTGAGATTTGCAGTTCTTTTAAATGCGAATCTGGGGTTTGGAATTTCTAGCCCTCCCGAGTTGATTATTGACCAATGTTTATTTATTGTTTTTTTGAGAAATGTAGAGTTGGGGGTGAAGGAGGTCACACACGTTATCAACTCATCTTGGGCCTTAGGATGTTCTTCCAATAGGTTCGCTCTTGGGTTATTCAGGGCTCTTTTACGTGACTGGTTTACTAGTCTGGTGGGATACCCTCTGTCTTGTAGTTTGTGTTGCAGCAGAGTGGCTTCCCTTTGGAAATCTGCTGTATCTGAGCAGTTCCTCCTAATCCTGAGGAATTGGCCAAAGGGAAGGTTATCCCTCAGGGCCCGTGGGTGATGGCTCTGGAATAATAGAAGACTGTTTCTGTCAGTGTTTTTACGAAAAAGAGTCGTGCTCAAGCTGGTGGGATTGAGGTTAATGCATAAGTCCAGGAAGGGGATGGTGGTTGTAGACATTGTTTCCGTGAACTTAAGGTATTGATTTTGGAGATTGATCCAACTGCAGAAGGCCTCACAGGTTCTGCGATCACCCTTCCAAAAGACCAGGATGTCGTCAATATACCTGCGCCATAAGGTGATATTATCACGATTGGGGTTGAGTGCAGACTGGATAACCCTTTCCTCAAAGGTTGCCATGTAAATACATGAATGTAGAACCCATAGAGGTCCCCTGGATTTGATGGTAGAGTTGGGAACCATATTGGAAAAAGTTTTCAGTCAAAGCCAAGGAAGCACATGCCATGATAAATGAAACCGGGGTTGGAGAGGACCAATCTTCCAAAAGTAAGGTGGACTCCACTGCCTCCAGAGTAGCCTGTTGGGGGATATTGGTGTATAGCGCCTCAACATCCATCGTGAGGAGGAGGTCCACGTTTTCCCTCCCCTCAAAGGATTCAATGAGCCGGAGGACATCTCGTGTGTCTTGTAGAAAAGACGGAATTTTCTTCACCACTGGTTGCAGAAAAGAGTCACAGAATTTTGATAAGGGCTCTAGTAGGGAGCCTATGCCAGAGACAATCGGTCTCCCGGGTACTGGAGTGACACCCTTGTGAATTTTGGGGAGGGTGTAAAAGTATGGGATGACCGGGTCCGCAGTGACTAAGAATGCTGCTTCATTTTTGGAGATCCACTCATTTGTCTCGCCCTCAAGCACAAGACTCGTGATAGTAGTCCTGAGTCGTTTAGTGGGGTCAATGTTGAGTGGTCTGTAATGGGTGATGTTAGAAAGTTGACGTCTGCATTCGGTGTCGTAGTCAGCATGATTCTGGATCACAGTGGCCCCACCTTTATCTGCTTGTTTGATCACTATGCTGGTGTCATTTCCAAGTTCAACCACAGCTTGTTTCTCAGGTTTAGTCAAATTCATATAAGAGGAAATGTTAGGTTTATTGTCTAAACTCCTCATTACTGCTTTCTCAAAAGCTAGAATTTCTGGGGGAACCATCGAGTCTGACGGTGTAAAAGTGGATGGTTTGCGTAGACCAGTGTCTGTTTTGTCCTGTTCTGGTTTGTCTGCAAAGAAGGATCGTAGGCGTACCTTCCTGAAGAGTTGCTTTACTTCACATGTTTCCGTGAAGCTATCAGGAGTTGGAGTGGGCACAAAGCCTAGTCCTTTCTCAAGGATTTTAGTTTCCAGAGTACTAAGAGTTCTACTGGACAAATTCACAATCAGACTCTCCTGCCTCTGGTTGTGCTCCTGGTCTCTACCGCTGTCTGTGCAGACGATTGATCTTGCCACTGGACAGTTTTTTGTCCTCCTCGCTTTCGCCCTCTTCCTCTGCCCCAGCCTCTGCCTAAAAAAGGTGGGTTGATTGGATAGAATTGGGGAGGTCCTTGAGGGTAAAAGGGGTACTGCCAGGGGGGGGGCATCTGTGGGGGTCCCTGGAACATTTGGCCATTGTTTGGCATTTGGTTCCATCCTGGATGAGGTTGGTTACCACGATTGTTGAATCTGTTGTTATCACTAGAGTCACTGCCAGAGGAGCCCCTCCGGCTATCATTATCCGAACTCCCATCAGTGGAGTAGCCATTTTTGTTATTACTGTACCCCTCTTTAAGGTAGGGATATACCTTTTCCTTGTCAAATTTGGCTATATCCTTTTTCAGTTTAGTCATCTTTTGTTGTATGAGATACTCTCGGTTGTCAGTAATCTCTTGGTTGATCTCAGCCAACTTTGTGGTGAATGGAGTCTTTTTCATAGTGCTTTGAAGTGTGGCTTCAATAGCTGTGATCTTCACTAATAGAGCATCAGCCAATCTTTTTGCCGTTTTGACAATCAGAAATAAGAGGTCTTTGGTACATTTCCAAGAAACGTGACACCAGTCCACCTGGAATTGACCGTCTTCTAGGAACAGTCTCGGCATGATGTTCACGATAAGACCCTGGGGGGCTATCTTGGCTCTTAAATATTCCATCATCATTTCCCCATGTATAGTTATCCTGAGCCATTCTTTTTTGAGGGTAGTTATAGTAACCCAATCCTCAGTGGTAGCACTGGAGGCAGTCGCTCCACCCATTCCAAAGAGTGAGGGAGCTGATCTCAAAGCCTCTTCGATTGTTTCTTCGTCGAAACTCAGACCTGGTACATCATCCATAGTGAGGTGTTGTAGGTCCTGGTCCGGGTAAATGAATAGTGGTGAAAAAGTGATACGGAAGGCCAACTGTACGTGGTGTGTATCAGTGAACAAGGTATGGTCCTCTCAGTAAAAATTAATTACTGTAGGTAGCCTCAGAGTCCCACGAGAGAGCTCTCGCGCTAAACTGTCAATACAAAGGGGAGGGACTAGGATAGGACAATATTTTACGGGGTCCAGTGTACTCGTCCAAAAGACTAGTGACACAAAGGGGTGTACAAAGTTCCCCGGGAAGAGTGACGGAGAGGGGTGTGTGTGCTGGTAAGTGGGGGGAATCCCCTAGTTGGAACTACAACCCTCACACACCCAGCAAGCTAGGTGTCATGCTTCATCATATGGGCTCTGCTCCTCGTCAGACTGGCGCTGCAATGTCTGACGGGCTCCCGAAACCGGGGCTCTTTATCGGAGATCTTTTGTTCCCGCCATATGGTGCATGCGTGTGAGAGGGCCTGGGGAGTGTGGTCGTGACGTGAGTGCTTGATTAAAAAAGGTGAGTCAGTCCACACACTGAATTTATTCTCGTGGTAGACTCCCTTGGTTAAAAACAAAGGATGGTGGTGTGTGAGGGGAGAAACAATTACCCTAAAACTCTCAGAGTAAATTGGACTGCTACCCTCAATTATTGGTCAACATGTTTCTTGCCTGATGGCAATTCTTCAGGACCTATTTAGATCGTACCACACAGTGAAAAATATATACAAGAGTGAAGGGTCAAAACTTGCAGATAGGTATGCGACCTTATTTAGTCAGTAATACCGGAGTGCAGGCCAATCGGTCCTGCTGCAGTGTAAATACCTGTGAAAATGAAATTAAATTAAAGACATTATACAGGATAACTGCATTCATGAAGTTTCACCCTTTAGAAAATAGTGAGCGCACACACACACACACTAACCGTGCTTGATATTAAAACCCGAGCATATATATTGTAAATACTGGCAAACCATTGATGTGATCAATTAGTCCAAGCCATAACATGCATCGGTAGGAAGTGACATGAAGAAACAATTTTGTATAGTGCTGTAAAATCAGAGGAGTGTTATCTAGGTGACCTTACCCTAAAAGGTTCCCTGATGGACCTCTCAGTCTGCTCCCGTGGGACCGGCTGGGGAGGTATGGTACCTAGTTGCAGGGGATAGTGGTTATTTAATGAATGGCTAGTCTAATAAAATTATTAGCTGGAGTGCTGACGTCCAGGTGTAGACTAGCCAGATGGAATGAGAGACAAGGTAAGGTAGTGTACCTCCCTTCGTGCCCCGAGCACTAGAATCAACCGGTGTGTCCACAACTGCCTCACTCGGCCAGGGCAACACCGTCCAACGGGGCGGGAGCGGCCACCCAGCCCAGCGCCCGCCGCCAGCGCGCCGCGCCCTAGACCATGTGTCAGAGACCCAGCGCGAACCGGCAGAGCCGCCAAGCCCGGCGGCCGCGCCCACCCACATCACCAGACCGCGCGCTGCACCGTCGTGCAGCGAGAGACGGCCACCCAGAGACCCACATACTCGTGGGATCGAGTGGGAATGCACAGAAGAGCTTACCTGGTCAGTTGTCGGCGAACAAGGGCGGCTACATGAGAGAGTCTCACCTTCGGCGGCAGCAGTCCAAGCCGATGCACCTACCCCACGAGCGGCGTCAGGATGATGACGCAGAGCAGCTGGTGACTGTCTCTCTGCGCGGGCATTATTTAAGCGTCTCATAGACTGCCTGCTAAAGCGTCATGCGCCATTGTGGACCCGCCCCCACCCATGACTGCGCATGTGTTGCGTAGAGGGAGTCTAGCCAAAGGCGGTCTGATGACTATGGCGGCCATCTTTGAGAGGTGAAGGTTATAGGACAAAGCGAGTAGGGAAGTTGGATAATAGCAGTTCCTTTTTAGGCTAAACAGTAGAATAAGTGACTGCGAGTATACAAATAACCAGATGTTTAATTGCCAGTAAGTCTCAAAGTTGCAGAGATACAGCCATAAGGTATATCATAGCATGTGATGTACGTCGCATCAGTGTATAGGTCGCAAGGTCACATGCCTAAAGACACCCAAGGGACAGAGTCATTTAACCCAACCAGGTCCAATCAGGGACGATGGACCCATCTTTGTTCAATCCTGAACAGGGCTTTTTTAGAAATGGCTGGATGGGCTTCTAAAACCAACCAAGTGAGACTGTCTGCTGTGTGTTTGTTTTGGAAGAAGTGTTCATATAGTTTGGTATGTGTTTTAAGGCACCTGATGTTGCTCTTGTGCTCTAAAATCCTCACTTTAATGTGCCTCATGGTCATTCCTATGTAGTTTTTGCCACAAGGGCAGGTGATCATATAGATACACTTGGTGCTGTTGCAGTTGGTGTGCTTGCGTAGTTGCCACAAAAATGTATCAGACATTCTGACTTCTTTACTTTGGGATGTCTGAGGGCATGCCGCACTTGCATCGGCGGTACCGCCGAAGCCGAGAGACAGAACGCAGCAACAGGCTGACCTTGCGAAAGGAGAGGACCACTTAGCCGGTAGACGCCACACCCGGATCGCCGCGCCTTTCGCTCACTCCAGACCTGCCCCAGGAAGATCCCCCAACCAACGTGGTCGGAGCCGGGCCTTGCTGGCTTGGAGGTCCTTGCTGCCCGGAGCGGCATGGCTATCGTGGGGCGCAGGGGTACCCGCACCATAACATATATGCTCAGCAAGACCACCCCAAAAGGAGGGAAGACTCAGGCGCTCCCCTCCCCGCCCTTAACCGACACCACTGAGTCACAGCGAGGGGACGGAGAAGCGCCCATCACAAGGACCTTCCTGGAATCCCGCTTCAATACCCTGCGGGATGATTTCCAGGCGTTAAAACAGGATATAGCTGGTGAGCAGCGAGAACTCCGTAGGGACATTGACGGGCTGGGGGAACGAGTGGCCGTGGTCGAAGAAGCGGACCATGCCCGTAGTGAGGAGCTGGTTCACCTACAGCAAGAGGTCCTTCGCCTTCAGGAACAACAGGTGGATCTACAGGCACACGCGGAGGACCTCGAGAATCGCTCCCGGAGGAACAACATACGGGTCAGAAATGTACCGCTCAAGGCGGAGGGGAATCAATCAATCAATCAGAGCATTTATATAGCGCACTACTCACCCGGAGGGTCTCAAGGCGCTGGGGGGAGGGGGTCCGCTACTGCTCGAACAGCCAGGTCTTGAGCTGCTTCCTGAAGGCGAGGTGGTCCTGGGTCAGGCGGAGGTGGGTCGGAAGGGAGTTCCAAGTCTTGGCGGCCAGGTAGGAGAAGGACCTTCCTCCTGTGGTGGCTCTTCGGATGCGGGGGACGGCGGCGAGGGCGTGGCTGGTCGATCGAAGCTGGCGTTTGGGAGCGTAGAAGTTGAGGCGGCTGTTGAGGTATCCTGGTCCTTGGTTGTGTAGGGCTTTGTGTGCGTGGGTGAGGAGCCGGAAGGTGATTCTCTTGTTGACCGGGAGCCAGTGCAGGTCTCTCAGGTGTCCGGAGATGTGGCTGCGGCGGGGGATGTCCAGGATGAGTCGTGCTGAGGTGTTCTGGATCCGCTGGAGTCTCTTCTGGAGTTTGGCGGTGGTTCCGGCGTAGAGGGAGTTGCCGTAGTCCAGACGGCTGGTGACGAAGGCCTGGGTGACCGTCTTCCTGGTCTCGGTGGGGATCCATCGGAAGATCTTACGTAGCATGCGCAGGATGTTGAAGCACGACGAGGAGACGGCGTTGACTTGTCTGGTCATGGAGAGGGAGGAGTCCAGGATGAAGCCCAGGTTGCGTGCGTGGTCTGTTGGTTTGGGTGCGCTGCCCAGGGCGGGGGGCCACCAGGAGTCGTCCCAGGCGGAGGGTGAGGATCCCAGGATGAGGACTTCCGTCTTGTCCGAGTTCAGTTTCAGGCGGCTGTTCGACATCCATTTGGCTACGTCTGTCATCCCTTCGTGCAGGTTGGCTCTGGCGGTGGCGGGGTCGTTAGTGAGGGAGAGGATCAGCTGGGTGTCGTCGGCAAGAGAATCACCTTCCGGAATAGCATCACCTGTTACCTGCAGGACCTCTTCAGGGACGTACTGGGAGAACCATCTGACTTTGTTATCCACATTGATCGTGCGCACAGTTTGGGCCTGGCAAGACGTGCGCCGGCGCCGCCGCCGGACATCCTGGCATACCTACCGGACTTTCCTTTGAAGGAGCGGATTTTACAGGCAGCCTGCCAGAAGCAGCCTCTGCAGTTCCGAGGGGACCCCATCGCCCTATTCCAAGACTTGTCAGCCATCACGCTCCAAAAGAGGAGAGAATTCAAAGTAGTCACGACATTTCTACGCGACAAAGAGGTGCCTTACTCCTGGGGTCATCCATTTCGCCTCATCTTTAAATGGCAGGGGAAGCTACATCAACTCCGCTCTCTTAGCAACACTTGTGCTCTTTTGAACATTGACTTGCCCGAGGATTGAGGGGTCAGAAGGAGCCTCGCCGCAGGGGTCACAAGATGGGCACGCACAGCACTCCCGAGATGGATGGCAACGGGTTCTACGACGGCGCCGATCCAAAGTACGAATCAAACCTGACCCCACGATGATACCCCGGAACGCGCAGCGGCCGTCCAGGAGGTGGTCAGAGATACCGCTGCTCCGTCTTGAGAATCCTCGCACAGGGGGGTCGCCTCTCACGCTTTGATTCGATGGGGGGGGGGAGGGCGGGGAGCCAGGAGGGTTACCGCTGCCACGTTTCCCAACACGTTGGCTTTCTACGGACCGGAACTTTCGTACACCAGGCCCAAGACTATGGTTTGCATTGGGGGTTTTCACGTTGGGGTGGGGGAGGGGGTTGGGAGAGAGGTGGGTTGAGGTCAGGGGGGATGTTTGGAGACTTAGCAGTTGGGGTTAGGGTGGGTTCTGGGAGGGGGGGTGAGTTGGCGGGAGGGTGGGTCGTCCAGTACTTCATGCAGATCCTAGCAGCCCGGGAGGAGATCCCACACCCGGCACCACCAAGACAAGAGCATAGAGTTGTTGATTTCATAGTCTCACATGCCGTCTGCAACCTTTAAGATTTTGACCCTTAATGTTAGGGGGTTGATCAACCCGGTCAAGCGACGCGCGATACTGTCCCAATTAGAAAGCACCCAAGCTGACATTTGTCTGTTACAAGAAACTCATCTACTACACCGCGACTGCCACAGACTCCGCTCACACAAATTCCCGACTCAACTCTTCTCCTCAGGCAACAATAAGAAGGCAGGGGTGGCGATCCTGGTGGCAAGGCACTTTAAGGGAGAGGTCTTACGCAAATGCGCAGAACAAAAGGGGAGGCTATTGGCGTATAGGTTCAGGATAGGGGGGCCTTACATTCACGATTGGGTCTTTATACAGCCCCAATGAGAACCAAGAACACTTCCTAAAATCAGCCTTAACAGATATCACGGCCACGTCAGACAGGTACATGGTGATAGGATGGGACTTTAATATGGTCTTTGACACAGTCTGGGACAGGTCAGCCCAGCGCACTCCCCAAACCGGGGCGTTTTCGTCTGGGTGTAAGGACCGGATAGCAGACCTAGGTCGTCACGATCTCTGGCGTCGCATGCACCCCCAGGATAGGGAATATTCGTATTATTCGATCCGTGCCCGCCTAAAATCCTTCACGCATTAATTGAGATTGTGAATCCGGTCATAAATCAAATTATTAACTCTACCTTTAAAACAGCAAAAATCCCTGATCTTTGAAAAACAGCCGCAGTCAAACCCCTCCAAAAAAAGAAACTATCAGACCCCACCGTACTCTCCAACCTAAGATCCATCTCTCTTCTCCCATGTCTGAGTAAAATAGCGGAAAAATTGGCGAACACTCAGCTAAACAAATTCTTGGAAAGTACCAACTGCCTTCACTCCAAGCAATCAGGTTTTAGAGCGGGGCATTCAACAGAATCTGCACTGCTCCACACCACTGACACCTTGAAATGGGCTCTAGATCAAGGTAAAGAGGCAGAGCTGATTCTGTTGGATCTCTCCGCGGCCTTTGATACGGTCTCCCACAACATTCTGGTACAAAGACTGAAACAAATAGGAATAACTGAGAAAGCCCATGATTGGTTAACCGCATTCCTTAGAAACAGGAACCAGATCGTCACTCTAGGCAGGTATAAATCCACAGGGAAACAACTGTCCTCAGGGGTCCCACAGGGATCCTCCCTTAGTCCGACCCTTTTTAACCTATACATGTCCCCGCTGCTCACACTGATTGACTCCTTCGACATTGAAGCAATCAGCTACGCAGATGACACACAATTAATTCTGACCCTGGATAAAAATTCCACTGCGGCAGAAGAAAAATTTCATCACTTCCTCACCTCAGTCATGAAATCGATGGAGTCAAACCATCTCAGGTGTAACAGCTCCAAGACAGAGATTATGTTGTTTGGAAAAATTAACAACTTCAACCCCACCCTGTGGTGGCCTAGAAATTCAGATCCTCCGCCCGCCACAGTGGACACAGCCAAAAACCTAGGCTTCAGATTTGACCCCACGCTTTCCTTCCACAAACAGGCACTCACAGTTGCAGGTACCTGTTTCCAAATTATAAGAATGCTGAGAAATTTTTTTGATCTACTACCCCTGCACGCTAGGAAAACGGTTGCAGTGGCCCTGATTTTATCTTGCCTCGATTATGGCAATGGTCTTTATGCAGGAACAAAAAAATTGTGATAAAACGATTGCAGGTGATTCAAAATGCCGCCGCCAGGCTGGTACTAGGTCTCTTCAAACGGTCATCCGCGACGGATGCCCTAAAAACCCTCCACTGGCTACCAATCCATAAAAGGATCTTATTCAAGATCCTAACCATCACCTATAAAGCCGCCATTGGTAGTGGACCACACTATCTTAGAAATCATCTGAGACCGTACAAAACTAAACGAACCCTGCGGTCTTCCAATGAGAACTTGCTCACCAACCCCCACTTCAAACTGAAAACCCGAGGAGGAAAAACCATAGCCACACTAGGAGCAAAAGCCTGGAATCACCTGCCCACCCAATTAAGACACACCAACAACGAGCCCATGTTCAGAAAACTATTAAAAACTTGGATTTTCAGCACCTCAGATCAGGAAATCTTAGCACTAATCTGATCTCTCTGCATTCTTCCTTTCTGCACTTTCCCCTTTTTCCCTCCTATCTTCCCCTCAGTCTCTGTCACATAGCGCCAAGATGCTCCTTGGAGTGAACGTTGCGCTCTATAAATACCTATTTCATTCATTCTTTCATTATTCCAATGCGCACAAAACATACGTCAGGCTGGACCATCTCCGGGTCTCGGAGCAGGTATGCGCCTTAGCTACCGCAACGGAGATGGGAGTTCTCTCCCTGTCAGACCACGCGCCAGTTACTAACACGCTCCAATTGCCACCTATATCATATCCCCCTAGGGTCTGGCGTCTCCGGGACACCTTGCTTCATAAAAAAGCGGTGGTGACCATTCATGATTACCTGTCTCATAATGCCAACAATGACACATCTTTAGCAACACAGTGGGCAGCCATGAAAGCTGTTGTTAGGGGCAAATTTCTGGCCCTCTCCTCGGCGGAAAATAGGGATAGGCAATGCAAGCGAGACGAGCTCACCCAGCGGGTGCACGAACTTGAGCAAATGCATCAACGAACGGGGGCTCCCAGAATCTGGAAGCAACTTAAGGCGGAGAGGAAACTCCTGGCTGCCCTGGATATGGACCGAGCGGAGTATGCAGCTCTCCGTCTGCGACACACCTACTATACAGGAGGAGACAGGTGTGGCCGACTTCTGGCGTGTAGGCTCCGGGCTGTGCGCCAACAGCAGGTGGTGAAAGAGATCGCTAGGCCGAATGGAGCCTTAGTCACGGAGGATGCCCGAATCGCGGATACTTTCCAGGACTTCTATGAGGCCCTTTACACGGGTAGCCCTTTAGACGATTCCGCAGCGGCGGCTTACCTAGATTTGGTCACTCTTCCCTCTCTGGCCCCCTCACAGGCGGAGTATCTAGATAGGGATATCCGCATTGAGGAAGTGATATCGGCCATCGCCAAGCTCAAACATGGCAAGGCCCCAGGGCCGGATGGCTACACATTGCTCTTTTATAAAACATTTTGCACAACGCTGGCACCGATCCTCACCCGCCTTTTAAATTCCTTTTCTGCGCCGGGCGCTATCCCGCCTGACCTTTTGCGGGCTTCTCTCACAGTCATCCCCAAGCCGGGGAAGGACAGGACTAAGTGCGGCTCCTACCAGCCCATATCACTCCTAAACGTGGATCTTAAGTTATACACTGGGATCCTAGCGGCTCGGTTGGCTCCCCATTTGCCGAGACTCGTAGAACCGGACCAGGCGGGGTTTGTCCCCGGTCGGCAGACGGTGGATAACACCAAGAGATTTCTCCATCTCATAGAAAAAGCCTCCCGGATTCCCGGAGAGAGAATGTTACTGTCGGTGGACGCTGAAAAAGCGTTCGACCGAGTCCACTGGCCATACTTAGAACGAGTCCTGACGAAAGTAGGCATCAGAGAGAAGTTCCGCTCCCTCATACTTAACTGCTACGAATTCCCCTCGGCGCGTGTGAATGGGTACAACTCGCAGAGCTTCACCATTGAGAGAGGCACGAGACAGGGGTGCCTGCTGTTGGCCCTCCTCTTTGCCCTGTACATGGAGCCCTTCGCCCAGAGGATACGACAGACTACTGCAGCGACGGGGGTGAGGTTTGGTGGTTTCACCCACACCATCATTCTCTACGCGGCGATGTTATACTGTCATTGGAGAACCCGCGAACGGCCCTGCCGGCCTGCATCGCGGAGCTAGACGCCTTCAAGAGAGTTGCGGGTTTCAAAATTAACATGGATAAATCTATGGCTTTGGATTTATCACTCACTCCCGCCACCAAGGCCTACCTGCAAGACCTCTTCCCCTTGCAGTGGTAGACGGACCTCGTGCCGTACCTAGGGATCCAGCTGGCCCCCACTTTGCCGGCCATGGCAAAAGTCAACTATGCCATGCTAAGCGGGAAGATACGGGAAGAGTTGGGACGCTGGTGGCGCGGTACCCTTTCGTGGCTGGGCAGAATAGTCGCGGTTAAGATGACAGTACTGCCCCAAATTCTCTATCTCTTCAGAGCTCTGCCGCTGCAGCCGCCTTCGGGGTGGCTTCAGCAAACACAGGCAGACCTCTCGCGGTTTATTTGGCAGGGCCGGAAACCTAGACTAAAGAGAGCGCTGTCTACTCTAGCCCCGGAGGCCGGGGGGCTGGGAGTACCAGACCTGAAGAAATACTTTCAGGCAACTCAGTTACGCTATCTGGTGGAATGGAGCAAGTGGGAGTCGGACAAGCACTGGCTCTTCCAGGACCAGGCGGTAGCGGGTCGCCCCTTGCAGGAAATACCCTATCTGCGTAAAGCCCACCGACCAGCTAACTCGATGCTTCCTTCATTACGAAGGTCCCCCTACAAGTGTGGGATGCCACTAACACCGTACACGAGCTTACCACCTTCCCTTCCCCACTGACTCCACTGGTTGACAACCCAGACTTCACACCGGGGATGGAAAAAGGGGCCTTTACACACTGGCGGCCTGCGGGATGCCGGGCTCTATGCCACATATATGGTCCGGACGGCGTTATTCCATTCACACTCCTCAGACAAGAATACGCACTACCGGAGACGGATCGGTTACACTACATGCAAGTTCGGCACTGGGCGCTGCAACAACAAGTGAGGGACATGGCTGATAGGGAACTGTTACCCTACGAAAGATGGCTCTTAACCCGCACCTCAGACGCGAAACTGAAAACTGACCTCTATAAATTCCTACAACCACCACCCACACACCTCCACAACCCGGGTAGGGAGCGCTGGGAGCGGGAATTGGGTAGGACGTTGAGTCATAAGGAATGGGAACAGATCTCACACAGGGCTCGCCACTCTGCATACCATACGGGGCTCACGGAAACACTAACCAAGGTGACGACCTACTGGTATTACACCCCGGAGCGCATACGTGAGATGGGCCGTAGCAAACATAACACCTGCTGGAGAGAATGCGGGCAAGTAGGCACATTATCACACATCCTATGGGACTGTCCGCGTCTGCACTCTTACTGGAAGCAGGTGATAGATGACATTGACAAGCACTTCGAGACCGAGCTGCCCCGCTTCCCTGCATACATTCTCCTGGGACTCCCAAACCGATTGACATACCCATTGCGCTCCCGCAGGGGACGTCAGATTGAGATTGCCCTGGGCTCTGCGGTGCAGAACATCCTTACACACTGACGCACCACAATGGTTCCCTCCCTTACAGGATGGCTACATAGGCTGTGGCATGTATTGGGGATGGAGAAGTTGTCCCTTACTTTAGCTGGGGATACAGATCAGTTTGAGGACCTTTGGCAGCCGTTCCACTCCTTGCTGGTCACTGAATTTAGGGGACTTACGTGCCCGAGATATCTACGCCTATTACGGCTCACTGCACCTGAGGGGACAGATTCAGGAAGGGACCTCGGATGAGACACTGCTCCGGGGTGGCGGCTGGGTGCAAAGAGGTGGGGTAGCTCTATGCGCTGGACGAAGGGTGGGGGGGGGATGGTGGGTCTGGGGTGTTGAGGGGTTTGAGGGGAGGGATTTCGGGGGGGGGGGTTGTATTGTGTTTTGCAGCACTTTCCACATTTGGGCCGCTCTGCTAGCTGGTCACTTGTGACATGTCATCCGGAAGACTTACAAGCCCTGAGCGTGCCTCTAATCATCGCAGATTTGTACCTCGTATGCAATGTCTGTTCTGTTTTTCTTTTGTGCTGCAGCAATAAAAACGTTTTAAACCTAAAACCCAGATCATTTGTAAGAATGTCAGTATGGGAGACGACACTAGACAGGAAGAAAAGGCTACGTATCTTGGAGTAGATGTTATGGTCAGCATCGAAAAGATAGTTGACTGTAATATTGACCCCTTGATCGATAAAATTAAACCTGAATTAACTTGATTACATAATTTGCATCTTTAGATAATTGGCAGATGCAATATAATTAAAATGCTTTTTTTCCCTACATTTTAGTACCTTATAGAGCTATCCCGTTAGAATTTAGTACTATGTGTTTGAAAAGGATCGAAGACCTGTTCTCTCCATTTATGTGGGCTAATGAAAAACCCAGAAGAGCTTATAAGTATCTTTCCCTACCAAAGGAAAGGGGTGGGCTGGCTCTTCCAAATATAAGACTTTATTATTGGGCAACCACTCTTCCGTATAACCTCACTCTTTTTTCCGATAAGCCAATAGATAACCCATTGGAAGAGATTCCTACACCTGTAGAACTCATAATGGGCAAAGATGCATGGGGATGGATCTGGAGGTTTCTGAATGATTCCCATTGTAGGAAGGTACGTTTCAAGACGTTGGCTGCTGGGTTCAAAACCATGAAATCGGCCCGTAAAATGTTAGGACTGGGCCGCTTGAATTATTATACACCGATTTTTAACAACCCTAACCTCCCCGAAATTTTTAAAGACTTAATAATCAAAACAAAGGCCTGTCCAAACTCAGCGATTTTTATTCCCTATTCGATATAGCTTCTTTCGAAAATCACAAAGAAAGATGTGAATTGGATTGGAGAGATTTCTATAAGTACCTGCAAGTACATGATTTTTTTAAGGAAAAAATGTGGTGGCCCATCAGGATTTATTAATAATTCTATTATAGACAACTTGAGAAAGAACCATCCAACTATTGGAATCATGTATAACTCTTTTAACTCATTAATACTGGATGATTTGGCAACACGGGCTAGGAAGTGAAAAGAGGAAAATTATATCTCCGAAGACTTATTCTTCCACTCAACTGAGATAGCACAAAGTCTGTTAATTCCGGCGAGGCTTAAAGCCCAGTATTATAAATCATGGTTTTCGCTTTATAGATTGTGAAGTGAGGACAGGAACAGGGACTCTATGCCCCGGATGCTCTCTGTATCCGGTGGATCTCAATCACATGTTTGCCTCTTGTGACACATTAAACAACTTAAAACTAGAGATCCCAAACGTTTTATAAGAAGTGTTCGGGAGGGATGTTTTTCTTTCTTCCCTGATTTGTCTTGGGGTGGATCAGGAGATCCAAGGGAAGCCGGGAGAGCAATTGGTTTTCATAGGAATGGCAGTATATCGACTCTGGCTAGCCTCAGCCTGGCTAGATCCACCAACCCAGGTTATCATCAATGGCTAACACGATTAGTGGCAAATTATAAGTTTGAAAAAGCTATCTATGAAAAAAGAGGGACACAGTCCTGCTCGAAAGATTTAAAGATCTGGGAACCTTTGACCAGATGGCTCGAAAGGTAGTACTGGGCTCAAAGCGATCTCCGGTTTGGCTCTCCCGACATCAACTATATCTAAGTGTGTGTCTAACCCCAGGGAGGGAGGAGTGGGAGAGGGGTGAAGTACTGGGTTTTTCAGAACCGGTACTGAACCGGTAACCCAGCGGTGCCAGGGACAACACCCTAAGACTTCGGGTTCTTCCTGTTTCAGACTACAGAAACACAGAGTCTTCTAGGTGAAGTCAAAGATCGAATTTATTGGCTGCAACCAAGTAACAGGCGTCCTAGAAGTACAACACGGTGTATATTCTCAGGAGACTGCTCAAACTTACAAAGCTAGCCATCCCTTTTATACAAAATATTATGCTTTAGGCAAACATTTCTTGTTTTACAGTTGACCATTCAAATGTTTTCACTACAAAGAAAAAGCAGAGTCATGATGACAAGCCCATATTTCAGTTTGTCCAGCCCACAATCAATTTCCCGGCAAGGCCCAGTATTTTCATCAGATATCGACGGACCCCCAATAAAAGCGGGCACCTCCTCCTCGTAAAGCAAGTCATAAAGTAGGAAACAGGGACAGGTGTGTGCAAGATTAGGTGTGGTTTGTGCGCGATGAAAGGTTTATGATATGATGTGCCTTGATACTATCTCGTTCGGCCACTGGGAGAGGAACTGACCGAACAGGTTTGGCCTTGGGCAGTGGAATCAGCTTGCCCAGGTCGTAGAGAAGTCAGGGAAGGTGTGCGTGTCCTTCAGGATCGTGTTTGGCCTTAATCATTAGCCTATGTGAGGGCAACTCACAAAATGGCTGCCGTACACAAAATGGAACCCGAGGGTTCAGGACGAAAACTATGATTTCAGGGTGTTTTCGTCACTCGAACATGACGAAAATGCTTGTGCATAGTCTACTAGTCATTCTCGGTCTGCAGATATCAAAATCGTCATGATACGACGATGGTTATGACACGGGTCCAGAATTGTCAGTACCACAGACCCTCCTTTTGCCCTTACATTGGCAATTAACCTATACTCACGCTAATCTGAGTCCAGGTCTATATTCGTAAAGTCATTGAGATGCTGCTGTAGCATCATCCTATTACTTAGCTCGTCCCTCGACACAGGTTTCCTTACACATGATGTAGCACAGAGGCCACATATAGCAGGAGCACACTGTACGCACAGACAGAACAGGAAAAGAATGGCTAAAATCATCCCAATGACCATCAGAATCTTCCATCCCCAGGCGGATAACAGTTCCCAGAACCACCCCATCAACGACCAATCTCCTTTTTCCACATGAATAGAGTTGGAAATCTTGTGCAGTTTGGAAATGGCCTGGTACACTGTTGGAGCGTTATCTGGAATGAAAACACAGTAACTCGATTGGATCAATTTACATACCCCACCTCGGTCTGCAAGTATGACGTCTAACGCGACCCTGTTCTGAAGGGTCATAAGACGATCCGACTGGAGCTCAGCAGTCAAGTTACTAAGGGCACCGGCAGTTTCAACTACAGTGGACTCAACCACCCTTGTCAATTGCCTTATGTTCCTGCTGTTCACAATGGGTCCCCAAAACGGCAGAAAACCCTTCACAAAGTCTCCAAATTCTTGTCCTGCAGTGTCTTCTTTGCTGAGGACACCTCTAACTATCCTTGTCTTATGGTAATCTGCCGCAGCTGTGTAGGTGGGAGGCAACAGGAACGAAACAAAACATGTGCCCGAGAAGTCAGGGGGCAACCATGTATAGGCTCTATCATGACAGATGAAATAGGTACCCCTAGCTGCTAGGAACGAAGGGGAAGTCTGAGACACAAAAACATAAGTCTCGTTGCAGATGCTCTTCCCTAGCTGAGCTCTGGGATTCTTGCCATTACCTTGCAGACATAGGTGACCCTGGTGGGGTACAATCCAAATCGGGGGGATCTCTTAGCTTGCTGTTTCTCACTCAGAATAACTCCATATCCGGTCACGTTCCATCCAATGTACGCTAGTGTCTCATCTCTCGGGATAGTCTCATAGGAAGTATCATCCCTAATCATATCTACTATACCCTTAACTAGAGCACTATTCTTAGGATTATCTTTCACAGAACGTAGGGGGTAGACTTCATGTGCGTAAATGAACATTGTCCTGTATGCCCACATAGAACCATTATGGCTAAAAGGCAGAACCAGATAGGGGATACCTTTGTCCGTTGTATGAGGCATAAGACCACAAACCCAACAGTTAGTCGTGTTCATTACTAATTGGTGTTGGTGCAAAAGCTGAACAAAGGAGTTATTAATAAACTCTAACCTCCTAACAGACTCATGTTCAGAAAGAGGGTGAAAAGAATGTGAGGAAACAGTAGAAGGAGAGGTATGGGCGATGTAGTGGGTGCAAATGTCACTTGAATAGAGAATAAAACATATCCTATTAAAAACATCATTACACTGAACAACATAAAAATTCACAATATCAAAAAGCGTTTCTTGGTCATCATTCTGCAAATTTTATCTTTAGAGTTCGTTTGTTTGGCAGGTCTCTCCATCTCGAAAAACTCCATCCTCTGTAATTGCTGCTCACGGTGGTAGGGTGTTCTATGCTAAAGGATGCTTCTGTCAGTCCAGGGCAACTCCCTTAGACCAACCAGAACTGTCGACCTAACGTCTTCAGCTGCACCCCAAAGACTTGGGCAAACGCGACCCTACAGCTGAACCCGGATGGTGGTTCGAAAAACAAAAATAAAAAAAAGTTTCTCAGATGAGAGAGTTGCACTTTCAAAATTTTGCAAAGGAAAGGAAAATCTTTTATTAGTCCATAGTTCTCGGCCTCAGGTTATAACGTCTTTTTCCAGGTAATGTCTGGTCTTGGAACAAGAGTTCAGGCTCCGTAGTGTCCAATCGGATTGACGGTGGCACAGCTTCCTGCAAAATATTGTCACTTGCTCGTTCAGAAATTGTTCCTTTCACACGTGCATCGCTGAAAGGCAGGAAACGAGGCACAGTTTCAGTCTCTGAGTCAGCGACACCCTCCTGGACCCACCGGTCGTACGGCAGAGGCAAAGGCACCCTCTTGCAGTGTACACCGTGGATCCAGTTCTTTTTCCCTTCCACTCGAACGGCTGATCTCGTTGAGAGAAGGACTAGGTGAGGGCCTGTCCAACGGGGCTGATCGTTTTTCGTCCGCTGGAAATTTTTCACCAAGACCCACGAGCCAGGATCGAGAGTGTGTCCTGGAGTTTCAGAGACCTGAGGCAGAGTATCGTGAACCTGTTGGTGTAAAGCACGCAATTTAGCTGTCAATTCGTACAAATAATCAAGCAGTACAGGGTGTTCGATTTCACTGAATTTGGTTGGCCTTGGCACTCCCCATATGTTGGCCGGATGGCCGAACACTATTTCATATGGACTAAGTCCCACTCGCGAATGTACAGTCATTCTTGTTGATAGGAGTGCTAAAGGCAGAGCGACAGGCCATTTAAGACCAGAGCTCGCTTGAATCTTGGCCAATTTCAGTTTCAATGTGCCGTTGTAGCACTCTACTAGTCCAGCTGATTGGGGGTGATTTGCAGCGTGAAATTTTTGTTGGATGCCTAGCCCTTCACATACTTTCTTCATCACTTGACCCACAAATTCACTCCCATTGTCACTCCAGCCCATTCTCGGCATTCCAAATCTAGGGAAGAATTCTTTGACAAGGGCTTTAGCTGTGGATAAGGCAGTGTTGTCTTTCAGGGGATATGCTTCTACCCATCTCGAAAAGGCACAAACAACAACGAGTACGTATTTTAAATTGTTGCACCTTTCCATGTGGATGAAATCTAGCTGCAAAACCTCGAACGGATACGTAGGAGGCGCAAAATGACCAGCTGGAGTTGGGGTTCCCCTACCAGGATTGTATTTCAGACATACCATGCAATTCTTAACCACATTCTCTGCACACTTAGGAATTCCAGAATTTTGCCATACCGGGGCCAACAACTTACAAATCCCTTTCACACTGATATGAGCCATTCCTTGAGCCATTGTAACCACTGCAAGCACGTACGCATCGGGTAACAACCATCTCTGGTGTTCTGACAATTCAACCCAACAACCATTCGTATCCAATTTACCCTTACACTCTCTCCACACACTCAACTCTTTTTCTGTAGCTTCAGCTTGAATAGACTTCACGCTCTCTATCGTATCTTCACACATTCCAACGTCACCAACCCATCTTGCAGGGCCTGCAACATACATTCGACTCATCACATTCCTTGCAGTTTCTTTTGCGACTTCATCAGCAAATGCATTTCCACGACCAACATCGTCAGTAACCTTTTTGTGCGCACTCCATTTCACAATCGCAACCTGCAACGGCAAAGTAAGTGACTCGAGAAGCTCATTCACCAACTGACCATGCTGTATCTTAGCTCCATGCGAAGTCAGAAACCCACGTTCTTTCCACAATCGTCCAAAACTGTGAGCCACACCAAATGCATACTGGCTGTCTGTATAAATTGTCACTTTCATTCCTTTCGACAACACACACGCTCTCGTAAGTGCAATCAACTCTGCTGCTTGAGCTGAATTATGTGGGATACGTGCAGCTTCAACAATCGTATGCAAAGACGTGACAGCATATGCTGCAGTCGTATCTCCATTTGGAAGCTTGAAGCACGAACCATCCACCCATAAGGTACCATCACACTTTACAAGAGGAGTGTCCTGAAGATCTATTCTCCCTTTCGTTTCTTCTTCTGTTCTGAGAAAACAATCGTGCTGTTCAGAAGCATCTAACTCTGTTACAATCGGCAACAACGTAGCTGGATTCAACGTGTTGCATCTCTTAATGTGCACATGCCTCGCTAACAGGGTTAACTCGTAACCTGACAATCGAGCACTAGTTAAGTGCTGTGTCTTGGTCCTGTTTAACAATGTGTCCACTGCATGTGGAACCATCACAATCAATGTATTATTCATCACTAAACCAGCAGACTGTCGAATAGAAACAGCTGCTGCCGCTGTGGCTCTGAAGCAACTCGGCAATGCTTTAGCTACCGGATCCAAAGTCGACGAAAAATACGCGCATGGACGCTGCTTGTCTCCGAACAACTGTGTTAACACCGATAATGCACAACCTTCTTTCTCATGGACATACAATGTAAAGGGCTTACTGTAGTCGGGGATACCCAACACAGGAGCCGAACATAATGCATTGCACAATTCGGAAAAACTTTTCTGGCACTCTTCAGACCATGGAATGGGATTCGGTGTATCTTTACAAGTTAATGCCACCAAAGGTTTGGCCAAGAAAGAAAAATTCGGTATCCATTGTCTGCAATATGATGTAATACCCAAGAAAGCACACACTTCTCTCTGTGTCTTTGGTACACTCAATTTCGCTATTGCCTGAATTCTTTCTGGGGTCAGTTTCCTTCCCTCCTTCGATAAGAGATGACCTAAGTAGGTCACTTCTTGTCGACAATATTGCAATTTGGAAAGAGACACTTTGTGATGTAAATCAGACAAATGACGCAACAATGACAACGTTGCTTCTTTACAAATTTCCTCAGTATCTGCAGCAACAAGCAAATCATCAACGTACTGAATAAGGGTAGCGCCATCGGGTAAAACAATCGTATCAAGCTGTGTTTTTAAAGCCTGACTATATATCGATGGACTTTCACAGTAGCCTTGGGGAGCGCATTTGAAACGGAAGCTTCGGCCTCCCAAACTGAATCCGAAAATATCCCTACTCTCCTCGGCAATCGGGATGCTGAAGAAAGCATTCTTCAAGTCAATCACCGAAAACGAAGTGGCAGAAGCTGGAACCATAGTCAATAGAGCAGTGATATCAGGAACAACTGGAAATTGTGGCACAACAATCTTATTCACTTCTCTTAGATCAATCTACTACTTTCATCTTTATTTCGGCCAATTTGACCATCAAAGATATACAGTAAAACACAAAAAATGCAATGTAAAACCATCAAGGGTATGCAGTAAAACACATATAATAGAGTAATAAACCTTTCCACCATAAAAGATAAGTACTTCTTAAGTAAAAGCAGATAAAAGACCATGCGTTAAAATTCATATTCTTGTAATTAGGTGGTCAGCTGCGACTTTAAAATACGGGTGCGGGTATACCAGACATTTGTAAGGAATTTAGCTAGTGCAAACACCGTTGGTCCCGAAACATCAGTTTTTAAAATTCTATACATCGGGAGGTATTCCCTACAACCAAAGTTTCTAATAAGAGGTAAAAGCCAATATTTCCTAGCGGCCTTGTAAGTTGGACAAAACAAGACCACGTGTAGGTCGCTTTCCTCAGCACAGGTACATGCCGGGCATTGCTTGGTAGAGGGCGGTGTAGACCAGGAGCTGGTATATGACCGCGGAGGCAATGTGCCATATCTCCATTGGAGAAATAGCTTCCTGGCCAGAACAGGAGTCATCCCATCCAGGACCCTCTAAAGCCTGTAAGAATCCTTGCATTGCGTAAATACAGATGTTAATGACCCCTCGCGCTGGCAATCTAAGACCATAGCCAGTTTCTGTTCGTAATAAGCATTGGCCAAGACTCTTCGTGGGATCCTAAGTGACGCATTAGCTGGATCGGACCATAGATCTGGGAACCCCAATCTCACGCAGGACTTTTTTTATATATTTTATCCAGGGAATCTGTAGGGCTTTGGGGTGGGTTAGAAACTCCCTCAGTTCTACCCTGTAGGGAGAAAGTTCCTCACTGCTCCATAACCTTCGCCAGAAGGCTATGGGTCTGAGGCCCAGTTCGTCTGCTATGGGTATCAGGCCCAAGTCCATCCCCAAAGGGTGGAGGGGTGTACTAGACGGGAGTGCAGCTATCTGTCTAATAAATTTGTTCTCAGTTATAGACAAATTGTGGGCAGGTGTATGACCCCACAATTCTGCCCCATATGTGGTGGCACCCCTAGCCTGTACCTTGTAGATCTGGATGACCGGCCCCAGTGGACGATATGTTGAACTTTTCATCATCCGTAGGATGCCACCTGTGGTCTGCACCAATTTGAGGTTAGCCCTAGTCTGGTGTGGACCCCAGGACATGGTTTCATTCAGCGTTACACCCAGATATTCAAAGGTGGAGACTCTCTCTAGACGTGATGATCCTAGCAAGGGGCTCGGGCGTGATCTTTGGGTTGGGTTCAAGACCATGAACTTAGTTTTTACAGCATTGATCTCTAACCCCCTTTCCGTGCAGAAAGCCACAAAAGAATCAAGGATCCTCTGTATCCCCATGGGGGTTTTGGACAGCAGCAGGGTGTCATCCGCAAACATAATTGCGGGTACCCTGCTGCCGTTCAGTTTGGGAGCATCGGTGTATTTGATGCCATTGAGATGGGCGATTAGCCCGTTGACAAAGAGGCAGAACAGGGTCGGTGCCAGTACACAACCCTGCCTCACCCCTCTGTCAACGGGGAATCTATCCGTTAGTTCCCCAAACTTCCCACACCTAACCCGGGCATAGTTGTTTTGATGCAGTCTCTCTAAAATTGCCAGAATGTCCGGGGGGACCCCCATCTCAGCCAGAACACTCCAGAGTTTCCCTCTAGGTACCAGGTCGAAGGCGGCCCGCAAGTCCACAAAAATAGTGTACAAGCTGCCGCCTTCGAATATCGCCGTCCTCCAATAAATAATGTTCAAACTGAAAACCTGGTCCACTGTGGACACTCCCTTCCTGAAGCCCGCCTGATATGGACTAAGGGCGTCAGTTTCCTCTGCCCAGTCCTGGAGGCGATTCAACAGTATCCTACCAAAAAGCTTCTGGGGCACGTCAATTAGGCTGATTGGTCTGTAGTTGGCTGGGAGCAGAGGTGAGCCCTTCTTGAATATAGGAACCACCTCTGCCCCCAGCCAAGTACTCGGGATTTCCATGCCCTGCAGGACTGCATTAAATACAGTAGCAAGGTAGGGGGCCCACACATCGGGCTCCTGCTTGAACAGGTCCCCAGGGAGACCGTCCAATCCTGGCGCCTTTCCCGAAGCCAGCCCTGCAATTGCTGCCTTGACCTCCCCTACTGTGATCAAGTCTCCGCCATACTCAGCCAGTCCATTACCTATTGCAATCGTGGTTTCTCCCAGCTCTGAACTATAAAGTGACTGGAAATGTGCCTGCCACACCCCTGCTGCAATATTTGGCTCTATTGCCGAGTGGAGGCTCCCCGATCCCCCACTTACTACTCGCCAAAACTTTCGGTAGTCTCTAGTTGCGAGGGAGCTAGTAAGCTCCTCCCATTGACCCTCCTCCCATTCAGTTTTAGCATGGGCAACTAACTTTTTATATGCCCGTCTGCTTTCACGTAGCTTCTCTCCGCCTATTCCCTCATTGATGCTTATGAGGAGTTCACCCTTTGCCTTCCTGCAGGCCGAATTATACCAAGAGGATTTGTGTTGTTGCCCCCTCCTAGAGTTCTGTACCTTACTAAAGAGCTCACATGCCGCTCCCTTTATGAGGTCCTCATGGGCCTGATATAATTTGTTATGGCAATCTATGTTCCCCAAATTATTAGCCAAATCTCCCACTTTTTCCAAAATTGGAATTAATCCAAACTGAATCCGAAAATATCCCTACTCTCCTCGGCAATCGGGATGCTGAAGAAAGCATTCTTCAAGTCAATCACCGAAAACCAAGTGGCAGAAGCTGGAACCATAGTCAATAGAGCAGTGATATCAGGAACAACTGGGAAATTGTGGCACAACAATCTTATTCACTTCTCTTAGATCAATCACAAATCTGTAAACAGGCGGCTGAGAAGGATCAGTACGCTTCAGAACAGGCAGAACAGGACTATTGCAGACATTACCTCTTGTCTCTTCAATCACATCTTTTTCGATCAGATCGTAAATGATCGCTAGCAACGCTTTTTCACCTTCACTAGAAATCTTGTATTGGGGAATGCGTGGCATTTTAACATTGGCTTTCAAAGTCACAACATATGGTGGTATTTCCAAAAGACCCACATCATTAGGACCAGTAGCCCAAAGAATATCGGGGAGAGATGACAATTCGGTCGGAAGTGTATCCTTTGATAAGTACATTGAAGAGACCACTTTCTTACCCAGTGTAAGTTGTACTCCCGAAGGAGAACAATACAAAGTCGCATACAATCTTTTCAACAAATCCAGTCCTAACAAGTTTTCACCACAACCTGTCGTCAGGATAAGGGGTGCTTCGAGTTCACAAGGTCCAACAGAAAGGGACATAGGACTAGAAATCGGGTTCCTAACCGGGGCGCCAGAAAAACCTACTGAAACATTCATTTCGCCAGACAAAGGTGCGCCAGGGAGTTTAGAGTGCATAATAGAACTCTTTGTAGCACCAGTATCCAACAGAAAAGGCTCTGACACACCTGATGTAATCACCTCAACGTAAGGTCCTCTCTGATCTACTGGAACTGAAACAACTCCCTCTCTTTGTCTACGGCTGTCCTAGCAATCATTTCCTTCCATATTCTCATCTTCTGCATAGTAGTCATCAGCATAGTACTGAGCCGTCCTACCAGACGCGTTATGCTGTTGATCAAACCTATTCATTGAATTTTGAGGCGGAAGGGAACGCGCGTTTTGTGGGAAATTTCCACGTCCTCTACCTCTAGGTGTTTGTTGAACACCTCGACCTCTTGCACCAGAAACACCGTTCATACGCTGCAACAAAATAGGACAACTATACTTGAAATGACCCTCCTCCTTACAATATGAACACTGATTGGGACCTACAGGAACACGTGGTTGAGAAAACTCGACCCTTTGCGAGTTTCTCTGATACTGTTGGGGTTGCTGATAGTTATGCTGGCCATCACGTGGCGGATACGCTTGCTGTAACAGAACCTTCGTTTTCAACTCTTTAGTTTTCCTGTCTGCTCTATCTTTCTCATCTTTATCCCTATTTTCATAATACTGTGAAGTAGCCAATATCTGTGCTGAAGAGGAAACGGCCCAAGAACTCTCTGAATCCTTCAACTTCTTACATAACTCCGGTAACAAATTGTGCACAAACCTGTCAACGAACAACCGTTGACCACCTTCTGTACTCATATCTTGACCACTGTGGTCGACAAACGTTTCTTCAAACCTGGTGAAGAAATCAGACACTGTTTCATCTTTCTTCTGCTTACACGCAGACAGCTTGTCCCAATTCACACGCATAGCGGGCATTAAAGTCTTCATGTAATTAATAATCCTACCAGGGAGGTCTGCTACTAAAGGCTCGGGTTTAGCCCCACCAACTTGTCGGCCATCTGCAGCACTAATGTTAGCCCAGGTGTCACCTGACTCCTGATCATGATCTGTATGACGAATCTTTCCCCACAAAGGCTGTGGAACAACATTTCCAAACAACATGTCTATATCAGCTAAATTCATAATGCAAGAGCTTGCGGTCTGTGACAATTCCTTGTAATACCCTGCAGGATTTTTACGGGGATCAGGCAATGTCTGTTTAAGGGCCAAGACTTCAGCTCGCTTCCAAGGAACATGTACCCAGACACGCTGAAAATGTGCTGGTACAGCATCAACGTGATTAGCTAGATCAGCCGCAACGGCGTCCTTCCATACCGGAGGAACTTCTCTCATGGGATATTGTCTCACCTTCTTCTTAACAGAGGAATCAGACTCAAACAACGACCGAGAAACACCCTCACTCCTGAATGATAATAATGTCGCAACTGCTTTCTCAACATCGGAACCCACAATCGTGCCTTTTGCAAACTCAAACCGGACACGACACAACTCAGGCGGATTAGGCTCTAAATCATTTTCCTCCAAATCCTCACAAAGAAAAGTACACATTTTCTCAAAAACGTATCTCTGTTTCGGTGCTTCCCACTGATGGAAGACATCCATAACAGACTCTTGCTCATATCTCATCGGGTCAGTAACCCATTTATGTGCCAAATAATTCAATGTTTCCTTCTCCCTAGAATCAGGCAGTTGGCTACGTAACTGTTTACGCTCTGAGACAGGAGTTATACCTGTTGCTCCGAAGAGAGGATATAGAAGTCAAGCAACAGTGCTAGTCATTCTCTGGCGAACAGAGGGAGAAGTCGATGAGAGGTCAGGCGGAAAAGCAGAGTGAGGCAAGGCAGACGCAGAGGCAGTGTCAGGAGGAATACCAGGAGTGGTAGTCGATATAGTGGTCAAAGTTGTAGGAAGTAAAGGCAGAGCAGATGTCAAAGTCGGTGGCCCTTGAGGAGGCTGCACCGGAGGAATAGGAGCCAACTGAAAAGGAGCTGGCTGTTGTGGAAGAACTTGAGGCACAACAATCGGGTGTTGCACAACTAAAGGCTGCGGAGCTGCAGTAGCACTATGCGCATAGGGGGGTGGCGAACTCAATAAATGCGACATTAGGGAGTCTTTTTCAAGTTCTTTTGCTGCATCTTGCTGAAGAGGCGGCAAAACTGGATAACATTTATCGATTACCATTTTACGTTGCCTGTGCAACTGCTTGCTCATCTGTTCCTCTTCGTTATCTTTAAACTGCATAGTAGCTTGCATTATCGAGATACCCCTTTCTCTCTTATTTTTCTTCGCTAATTTAATTTCCTTCTGTTTGGCTTCCTTACGCCATAGGCGGAAAGAGTCAAACATCGCCGGCCGGGCTTTCTTCTTAAAAAGTTTAATCTCTAGATTATCTAGAATCTCTGTGTCAAAGCTACCATATTGGGGCCATTTTAAAACACCATCTTTGCGGGTGTATCGGATCCACACTTCATTATATGTGATGGGGCCTACTCCATGTTTCACATACAGTTCATAGGTTGGAGTTCCAATCGGAGGAACTGGACACGAGTCCTCCAATCGGGAATCTCTATTACAACCAAGACAAAACAAATTTCCAAGTCTGCTAAGACCAGGCATCTTCGCTCTCTAGTCTAGCTTCAAACTTCAACGGATTATCGAATACGATAGTCTCGTGAATACACGAGTCCTTCGGCTTTGGTACTTGCAAGTTCCAAATCAAAGATCCCAAGGGGATACCAAACTAAGAACCAACTAAGGACTGGGAGACGCTCCACTTATACTTAACTGAGGTATAGATGACGTCACCAGAAGACTCGTCTATCGTTTTGCTCTACCAACATCAAGGGTCCAAAACAGGGCGATAGTCAGGGCAGCAGTCCTTCGTAGCCGTCGGGAAGCGGGGAACCTCGTAGCAAAGACTTTCGGACCAGGTCGACATGCAGGGGTCGATGAAGTGGCGGACTTCCTCCAGAATTTTCACACGAAGCTCCTCACGAACCTCTGGCTTGGACCGGTACCGCTGATATTGCCCCACGTTGGGCGCCAACTGAAGTACTGGGTTTTTCAGAACCGGTACTGAACCGGTAACCCAGCGGTGCCAGGGACAACACCCTAAGACTTCGGGTTCTTCCTGTTTCAGACTACAGAAACACAGAGTCTTCTAGGTGAAGTCAAAGATCGAATTTATTGGCTGCAACCAAGTAACAGGCGTCCTAGAAGTACAACACGGTGTATATTCTCAGGAGACTCCTCAAACTTACAAAGCTAGCCATCCCTTTTATACAAAATATTATGCTTTAGGCAAACATTCCTTGTTTTACAGTTGACCATTCAAATGTTTTCACTACAAAGAAAAAGCAGAGTCATGATGACAAGCCCATATTTCAGTTTGTCCAGCCCACAATCAATTTCCCGGCAAGGCCCAGTATTTTCATCAGATATCGACGGACCCCCAATAAAAATGTCATAAAGTAGGAAACAGGGACAGGTGTGTGCAAGATTAGGCGTGGTTTGTGCGCGATGAAAGGTTTATGATATGATGTGCCTTGATACTATCTCGTTCGGCCACTGGGAGAGGAACTGACCGAACAGGTTTGGCCTTGGGCAGTGGAGTCAGCATGCCCAGGTCGTAGAGAAGTCAGGGAAGGTGTGCGTGTCCTTCAGGATCGTGTTTGGCCTTAATCATTGGCCTATGTGAGGGCAACTCACAAAATGGCTGCCGTACACAAAATGGAACCCGAGGGTTCAGGACGAAAACTATGATTTCAGGGTGTTTTCGTCACTCGAACATGACGAAAATGCTTGTGCATAGTCTACTAGTCATTCTCGGTCTGCTGATATCAAAATCGTCATGATACGACGATGGTTATGACACGGGTCCAGAATTTTCAGTACCACAGGGGGTATAAAATATATAAAATTGTGCATGAGGAAAAGTTGCTGATTCAATAAAAACTTCTCTTTTACAGGACGTGTAACTAGCATTTGCTGATTTAATATATGTATGTTTTGTACTTGTAAATTGATTGAAATTCGAAGCGCTATTTGCAACATTGTAATCATGCACTAGATAAAAACATAAAAAAACAACAAAACCACGTTATTTAACTTTGCATCCTGCTCCCCAGGTTTTTATATTTTCTTTTAAGTCAGGTGGCAAGTACACAGGCTTTGCTCTCAAACCCTCTAGTAATATGTTTTGGGGTACATATTAAATTGTAAGTTCCATGCATATAATTGCTTGAAATTGATGCAAAGTTTAATTGATAATGCTTTCATAAAGATGCAAGTCTTGGAGTGCTTTTGCAATGTCTTGCGCTTCCATTTTATTGAAGACTGGTTTTAAAGCACACAGCCTTATCATGCAATACTTCCTTAATCAGGTTAAAAATCAAATCTGAACCATGGAACCTGTTCTATGCAGTTACCTTTTATCTGTTTGTTTGATTTCTCTTTGATTAAAACAGAAATGGCAACCAATATGTGTGTTTATCATCATCATCATCATAAAGCTTTATTCGATTTTTACAATCATAAAAGCATGTGCGAACACAACAGTAGATCAGAGTCCCACTCTAAAACAGATGTCGGGAATAAATTCATATAAAACCCCATGAATAAAAACGACCATTAAAACCAATAAAACCAGAGGTTATGTAGTGTAGTTCCTATGTTCCCAATAGGCTCTGCGCATTGGAATAACATAAACAATAGTTTAGACGTAGGACTGAGGTCGACTAGGTCTCTATTGAATATGTTAGACTTAATTATAAATGCCAGCTAGCTCAGAGGTCACTAGAAACTTTCTCGAATGTTCAGGAAGGAGTTAACTTTCCTGATTAGACAAGAAGGGATTCGTTTCTGACAACCTTATAAACATGACAACTTTGCTCCCTCCAGAATAAGGAGTATATCTCCAGAGTCGTGTGAAAACAATGGACAGATATTTCACTCAGTCAATCGTGCATACTTAGTTACACCAGGAGTGCAGAGAAATAGAGAGACGGGCGTTTTCAATAAAAGGTGTTATTTATTGAACAGTCCTCTTTCTCATGCAAGAGAAGTGAATTGCCACAATTGCAATACTTATCATGCAGTGAAGTGCGTACAGTAAAAGGAGTATTATGAAATAATACTGTAAAAGCATTTATATGGTTTCTGAGCCATATGATACTTAAAACGTATAAAATATATACATACATAAAATCATTGATTAAACATACTCAACTGGTGCTTCTAAGATACGCCTACCCCGGTGTACCTAACCTAAGCTTAGTACGTGGGAAGGAGTAAGTGAGCTGCAGTTTAAGTTAAGTTAGTTTTTGCCAAGAATCTGAATCAAGAATTCTCTTAAGGATCTAATCAGCTCCGTACCTTGGTTTATAGAATGAAGGAGGTCTTGTATCTCTTTCTCAGGACTCGATCTCCCAGCAACCCGCAAGGGTGACTGGAAACACCGGAGCTGGAATTTCTCGGCAGGAGAAAAGACAGCGTCTCTCTCAGTGCGTCAAATGGGAGGGTCGGCTTCCTTCGGCACTCGGATCAGCTGGGCGTCGGGCAAGTAGATAGCCGCTCTTCTCCAAACCACTGTGTGTTTGCTTAAGGCAAATGTTGGTATATTTATACCTGAAAGGTGCCGAGTTTGACGTAAGGTTGGACATAAGACGTCACTAAAAACTTACAGTTCTTTCTGGACTCCAGGAGTTCTTGTGCAAATCAAAATAAAGGCAGGGGGATTTCCCGGGCTGCTGGAGGCTTGGTTTGTTTAAAGAACGCGTTGTACTTTCTAGGAGTCTATGGGAGTAGCCTTGTCGTATTTGGACTGCATTGGCTATGACTAAATATGGATATAATTCTTATGCCTTTATAAGGATATGATTTGTTATAACCACATAAGGGCATGAATCGGGAATATTTAATTAGGGTCCTAGATACATTCACAACAGTTAAAAGAATAAAACATTAGGCATATTCACATTACATATATACAATATAAAAAGTATTAAGTCTAATCAAGGAAAGTGTGCAATTTAGCGAACCCTCAAGATCCATGCCCAGCCTAAGAATTTCGCCATAGCTAGTACAATGAGTAAAGATGTATCTGTACGCAAAATTCGATCAGCCTCTGCTGCAACCCTGGTACCAAGAAGCCTGGAGATCGGTAACAGCCAGGCCCGGCATGGGGCAGCATAAATATCACAAACCCAAAGAATATGCCCCGTGGTCTCACTATTAGAAGTGCATCCTGGACACCCAGTTGACGAGTGTGATGACCATTTCAAGGTAAAAGATCTTACAGGGAGAGACCTTAACCTGTTCTGAAAGTACAATTTGCGATCCATGGGTTTCGTGATTGCATCCCAATATAATTCCAACATGGGGACCAGTTTGTGATCCATAAAGCGACAAGTAAGAGATGAGGACACTTGTTGTCTTACATTATTCAGTGAGAACAAGTCCCAGTACTTAGCCTTCAACAAAGATTTAGATGGAAAAATAGAATTTGCAGGATCAGTCCACAATGCTGTCAATCCTAACTCCCCTAGAAGGTTTCGGACTGCCCTAAGCCATTTAATTTGATGTAGTGTATCTGTCTTAATGATATCTAAGAAACTCTGGGCATAGCCAACAAGTTCGTGAGTAGTCCACAATCTCCTCCAATAAAGGAGGGGGCGCAGTTTGGCTATAGCTGCAATGGGTTTCTTACCCAGATCCAATAACAATGGACACATAGGGGAGCTCTGGGGAAGTCCAGTTATATTTCTTAGAAACCTATTCTCTGCTGAGGTAAGAGCTACAAGATTCTCAAAGACCCAAACCTCCGAGCCATACAATGCTGAACTAACAGCTTTCAAATTATAAATTTCAAGGGCGGGACAGATAGGCTTAAATAGGGTGCGGTTATACTCCTGACAAAGAGCCCCGGATATCTGTCTGAGTTTAAGTGAGGCTAAGTCGATTTGCCGGCCCCACTTCATACTACCTTGGAAGTTACCTCCCAGATAGGTAAACTCGTTAACTATTTCTAGGGGACCCTCCTTCATTGCAAATCCTCTCATGTTTGCCTTTCATGCATTAAACGTCATTAGCTTTGTTTTAGACACGTTGACCTCCAATCCCCTCTCACAGCAGAAATCCTCAAAGATTTTAAGAGCTTTCTTCAATCCACTCGGGGTCACAACGGGTCGTCGGCAAACATCAGGATGGGTACCTTTACACCAGCTAGTGTAGGGGCATCGTTCGATATTCTGCTCATGCATTCAGCTATTCCATTCATATATAGCGTGAACAGCGTGGGGGCCATCACACAACCCTGCCTAACACCACGTTCCACCAGAAATGATTCAGTGACTTCCCCCTGTCCCCCCCATCTGATTTGGGCCTTGTTATCTTCGTGAAGTCTACTGATCAGGGTTAAAAGATCAAGTGGAAGACCTAGTTGTTTCAGGACAAGCCATAGTTTCCAGCGGGGGACTAGATCAAATGCTGCCCTAAGATCTACAAAGGCGGCATAAAGGCTCGCTTTGCTCAAATTGACTAGCTTCCAGTAAATTAAGATAAATCGAAAAACTTGGTCGATGGTGCTTGTGGCAGCTCTGAATCCGCTTGTAAAGGTGATAAGATTCCGAACTCCTCGATCCACTCCTGGAGTCTGTTTAGCACCATCCTTCCAACTATGTTCTGGGAGCAGTCAATAAGGCTAATTGGCCTATAGTTCCCCGGGCAGTCTTTGTCCCCTTATTTGAAGACAGGGATGATTTCTGCATTTTCCCATGATATAGGAATTGATGCCCCTTGTGCAATTGCGTTAGAAAGCAGAAGAATATATCGGCACCAACTTGGTTTGTCATGCAACAGGGTGTCGCCCGGTATGCCATCAGGCTCTGGCGCTTTCCCAGGTAAGATAGAACTCAGTGCTGTCTCAACTTCCCTCAAGGTAAATGTTTCCCTCTGATAGAACACATTTATAACTTCGACTTCCCCCACCAGAATACCAGAATATTGGGGTTTAAAGTGATTGACCCAGGCTGTTACTGAATCATGATTCTGGGGGCGCTCAGCCTGGCCCCTAGTTGGCCATTTGTAGGTGTTCCAAAACAGCTTAGGGTCCTTAGAAGCACACGCCACCCTCAGAATATGTGTGTTCATCTCAAATGGGTAACTGAAAAATTGTCCGGACACTTGGACACTAAAAAGAGCAATTACATATATATACCACTTACCTACTAGCATCATACGTTTTGCATACATGATAGACTTCAAGATGGTACCTTCATCATTAACCATTATATACAAATCATAAAGCTATACATTCATCAACATTTTTGGTTTATTAAGAGAACTTGTGAATAAAGGTTCTGTAGTAAATGAATGTCTATATATTCATTCTTCATTTCAGTAGTGTATTTTCCAGGTGTTCTTATTTCATTATTTCCCCATGATAGAGAGCTCCAAATTTTGTTTCTATCTCATCAGCCCTCTTGTCAGCAAAACTTGTTTAGCGGTCATTCGCTTTAACTAAACATCATATTTCATAATTTTAGATATAATACAAGACAAATTAAATTATTACATGAGTAATCCATATACTATGTGATTTGTAAATAGCTACAGTGCAATATTATTTGTAATTGTATTTATTACTGTTCAAATAGAATTACTTTTTACCCTTCCCTGTCTTCAAATTTCTGTTCGACGCTTAGTTGCCTCTTTCTCCAGATAATAAATAGTAAGTGTCAATGCACTTACACCCAATTTCATTTCATTTTATCATACTTTATTCGTTTTTTTCAGATAAAACCATAAAAGGTATACATACATCATAAGTATTCCAACATGTATATAAAGAGCAATACAGTAAAATCGTTCTAAACCCTTGATTACAGAGTTAAAAAGATAGGTCCCACTATCAAATGTAATCACAACTGGACCTAAGCCTGGTGGCGGCCCTTAAAAAGATACGTGTATGAAGTCCAGAATCACTTGAAATAAGTTGTAAAAAGATAAAAGCAGGTCTAACCCTCATGAAAGAAGCTTTTTAAGAATAGGAATGATAAAAGACTTTCTAGTAACCTCATAAAAGCTACAAAATATTAAAGAGTGCATCATATCCTGTTGAGACTGTCCGTCGCAGCCACAGGGTATGAGACACTGCCCTCTGTGAGCACCACGTAGTTGAGCCAAAAGAAAATATAAAAGATGAAGCCAAAATCTAGTCAATAGAAAGTGATCATGGTTACTTGTGATTCCTAAAAGATATGGTTCAACAGTCGGCACAGTCTTCATAGCAATGTACCTACGCACACTGGGCTTTCTCAGCTCTATTTCCTCTCTATCCCAAATGCATCTTTCAAGAAAGAGCTTTTCAACCAAGTTAGATCCCTACCACATATCGCTTCTGGATTATCGAATAAATCTGCCTTTCCTAAGCTGCAAAGACGTTCTCTAACCTACTACAACCAGCGGATACGTTTCATGTGGTTAAGAGAGAGAGAATCCCCTAGAACGTCCTTGCTTAGGGTGTTATCTTTACTTGCCCACTTGCTGTTTGCCTTTAAGGGCTCTGTTGGGAGGGCGCAAGAGGCTTGGTGTCCCAACACAGCTCACGAGGAAGGAGGAGCCAGCACTCAGCTGACCCACGCCACGCACCATAATGGTGTAGGACACCTCCAGTGGCGAAGCACGCCTTTACTTACTTGCTCGCTTGCCGTTCGCCTCCAAGGATGCTGTTGGGAGGACGCCAGGGACTTGGTGTGCCGACACACCTCACGATCAAGGAAGATCCAGCAATCAGCTGACCTGTGCCAAGCACTGTAAAGGTGCAGAACATATGCCACAGCGCGGGACGTGTTTATTTACTTGCCCGCTTGCCTTTTGCCTCCAAGGACGCTGTGGGGAGTTCGCCAGGGACTCAGTGTCCCTACACTCCTCACGAGGAAGGAGGAGCCAGCACTCAGCTGACCAGCGCGGCGCACAGTAAAGGTTCTGGACAACTCCAGTAGTGCGGCACACATTTATTTACTTGGTCGCTTGCCGTTTGCCTCCAAGGACGCTGTTTGGAGGATGCCAGGGACTTGGTGTCCCAACACACTTTACGAGGAAGGAGGATCCAGCACTCGGCTGACCTGTGCCAAGCACAGTAAAGGTGCAGGACATCTCCCGCGGGACGTGTTTATTTACTTTCCCCCTTGCCGTTTGCCTCCAAGGACGCTGTTGGGAGGACGCCAGGGATTCAGTGTCCCGACACACCTCACAAAAAAGGAGGAGCCAGCACTCAGCTGACCTGCGCCGCGTACCGTAAAGGTGCAGGACATCTCCCATGGCACAGGACGTGCCCGGGCCCGCCCTTGGCCCATTTGTGTTTTACCGCTGGAGTCCAGGCACATGGGCCAGGATTAGGACCTTCAGTAAGTCTGCTGGGATTATCCCCCGGGGACCGGAGCAGGGGGCCTCTACTTGCCGATTTGCACTGGAAAGAGCCCCATTTTACATCTTATTTGTATGTGGGCTCCGTGCTCGACTTATTGCTGTTGGCTATTTCCCCCTTGGTGTTCGTCTTACAGTGGAAAGTCTATCCCAATCTTTTTCATGATTTTTAAAATCTTCCAATCCCTGGACCGCTGTGTACTGGTTGGATCTAGTTGGGCCTAATTTGTAGGGGTGGCAAGCCGTTGTTGTTATAATGGGCAGACCTAGGCCGGCAGTACCTACCTCAAAGGAATTTGCGAACACGGTGACCACCATGGACGCTTTCCCGCATCGAGCCGTTGTGGTTTTGGATAAGGAATTTGAACTGGCCATTTGGCGGCTGTCTTAATCCCCCAATCCCCCCCCCCCCTCACGAGTTCTGTCACTCCTGTAGGCCAGGGTCACCAGTTTCAGCACAGCCTTCTCGTGTCGGTCAGGCAGACATAACACAAGATCCAGCCGAGGCCGCCCGCCTGTGCACATCAATCCTTGCCACACTGAATAGTGTCCAATCACCAGCGCCTTGGGGAGCATGTACAGTCCCCAGTGTGGGCCCGGGTGTGGGAAAGGGAATAGGGGAGCTAAGAGGAAGTGTCCCTCAATTGGGGACCCTGCGAAGCGGTGGAAAAGTACTGGTCCATATTTTAATTTGTCAGCACCCACTACAGAGCCCAGTACGGACCTGACACTTTTTGCTCGACACGTTCAACACGTTCAAGGCAGCTTTGCTATTTGCGCTGGACTCCAAACTAGACCCAATCTTACTTCGCCTATCTGCGATTAAAAAGAACTGACCAAACTTCCTGCTTCACCACAAGGGGTTTACACAACGCTGCCCACATGCCTTCCAATGGAATACCAAAGGGGATGATGGAAGGAGCGTTTGAGCAAATCAAACACTCACCCGCATTCAACTGATCTGGGTTTAATCCATCACCATTCTTTAGCTCACTCCACCACCCCAGTTCAGACATGGCCATGTGTAAATCAGTCTGACCCTGTGCCTCATGGGAACAGTCCAGCCCGAACTGCCAAGCCATGTCTTCCCTGGACCGGAAACAAGCATCCTGGGACCGGTTTCGGATTCATAATCCTCATCAGCCAGGCTATCTTGAATCCAGTGGTAGAGTAAGCAAGGGACCCACGTCTGGGCATACCCTGCCAACTTAGGGCAAAAAAAGCGATACCAAAGGGGATGATGGACAGAGCGGTTGAGCAAATCAAACACTCACCCCCCCCCGTCAACCGATCTGGGTTTAATCCATCACCATTCTTTAGCTCACTCCACCACCCCAGTTCACACATGGCCATATGCAAATCAGTCTGACCCTGTGCCTCATGGGAACAGTCCAGCCCGAACTGCCAAGCCATGTCTTCCCTGGACTGGAAACAAGCATCCTGGGACCGGTTTCGGATTCATAATCCTCATCAGCCAGGCTATCTTGAATCCAGTGGTAGAGTAAGCAAGGGACCTACGTCCGGGCATACCCTGCCAACTTAGGGCAAAAAAAGCGATACCAAAGGGGATGATGGACGGAGCGTTTGAGCAAATCAAACACTCCCCCAGTCAACCGATCTGGGTTTAATCCATCACCATTCTTTAGCTCGCTCCACCACCCCAGTTCAGACATGGCCATATGCAAATCAGCCTGACCCTGTGCCTCATGGGAACAGTCCAGCCCGAACTGCAGTCCAATATCAAAAAGCCATGAACAATAGTTCTTGTGGGACTGGTCACTGCCTGGCCCCATGTTCTCACCCAGGCCTATGCTGGAAGCAGTTACGCAGCAATTGAGTCAGCCTGTGCCCATAGCACCCTCTGCTACAGCAGTACCAGCTTTGACCAGCACTGAACAATCAGCAAGGACAGTAAATCGCATGGAGGGCTTTCCGAATTCAGAGCCCCATATGACTCAAGGTCAGGTAGGGAGTGGGTCAAAATGTCCTCCTGTTGATAGGCAGGGTGGAAAGATTTCAGGGAACCCAGCAACCCCACCCAGAGCATGTGCACCATCACCCAATTATGTTGTGATTATGAGAGAGAACATACAATGTAATACGTGCCTGTATCCTACCTTTTATCAATGTCCCCCCTCAATTGTTCGATATTCCATGGTGTGACAATATATATTCTAAATTCTGTTTTCTTAGGTCTTTAGTCTATCTATATGCACCTAGTTTTCAGTAAACATATCAATACTTTTCATGGTGCTATTTATAGTCACTATATCAACCCATTAAAAGGGCTCAATGTGAATTTAGTTTTTCTCGTAAGAGGAAGACATTCTTTACTTCATTACTAGGAAGTACAATATAGAGATGACATTGATCATGGTCCTGTTGAAGAAGTTTTGAATTAGTACTACAGTGGACACCGCAAGGATGGGGGTATCAATTGTGGTGCACCAGCGCTGTGTCAACTGGGAAGAATTACTAATGTTTAAGGCAAGTGATAATTTCATGGGTAGATTCGATAGGGAGCATGCTTGGATGCATCCGGACCATACATGTCTATTTGGGATTGTACATTGATGATATTTTGATGATCTGAATTGGAACTGAATTTGAGTTGAGGGACTATAATACAATCACATAATGATCTCATTGGAGTATAACCGAGTACATATTAGGCCTATTTACAAAGGAATTGTCGAGTATAAATCTAGTAGTATTATTTCCCATATACACAATGCTATTAGAAAATCTTCAACTGTAGTTGAAGCTTAAAACCTAAGCGTTACCAAGAGAGTTCCGATTAGGTTAACAGGGATCCTGAATATCGCACAGTGGCATGTGCTTTACCACCAAGGTGTTCTCTTCTTCCCTTGGAATTATGATCCTTCTGAGAAATCGGAAAGGCAGCCAGCATCTTCAAACTGTTTGTGGTCCTTGTCTAGGCTGTTACTGTGAAGAAGTCTTAATTGTACAGCAAGCAATAGTGCCAGGGGGGACTTTCCTTTTATAGCTACTTCTGTCAGACACGCCCCTTCTCTAACTTCTGAAACATCTCTAGAACCCATGGGAAAACCCCTAGCTGGAAAGTCCTTGACTTCAGGAACATGCTGGAAACCTTCAACTACCTAGGACCAGGGGAAAACCCCTACAAGCTTCAATGTGTTATCAAGCATTGGCAAAGGCAAATTGAAACATACTCAGTAAACACAATATGGCAAAGCACCAAAGTATGTGTCTAAGGCATCTACCCATTTTCCTAGTCATAAATGGTGGGGTACCTTATTTTTTTTTATTGGTTCTTGGGGGTTTTTGCAGGTCCGACAATGGGGTCCCACAGAGACCCTGTCGGAGGCCAATTTCATTTTTCCTGCAAATTCATATAGGGTCTGCAAATCTGTGGCACAATTCTCTTCTAAAAAGAAGTGCAGTCTCCTGTGAATGTTTTTTTATTGGCTCCTTGGATGGGCAGGTCCCGCTGGGAATTTTTATTATAAATTTGGGGAAGGGGGAGCACACATCCACCCGTCCTGTGCCATTTATGACCCTATGGATTACCACCCCGAGGCCCGAGCATCTCGTAGTATATTGGAAGTGGGGCACATGGCCCCACTATCGGACTAATTTGAACCCTGGGGATCATCATCCCATGGTGCCGGGCTGTCTCTTAATACATTGGGAGTGGGCCATGTGGCTCTCCTTCGCAGGCCTTTTTGGCCCTGGGGGCCCGAACCCTGGGACCCGGCTGTTCCAAACAATGGGAGAGAGGCCCTCTCCCGAAGCCAAAAATCGCCCTGGGGACCTTATGCCCAGGGCTAGCTCGAGCTGTGTCCAGGGATGTATCAATATATTTTATAATCAAATATGGAGGCTGTTTTTTTTAATTTTAAATATTTTTTATTGTCAAATTGGCTTGCTAAGTTTCATTACTCTAGTATGCCCAAAAGACTCTTTGTGTGTAGTACATTTACATATTTCTGCAATGTGTAACCTTGTTTGTCATGTTAGCAAGAGGAAGCAGGATTGAGGGAAAATAATGAGCTCAGCATTGTATTCGTGAATGACATCTTCTCCTCAAGGATGTCTTGTCCTTCCTCTGGGAGAAGATTCTTCTACCTCTTCATCAGATACCTTTTTGCTGAAAATAACAGGTTTCTGTCACATGAATAGGTTCCATAGATTTGTACAGAGAGAAAAGTTTTATAAACTGTCCTAAATTTTATGCATTTTAATGTTATGCTCCAACTGACCCTTTTCTAGCTAGAACTTTGGTCAGTTGAGAATGAAATGAAGATTTACTTTTAATTAGTTGTGCTGCTTGCTATTTTGCATTAAATGCAAGTTAGACTTTGGGCTTTCAAAAGTGCTGTGTTTTTTTTTTAACAATAGATCAGGCATTTTTTCAAAACCTATAACTGTTTTTCTTGAACCACCCCATTAACGTCCCTTTGATGCAAAGCATAACCGTGTATGTAGTATTGGCTACTGGAAACAGTTTAAAAAAAAATAATAATGAGCTCATCATTGTAATCATGAATGATATCTTTTCCTCAAGGAGGTTTTGTACTTTCATGTGTACAGGTTCCATAGATTTTGACACAACCTATATACACTGTTGTGAAAAGTAAATCTGGCTTTCCATGAAAACCTATGGTTGTTTGCTTTGATCTTTCAAACTAACACTCTCTTGATGCAAACCGGCGCAGACTGGCAAAATGCATTATTTGCTCTGTGACAAGTTCGCCTTTTCAGTGTAAAACATCTTTTGCGCTGGATAGTACATAGCATGCGCTACTTTGCATTGCTGTGTATCGTGTTAGCTCTAGTGCAAACCCCTAGTAAATCTGGATGCTGCTTTGCAAACTTTCAAGATAGAGAATAAATGCTAATCTACAAGATAGAAACACTTGCAGAGTGAGACTGAATAGGAATGGATGTAAAAAAGAATGTCACTTCCAGAAAAGTACAATTTAACTCAAAAAGTGAAGAATGTGATAATATTGATTTCAACATTCTTTCCAAAACATTTTATTTATAGATGGCAGTGTCTAAGCACTTTTGACCACGTGCTATTTTCCTTCAGCCCTCTAACACCCAAAACATGGTTCTGTTTACCAATATATCATAATACCTCAAACGCATCTCGAATTCACTGCATCAAAACTAAAAGCAAACTTACACCAACAATTGAAGTTTGTACTTATTTATATTCTGTACAGTGAAACAAGGGTAAATCTGTCAATGAGTCTGACCGGTAAGAGTAGGAAAAACAAATTGAAAAACTGTGAGACTGACAGAAAAATCAATGCTGAGGCCTTAGGAAATACTATTTAATTTGACAGAGTTGAAAACAAGAAATAGTTCCTTATTTAAATGGTCAGAAGTGTGTGAGGGCCAGCTGTACAACCATATTTTGCATTGCGGACGGGGAATTGGCCCGTTTGCGACTGTAAAATTGGCCTGTCCCATGTACAAACCCTATTTTGTGAGTTGGTAACCTATTACCTACTCGCAGAATAGCGTTTGCGACTCACTATTAGAAAGGGGTGTGCCAAGGGGTCCCTACCTAATAGCGAGTCTCACTTAAATGTATGAATATTTTGTGACCGCAATTGCAGTCGCAAAACATTCGCAGTTTACCAGGTAAGCCACTTGAAAACGGGAAGGGGTCCCCAGGGGACCTCTTACCCTGTGTGTGGAAATATTTTTAAGAGCAGGCAGTTGTCCCATGGAAATTAAACAGAAACGTTTCATTTTTCTTTTTTAAATGCATCACATTTTCCTATGAGGAAAACGGGCTGCATTTTTGAAAAAACTGTTTTATTTTAAAAAGCAGTCACAGACATGGTGGTCTGTTGCCCCAGCAGGCCACCATCCCTGGAAGTGCTAGCCATTCCTAATCGGATCGCAAATTTCACCTGCCTTATGAATATTAATGAGGCAAGCAATTTGCAACCCGACTAGAAATCGCTCACAGTGTCTGAGACACTGTTGTAACTTACATTTTGCTAGTCTCAAATTGCGATTCGCAAAGTGACGCAATTTGCAACTCGCAAATTGTAAGGGTCGTACATCTGGACCATAATGTGGCACTGAAAGATGGAGTATTGCGGTTCCAGTAAGCAAAAAGTCAGAAGAGAAGTACCAATGAAAAGAGTAACACACTTTCATTGTGCAATACAGAGATGAGGAGGAGAAAGAAAAGGAAAAATAATCACTGTTAGTCTTTCAGGCAAACTGATGCAAATTCTTTTGGCGAAATAGATGGATACTAGGCACCAGATGGTAGGATGTTTAAAACAAATAGATCATTCTAGAGCAATTTGAAAAACAGTTTAAGGGGGTGAAAGCAGTAAATTACAGAGCAATTGTTTTATTATTTTAAAATATAATAATAAACTTAATTTGGAAATTATATTCATTTAAACTTTTGTAAAAATTAATTATACATGTAACAGAACAAAATGTAATAAATATTTAATATGAACTAAAATGTGTTGAAGCTGAGTCAGTTCAGTTGAAATAACTTTATTCGATTCGGTCAAATCATAAAAGTTTATTTACATACATTAAAAATAAAACAAAATAAATGCATGGTAACATTTTGTACAAAGGGAAGAGAAGCTCCTACCTTTCTGCAACACATTTATGCAAGATGCAAAATATTTAAAAAGCCCTAAAATCTCTAAAAACTTAAATTCATGTTAAGATTCATACCGTTTCCTGGTTAAAAAAGCAATTGTAATGAAGTTAAGCCCAGCACTGCAAATAACAGCAGTAGATAATGACCGCAAATAATTAAAACCCTCCTAGTAAGAGCAGGGACAGATTTCCTTTAAAATGGGCTTGATAAAACGTGCCCTTGGGTCTCCATAAAGTATGCAAAACAGCATAAAGTGCATTGTACTCTGATGGGCTGAATTATTGCAAGGACAGGGGGGTTAGGCTCTCACACCAGCCCGCCTGTTTAGGTAAAGCCACAAGAAAGTGCAATGTGCAAAGTCGTAATCTAGTCATAAGAAAACGCAAGTGAACATGCATGGTAAAAGACAAATACAATTGCAATTGGCTTTGAGACACACAATCTGGTGTTCCATTATCCTGATTAGACATACATAGTTTAGTTTGGAACACTTTTTTTATGACCTGTTTCATGTTTGATTTGTTACCCTGAGGGCTATCATAATAATTTTCTCATCCTTTTCTAAAAAAAGGTATCTTTAATGTAATAAAGCCAAGGGAGTGACATTGCATTATCAAGATTCATACAGTCTCTGAGAATACTCCTTGAGAATAATAGGTCCTCTGAAGTCCAGATTTTACCCCATAAAATCAATGGGGCAATATTTATCCTATCTTTCACAAAATCCATACCTACTTCAGAGTGGCAAAAACTTGTTAGAGAACTGCGGGGATTCATCAATAATCTTTTTAAGAATGTATTCTCTAAAATCTGAATCTGGGAACTTTTATGGTAACCCCATACTCCTGCCCCAAAGGTGGCTACAGACAGACATTTTAATTTATATAGGGTTAACATTTCAGCTACCGGCTTGTGTCCAAGCATACAAGCGAAGCGAAAAAGCCCCTCTATTGTTCTGCTGGTTTGTTGGATCCTAGCCACAATTAGGTGTTCCCAGTTTAATTTATTAATAAAAACATTCCCCAAGTATGTAAAATTTGACACCTTTTCAATATGTTTTTCCATTACTATAAATGTCCTTATTTTTGTTTGGTTGGGGCCACATACCATGATAAATGATTTGCTCAAGTTTACCTTTAGGTCCAATGCCAGCATATATTCAGTAAACACATTCAGGCATTTTTGGACAAGACTGTGTCATCTGCATAGGACAGTAATGGAACCTGTTTGTCGTCTATGCTTGGGAAGTCCAATATTTGTTTTAACAAAAATGATTCCAGTCCATTTGTATATACTGGAAATAAAAAAGGGGCCAGGATACAACCCAGGCATACCCCCTCAGTAGATACAATGGACCTGGTCTTCTCTCCCCCAGTACCAAAACGGATAGCTACAGTGGTAGATGCGTGTAACCTACGCAACAGGGTAACAAGGGGTTCTTCGAAACCGATATTTTCCATCAGTGTCCACAACTTCCCCCGACTCACTGTATCGAAGGCACTGGACAAGTCCATGAAGGCCAGGTGGATTGACCCCCCCGCCCTCATGTACTTGCCATAATCATGGACAAGTTGAGGCATTGTTCATTGGTTCCCATCCCCTTTCTGAAGCCTTATTGAGTATTTGATACGAGTCCAGAGGCATTAGCCCATGACTCCAAATGTGCTAGGGGAGTCCTTTATAAAAAAACTAGCAGCCCGTCCCGACGTTGTCCGGGGATACACAAGCCTACAACGGAGTCCTGTGAACGCTTGTTTTGCAGGATTTCCGCGCCCCCTTTTTGCCGAATGCCCGTTGAATGCCGCGCCGATTGCTGTATGGCCACGCCCTCACATGCCCACAATGGAGCCCTGTAAACGCTTGTTTTACCTGGTTTCCGCCCCCAGATTTCCACCCCCAGCACAATGCACACAATTGTTTTACCTGATTTCCGCCCCCAGATTTCCGCCCCCAGCACAACGCACACGGCCACAAGGAAGTACTAACACGTAGCGTTGGCCACGCCCCCACATGCCCACAACAGAGCCCTGCAAACGCTTGTTTTACCTGTTTTCCGCCCCAGCACAACGCACACGGCCACAAGTAAGTACTAACACGTAGCGAATGCCGCGCCCATCGCTGTATGGCCACGCCCCCACCACAACGCAGACGCACACGCCCCCAGCAGAACGCCCGAGCAGAACGCCCACGCCCACAAGGGACTACTTTGCCCCTAAGGTTCTTTTACCCTTCGTATGTATATGGTGGCCAGCTGTATAGCCTATGTCCATCTGCTGCAACTGTCCTTTCCAATGCTGTATTGGGTGTTGTGATTGGTGCTGTGGTTCCTGAGATTACCCGCCTCAAAGGTTTGGGCTCTCTCTTTATTATATTAGTATAGATTACTAAAGGAAATTTAGCAGTTAAATATATTTTAATTAATGTAATACTATATTTAATTAGTTATTAGTTAATGTGCTGCAACAGTTTTAGGTTAATATTAAGTATTTTAGTACTATACTTATATTAAAATCTTTTTTTTAAAGAATTATAAACTTTAATGATCATTGTCCCTATATTTTCCCCACAGAGGGATCTTTATTATGGTGGCGATCTCCACCTACATATGTAAAGTTACAAATAGTTACAAATGGTAACTTTACCATAAGTTCAGTCTTAGAAGTCTCCACCTCTGAACTGAGGGGGTTGGAGGCATCTAAGTTTACGCTTTGTAAATCTTTACTTCGAAATGGTGAATCGCAAAAAAGTGTAGCCCTACAACTAGGTATGTAGTAAATAAATACATATGTGAGTAAATATACATGTGCATATTTATCTTTGCAAACATGACCCTTTGACTCACACAAGAGGTTCAGCGTTGTTTGAAATTCTACTTGAAAAGAACTAAGACTTTCCATAAATCAACTCAGTTGCTCATCTCTTTCTCTGCCCCTACACAAGGACAAGCCTTAACGCGGGCTTGTATTGTCGCTGGGACTCCTCAGCTATACTCTTCTGCCATGAAAAGGCAGGACTTCGACTGCCTGCAAAGGTGAAAGCTTAATCCACTCCGAAGGTTGCAGCCTCCTCAGCCTTGGTCACAGGAGTATCTCTACCAGTCAGCTACAAGGCAGCCACATGGGTGCACAATCACACCTTTTCAAGGAATTACTGCCTTGATGGCTGGAGTAAAGCAGATGTAGCAGTCGGTTAGGCTGCTCTTCGACGACTCTTTGAATAAGGTACACTACTGCTCTGCTCTCAACCCAATCTTCTATTGTATTATTTAACTAGTAATTTAATTATGCTGAATACGGAGAAATTGCTGCCTATGAGGCTGAAATGCAGCATCTCACTTTAGAACGATAGTGTTACTTTCTCACGGAATGACGCTCATTTAACCTCTTGTCCTGCACTCTGTATGTTGGACTCTGATTCTCAAGATGGATTGTTGTTAAGGATAATCTCTGTTTTTGTATCTCCATCCCACTTTCAAAAAGGCCCCAGTGCTTTGAGTGGTTCAGAGTCAATTACCATTCCCCCTCCTACTTGCCTTGCAGTCATGAATACAGAAAAAGCGACACGTGTGGAGAGAAGATGGAAGGAGGCAGAACATCGGTTGGGAGTGCTGAGAGATGAAGGGCGTGAGTTTTGAGTGTCCAAAATTTAGTTCTGGGCACATCGGACATACTATGGTGTCAATTGTTGTTCTTGTATATGATCATTGTTTTTGGTTTTGGTTGTTGGTCCTGTACATGATTTTTGAGTTTTGCTCCCCTTGAGTCATTGTGCTCCATCGTCTAGCACATACTAAGTTCACCCAAGTGTATGTTAGATTCCCCATGTTAGACTAATGTTCTGATTTGTATCCTTTGCCTCAAATTGTAAAGCACTCTGATATCCTTCGGGATCAAGTTTGCGCTATATAAAACTTTATAAATAAAATAAATTAAATGCCACTTGTTCTGAATCATTAATAGCTGTGGCTCAAAGGGGACATCCCTTCCTAGTTGTAAGTAACAATGAGAGGTACTAGTTCTTGTACTTTGTGAAGGCAACTGCCTGACTGTACTTTTGTCATCTTTTTCTTTTTTTATCTCTGCTCATTTGCCTTAAAATTCCTACACTTATTATGGGTTCATTCAATAATAATAATAATAACTTACACTGCTTACTTTCAATCTTAATAGAAAACTATTGTGTTCTTTTGCTTGCTCTTTAGAAAATACAACATGTTACATAAATTGACCTTGTCCTTGGGAATAAATGATTTTTGCCTAATTCAATTTTCATTTCAAGCATGTTTTGAATTACATGCTTCCCTTTTTTTGACCATTTACTGTTTTTATTGATTCAATCTTTTTGGCCGTCTTTAGATATTTATTTATTGGACCGATTAATCATTCTTTCTCCTAAATGTTTATTTTCTGTGCTTTTTCTTATTTTCTGCAGCATTGGTGCTGGTCCTATTAGTGCCTTATAGCCTCCTCCACTACCACTTGCAGTATTGGCAACATCACATGCAGTTGCAATTTCTCTCTTCCTCATTCATTTCCTCTTACATCAGGAGGTCCAACCTACTGTTGGGTTTCCACATTCTTAAACAGAGATTGAGATGGAGGAAGTAGACCGGGAGAAGCATGTTGCTCTACACCGAATGATCCTGCAGCTCTGAGAAAGTCCTTGATGTGGGAGCATTTCTTGTTGTCTGCTACCACAACACCATCATGGGTCAGCATTCCCACCCCACTACCACTCTGGCCAACCCCTTTGTTAGGTTACTCAACCATTTTCCCCAAGACCCGGAGACATTTCCTGGACCCTCTACAGCAATTCTACTTCTTGCTCCTCCAGCTATGTTACCTGCTGAAGGTAGACTACCAATGTATTTGGTGGTATTGTACCCCATGCACTAACACAACTAAGCAATATTTGTAATGCTAGTTTTGCTAAGTACAGCCAAATCTACAAATACCTTATTTTGTATATCATGCACTATTGTTTTTTAGTAAGTACTCATATTTTTGATAAATTTGTTTTGTATTTTAGCTAGATCTAATTATTTTGCAGTTTTGTTTATTCGAGGTCCCCACATCCAAATTTACTACATTTTCCACCCTCACACAACAGGTCTTTTCATTATAGAGCTTTTTTGTACAAGCACTTTCACCATTATCTTTACCTTATTATTATCTTCCCCGTCTTATTTTCATATTCTTCTTACACTTGTTCACCTTTTTGTTTTTATTTATTTTGTTTTTAAGGCTGCTTAGTTTATTTATTTATGTAAAACATTTATAAAATATTGGCATGTCCCTTTGTCATACCTACACATGACCTATGTATTCTTCCATTCTTTTTTTGTCAACATTTCTAATTTATAATAATCTAAAGATGTTTCTGAAGCAGTGTATCAGTGTTCTTTTGTGGGGGGGGGGGGGGGGTCTGTGAGTCAATTTGGATCTATATATGTGAGAGGTATGTGTGAGTAAAAGTGTGGAAGTGAGTGTTTGTGGGTGAGTCTGTGTAGGTGACCGTGTGTGCAAGTATGAGTGTGAGCATGTGTGTTGGTGAGTGTGTATGAATTAATGTCTGTGAGTGTGTGTGACTGTCTATGTTGCTGTGTGTGCATATCTATATTGGAGTGTATGTGTTTGTGCTTGGATAAGTGGCTGTGGGTGAGAGTCTAAGTGTACATGTCTATACATTTGTGAGTGTGGGTGGCTATGTGTGTATTACTGTCTAAATGTGTATGTGTGTATAGATATGTGTGGATGAATGTTTGTAGTGTGTCAGTGAGTGGGTGCATGTTTGTGTGTTACTAACATGGGTGTTCCTCAATTTGTTAGTGTGTGTGTGGGTGGGTGGGTATGTGAGGGTGAGTTAGTGTTCACCTGTGTGAGTTAATGTGTGTGTCAGTGACTTTGTGTGAGTTTACCTGCGTGTGCGGGGCAATATATGTATTATTATCTGAGTTAATATAAGTGTGTTTGGGTATCTGTGTGGATTCATGTATAATTGTGTTTGAGTATCAGATTTTGTGATTTTTGTTTTACTCTGAATTATTATGCAGGTGTATGCTTGTATGAGAGGGTATGAGTTACTGTGCATCTGTGCCAGTATGACTATGTGCAGATCAGTGAGTGAGGGTGAGCGTGAGTGTGTTGGAGACTGTGCCTACATGTGTGTCTGTGGGTGCATATGTGTTAGTGTGTATCTGTATGTGTGATTAATCACATTAAAGTGAGCTTGCATCTTTTTTGCATATCCGTCAAGGGTATGCGAGTGAGTGTGTGTAAGTGACTTTGTATGGGAGTGTATCATTGTATTTGTTGGAACTGAATTGTGAATGTCTGTGTATATGTGGTTGTGTGGCTTAGGTGGGTGAGTGGGTTTCTACCTGTATGTGGGCATTAGTGTGTGTGTGTATGTGAGCGTGACTTTGTGTTTGTGGGTGAGTGTGTCAACTATATGCATGGGTGTGAATCTATGTGTGTCTGGGTGAGTTTGTAAGGGTGATAGTGTTTGGATAAGTGTGAGACTGTAGGTATGTATCTGTTTATGTATTGGGTATGCATGTTTGAATTTTAATGAGTATATGTGTGGGTGGTAGGTGTCTATCTGTGAGTGCATATTAATATGTGGTGTGTAGATAAAGGTGTGTGTGTGTGTGTGTGTATTTGGTTGGGTAATTGATGTATTGTGTCACTCCGTGAATGTGGTTTAGTATATGAGAGTGTGTATAGAGTACGGATGTCTACCAATTTGTGGCTAACTGTGTATGTGAGTTTTCATTGTTTTGTGTAAGTCGGTGAGTGTGTGTATCTGTGTGCACATATTTAAGTGTATGTGGGTCAATTTCTGAGGGAGTTGTCCAAGTGTGCAAATTTAGAGTGTGAGAGCGTGGGTGTGTCTCTTTAGGTGAGCATGTATGAGTGTATTTGGGTAACTGTATGTATGTATACCTGTGTGATTGTTAGTTTTAAAGTAAGTGCTTGAGTGAGTTTTGGAAAAATGTGTCTGTGAATGTGTATCAATATGTGAATCTGGTTGTGTGTACTATGGTGAGTTTGTTATATATGTTGCCACCTAACATGTCTTTGCTTAGTTTCTCCTTGAGGCCTCAAGCCATATAAGTCGTTAATCATCTGCAGTTGATGATGCATTTATTTACATTATCTTTCCTTTAGTAAAAGGTATTCTAGTCTCAGGATTTAACCATGTACGTGCGAGTGAATTTTCATCTGACATCATAGTCACAAGAATTATTTTTATAAAAATAAGTGATTTGCGATGTATAAATTACCTTCACAACCCTCTCAATGCAAGAGAATAGGACTTAATTCAAAACTAAAGAGAGCAGTGCAAATGTAGCTTCTTGCAGAGCTACATCAAGTTCATCATCTCAAATTAGTCATTCTGCAGATACCAATTAAACCATGATTTGCATTTTTGGATTAGAAAAATAGATGAAGTTCAGGTATGGATTTGTGTTGACATCAAAATACTGAATACTCATGACGGCAAACCTTAGATGTTTACATATTAGGCAATGTTTTTGGTTTTTACCCTTGAATTGTACTTCTGCATTTATTCTGCATTAAAAGGGCTTGGGCCTGTGTTGATTGCTGTATGTGGGGCCCTATGTGTGTGAGTGAGTATGGCTGAGTAGTGTGTATTTTAAGGGATTATTTGAGAAGCTGGGTGTATTATGTGGGCGAGAGTATATATAGATGAGGGTGTGTTATATGAATGTGTGTGTGAGTATGTATGACTAACTGTTTATGTGTAACTGTTAGCATCTATGTGAGTTTGAGTGAATATTGGAATTCAGGTATGTGACTGTGTGTATGTTTGGATGAGTGTGTGAGTGCACATGTCTGTGTGGCCGAGTGCTTTAGTGTTAGTGTGTGTTGTAGAAGATGTGTGTGGGGGTATGTGTGTGAGCAACTCTATGTAGTATGAGTATGTGTCAGGGTGTGAATATGAGTATCTAATCAGTGTGATTGAGTGTGTTAGTGTAAACAAATGCTTCTTTTTCTTTGTTGACCCCATTTGTTTAACTGATGTTGATTTTTTTACTTTGCTCACTGAGCCTAAATGCATGTTCTCTACCCTCTCCTACATGTCAAAATTAGCTGATTTAATTTTCCTATAGGAATCTAGTATATGTTACAAAAGTGTACCCTGTGCCTGTAAGTTAAATGTTGCTAGTTTTGCTGTAGTACATATTGCGCCACCACTAACGTGGTGATTCAAAGCTTATCTCCAGGCCTGCCCCTGCAGACTGAGTGCACAGTTTTAAAGCTGCCAATTCAACCTAACAACAAAAATCTTTTGCAAGGCCTAAACCTTCCTTTTTAATACTTATTAGCCATCCCTAAATTCCCATATGGCTTGGTACTTAGCATTCAAAATGTTGAACTTGTATATTTTATGTTTTATATCTGCTGGCAGTGGAAAACCACAAAAATCTTTTTTTACTGCCGCAAGGTTGACTCTCCATAGAAAAACACTGGGTTACATTAAAACACCTTATAAAGGCTAACTTCAGTTTTGGAGTAGCTAGAAAAAGATTCATGGACTAATTGTAATAGTAATTTAAAATCCAACTTAATGGTCAAGTCAGATTTTATATTACTATTTTGAAAAGTGCACTTTTAGAAAGTGGTCATTTTCCTTCCTGAACCGAATGAGCAGTGTTCACTGTCACCCAGCAACTGAATGGTTCCTTGATTAGCTGTGAAGTGGCTCCCAGAGTTGAGGAAAAGGGAGAGGGGTTGACCTTCTTCTGATAGGAAGTCTATCTTGGCTATACCCAGGAACTTAATTAACTTCAAAGGATACCTGCCCTGTCACTGGCAGATGTAGCTAACGTCTTGGCCTGCCCCCTATAGTTTTCTGTTAGCCAGCCAAGCACTACTCATAGTGGGAGAGGTGCTGTACCCAGAACCTGTTTTGAGTGACCACAAGGGAGGGTTTGATCATTGGCCCGGCCACATCTATAGAGTGAGCACAGCAAGATAGTAGGCAGGTAGTGCAGCAAAATTGTGTATGGTTAAACGGGTGAGCTTTTCCATCATTGGTTAGGGAGTGGTCACCCACAGACTGGCACAGAGAATAAATATGATACCCTCAGTACCCTCCTGAGGACACTACTTGACCTGTGGAAGACAGAAGAAGAACTGCTCCTTCTGTTGTGACCTGTGAGAAAACCCTAAGGGCTGATGCTGGACCCACTTGTAACCAGGAGTAAGACGTGGACTCCAAAGATCAGCTGGCTGACCTCCTGTTAAGTTTAAGGGACACAAAAACTGCAAGAACGCCACTTTACTGAAAGAGACCTGCTGACAACTTTCAATTTGATAGGACCTGGACCCTTTTTGTGGCTTGTGTTGGAGTGAGTCCTCCTGATTCCCAAGTGCTGTTCCTGAAGTCCTGAAAACTTTGGCTGGTGTTAGAGTGTACTCCTCCTGCCCAAACTGCAAAAGCTGGCACTTCAACATTTTTTGCCAACTTTTCTCCTAAAGAACTGATGGGAGACCTGTACCACTGTTTAGACAAAGCCATCGACGTTGAATTGCCAGTCGTATCCAAAATTCTGGTTTGTCCAGCTGAAGCAGATCTGACTTTCAGAAACGTTTTTTTTATTTTGAATGTAAAAGGCTTAACATAGAGCGACACTGAGCCAAAGCCGATTGACGTTGAGACTTTCTTTGGCACGGAGGCCGGACTTGGTCTACATGGAGCTTTCCTGCCTTCATCGGCGACTACACCAGCACCCTTCTCTTCAGCAACTTGCTGTTGTGGACCCCCAACTCTCATTCAACTTGCCCAACAATGATTCATCGATGACCACCTTTTATCCAGAAATATGTTTATGTCCAACGGTAACTCTTTGACCAGGACCAACCTAGTTCATGTATCCGACCCTCACTCGATCAATGTTAGCCTTCAAACTTCATTTGTCCTGTTCTATTGTGGTGACACTTTGCACTTTTTAGTGCTATTTTTATTTAAAACTTATAAAATTCCTATCTCCAATTTCCCTTACTGGATATTTGTTGTTTTTGTGTCATTTTGTTCATTAAAATATTTTCAATTTTTATATATTGGAATGGGGTTGTTATAGAGTTGCATTTTCAATGTTTTAACTGTATTGGTACTTCTAAATGCTTTACACATTTTCGTAAGTTAAGCCTGCCTGCTCTGTACCATTGGTACCAGAAGTTGAGCTTAGGTTCAAATTATTGAAACCTTTACTGGACCTAACAAGATTAGTGCTATTAATACTTCTGGTAGACTACCATCCACCCACACTAATTATCCACTTTCTCACAGTTGGTGTGTATCTGTAATTATGCATGTGTTAGTGTATAAAGGTATGAGTGGGAGATTGTATGTATTGGTGTGTGTATGTGAGTAAGTATGCCTGGGTGGGTATCTCGGGCTGAGTTTGTGTTGGTGAGTACTTGCATGTGAATGAGTGTACATATGTTAGTGTGTGTGAGTTTGTGTAGGTATCTATCTGTGCATGAGCATGTGAGTATGTTTCAATCTATGTGAGCGTGTGTGTGTGATAGTGGCTGGGTGTTTTCTGTCTGTTTCCATCTACTAGTTTGAGCGAGTGTCTGTGAAGGTGTGTCTGTGCCAGTACGTGGGTGAGCTGGTCTCTATCTGTGGGGTGTAACGTAAGTGTATCTGTGTCACTAATAGTAATTGCGCAAGTGTAGTGCAGAGAGTATATGTGGTCATGCCCATCTTTATATGTGGTGTGTGTTTGTTATTGTAAACATGTGTATCCAAGTGTGAATTCATATCGGAGGGTAATTGTATCTGTGTTTTCCATGTTAGTGTGCTAGTGGATGAGTATTAGTGAGTGTTTCTATATGGGTGAGTATTTGTGGGTTACAGTGTGTGGGTATCTTTCTGTGTGTCTATGTGTTGGTAAACCCCATCTCGCTCTCCTTCCATTTTAAGCTTAGTTTCTAGGCTCCTTTATATCAGAATCCACGTTTATACAACATCAACTATTTCAAGCACAAAATAGGGGCCACATGCTCCCGGTGTGATTTCAAGATTGTGCTCCTGCGATTTTCTTGTGTTTTTTGATGCAGTATTTCTATATCTTTGTGTGCCCACATATGACTAGCGTGCCTCCAGTTTGTTGTACTGCACAATTTTTTCCACATAACGAAGTCTATATGTTTTCATGAATTCAAGATGATAACATGAAAAACTTTCTGCCCTTTTTCAGTTAATCAAATTTTTGGGAAAATTCAAATTTGACTGACAGAACTTGTGAGTTTCCTACTTGTTATTCGAATGGCCAAATTATTTCTAAAATATTACTCTTCCATGCTTGCGCAGTTGTTTTCAAGACATTACAAGCAATGGGGTAACCCAACGGTTGTAGGACCTGGGTACAATTCGATATGAGAGACAATGGTCCTTAACCAATACTTTACAAAAATAATAATCAATAATGTTATTCACATTTTAGAGCTAATTAATTTTAAGCTGCTGGAGATCAAACCAAAAAGATAAACATTTCATAGAATGTGCAACAGCCAAATCTTGACAGAAATTCATAGATTTATTCCGTAGCCTTAAAGGTTATTTAACTTCTTTTCAGAGAAAAAACGAGAAACAGTTTCAATAAACAGGTTGCTCTGAATGAACATGCAAAGAAGAGAGTGCTCAAGGGTGGTGAGTGGGGAAAAATCCCAAGTGTTGGATAGAAAGTAGAAGGAATTTAGAAAGTTGGACGTAGTGGGATTGATAAAGAATTATCAATCAATGATGCTCTGGCCCAAAGATATTTTACATGGTCTATTTACAATATTTCTTACAATCAAAGATTGTATCTTGTGAAGGGACGTCACAAATGGGTGTATTTTGGGTCCAGGTACCGGGGTATGGTCGTCGACGTTTCGACCTGACTTGCGTCATAGAGGGTGTTTTAGACCTTGGCCAGCGGGTCTTCCTCAGGACTAAAGTGAGCAAACAGGCGGAGTATCATCTAATGTAGAAGAAAGGGTTGTCAGTGGGGTGCACATTTAGAAACTCCTAAATTAGTTAAAGCGTTGTGAAAGGTGCTTACCCGCATTTCGTTGCGTCAAAAAACCAGTACAAGCGTTTTGATAATCAGGCAGGAACAGCCGTTCTCTGCCAGTCTTGGGCGTTTGTTCAGTATTCTATGGTCTACCGCACAGCGGTCGGTAAAGCCTGCGATTTCCTTTGCCTAGGGAACTGTGAAGACAAACATATGCTGCTGTGGATATACGGTTCAAAGGGTCTATTCCTACAAAACCTAGTGCTATTTACAATAAATAAAGTGAAGATTGCATATGTTTACAATTTAAAAACCAAGGGGTGGTTTTTCATAAGGGCGGTCACCGATGAAGCTCGTGGTGACATAGCAGCATGTGGTGCCAAGAGAGGTTGTGGCAGCCTCGCTAGTCGGCCCCATCAAGGGTTTCATGGAGTTCATGTTGAGGAAATAGGACGAGGCAGAGTGATTTCCTCAACATTCGCATTGTCTGGAGATAATGCAGGATGTGGGCCGAATCATTCTAGAAGCCACATACGGTGATTGTGAAAATACGCGGCTGTGAAACTGACAAATGCGACAGTGTCAGAGGAAAGTTACGCACTGTGCAGCGATGTTGTTACCTGAAGAATTCAGTCTCCCGTTCCTGTGTGCATCGAAGAGACGGGGGTTTCGATTTGGCCGTGTATTTAAAGCCCGCGGGGCGTGTAGTCAACGCGCTCCGTGCGGTGTCAGGTTTCTTCGACCAGGAGCACTGGTGGTTCAGGGAGCATGCACACAGATGCTGCAGCCAACATTGGAAAGTTCATGAGGGGTGAAGCCAAAGTGGACTTGTTTCCTTGAAAGCTTGCGACCACGCTGGCACCATTGACCCTCTTGGACCAGAGCCGGGGGCTCGGTGCAGTGGTGCTTGGCAGCATTGGGTTTTGGCAGTTCTGGAGTCCTCACAGTTCTTCTTGGGGTGCCTACAGGATGCAGGGGAGCAGTTCTGCTGTTCCACAAGAGTTCTTGAGTCTTTGTTGAAGGCAGGCCTTCCTCCCAGACTTTGCAGGCATATAACTGCAAGATGAGGATGCCTTTGGGCAGGTTAGACAGGGAACAGCAGACAGCCTGGCAGGGCTGGTGCCAAGTCAGTTGCTCCCATTCAGTCCACGGCTTTCGCAGCTTTTCATTGTCCTTCTTCTTTATAGGTCATCAGGATCTGACTTTCTGGTGGCAGGGACTCCCATAATTTCTTCATTTAGGGGCGTTAGAGTGGTGTAGGGTAGTAGCCAATTGGCTTCCTACCCCTGGGGTCACTACATCTCCTTTAGGACCACTTCCTACGAGAAGTGGGCATAACCCTGTCCCAGAGTTCCTGAGTTTGCCATAACCAACATGGCTAACTCAGAAAGGTGGCCTTCACTTAAGGTAGCCCACCCTAGGAGTGTGGAAATGCCTATCTGACTAACTCATTTTCCCACCTGTACAGGTACCAAAGGGCTCTGAACAAAGGGTCTTGTCTTTCCCCCTGTGAGAGAATCCAGATTTGCACACCAAAGGCAGCGGGCACTTTTAAGTTCCCCTGTCTTGGAATGCTAATCTGCAGGTCATCCTGTGGGAGGGGGTGTCAGCAGCCTCAGCCCAAGCAGGTTTGATTTCCGGCCTCCTGAGAGACAAGACTCACACCCTGGTGGTCAGAAACTTGTCTCTGGTGGCAGGCTGGTGAAAATCAGTCATTCAGCACACCAGTAGCTGGTAGGTATTCAGAGGGGCCCTCTAAGGGGCCCTCTGAGTCATATAGTAATAAGTCCAACACTTGCATTAGTTTGGGTTTGTTAATATGAGATGTTTGATACTAAACATCCCTATTTTTAGTGACTGACGTATATCTGCTCATGCCAATATGTCCTCATATGCAGTATAGTGCACCCTGCCTTAGGGTTGTAAGGCCTGCAGTAGGGGTAACTTATCTATGCTGAATACAGTGGCTAAGGGCATGTGTCATGTCGTGTTTTCACGTTTGTCTGCACCACGACAAGCAGCCTGCAGTGGCAGTCTGTATGTGTTTGGTGAGTGGCTCTTTAGCGTGGCACAATTTGAGCTGCAGCCCTTAAGAACCCTCTTTAGCCTCCTTGCCCTACATATTAGAGGTACCATTTACGAGGGACTTACAGGGAGTACTTAAGTTAATGCCAATCAGGGGAAAATTGAACAGTTTTCGTGAAAGAGATCTTACACTGGGGACCTGGTTAGCAGGAACCCAGTGCCCCTCCAATTGAAATCACATCAAACACCAGGCAAAAAGTCGGGGTAACCATGTCAAAAAGGGGACTTTCCTACAGGCCTCAATGAACACTTTGCTGTGCTAAAGTCATCATCTTCCCTGCTTTCAGGAACATGTTTATTTGAATAAAAAAATATTTTTACCACACTTTTTGTATTTTTCAAAGCGGTACCCCATTTTTTCTATCTTTTTTGTGCCCTCAACCTACTTCCTGGTTGTGGTGGAAACCAGTATGAAACCCATGGGTGATCCAGGAAAGCTATAGATTTCAGAAAAGTAGACAGAATTCAAAAATTCAGCAAGGGGTCTTTTGTGTAGATCTCCTAAGGCTTTCTCAAAGAAACTAGCTGTTAAAATGAAGAAAATGAGAAGAAAAAAGAGCCATTTGTGACACCGTTTTAATCTGTAACTTTTTGTCATGATGGCTAGTTTACAAACGCAATATACCATTACTTGTGCTAGACCCTTCTAGTTGTGGGGATATATAGGGTTAGTAGTTTCTCCAAAAACCCATGGCAGCAGGAGCCAACAATTGAGCTGCACCAAACATTGGTTTTTCATTGTGTCCAGAGTGTAGACCAATTTATATGGTGAAATATGTAGGTTGAAAAATGGGTATCAAGTAAAACTATGTTTTTCTGAAATTGGCACCCGATATGGAGTTTACAAGCAGTGCTTAATTGTACATCTCTGAATTTGGGGGTACTCATACTAGCAAGTGATTGACAGGGTATTTTTCTAAATGTCTTCATTTGAAAGGAATAAATGCAGTGAAAGCCAATTGCTAATAACAAATGTTCTACTTTTCTATGCTGCCAAATGTCTTCTGATAAAAATGAGACCACTCATAACTGACCTAAATGGGGGTAAAACTTCCTGTCTGCCCCGGGGGTGGGGAGGTGCAAAAAGACTGGGTTCTCCCTTTTTCGTGTTAAGATGTGTTGCAAGCACCATAGTGCAAGACCCACACTACTTTGTTTTGCCCAAAAGGCGTGATACATGGTGCAAGGTGGGCTTTCAACCCCCTGGGAGGCAGATTTGGGGGCAACCTCCCCAGTTGGGACCAATCTCCTATGTGCCCCCTGTGGGGCAGAAAGACATTACAGTAGGCAGTGACCTCCTGTTGTTTCTTTTGGCATCGTTTTGAATCACTGGTGTTTAGTTGGCTTTCTACCCCCCAATGGGGCAGATTAGGGTTGAAAACGTATATCCATGCCCAAGGGGGAAGTAAGTCTGATGGGATGCAGGGTGGGGGAGAATGTGGACACTGCCCTGAAGGGCTGTGCCCTTTCCACACAAATACTGCATAAATTCAGTTCCCAGTGTCTAGTGGGCTTTCTGCCACCCAGGGATGTAGGAAATTGGGGGTAATTGTTCCCATCCGCTTCACGGAGTGAAATACTGTTCAGACCTTTTTTGGGGTGGGGACAGTGCTATGCCTATGATGAGCATCCCCCATCCCTATATTTGAAAAGAAAATGACCCTGGTGTCTAGTAGGCTTTCTGCCCCACCGGGGGGGAAGATTGGGGGTAATGATCCTCATCTGCCCCATGGGGCCAGAAAGAATGTCGCCATATTTTGTTTGGGGGTGTTGGCATGGCTATGCCTATGGTGACAGCCCCAACCCTTATATTTTCAAGATAATAATAATTCCTGGTGTCTAGTAGTCTTTCTGCCTCACTGGGGGGGGGCAAGATTGGGGGTAATCATCCTATCCACTCCCCGGGAGTGGTAGAAAGACTGTTTGTCTTGTTATTTGGTTAGGGGCTTGACCAAACCCATGGTGGTAACTCCACCCCTATATTTTTATAATAATCCTTGGTGTCTAGTGAGCGTTTTGCCTGATGGGGTGAGATTAGGGATAGTAGTCCCATCCACTGCCCAGGGGTGTAGAAAGACTGTCTGCCTTGCTATTAGGGTGGGGGTATGGTCATGCCTATGGCGGGCAGCCACTACCCCTATATATATATATTTTTAAATGTCCCTAATTTCTGGTGGGCAGATTTGGGGTAATAAGCCCCCATCTTCCCCCTTTGTGGCAGAAAGACTGTTAGCATTGTTTCTGTGGGGTGGGCCATGGGCATGCCTATGAAGGGCCACCTTGACCCCTATCAATTTTTTCAGTAAGCCCTGGCATCTAGTGAGCTTACTGCCCCACCCCCAGAGGGAGGCAGATCAGGTGTAATTACCCCAATCCACCTCCTAGGGGCGGCAGAAGGTCTGATTTTGTAAGGAGAACAGGCACCCTTGCCTAAGCGGTTGCTCCCCCAAAATTACTGGTGTCTAGTAGATGAATCTCTGCTTAGGATCGTTCTCCTATGGTGATCCCCAACCAGGGATCCATCAGGCAAGGATATCATTGGAAAGGGGAGATTCTGCCACCCCAATCAGTGCTCAGGGGACTTAGATATGCCCCCAAGCACTGAGGGGAGTGAAAGTAAAATGAGCCCATCACCTCGTTTCAATTTCACTTAAGTAATGTCATTGTTAGACTAAACCAAAACAAAAAATCTCAGGCTTCACAGGAAGCTCTTTCCGAGCAGCCCAAGGTTAAAAAAAATAAAGGACTACCTTATATGCCTCCCCAGTTTCTGCCAATGGCTGACAAGCACACCTGGGAGGTAGTGCGGGTGTTTGAGTAAATTTCTTATGTCCTCTGAATTTTGAAGCACACTTCTCAACCATTTCCAATAAACAATATCCTTGAAAGAAGACATGTGCACACTTTCAAATTGATTTAACACCACCCTTACTGTGGCATGGCTCCTTGTCTATGTGTTTTGATTACTGATAGCCTTCTTCAAAAGAAACACTTCTTGGTCACATGAACTGTAAGTATTCAAATCACGCAAAAATCATGGAACATGATAAATACACTAGTCTGGCCCCCTACAAGAGAACAGACTTTAGTGCCTGAATTAAAAAAAATTAATATTAAAAACTCTAACATTAAGGGGCCGATTACAATGCGACCGACGGTCAGAGACTTCCTGGCCACAGAGTAATGGGCTGCTCGGTTTAATATCCGACCGCCTCCTTATGATGCTGACGGTCCGAAAATAAACTGGCCGGTCATTCCTGCTGGCTTACAACGGGCTCATGGAGCCAGTCAGCACAGTCGGAGCCTTTTCGTAATCCTAAACTGGCGGGCCTTTCTGCCCTTGGGATTACAATGCACGGTTTCCGACATGGTTTCCATGCCAGCCTGTCCGACATGGAAACTATGCTGGAACGCATGTATGAGGGCCCCCAGCAGGGCCCCCTTGTACCTGCGGCATCTGGTTAGTGGTTGATCCCTGCACCCCACGGCACGGCTTGCAGGGATGTAATACACCTCCCATTTCTCTATGTGAGTTTACGTTACGGCTGGTTTCCGGCCTTAACACAAGCTCCCATTGAGAAATGAGAGTATGTGACTGAACAGTGTTCGGTCGCATGACCGGAGGTCGTCGGTTCTAGGACCGAGATGATGGTCTGTCCGACATTGTAATAGGCCCCTATGTTTTAAAGGGAGCGGCATTTATGTATTATATCTTACTATCACTTGTATCTCAGACATTACAGTTTATGTTCCAGAGCACTCTTGTGGATTACAGGGGACCGTATCTTTTGTGAGATGGTTCTCCCACTCTAAATGCAAGTAATCTAGTAAATGTTCTTTTTGCTTTTTTCAGAAGGAACAGGTAATGCTGAAGAAACAAGAAGACTCTACCAAAAGTCAGCAGGAACATAATACCCAGAATCATTACCAAAATTGTAAAGGCGTTCCGAGAGATGTGGACAATTTAGAAAAAGAAGACACAGAATGGCAGGAATCCTGTAAGTGCAGTCATTTTGATAGGGGCTTGCTCTTGCTGTGTCAAACAAAAGAAGGCATTTTAAAAGCATGTATGTCATGTTAGATGTAAATCAATCATGCCTGCATACACCAGTCTCACCTGTCTGTTTCAACTGGAAATTTGTCATATAGCTATTTTGTAGCGAGATGGTCCGTAAAACACAGCTTTGGCATAAATATGTATGTTTGTGAATTAAATGCCCAGTTTGATGAGATTGTGCTCGACACATTCTAAGTAAAAATGCAGATGCCCTTCTTCTTAAGCATTCAGCATTCTTTGTGTAATCTCTGTGCCTACATTTAATTAATTTTGTAGTAGCTTGGTTTTACATGCCACTGACAGAATGCATTGATAGAAGCTGTAGGTGTCACAAATTAAGTCACACGTAGGCGCCAAAAACAATTTTACAGGCCAGGAAATTAAACCATCTAGTTTATGTCCTTGGGCCACATATCTCTGGGTCATCACTCAGTGCACGTTAGTGAAAAGAAGGTGAAACACAATAGATCTGCTTAGATGCATGTAGTGTTGGCAGATCGCACCGCTACTGACCGGGTGGCTGGTGCTTCAAAAGATGCCCCGCCTAGTGTGGAGGCTTCTATTATTAAAACATTTATGTCACAGCATTGGGTCAAACCAAGACACCAATGCCACAGGGAATATCAATCAAACGCCCTCTGCGGGGAGTTTATTTGAGAGGTCGCACCTCTCTGTGATGCTACATTCCTCATTCACCATATTAACACAAAGCATAACATAAGATACATCAAGGGAGGAAGAAAATGCCCATCAAACCAAATCTAAATAACACCTTGAAACCAGTTAATGGGTATCTTCCTTGTTCTTGGTGTCCCCTTTTGGTGAAACCCATAACCCAGTATATTCACTCAGTTACTTAATCCTTCTATCTTTTAAAGGGTGAGAGGTTCGCTCTCAGATGATATCGGTGACTCCCACCCCTTACCGCAAAACAACTTCTGTATGTAGACATGCAGAAGTAAACAACAAATATACCAGTAAATAATGAAGAAAAACTAAATATATGTCATTATAATATAACAAGTTCTTCTTCTTTATAACTACATTATTTTTCTTCTTTTGCCTTCTCTTCTCCTACTGTTGGCAACCTTTAAACACAATAAAATAAAAAGAATCAAAATTATTTATGAAGTGTCATTTTTGTCATATGTTTTTTAATTTTAATGTAAATGATTTTAGGAACAGCCTTCTCCTGCATAGTTGAAAGTGCCAATAAACAATCTTTAGTACACTGAAAAATATATGAAAACATTTAAGAAACAGAAATTTACAATTTACAGTTTGAAAAAACATCTGTGCACATTTTACGTAATTGACCTTATATAACCAGAATAACTGGTCTTTTTGTAAAGTAATTTGAACAGGTTCAAGCTTGTAAATCTAGGTAGTTACACATGTAATGTGACTTCATTATGGTGAAGGACAAGTCTCTGTGTAAACAACTGTGTTCAAGACTAATTCTGTACATAACAGTAGCTTGCCCTGATTAGGGGCTAACCTCTCTGTAAACAAATTGTGTACAGGATGAAGACTGTGATTAATATGAGATTACACACATAATGGAGTTTCAGGGTGGTGGTGGACTCGCCTCTGTTTAAAGACCTTAGTACGGAGTGCACAGTCTAGTCTTAAAGAAGTAGAGTGTTAAACATGTAATGAGAATTGTGTGTGGTAAGGGTCTGGCCTGTTTTTGAAATGGTCTATACTGGGGTGAAGACTGTAAATAGTAAGGGCTTACCTATATAATGGAATTTGATTGTGTTGAAGAAATAGCCTCTGGGTGAACAGGTATGCACAGGAAAAAGCCAATGTGTAATAGCGACTTGTGAACGTAATATACTTTGGATGTATTAAAGGACTGAGATTGGTCAAAAATAACTTTCTAGAGAGGATAGTCTATATGTAGTAGTGGTGGCACCAAATAAAGGGGTGTGAGTATGCTCTTTCAATTACTATGATCGTGATTACCTTCAATGTATAGAAATCAGTAGTTCAATATGAAACATTAAAATCTATGATGCAGATTTTAAAATGGTCTGTTTTACAAGTTTAATAATAGCTATTATATTAAGACATTGAAAATAATTAAAGATTTTGTTTGTGTTCTCGGATCATGCGATTACACTTGGTGGATTCTCATTCCAAGTATAAGAAGCCAGACTTGCCCAGAACTGGCAACATTTCACTAGACTAAAAATTTGAAAGAACAGCTTATGGACATCACAATCACTCACACATCCTTTTCACTATAATTGTTTTACATTTCTGTGTACTAAAAACAGCTCTTTTATTGAAGAGGCAGTGCCATAAACAAAATTAAACAGTAACTCAACATTTAATTGAAGATAGTTCAAAAGCTAATTGGGTAATCACCTATGCTTTACAACATGTTTCATTGTATACCTACATCTAAAATATAGAACTCGGCATTTACTCCAACCAGATAAAGAAGATAGCAATTCAGTAGTTTCCATGGTAATCTGTACTTGAATGTAAAATAATTGTCATTACATTCATTCCATTTTAATGTAGTAACCTGATCTAATACTCTTGACCTCATGGAAAATGATGGCAACAGTACTGTATGTTTTTCCAGATGGTGATATTTCACATGCTTTAAAGTTAGAGACTGATGTATTTATTTTACTGCCATCTACTCCTCACCTTTGTAGCATTAAAATGACAGATTTGCTCTTTCAGCCTACAACAAAGTTGAGAGGAATTATTCTCCACAGTCTGGACATGAATTGTTTATTTATTGATCTTTCAAATGGCACTGATTTGTAATCTGGTATTGTTAAATACACAAATCACTCTGTGTGAATGTGAGTAGTTGATAAATGGTAAAGATAATCACAATCATGATGCCAGGAATAGCTGATTCCCAAAAAATCTTTATTGGCATACACTCATTTTCAAAAATACCTAGTGCCACCATTAAAATATCCTGAAAGTCTTTTTAAAGTAAACCGTGTTACAACAGTGCATATGTTCAGACAGTGATGTTTACCTGTCACAGAATAACATTTTAGTTTGTCAGAACACACTAAACTCAGTAGAGTTGACAGTCCTCTGCATAATTGTTTGTCTGTGTTTTCTTCAATTTTCTGGGTTACTGTAGGTAACTGAAATAGAACATTTACAACTACACTGCAGTAACTAGTTAATCCATAAAATATTTGAAAACTACCATATCCTGTACGTCTACCATTTTTTACTTTTTCTTTACTTTCTGTTTCACTACTTTTGTGCATTATGTTTCTTCAGCGTTTTTAGAAAACATATGCTTTGCTCAGATGATCGCCTATATCATAGATTCAAAATTGGCCTAGATGAGGAGTATACAGAAGCCTCAATCAATTGTACTCTTTAATGCATGTTCTTCTCTAATGCATGAGTTGTCTGCATTTACTTTGCTCCCATCAAATTCTACAAAGTACAGTCCTGAAAATTACCTAACATGTGACAGTGTCACATAAAACATATCCTCTCTTTTGGGCCTACATTTAGCAGTGCTACATCCACACTTAATCATTGAGATCTATGGATGGTAACAAAATAGGCTAAACACTGGGGAAACTGTTCTCTAAGCACATACAAATCTTTACTAAACAGGAACCTGGCACTACATAACATAACATAACATGTGTATTTGTAAAGCGCACATTCACCCCAGCAACGAGGCATCTTGGCGCTAGAATAACAGATGTATATTCTTACCCAACTCAATAGTACTCATTTTATCGACCTCAAATGGATGAAAGGCTGAGTGGATCCGCCGGGATTTTAACCTGTGACCATGAGGTCAAACACAGGCCCCTGCAGTGGATTCATTAGTCCACCGAGCCACCTAAACCTTCCTACTTGTTTTAGCTCCTTAATATTGTCATATCTTATTAAAATATGAAAAAAATGTCAGTTTTATAGGGATATTTGATGAAGGCTATCACATTTTCGCTAGCTCCACTGTCTAAGACCTCCTCAACATTCAAACTACATCGTAGGATGATTTACAAGTTTTGCAGACGCTTAGATTTTTCTTGAAACCAGATTTATGTGACATATTTTTCAGGTATTTCAAGTGTATTTACCACTGTTTGATATAGTAATAAATTTAAACCTTGATGCTCCATCCTGTCTTTTGGGGGACTATTAATAATTTCTTGTTGCTCCAACAGCAGCTTTTCAGTATTTAACTGTGAACACTAATCCAATGTTGGCTTGAGGCCCAGAATCTGTTTGCAAGAATTAAGGAGCTTCTCCATTACAGCTATCGCAGATTTCTTGTGTGGGAAAAGACTAGTTACATTGTGACTTTCAGGAGCTAATTTAGCTTTTTCAAACAGTATTCCTATTCTAATATCTTTCAATATATTTCCATTCTCCACAAATGAAGTCTGTCTTATATTTCAAGTTAATTCTTTATATTGCAAATGTAACCAAATGTTAATATTTCCAATGCCGCTTCGTCGTGGGTCTGTGCATTGACTCTGCTTGTTTCCTGTTGGGGCACCCCTGATTGGACCTCGGGACCAGCAACGCTACAGGGCTGCGAGCGTGCAGGGACTACCTGACCCAGGTGTCCCTGCGAGACCGAGCCCACCCTCCGGTCCGCTCTCCCTGTAGCTCCACCCCCCGCCCATCGGAGGGTCGTTAAAATCAGCTGGCCCAGCCCCGGACCCTTGGGACACTTTGTTTGCTGCTAAAGCGCATTGCTGGACTTGCGCTCACCTGCCTATCAGCACTTTGGAGCTCGCCGCACCCGCTCCGCGGGTGCCGCTTCGTCGTGGGTCTGTGCATTGACTCTGCTTGTTTCCTGTTGGGGCACCCCTAATTGGACCTCGGGACCAGCAACGCTACAGGGCTGCGAGCGTGCAGGGACTACCTGACCCAGGTGTCCCTGCGAGACCGAGCCCACCCTCCGGTCCGCTGTCCCTGTAGCTCCACCTCCCCCGCCCTTTCCAACTACTATAAACAGTGTTTGTTCTCCCGCAGCCCGGGGCAAGACCGGGCTAAGAGCGGGCCGTTTGAGGCCGTTCGAGGTCTGCGAGGACTGGACTGGGCCACCCTCCTTCGCTCTTTCTCCGACATTACTTCGACTAAGCCTAAATAGGCAAACCAGTCTATCAGCGTAACTCCACTGCTAAGTAGGGGAATTGCCCTTGTCGTTGTCGTTGCTAAAGTTGCTAAAGTTATGTGCACTAGGTTAACATGGAGTAAGGCCGTTAAGGGTGGCCCACCTATTAATGGTCCTATGGATGATTTTATTACCCGTACTAATCTAGCCATAGACCAAGAAATTTCTAAACTTCAGTCTCGCGTCTCCCTGGAACTGGCAGCCGCTAGAAGATTGTCCCAGGTCATTGCACTCTCTAAGAAATCTTCCCTGGGACACATAGCCACCGTGGTTACCCCGGAACGTCCAGCCATTCCTCATGGTGTAGTCACGCAGGTTGATATTCACCAGATCCCGATTCTTCCCCCCTTTTCCCCGGCATTAGAGTCACCAACCCAGATAGGCGAAGCTAATTTACCTGCCGTTTCTCTCAAGCAGGTTGATAGTTCTAATTCCCCTACCCCTGTAATTTTTAACTCATCTAAGTGCAATATTAATAGTGGCAAACAGCCCAAAAGAAAACGCAATTCTCGGTCTGCTTACTCTCGTAAGAAGGCCAAAATTGCGGTAGCGCAACATCTGAAATTGACTGGTCTTCCGGTATCTAACACAATAGGAGGGTGTATCCCCAGGGAACAGCCACAACGAGAGGGAGCTAAAGAGGGGACAGCCACTGCTTCTTCCACTATTATTGCAGAGGTTGAGGGCTTACACGTAGAGGGTCTGGGAAGGAATGATGGGGAATTTATAGGTTTAGTTTGGGAAACCCTTAAGAAACTTCTTTCCCCCCTTGATCTCAGACTCTCACGCATCGAAAATAACTTGCTCGATATGGAAAAGAGCATTATTGCCCTGGCCACTCTTGGCCTGAGAAGCCTAGAAAATCAAGGCCTTCCTGTAGTTGACCCATCACCACAAGTCCCCCATCCTCCCCCTCCAGTACCAGCTTCCATACGGCCGGTTCCTAAACCACGGACCGTGGTTGTGGATCATATTACCACCACCCCCAAACCTAAGGCTCCCAAGCGCCCCACCCCTCATCCTTCAGTAAACCCTAATGTAGGTGTCCCTCTTGGACCCCTTTCCCGTGAAGCGGCTTACCAATCAACCCTGGGCCCCCCTGTCAAGAATATTTTTAGAGGGGGCTACATCGATCTTCCTCCAGAGGCTAACGATTATGTGGTGGTGTTGACGGGCGTCCCCCAGATTGGAAATGGTCAATACGAGAACCAATGGTCTCTGAAGAATAAGATAATGCATTGGCTTAATGTGAATAGACCAATCCCCAATGGCCGGAGAAGCAAAGTTCTGACGGTACGTAGAATTCCCTGGGTGGGCGCCACAAGGAAAACCAGTCCCGGGGACTGTATAGTGGTGACCTTTGATGACCCACACACGGCACACCACATTTGCTCTTGGCCCATCGGCGAAGGTTCTCTTGTTATACCTAGGCCATTGTCCTTCTTTTATCCACCTCGTCCTAGACATACACGGGAAGATGACTGGTCACTAGTACATCACCACACATGGAGGAGTCACCCTAATAACCACCAAGATCTCCCTTTATACTGGAATGGCCTCCCAACCTCGAATAGGTTTGGTGGTCTTGAGGAGGTAGATTGACTTCCAAGGCAACTTGCTTCTCAAGCAGCGGAAAAAGCTCCTTCGCCTCAGGCCCTAGGGATCACGGAAGCTATTTCCGTGTTGGTCGAACCTAGTGCTGTTAGCCCCCCAGGTCCAGAAGGAATGCTACATGCTTTACCTATAGAGGGGGGATTGAATACTTCATGCACTATAGCTTCCCAAGATGTAGTGGAACTGCCGGCCTCACCTCGTATGTTCCCTTTGCCACTCATTCAGATTGTCCCAATAGACAGGAAGCTGACAGGTGTAGCAATGGCTCTTAATCATCATCAGATTGAGCCACTGCAAAGGCTAAAAAGAGCGGCTACAGGGGTGTCAGGCCCTGAGCCTAGTTCGGCCAAACCTGTTTATCCTTCAAAGCGGGTCCCTATAGGTGAACCTCTCTTGAAGATTGTAAGCTGGAATGTGGCAGGGCTTGCCCGTAACCTTGAAATCCCTGAATGGAACGCTTTTTTGGACCCTTATAACATCTGCCTTTTGCAGGAAACCTGGTGCTTAGAACCCAGGCACAGAGTAGGCTTCACAACCTACTTCGTCCCAGCTTCCCAACATCATGGATGCAAAGGTCGCCCTTCTGGCGGCCTTCTTATATGGGTCAGTATCGCACTAGGTTTAAGTGTAAGCCAAAAGACCACTCATTCTCCTGACCTACAGAGGATAACTATACACTGTCAAGGGGGAAGGAAGCTAGAAGTCTTTAATCTTTATCTAAGGGGGGCTAGGGGTGGGGCATCATCACTATCCTCTACAGGATTAAACAGCGATTTAGCCGCCTGCAGTATCGATTCTTATGTTCTTCTCGCAGGCGATTTCAACTGCTGCTTTGAGCCATTGGCTAGGGAGGACATTTTGGATACTTGGGATGAGGATACAAGGAGAGGTATTCCCACACTGACCCTAGATCCGATTCTTAAATGGACGCAGAGTGCGATAGACATCAATGCACTCTGCATGGAACACGACCTGAGACCAACTAATGGACGATCCAAATCGGATTCTATGGGTGCGCATACTTATAACAGGATGGGACACACCTCCAGAATAGACTATATCATGCTGAACTATAATCTTTGGTCATTCCATCAAGACATGGAGGTCATAGCGTCTTGTGATAGTGACCATAATCCTCTTTCCTTATCCCTCACTCCGCCTTGGCAGGTTGGGAACCTAGCCAAGTCTGCCCATAAGTGGAAAACCTCCCAAGAACTTGTACCCTCAAACTGTGGCAGGCGCCTAAAGTGGGCAAAAGCAGCAGCAGACGAAGAAAGGATGGCTCAAGCAGGGACCATCATGTCAGTGGTGGGGCCGCGCCTCGATGCCTTAAGTGTCACCAGCCAAGTTGTTTTACCAATATTCACAGGAACTATTGTGGCACTAAGTGAACTGTTTACCATTCCCCAATCCAGTGCGAGGGCTGTAGTGAAAGGTGCTTCTAAGGCAAGAGATAAGTGGTATTCCTCCAAATGTCGGGTTGCTAAGGGGGAACTCATTTCCGAAGTGAAGAATAAGGACCCAGGCAATATCAGACTTGCAAGAAAATTGTACAAAAAAATGTGGCTGAGGCAAAGGAGGCTCATGAATACACTTTTTGGAGGGAGTTAATGGAGGCAAGTACTAGGAAGGATTCCAAAGGGTTTTGGGATCTGCTGAGAGCCAGGGACAAGCCACTTGACCTACAGCTTACCTGTAATATCCCTGGTGATGTCTGGTTTGCCCACTTCTCAAAGTTGTATTCTGTTCCACTGGGGGTACCTCAACCAACCATGGGTCTTTTGGCCAGTCCCCCAGCTGATACTACATTTAATGACCGTCTCTTCTGCAGTGAGGAAGTTGAAAGGGCAATCAGGTGTATTGTAACCAATAAGGCTGCAGGCCCTGATGGAATTCCGGGTGACCTCTTAAAGAAATACCCATTATTGTGGAGCAGATTAATTGCTTCACTCTTGAATGAGGCTTTGCTGGGAGGTTCCCTCCCTGACTCATGGAGGGGCGCTGAGGTTGTCCCTATTTTTAAGAAAGGTTGCCGGGACGACCCAGCCAACTATCGCCCTATCAGCCTGCTTGACTCAACACAAAAGGTTGCGGGCAAAGTGGTACTAGGTAGGATCTTGCAGTGGGTTGAAGAAAACCAGGTTCTGTCAGATTTCCAGGCAGGTTTTAGAAAAGGGACAGGCACTATCGAGCAGACATTTCGCCTTTTCTTGATATATTGGAAAGTGGTTGTGCTGGGGGGGGGGGGGGCAGTTTGTATTTAGTCTTTATAGACTTGCGAACTGCCTTCGACCTGGTCCCACGAGCCCAATTGTGGAATGTCCTCGACGGGTTGGGTATACCCCCTTACTTGTTGGCTTTGCTTATAAAATTCCATGAAAGCAACTTTGCCCAGATTAGATGGGGTGCCCAGGGGGAAAAAACATCTCGTATCCCTGTAGATAGGGGCGTCCGCCAGGGGTGTGTGCTCGCCCCCACTCTGTTCTCTCTTTACGTTAACGGAGTGGTGGAGCATCTTCTTCAACATCCATCAGATGCACCGTCCCTGGCTGGTAGGAAAGTTCCGACGCTCCTATTTGCGGATGACACCCTTCTAATCTCAAAAACACCAGCAGGTATCCAAAAGTTGCTTTCTAGTTTTAAGGCCTTCTGTGACATCAAGGGCCTGTCTATAAATATAAGCAAGACCAAATTCCTTGTCCTTAACCCCCCCAGGAAATCTGTTGTCCCTCCTGCTCTAGACTTTGTTCCACTCGAAAGAGTCAAAGAATTTGACTACCTGGGCATCCGACTTTGTGACACTATGAGTTGGAAGGCACACCATCAAAAGGTGTTTCTGACCCATAAGAGGGTTGCAGGGGCCCTGCTCATAGAACAACGTGCCTCATCTTTAAAACCTATTGGGGCACTATTAGACATCTATAGGGCAAGGGTGGTGAGTGCAGCACTGTATGGCGCGGAACTGTGGGGGGTACAGAGAGTTGACACCTTATCTCACCTCGAAAATAACTTCCATAAAGATCTTATGAAGTTACCCCACAGTACCCCTACAATCCCCCTCTTGCTCGATGCAGGCACACGCCCAATATCCGAGCAAGCTAGGCTACGCCCCCTTTTATTATGGGCCAGGATATGGAACGTCCCAGAATTGTGCAGCTATGCAGATGCCCTAAGTGAACTCTTATCCCTACCAGGCTGGCATAAGGTAATCTGGCTAAGGGAGGTTAAGCGGCTCCTTTATGAGTTGGGTCTAGGAGACGCTTGGGCCAACAGAACAGCACCTTCTAAACAAATGCTAAAGAAGGCATATTGGTCATGGGTGGACAGCGAGAGATTGTGCAATCCTAACCATTGTAAATCTGTTGCCCAGTTCTTGCTAGTTAAGGAGCTTCCCTATAGAGAACCGTATCTGGACGTAATTCATAACTCGGGCGACAGATCACTGTACTTTAAATTTAGAGTGTGAGTACTTCCCTTAGGGTTGTTTACTTCCACCTGGAAACCACCATTTCAAACTGTACCATATTGCCCATTCTGTGACTCAAGGGTTGAGACTATTGCTCATCTGTTGTTTGAGTGCTATGCTTACGCGGTGCCCAGGTTGAGATGGTTGAAGCCTTTGTGTAGGAGCTTGGGCACTAGATCACATGTGGAAGCCTTATGTATATTGCGTTCAGATGCCCGACCCTTCTTTGCCTGCTGTATGGCAAAATTCCTGGGCTGGGCTTGGCGGATAAGAACTGAAAAGAAACTGTTGATACAGTAATGTGCTTTTTCCTGCATCGGTTCATAAAATTTGGCCAATAATTCACTCTTTTAATGTCACCCTGATTATGAAGGCTTTTTTACTGTGTATTGTATTCTTAAATTGTTTTTACTATTGTTGTAATGTGTTGCTTTTATGATATGTTTTATATCGAAATAAAGCTTTCAACAACAACAACAATATTTCCAATGCTTCCTTATGAATTTCTGGTCTGTTAGTGTAGCCATTTGTTAAAAATTGGTTGACATTTGACAGGTGTCAGCTGAAGTAGAACGCCAAGGACTATTACATGTTTTGTGTCAAAAAGACTGTGATAATCAGTTTTAAGAAGTTATTGCATTTTCATATGAGCACAGGGTAGCACTAAGTTTGAACCCCTTCTAACATTGTCAATGATTAAAGCCTTCAGTTTCCATAGAGCCCTTAACACTTCATGATAAACATCACCAGATAAATTAAGGAAGTCCAACTTGTTGTGATGCTTCACTGTCCACATCATAAGTCAATGTAAAGTTATACCTTTTATGTTGTGTGCAGTTTGTCCAGTGGGTGCTGCCAAAACATGAGAAAGATTGGAATCTTTTCATGGGCATATGCAGTGAGCACTTTTATCAGGAAACTTTTCCTGGTACCTGCCCATACCTTGTGAACTGTCTTTGGCAGTCTCAGCTTCTATTATCTCCTCTTACTGAAGTTCATCATTCAGCATTTTGAGATAGGTAGAACACACTGGACATTTTATTTGGTCTTTAACTGCATTGAAAGCCTCCTCAAAACAGTCATATTGACCTAACAGTTCATTCCTAGCATTCAAGGTTAAAAATGTTGAAAAAAGCCATGTAAAATAACTCTCTTTTGTCTGCAGTTTGGCAACTGAATTAACAGTGGTTGATTAGACTTGGGTTATTGTATCTGACCAAACGTCGTTTAAGCTCCTAGACATGGAAGATATTGAAATCACTGCAGAGGAGGATGAATCCTGTGCTATTATTCAGTTGAAGCTTCATCCAGTCAAAAGATAGATTCAAGCCCCCCTTAAGTTGGAAGCTCTTTCTATTGAAATGGGGATCAGGGCTACTAATGGCTGCACTAAATCGGATACCAAGAGGACATACACTTTTAGCAATCATTTGTCCAAAAGTTGAATTGATTACATCCTTGTTGACCTAAGATTGTGGACTTGAAAAGATGACATGGTACTACAGGAAAGAGTGGAAAGTGACCACAACCCTGTGTGCCTCACTTTGCTTGCTTTGTTTGATAAGGATTTAATAGATCCTGCAATGTCATCTAGTACTCACAATGTTGTGCATACACCTATATGATAGACGTCGCCTTTAATGTCGTCAGGTTATCATGAAGCCAGAAATCTTTCCAAACATCAACGAAGATGTTCAGGCAACACTGAGTACTACTGTAAAATGCAGGGTAAAGGAGGGTGGTGACTTAGATTTTAAAGAGTTGCATAAAGGGTTCTTCAAGACGATGGAAGCCTATTTTTTTATCTCCCCAACCACCATGAAGAAGCCACTCCGAACAAAAGGCAATGGATGGTTTAACAGGGAGTGCAGGCATCTGAGGCACACTTTGGCTAGGGCAATCAAGTTGAAAAATCCATCTATGATTGCAGCCATTCGAATGTATAAGCATAGCATGTTGAATGCCAAGAAGGAGTGGGAAAATAATAGATGGCCGGAGTTAGTGCAAGCGTGTTCATCTAGAGACTATTTGCTTTTCCTTGAAACTGGTTGCCAGTGGCGTGAACCCCTGAGGGCCAAAACGGCAAAACCATGTTCCACCCTTTGAATACTTTTCCCATTTTTCTGCCATATACCATGAATAGATAGTTCCTACTACTGAGTGCATCTTGTTGTATAGTAGCCTCCAGAATTGTACTTTCCCCCAGTTCACTAGAAAGGATGCACTAGATTCATGGTCCACATTTGCAAGAGGAAGTGCCCTAGGCCCAGGTGGTCTATCTTTTGATTTGTTTGTTATGCTTGGTCTGACTACATAGTAGCTCTACTGAATGCAAGTGCGCTGGGAGCACCCATTCCTGAATCTTGGCACGGTGCAGAAGTTATATCGGTATACAAAAATGGTGACAAGTCTTTACCTGTTAATTATAGGCCCATCAGACTTATTGACTGTGTATGGTTCTTGCAAAAAATCAAAATATGGATATCAGACTATGATATTATTATCTCACTTCAGGCCAGATTTAGAATTAAAACTTCTATGATAGACCAGGTCTTTCGGTTTGTTAACATTTTTCGGAAGACTGTTTCAATTGGCAGGGACAAATTGTTTGTTCCCTTTGTTGATCTAAAATCTGTCTTTGACCTGGTCCTGCATTCAAGGCTGCGGCAGGTTCTGAAGGTGGTGGGTTTGCCTCACAATATTTCATCCCTAGTGATAAGGCTACATGAGAATAACTGCCCGGATCAGATGCTGGTCAAAGGGCCAACTAACCAACAAGATCCCGGTGTTGAAAGGTGCTCAGAAAGGGGATTACTGATCCCCACCCTCTTTATTTTGTGCCCAGCTGATGTTCCTGTTATAGCTAATACTAAGATCCCTATACTGGTTTTTGAAGATGACACTTTTAAAAAACTCAGAGTGTTCTGCAAACACTTCTCAACAAATTACCTGCCTTTTATCAGGATCATAACTTAGAAATCAGTGCAGCCCCCCAAAAAGTATGGTGTTCAGCAGCCATAAAAAGGTAAAGGAAAAGTTGTTGTTCAGGGACAAGGCCATAGAGAGGGTTGATTTGTTTGACTACTGAGGCATCAAACTGTTGGCTAACATGTCATGCTGTCCACATATTAATAGTGCTTGTTTGAAGGATAGGGAGACTATTGGAGCCATTTTGAAATAACATTGGGCATCTTTTACCAATCCAACAGTGCCAGTTCTACAGGTGTATGAGACCAAATTCCTTGGCGCAGCACTATATGGCTCTGAGCTGTGGGGCTTTGGTGATGTCTCTGTGTTGGAGCAATCAGAAAACAGTTTCTTGAGATCATTGGCCTCCCTTCCGTCTACTACACCATGGCACCCTCTATTTTTAGACATGGGAGTTTAAAAGATAGCCTTTAAAGTCCCCCTACGGCTTTGCTATTTTTGCGAAGATTAAGGGCTACCCCCAAGTTGACCCAGTATGCTGTAGCCTTACAAGACATCATTAAGATAAATAGATTTCACAAAATCCCCTGGTTGACCTCAACCAAAAAATTGTTGGTTTCTTTAGGCCTTGGAGATATTTGCTATCGCCCTACAAACATATCTGTGCATGTGTGGCAATTAACCACCAAACCAGTTTTGTTGTTCTTGAAAAGTTAGAGGGATTTCCAAGTCTTGGTGAGCCCTGTAACGTACAGGTAGATCTACCACTGTATATTAATCAAACTGCCCTGAGGCCGTATCAATAAGCTGGAGCTCCACCAAGGATTATAAAGTCTTGAAGGCATATGCTGAATGTGCAGCTATTACAAAAGTAACTATCCTCCCCTCATCTGGGACACCTCAAACTGTGAGGTGTTGAGTAACAGCTTCCCTGAAAACAGGCCCTATAAGGATAGGTGATGACAAGATGAATGAATTCAATCTGAAATTGGAATCAAAGAATTAGAAACCCCACAGATGGAGAATAACCTTTTATTGGTCAAGCTTGACAAACCTACAAAAAATAGGTCCTCCCTTGTTCCCAATAAGAGGTAACCAGGATTACTTCAGACGTGTTCATAATGACTTGATAATGGTTCATTTATGTGTGATAAATGTAAACTGCTCAAGGCATAGCTGTAAGATACGAGTCCCACGTTGGGCGCCTACAAGGTGTGCTTTCCCACCCACGGGTGACAGAAGTGAACTTGGTTCAATGCACTGGTGATGAATGTGAAAGCAAAGCTACTATAGCCTCGCAAGACACTATTCAATGTGTATTTGGCATAGAAGTGTTGCTTTTGGGTTAGTAACAATCCCATAAAAGGATCGAGGGTTCTGTGGGAACAGCAATAACCTTATTACTTTATTCACAGTATCACACACACTGTACTGTGAAGAAGGAACACTTTTGAGTTAAAAAGTATGTATTACTACAGGAACAATCTGTTTCTCAGTACTTCTAAAATAAGTACACAGAATGTTATAAAAACAGCTATGACACGTTATAAATAATGAGAACAAAATATGTCAATTAAAATGTTATCTAGAACCGAACACCCTAATGCATACTTCTATGCACTATACTATGAGAGCTTGAAAGGCAGTGGAACTTGCAATCTAGAGTTTCTTAGGGAGAAGAGACATGCTGCACACCTTGTTGACAGCAAAGGCATCAGGGGAGGCATGAAGACAGTGATTCCCATGAAGGGCAAACACCCACTGTGATAGCAGTCAGTCGGTCTTCCTTCGGGACTTGGCTTTATCAGCTTCAGTCTTCAGGCCAGATGTGTAATCTGCGAAGTGTGCTGGAAGCAGGTGAGTCCATATCTGGCAGAATCTTGGGTGATAAGCTGGGCAAGGGACCTCTCCTGACAAGTGGTCAAGTGGCAGACGATATATTTTAAATCCTATCAGAAATTGGAATTTCTGAGATAGGTTTAGGAACAATATGCAGTTGGGGGGGGGGGGGGGGGGGGGGGGGGTTAGTAGCTACTAAAAATCCGGACATCACAATCCTGTACTTATTTTAATTCCTGACCAGGAAATCCAGGAATAAATTATACAGGAGAATATTCCTGAGCCAGTTTTAGATTCTATGTTCTGAACACATATTTCTATTTTAGATCCCTACAATTTAATCTTTGTATTGTCTTCCACTCCATTTTGCTCCTCCTGTGGCGTTCGCCAGTGCGGGGGTGTTGTTTAGCCAGGCCTATGATGAAGCATGCCACAAATTATGGGTGAAGGCAGATTTATAATACAAAGTATGTGCCACCAAGTACAACAGCGTGTGTCAGAATACTCCTACTTCTCTTTTGTGTGTGTGGATAATTGTAAACCAGGTCGATGTAGGCTTTTACCCTCTTCCTCCTTAGTTGTGTGTGATTTATAAGTTTAGGAATGACTGACATAGATTATGTGCATCAAGGTATGAGTCTTAGGTGTTTGTATATGAACGCATAAGATAAAAGGACGTCAGAGTAGACTACATTATTTTGGTTATATGTCTGTATGTGTTCTTATTTGACCTTCACATGGTGCCAAGTAGACATTTGACCCAGACAAATGTCGCATTAGATGTGGTGTCTGTGTCATTAATTGAAGATTGTGATGATATCACAGTTCCCAGAAAGATCAGGTGTGGTGACATCTGTGTTAAGAGGCAGACATGATAATAAATCTACATAATCAGGAAATGTGTTGGCTTCCTTTGTCTAAGTTAGGGAAAATGGTGGTATCCATGAACTAAGATGGGGATTTGAGACTACATATGCTGGAGTCTGACTTTAGGGCTTTTATGTATTCTAAATTAGAGCTGTGTTTATGGGCAGTTCTGATAGATATGGGAATGTTATGTCTAACTGATCCTGTGTGCTTAGAAAGAAACAATAGCCACTTTCTTTTTGCTTTTGTACACTTCTTAGGCGCCAGTCTGATGATGCCCTGGCTGTGGGCATGCAGAGAGTCACCAGGGATGGTGAGCTTGTCTGCAAGATAAGTGTGAGCAGTGCTTGCAATAACTTTGTAAATGATGAAGCTTTTCTTGAAGATGATGCTTGAGGCAATAGAGTTCCAATGGAATAGAGAGGATGTGATCTTCTCAGACCATTAATGAGACTTTCAGCTGCCTGTAGGTTGTTCATACTATGTTAAAAAGAATGAAAAAGATTTTGCACAAACTGTTAGCCAAGTAACAGCTATGGGCCCTTTTAGATCCACAAAACTCACAAATGGCTGGTATGTTTCTTTGAGAAAAGTGGCAACCCTAGTTTGATCCCAAAAGTCTGCTACAAAATGTTGGTGCAAACATGCAATTAAGAAATCTTGCCACAAATTTTCACTGAACCTATGAAATATATGTACTCTGGACCTTAGACAGAAAGGGATACACAGCCATATGAAAAGTAGCAAGAACTGCAAGATATCTACAGACCCTATTTAATTGCAACCAAGGCGTGCCACTTTTAATCTTCCCAGGTCCCTAGCAATTTCAATGTTTTACTGATGATTAGTCAACTTTGTACTATTATTCCGTTCTCTTTGCTGCAGCTTCGATTACGTTAATATTTCGAAAGTATTATGTCAGTGTGAGTATATGTAGAGGTACAAACCATGTGTTCTCTATTCAGTAATTATTATGCACTGTTTGCACACTGAACGCCTTTTACTATGAAAACACTCTCTCCATTTACATCATCTCAGTCTATAGTGCAGGCTTCTCCAACGAGTATCTTGAGCTAATGGTAGCTCTTCAGCTATCTGTATGTAGCTTTCCTGTGTGAAGCTCAGTCTCCAAAGTTAAAAGCTTTTGCTTGGCTGAATTATCATATGTATACCAACATTGAAAAGTGTGTATTTGAGATTTAAAAAAGTGTGTATTTTGAGAATTCACAATGTGATGTTTGGGAAAAAAAAATCAAAATATATTTAAAGCTGATATTTGAATGATAAATTGTGGTGTTGAGGAGATGTAATGCTAATATTACTCTGGTGCCAGGGGCATTACAGCTATGACTGTTATGTATTACCCATGTAATCATATTCCATGCTGACAAAGCCTTTTTTTACATTACTGCTGGCAACTGTGCCTGGTGCACTAAGGTGCTCACTCCATGTAATCCTGCATATGGTGGCTACTAATGTAAGGTGGTCTCTATAATGCCACTAATAATATTAGTAGCTTAGTATGATTTCCATTTAATATAAGTAGCTCTTATTTAAAAAAAAAAAAATTAGCAACCCTTGCTGTATTGAATCTCCTCAACCAGGTACCCTTCTATAACTAAACTGGAAAGTTGTTTAGATAATGCCAATATGGTAAGCAATACACTGGTGCAGTTATAATGAAATGTAAGATCTAAAACCCCTATCACAGCCCAAACATATGGCAATATTAGCAAATATATCTAATGTAGCAATCTTGTGCATTTTTCAAGCTAACATCAGGAACCATAATTGAAATAATGAGCCCAAAAAAGTTATCAAGAGCGCAAAATTGGAAGATGAAGGCAGGGAGAGAAGCACAAAAACAGAAAGCTTCGAAAAGCCTTGTGAAATTTCTACGACTTGGTAATCTATCCAAAGGAAGATGTGATGAAAGGAGCAGGGTCCATGTTTGAGCCTCTGTAGTGTCATGAGTCTATGTGTGCCAGGACCCTTGCAGGTCCGGTTAGACTTAATAGAGAAAGTATGTATCTTGCTGGGAGGTGTTAAGGTGTGGTTATTCATGGTTATAGCGTAACCAGAGAGCAGAGTGTGATTGTATGTTGAGGAATAAAGATGTACAATCCTGAGCTCCGTGTGTGGAGTATTCATTTGCATGCCCTTGGGCTGGGACAAGTGTGAGATCTGTGTCCTGAAGAAACAAAACTGCTCTCCCTGGAAGTTTGCAACTTTATGGCATGATGACCCTGCCATCTCCTGAACAGCATTTACTCTCAAAGGCAGTAGAAAAGAGCACGAAGTGCAATGCTGCTGTGTTTCTGAAACCAACAGGACAGCGAAGAAGCACAATATTGGTGCCAGATGGACTATATGGATTGAGACGTTCAATTACTTCATAGATGCCCTAGAAGAAGTCGATGATAACAAAATCATTAAGTATCTTCAGAACCTTACTGGTAATGAAGTGAAAGAAGCGATAAAGAAAATATCACATGCTGATGCAGAATCATACCACCAATTCAAAGAAACATTTGGAGCCAAGTTCAGTCCGATGCCGAACTTCGATCGCGAAAGATACATTTTTTATCAAGCATGACCGCAACGATGGATGAGTTTGTAGAAAGACCTGTAGTTCTTATTAAAAACTATACATTTGGTGAATTCAATGATGAAGAAGCCATACTTCTCTGAGTCTTCAGACTTCTTCTGATGATGCATGTTCAGAGAGACGCTCAGCTTAGAGAAAATACTAATAGCCCCCAGCACCGAAGAAAGAGCGCATCAACAGGCCACTGACATGGAAGCTGGTACAGCAAACAGTGTATCAGTGTTGGCCAAGAAGAATAGGAACAAACACCGAGCAGATGCATGCAAGTCGCTGTCTACAAAGAAGAAAAGATTATGTTTCCGATATGGGTCTTCATTTCCACATGAAGACAAATACCATAGGCCAAACATGCAAATGTTGCGGTAAGAAGAACCACTTCATAACGGTTTGCAAAGTGAAGGAGAAACTAAATACGTCACAGCGAGAAGAGAAAATGGACACCAGAAAGTTCCAGAAGCATACTCGGCACGCCCTCAAAGCAAAAAAGCGACATCAGTTACATCAAGTAGAAACTAGGCAAAGTTTTTTTTTTTCAATGTATTTATTGAGTACCTTGCAGCAATAATGCACAAGCCCCATTGGGGGCCAGGAAAATCGGCATTGGCAAAGATCTATACAAGCCATTTTTTAAAGAGAAAACATTGCAGCAATCAGTATAATACAAAAAGTAGAACACGAACTTCGAAAAAACAGGAGGTCCCCCCCACCCCACTCGTGGTACATCGTACAGTTGTTGAATTCCAATCATTATAGACACATATATAAGAAAGCATATAGAAATAGTTACCGTTTCATGGATTATTAGCAGACCACACAAAAGGGGTGCAGGTCACTCTACAAATCAGGGTGAGTCAATAAGTACACCGTCAGTGGGGCCCAGAAATCCTTGGGTTGTGATGTTTTAGGTAGATCATCAGCGTAGGCTTCCGACTGTTTCGAGTTCCGCGCCAAACGCTGTTGCTGCCAAACGCTATCGGAAGCTGCCAGAGCCCTCAGAGCCGCGTCTGGAATTGCTGGAATCGCTGGAAGCTGGATGCTGCCCCTGTTTCCGCACGCTAAAGTCAAGAGTCAGTTTCCCCGAGCGGCAGGAGCCGCCATACATTTCTTACGCGGTTGAAGCCGCGAGCCATTTCCCGAAGCGGCAGGCACCGCCAAACACTTTCCTACGCGGCTGAAGCCGCTAGTCAGTTTCCCAAAGCGGCAGGCGCCGGCAAAACATTACCGTGCGCGGCTGAAGCCGCGACTCAGTTTCCCGAAAGTGGAAGGAGTCACCAAGCATCCCCTTATGTGGCCGAAGCCGCGACTCAGTTCCCGAAGCGGAGCCGCCAAAACTTACGCGGAAAGTGAGACTGGAAAAAAAGGGCCAATTGATCAGCTAGTGAGCTGTTCCAGTCCGTGTCTTGCCGTTCGTTTAGCCATTTGGGAGACGAGACCAGAGGAGCCAGGCTGCAGGCTGCGTGCTGGCGTGAGCGCTGAGCTTAGCGCTGAAAGAACAACGCCGCCGCAAGCCGCCAGCCGCAAGTCTGTTTCCCAGGGACCGGAGACTACCACTGCCCTGGGCCGTGAAGCAGGGAGAGCATTAACGCGTGGCCGCTAGCCGGGACTACTCGGACCAACCCAGTGAGTTGGAGAGCCGGGGGGGGGGTCGGCAGGGCACGGTGCATACGGCTCACACGGTGCCTGAGTCTGAGTCCTGAGTCCTGTACATCGAACCTGTGCCCGAGCTCGAGCCCCGAGCACCTGCCCCCGCTCCGAGCCCCTGAGTGATCTTTGAGAGAGGCTGCTGAAAGGTGTCTCGGCACACGACCCCCGGCCCCCACAGGTGGCACACCACGTATTAAACTTAACCCACGGCACCTACAGAACCTGGTGCAGAACCTGGCGCGCTGGACTTTTGCCCCTGTGAGAGGGGGGCTTGTGAGAGGGCACGTCCGATGAGCAAGCGGAGGAGGAGCGAGCAAGGAGCAAGGAGCCGGACCTCCGCAGCCTTGACTCCCCTACACCACAACATCTTGAGACACACTCTCCGCCAGTGGTGAGCGGTGGGTGTGCTGCCCCCTGAGCCTTGTTCCTCGCGCTTTTCTTGCGCTTTCCTTGTCCTACTGCCCTGGCCAGGCACCAGGCACTAGCCACTAGACCCTGCAGTCGAGGGGAAGTGCCATTGTGGGGAAGCACGATCCAAACAGACCCAGTGTGGACCCAGTCAGCGTGGACCCAGCGACACTGTCGAGAGGGATAAGCAGAGTAAGCAGAAGGACCGAGGACTGAGGACTGGGAGGTAGGGTGAGACAGTCATCAGGCTGACCCTCTCCGCCTCTGCTGGTGTCGGTCTTGCGGGCCTCAGCGGCCCAAGCGGCCCAAGCGGCCCCAGCGCCCTCACCTACCCAAGTTGTGGCTCTGCAAGTCAAAATTAACAACTAGTAACTAGCTATTAGCCACCAGCTACCTAACCACCCAGCTAAACAGCCAAACCGCTCCTGGGCCAGTATGAGGTCCGGAAAAGTGAGAAGGTCCATTACAAAACCAGTAATAAAACGAAAAAAGGGGGCTACAAGAGACGTTGGAGCCACCCTATCACCCACAGATAAAGAGCCCTGTAAAATAAGTACCAATAAGGGAAAGGACAACTCGATTGACACCAACTCTGTCAATGAAATCGGGGATGTAACGGCCTGCTCCTGGCTCACGGGCTTGGAGGCCACCCAAGACAATAACTTAGAAATCGCAATGGACCCTCGCAACGTAACAAAACCAAGTAAACCATCAAAAGGAGCGAAAAGAGAAAGAACCGAAGATCTCATAACCATTGATGGAGAACCAGCTAGGAAAATTTCATACTCCTACCAACCAAAAATCTACACGAAATTTGCATTTCTAAAGCATCCAGGGGCTGCATTTCTCACATACAACGGAAACCTAGAAGGTCTACCAACTCCATTGGAGCCTGGGAAGATAGAATATCCACCGTTACACGATCAAAAAATACTGGAAACAGAAAAATCGCCAAAAATCACAGTAGTGGATGTACACATCGCTAATAAACTTATGACACCAACTGAGAGCAGTATAAACAACGAAGAAGGTGGAACACTACACTCATCAGTAGACATGCCAGTGGAACTCAACATTCAACCAGACACCGAATTGACTAACCCTCAAGGCATACAGACACAGCCCAGTAGGACAAAAATAGAAAAATCCCCGGACAAGGTCACGACTCTCAGCGGGCCACGCACAGACAGAGCATTAGATGCCTTCACAACTCAAGAACAACACCTCCTACAGGACTGGGGAGACCATCAAACAGCTCCGCCGTGGCAAAAACCTCAGAGTGCGCGGGACGCAAGGACACCAACAACACGACAAAACAGCATCCCTTCACCGACGCTGAAGAGTGTGCAGGATGGCCCCCAAATGGCCCGAGACGAGCAGTGTGACACGGGCCGCCCTAACACACCTAAAAATCGGAAATGGGAGATTCCACACATTACAGACGGCGACATGTCTTTCCTTGCAACACAGGAGTGGCAAGATCTAGTGGCGGCATACAATCTAAAACCCACTACAACCCCAAGTACCAGGAGACCAGAGAGCGAGAGCAAAAGCTTGTTCATCACCTTCTGGGCAAATCTACTAAACACAACACAACTATCAGCAGCAGCCCTACAATATCAATCAGAGAAACTAGACATGCAGCTAACAGTACTACAAACACTAGCTGAATTTACCTCAGGGATTGAAAAGAAACTAGGCGACTTAAACGGCCTAATAAAAAGGGGTCAGGAAGCAGCAGAACTCTCTGCTATAGCCAGAATAGAATGTGACTGTTCCCCAATAATCAACAAACTATCGACACTACCAACCATGCTAGAGAACCTTCTGGTCAGTCTGAAGCCAACCGCATCTGCAGACTTGATAGATACAGCCAAGGAGGGAACCGTCGCAAGGGTCGCCCAACCCCCGGGACGCTAAAAAAAAGCAGAAAACAGGTTGTTTCAAAACGAGAAGTCCTGTTCCTCTATTGTTAGTCGATCGCCAAAAAACGCACTCCCAGATCTCTCACCCCCTGAAATAGCCATCATAGAGGTGCCCACAAACTCACGAACCCGTCGGAAACAAAAAAGGAAGGGCAGAAAGAGGAAAATAACAGCCATTCCCCATGATCAGGAGGGGCCGACAGTGGATCCCCATGGCCAAGTGGTACAAGAAGTGACGGAAGGACTTTTAAATCAGGCTGAGCAGTCCCTGCTCCCGGGCTATAAACCGTCAACTACAGCGACCCCCATCAAACTTAAAATCCCGAGAGTAAGGGACCTATTAGAGACCGCAATAGAATATCCTGGGCATGAGGACATCACAAAAGCAAAATGCTCACACCAACAGGAAAAACTCAAAACAGAGTCTGACTCACGTAGCATAACAAGGAGCTTCTCTGAAAACTGGCCAAGGGCCACGCTACAAAATATGAAATAGTCGGCCCTGGTGCAGGTCTCAGAACAAACTCAAACAAGGGCAACTTTAGCCAAAACCGACAGCACCAATGACCAACCCCCCACCGGGGCAAACCATCTTGAACAAACCATAGCCAGAGCATCGAGAGATTTTTCAACAAATAAGACAGACACCCTAATATTCGCCCCAGAGTACAAATCTAGGGGCAGAATGGACATCCTGAACAGAGGAAACATAATTAAACTAATTACATCTATCAAGGATCTGGAAGGCATCACCACAACCGACTTACTTGAAATTGAATTCCTACCTGTACTCGACCAGTCAAAACCAGAAATGACAAAGACAACATGGGTGTCAACTGACCTGGTTGACCGGATTTTAGGAGAACTTAACAAATTCTTTCAATGGGGAATAAGGCTGGAACCAGGTAGAAGGCCAGCCTACCCAACACCATTCCTAAAGGAGAGTGAGAAAGAACACCCGCCCAAAGCCACATCTATTTTAAAAGGAGCCCTTGGCCAGTCACCAGGCCGCCAAGGGAAGTCCTTATACACCAAAACGGTAATAACGAAATGCATAGCTCCTAACCCGGACATAATACAGCGAATAATAACAAACAGAGGCGGGCAATGACAAGGATCCCCTGCGCAGCCCTTAACATACACAACATTGAACAACTTTAGAGTATGTATTTGGAATATCAATGGCTTGGCTGACAAACTGGATGATCAAGAAACACTAAAATATTTAAGATCATTTGACTTGATATTACTTCAAGAAACCTGGGAAGATGCTGAGATAGCCCTCGAAGGCTATATGACGCAATTTGTCCCAGCCACCAGGACATCATCTTTTGGCCACAGCTCAGGTGGATTAATGATCTTTGCCTCAATCCCCACAGTAGGAACAATGAAGGAAATAAAGATTAAAACTACTGCTCCTAACGTCATACAGGCGATTGAGATAACAATTAACACCAGAAAGCCGGACCATCGCCTGGTAATAGTTAACTCCTACATACATCCGAAGCACAGACGGAAAGGCGCAAGAGAGCTGGTCAAAGAGACGGCAAGAATTATGGATGAGTGGGAAGCTGATAATTTAATCTTGGCAGGAGACTTTAACCTCTTTCTTTTTGGAACCGCCACGGACGATGACTTGGTACACGATCTTAACAGAGCCTGGGGAATACCAACTCAGACTCAACCATCTTCATCTAAACAAACCACTTGCTCTAACCAACTGTTAAAAGGGCTAGAGCAATTAAATCTAAGGGCGCTAAATGGCCGGTACAAAGAAGACACCCCTCCAGCATCAACCTACCACTCGGCAGCAACTTCCTCCTATCTAGACTACGCATTTGCAACTCTCCCTCTATTTGACATTATTAAATCATTTAAGCTGGGTGTTAGTGACCAAAGTGACCATCTGTCACAAGAAAGCGTTCTAATGACAACCAGAGAAAACCCAACAGAAGTTAGGGCATGCGCCAAATCTGAATATACATCAGACTTCAATTTTTATTTATTTATTTATTTATTTATTTAAAGATTTCTAAAGCGCGTAGTCACCCCGAGGGGTATCCCAGCGCTGAACCTATTACCGCCAGTGGAAAATAGTAGGGAGATGGAGGGATGGCTCAAGGGAAGAGTAGGGTTTTGAGGGCCTTCCTGAACCTTAGGAGGTTAGGTTCTGTTCTGAGGCTCAGGGGGAGTGCATTCCATTTTTTTCCCGTATTGACCGAGAAGCGACGGCCCCCGACCCGGGCCTTCCTCACCTTGGGGATCGTGATGAAGTTCCCCTGTTCGGATCGGAGCGCTCTTGTGGGTCTGTAGGGAGTGATCCACTTCAAACGCATAAGATACAAACAACATAACATCGAAGAACTGTCTTCAAACGCAAAGGAGCTTATTCATCAGCGCAATTTGGCTAAAAACCCAATAGAGGCCTGGGAGCGGTATACAAAGACTCTGGGGACCAAATACGCTACAAAACTAAGGCCTGTCAAAGGCAAAACTCCCAAGCCTGTATCGAGCAAGACAAACACGCCGGAGATAAAAAGAATTAAACGGAACATAAAGCAAATTCTGAAACAACTCCGCACACAGCCTGGAAAAGGGCCCTTGCAAGATGCTCTTCGCGTCCTAAAAACAAGCCTAAAAAAGGCAACTTGGGAAATCAAAAGATAGGCGAACGACGAACTCTGGGCAAAAATAAAGTACGATTCGAAACAAAAAAACAGTGCTAAATTTTGGCAAACAATTCACAGCTTGCAGCGGCCGGGTCATCAAGGAATAAACTCCTACATATCAGAGGCAGCTTGGGCCGACTTCCTGCACAATCATTTCAATCAGACTGACGATGGTAACTCCACAACCTCGACAAAGCAAGAAACAGACAACAATCAGAAGGATAACGAAATAGGAAAGACTGAAAGCGGGTCCAGAAACCCCAAGGATAGCATAACGGGAAAATACGACAAAAAGGAAACTGATGAGGTAAAGAACAACAGCTCACCAATAAGTGCCACAGAGAACAAAATCAACTTAACAGCGGATAGGATAAAAACTCAAATAAAAAAGGGGAGAATGGAAGGAGCTCCAGGCCCAAACTGAATACCACCGATAATATTTAAACACGACATCGAATTCTGGAGCAACACACTACTACCACTCTTTGCGGGCATACAAGAATTAGAAACCTGCCCCGAATCCTGGCAAGGATCGACAATAAGCCCAATTTACAAGAAAGGAGATAGGAGTGATCCTTGCAATTATCGGTTGATTGCTCTACTCGACATAGAAGCAAAGTATTATGCGGGCATCTTATTGGACGAATTGACATCTTGGGCAGCGTTAAAACATATAATCCCGGCAAATCAAACAGGGTTCTGCAGAGGACAAGGAACTACTACCAATGTCATGGCATTAACTCTGCTGACAGACGCGGCCAAAGTAGGAAAGAACTCCCTGTTTTTATGTTTTATTGACTACAGCTCAGCCTTCGACCATGTGGACCGGGGCAAACTATGGCGAAAGCTTGACAAATGGGGGATACCGCAACCCCTCCTGAAGCAATTAATCTTACTCCACACTAACACCTGGGTTAAGATTAAGCTGGGAGACGGGACGCACCTCTCCAGGAGAATCAACACCTCTAAAGGACTAAAACAAGGGTGCGTCCTAGCCCCTACTTTGTTTAATCTTTTCCTGGCAGACCTACCAGGGGAACTGGACAACATCAAATCGCACGCCCCACGGTTGGGGGACACCACGCTGTCCAACCTCCTTTACGCTGACGACCTGGTTCTAATTAGTCGAACTCCAATTGGCCTTCAGCAACTTCTAAACACTACCAGCACATTTTCACAGTGTAACGGATTAAAAATCAACCTAAAGAAAACAAAAACCATGGCTGTGAATTATAAGAAGGCCAGGAAAAACTCCTGGTATCTGGATGGACACAAATTGGACCATGTAGCATGCTACAAATATCTGGGGGTCCTGGTAGACAGCAGAGGCTCGTCTAAACCTCAATTAGAGACGCTGCATCGAAAAGGCACCATGAGCAGCTTTGCGATGATCCCCTTGAAGAAAATAGTGCCAGATTACACGCTTGACCCGCTACTACAAGTATTGAGAGCTCGCCTTCAACCGATGCTAACATATGGGAGCGAATCAACTCTCGGAAAAGATGCTCTTACCCTCGATAGAGTGATCAGCAAAACCTTCAGAACCATCTTTCGGCTACCCAGTTATGTATCCCCTGCCCAAATCCGTCTGGAGTTTGGGATTCAAAAACAGACAGTGGAAAGAAGGGGCAGCTTCATAAAATGCTGGCATAAGATCAGAAACGCAGAGCAAGGCACCCTAAATGCCCACCTTTGGTCTGAGCTGCAGCGACGAGAATCTTCATACGCAAGGAAGTATCTGATGGAATCGTTAGAAGTACTCAAACTGTCTGACCTCTGGAACACCTCAGTAGATCACAAAAGCTTCAAAAAGCTAGTAACAAAGGTTACAAAAATAACATCGCTATTAGAGGACAAGGAAACTCTAGCAAAAAGGGCACATGGATGGACAGTCTTAAACGATTATAAAACACTAAAGACTCCAGCGTATATGGATCATGGATTCAAACAGAAGACTAAAGAGAAATTTCTAAAGCTACGATTCGGTATACTACCAATTCTCCCCCACCTGGCCCCATGGAAAAGGACCCAGGAAGACAAAACTTGCCGTTTTTGCAGTGCAGGACCTGAAGATCTAATCCACATAATATGTATCTGTCCAATCTTAACGGACAAAAGGAGATCATTATTGCGCACAATATGGAACCAGAAGGGCATTAGAACCTGCAGACAAGCAGTCAAAATATGTTTTAATCCGCAGGAGACCCAATTAAATTGCAGACTTACAAAATACTTTGACGCAGTGACTGAGAGAATTAAAGAGACACAAAATGAGGAAACAGAGTAACATTTAGTCACTGCCGCCGAGCATAACTTCGGGACCGCAGCTCAAACGAACAATAGTAAAAACGTAAACTGTTAATATGAACTTCATAATTTTTTAATCCCTGATAATTAATTTTTACCTTTGATATGTATCTCTTTTAAAGTTGTGTACTTTAAATTGTGAGTTTTAATTAACTGTGCAACAAACTTATCTTATCTTATCTACAGTAACATAAATCTCAGATCCATTTCCGGACCGTGGGAATGCCCTTTGCGCCCCAACACTGCGCTACAGCTCGCTTGGCCAATAAAGTCGAGACCGCGACCAATCGCCGGTTGCAAGGTTTCAGATACTTCACGTTACCCAGCAGGCATACTTATGGTACACATCTCACGCGTTCCAACACAACATCCAAAAGCACAGTCGTAACCTTAACCCAGAATGCAGCTATCCCGGCACACTGCCACACTAGGTGCATAAAGTCTGCGTCGGCCTGCCCGCACCTCACACAACATGCAGTGTCCAGCAGCCCAAATTTCTACAGTTGCATTGGAGTATAATATAACTGGTGCAGAAATTTTAAATGTATTATGCGGAGATTATAGTTTGCCGTGAGGCGCACAGTTAACGCACAGCAGAATTTCTAATGATCGGGCGATAAGGTAGCCCCCCGCGTTGCATTCTATTTGAGATATGAAGGGTGTTCCTCTGGCTCCCTCTCATGCAGTGAGGCATTATATAACTTAGTAATCAGACCCTGACACTCTTCTGCAGCTAGCACCGCCTGCAGCGCTCGCAATGTCTGTGGCTCAGCTGGATAGTTAGGATAAATAGCTCTGACCGCTTGTCGCACCCTTACGTATGTAGATCCTAGCATCAAGCCAGAAGTCCGACCCGCCTGTACGTCTGGCAATGAGCGGAACTGGCCATGTTTGTACAGTTCACCCATCTGCATAACCCCGACAGCTTGCAGCACTCGTAGATCGGAGTTAGAAACTAGACAAAGTTGATCCACATCATTATCAAGCACCAGTTAAGGAGATGGAAGTGCGCTGATGGCATCAACCAATCAATGACAGGCACATGTAGGTCTGGCTGCTAGCAAAAAAAACATGCCAAAGGCAAACCACCAAACAAAACAACAAAACTCATTTGGACATTGCCCCAAGATTATAATACAGTTCAACGGTTGATCCATAACCTTTATTGTAGACAGTGGTGCATCGATTAACATCATGCCAAACGAAAAGGTAAAGAGCCTCTCTCCTGTGGCACGCCTCAACTTGTCAAAGTGTACACGTGGGCCGCTTCTAAACCTTTGCAGACTTGAGGGCCATTCACAGCGACTTTAAAACACAAAGAAGTATTAGTGCAAGCTTCAACTCATGTTCTTCAAGGAGCTTCGCCCAGTACTTGCCTACTCAGCTTTGCCACCACTGCTGATATGGGACTGATATCTATCAAGTACAACCTCCACACTCAGTCTGAAGTTGTGAGACAGTTCCCGTTGGTATTTGACGGGTTGGGAAGGCTCAAAACAATGAAAGTGCTAGTTCACGCAATGAGAACATTCACCCTGTTTCCCAGTGGCACAACAGAGTCGCTTTTCACTTGACATCATTGAGCACTCCACTGGTCCTATGCCTTCTATATCACCCATAGGGGTTGTGCCAAAAAAGGACAGTGAGGATGGCATGTGCATCTGTGTTGATGTACACCAGGACAACAAAGCAATCGAGAGAGAAAGAAATCCCGTTCCACACATAGCAGACATGATCATTCAACTGAATGGTGCCAAAGTGTACTCCTGTCTTGACCTGTACAAGGGATGTCATCAAGTCAAATTGGTAGAGAATGTCAGGTACATCATTGCTTTTTCAAATCATGTTGGTTTGTTCAGGTACAAAAGGTTGAGTTTTGAAGTGTCATCAGCGTCGAATATCTCAACCTGCCACAAATGCTTTTAACTACAGTGATAACATACTGTTATTTAAAGCAACGTAAAAGGAGCATGATAAGGCTCTCACACTGGTGTGTCATTTACTTGCTGATGCAGGTCTCACTCTGAATGCAGCAAAGTGTGAGTTTCACAAGACCAGACTCAAATTCTTTGGATACATATTTTCTAATGGGGAATGACTCCTGCTAAATGGAAAGCACCCCACAAGCTGTCACCATGCTGTGATCTTTTTTAGGCATGGCCAGTTACTGCTCAAGGTACATTTGTAATTTTGCTAATGTAAGCGCCCCATTGATACAGTTCACAAAACAAAATATCCAGTTTGAATGGTCTGTTGAATGTGGTCAAATCTTCAAAAGAATAAACACAGCAATTGAAAATGCAACTGATATGGCCTACTTTGACCCCAAACTACAGACTAAGATCACAGTGAATGCGAGCCAGGTGGGGATGGGAGCAATCCTGCTCAAGACAATGGTCATCTAAATGCTCAGAGAAAGATTGTGGCCTATGCCAGTCAGAGCCTGTCTGACACAGAACATGCCTATTCTAAGCCTGAGAAGGAGAGTCTGTCTGTAGTGTGGGTCTATATAGAAAGTGTTTCACTATCATAACAGACTACCAAGTGCTACTCACCATCTTCAGAAATGCAAAAGCTGGGATGCTCCTCGCATTGAGTGGTGGGGTTTGAGACTGCAAGAGTATGATTGTGCAATTGTACACAAGTTTCTACAGTGGATTATAGAATGATCCTCGAGTGCTGACAAAGTTTGTCTCACCGACATTTCTCAAAAGTGCAAAATGAAGACGTATGCCAATCGGCGTTGAACAGCCAAAGAGCCAGGCTTCAATGAAGGTGACTTAGGGCACAATTTACATGTTGGTGGTCGGTCTGCAAGCCGCGTAGGGTGCAGACCCAAAAAGACCGTCAAGTCTACGATCTTCCTTGTAATAGGCTGAGCCAAACACTGCCACAATGGAGTCCACTCCGTCATGTAAGCTGCACCCTAAAGCTGCCTCAGAGGACTCAAATTCTGACGAGCAGACCCTCTGTCACCGTCTTGATGTTGGGACCCTGCAGAGCCTATTTAGATCATACATTCCTGCTGGCGGTGTTTCAGAGGCAGGCCCATGACAGCAGGTGTCCACCACAGGACCCATTCAGTATAGCTCTATGGCTGTGGATATTTAATTAATCCTAGTAGCCCACACCTGTTGTATATTGGACAACTGTGCATACCCGCAAAACACACTATAAACGCACTCCAATTCAGACCATGATCCTTTGCCATCACACTGCAAATTACCAACCAGCCAACAGATTTTCAACACAGGAGACATTTTCTTTTTCTGTGTTTTTGTGGTAGTTTTACTTTCTCTCATCCTTAATTTTACTTTCTCTCATCCTTAATTTTTTAGAACAAACATTCTTGATGGCAGGCAGGAAAATCCCCGGTTATCAGAGGGGTATTAGTCTGTCATGGTGGATGAAATCATTAAGTAGAGCCACAATTGTTTGGCACGGAAGTTTAAAATACACCTCTATCTCAGAAAAGTCAAATGTGGGCCAGAATAGTTGGCAGAGTGAATGCTGTAGCTAACAACCTCCGCACACAGCAAGTGATTAGGAAGAGGTGGAACGACCTGTGGGGGAGTGTGCGTTCCCTGGCCTCCTAACATCATCTGGAGGCCCAGAGGACTGGTGGTGGTTCTACCAGCCCTTCAATACAACTGTTTTCCTGGGAGGAAAGTCTTACGGATCCTCCATACTGAAGATTTGATTGGATCCCTGGTGGAGTAGAGTCTTCTAAGTTTAAATTAGCATTGTCTCAACAATCACAAATGGAGTCCTGCCCTTAAGGTAGACTTTTAGAATGGTTCAACACCCTTATCAAAACAGATATATGTAAACTTGACTCTGCAAAATATCTTCTGTCATACCAATTACTAGCATCATGGTTGTCCCTCCCTTTTGTCACAATGTGCAGTATGTCCTTGCTCTATATCAATGTATGTCATTGTTCTCCCAAAAACAGGTACAAAATTCCATCCATTTGCACAGGAAGGTATACTGCTTGTAAGTGGGTTATTTCACTGATTCACATCATACACGTGTGTACATTTTGTAAATGTGTGTTCATCTCCACTGTACTCCTTGAACAAGGTATTTTCAAATCACCTTACAACAACTATTGCCTATGGTGTCAACAGATGACTACAACTACCATGATTTCTTGTTTTGGTACCTGCAAAAAAATAGTTCAAGGCAATATTGCTTTATCCTCTTTCACTTCCATATGTGCACAAATCTCAAGAATATGTGCATTTGTCATGACATGGACATAAATGTTCGTTGTTGTGCCCCTCAACCATGTTGACCCCTTCTCATAGCTACATCGAACTGTAAATGCCCACATACTTATTAGTCTGTTGAATCCCATATTTACTAACCTGTGATGTGGAATGCTGAATAGAAGTAGTAACCACACATAATTTACTTAACACTTTCCATATGATGACCACAGCCAGTTATAATATCCACTTGAACCACAGTTTATATAATGTTTGTTAGCCTGCCTGTCCTTGGAATGGTCTAGTACTCTAATGTACTCACCACTATGTTTGACAGAATGTATGGTATATGCATTGAATAGTTCTGAAATACATTGTGCATCCCAGAACATCATCATTGGAGCTTGCATCTGTGTAAATCAGCCTGATTGTGTGAAACTCTGAAAAACACACAAAGACTTAATCATACTATCAATCTGATTTGTCTTTCTTAGATTGCCCCATTTGTAAGCAAAGACCCATAGGATGCACAAACTAGATTACATATTTTCTGCATTCTTCTCAGGTCCAACCCGCCAGACCTGTGGACCAACGTCTGTCACTCAAGACACCTTCACTCTAGACCAGGTGTGGACTCCACTCATGCACGTCTGGATGACTGGAAGCAGCCCTGTTCATCTGGTCTGTCAGGCCAGACAGCCGCAGTGAGTCACACTGGACCCACATCTACACCTTCCACCCCAGATAAAACACCATCATAGCAACAGGACACCTCCACTGTGTACCGAGGATTCCAAAACTAATCTTGTGCCAACCATTCCTTGCGGATGTTATTCCATCACTCACTCTGCCTCATGTTCTGCCAGGACCCAGTGGGATGGGGCACAGGTTGGTAGGGGTAGGGTTTGTGGGAGGGAATCTGTGGCCCACCAACGTGAATACACTGGGTCCTTATCAGCCAGACCGCCATTTAACGAGTCTTGGGAGCAGTGCACCAGTCCCAAGACGTGAAGCGCCAGGGAGTAACCGAGCTCCAAGAGATCAATGAGGTGCAAAGGGAGTCCATGTTGGAAACACACCAACATAATGAAAAGGTGAACTCCCTGACTGGGGTACTATTTGTCATTTACCTCCATAAGAGCTGGACTTTCCCAGTTCCATCAGCCTCTGTCCAGGTCCAAAGTTCAAGAGATTCCCTGATTGGCCAGAGCAGAGATGCTGAGGTCTTGGAAGCTGGTGCACAAAGAGGAAGGGGACACTTGAACAAGACTGCACAGAAGGACTTACAGGATAGTCTGGTTAGTGTCCTCAGAGGCAGGAGGCCACAAGGGCCTGATGGCCACAGAAGCAGGGATAGTTTTTCAGTGCTGGTGCAGAGGGAACAGGTCAGCCAGGCATCGTGCCTCTTTGAGGTCCTTGCAGTCAGGAGCAGGCAACTTGGAGACACGTACTCGAGGCAGTTGGGCCACTCAGGAAGTGGGTCTTGTGTGCTTGCTTCTCGTGCTTCAGGAGTCTGGTGTGAGCTCTTCTTCTTGGTGTTTGCTGTTGGGGCCACGCTCCTGTATGTCCTCATGACTTGGTGGAGAGGCTGAATTTACCCTCCATAGCAGTTAGACCTATTCTGGTTTCAGTGCTGCGTCAAGGTAGTCGAGAGCAGTACGTTGACAAACTGGAGTTCACAGTATAGGTGACTGTGGTGTGCAAGGTATTGATACCGTCACTCCAAGGGAGCTTCACAACAATTTCTTGAAGGCTGGAGATGCTCCGGGGTTCTTGGAGTCCTTTCAGGTTTCAGGATGACACAGCAGCAGTGATTGACGAGTTCTGGGAGCAGCAGGCAGGTTTTGGCGCCTTTTTCTTCTGCAGCACAGCTTCAGTTCTTAAGATGCAGGTCTTCTTTGTCCTGATCTTCTCTTGTCCATCAAATCTGATGTTCAGGTCTCGTGGTGCCACCTAGTATTGAATGTAAGGATGTTACAAGGGGAGACAGGTAGCAGCCAATGGGCTACTTACCTTTAGGGTGTCTACATCCTCTAGTGGCCACTTCCTGTGGGAAAGGGCACTACCCTAGTCCTAATAGGAGGTTATCTCACCATCCCAAGAGGTGGAATTTCAGGAGAGCGGGTCACCTTGCCTGCTCCACCCTTAGGGTGGTGTAGGCTAATTGGAGACACTCCTCCTAATCTAAATAATTTTCCCACATTTCATCCTGCTAAAAGTGGAGCAGAAAAGGGAGCCTGGCCTTGCCCCCTATCAGGAGGTTCCTGGGTTGGATTTCAAAGGTGTCATTGCCTTTAAAGCTTCCTGCCCAGGAAGGCCATCCTGCCCTGGAGGAGATGTGAAGCACTTCTACCCAGAACAGGTGTTGTCTCTGTCCTCTGAGAGCACTGGCTCTCACCCCATGAGGTCAGAAACGTGTCTGGTAGTGTCAGGCTGGTGGAAACAAGTAAGGAACCACAGCAGTGCTTGGTAGGTTTTCAGGGGACTCTCTAAAAGGGTCTACTGTGTGAAAATATGAATAAATCCAACACAGGCATCAGTGAGGATTTATTGAGACAAGATGCGTGGTGCCAAACACCTTTAAAAAAAGTGAAGCCATCATGGAGCTAGAAAACTCATGTTGACAAGTATCCAGCCCATGTATTCATTATGGCTTCCCTGTGCCCTTACAACATTTCAGAATGGTCACGATATTGTAGGGGCATATCTGCTCATGCTGATATGTTCACAAATATAATATAGTGCACTCTGCCTTTAGGGCTAAAGGCCTGCAATAGAGGTGAATTATCTGTATCTCAGGCAGTGCATGGGAGGCATGGCACACACTGTGCCATGTTTACTCTTCGTATTTCTCTGCACCAAGACACACAGCTTGCAATGACAGAGTGCATACCTTTAGTGAGGGGTTCCTGGGATGGCACAACCAATGCTGCCACCCCATAGTACCCTCTTCACTTCATATGTCCTTGGTACTAATGGTACTATTTACTAGGGATTTTCAGGGGTAACTGAAGTTGTGCCAATTATGGTACAGGTTTTAGGAAAGAGATCTGGCACTAGGGACCTGGTTTGCAGGCACCCAGTGAACGTACAGTTCGAAATTACACCAAATATCAGCTAAAATGTGGATGCTAACCATACCAAAAGAGGCACTTCCCTACAAGTGGCATCATTCAGAATCTTTAACTTGTTTAAAAGCTGTTTGCACAGCCAATTTCTACTCTGGAGTAGACGTACGTTTGCAGGGTCTTTTTGGCTTTCCTCTTTAGGAAAAGGTTGTATTAATGACCCTTGCCATGATTTGGGTACTTCTTCTAACAGCAAGACAAGATCGAACACCGGCTTTAATACACTGCTTCACAGCATTGGATCCTGTTTCATTATGGTAATCGAGACCCTACTTGGGCTTGGGCCTTTGATGATCTACTGATGAGCTTCAAAGGTGCTGGTACCAGCTTGAATATTGAAATTTAGTATACTCTTCCTTTTTGTCAGATGATATCTCATAATGAGTTGCTGTATGATAGGGAGACAGTCCCTACTGAATGTCAAACGTTTTTGTATCCTTTTGCTCAATTTTTCTTTTTTTTAGCCCATTTAATATTAGAGTCCTCCATTTTTACCTCCTACTGATGCCCTATATATACAACTCCATTAGCAAAGCTATTATGCCTTGCAATTATTTATTATCTAGGCCTATTAGATTTTCTAATGCTTTTATTTAATGAATGCCATACATTTTCATATTTTGTCTTTAAAGGTAAACCAGTAGGTCTGGTCCATAATTGAAAATGCCAGTCAGAAATATTAGCTTTGCAAACGCTTGTTCCTATCTATATAGGCCTATGTCTATAGCTATGAAAACCATTGCAAGTAGTAGCTTAGGATCATTCAAGCAGACACATCTCTGGTGGACATAGCTTCTTGCCACCAACACCACTAATTTATGTCCTTAGGTATCAGGTCTTACACACTAACAATAAACAGCAAATTATAACACCATGTACAGTGCTGATTTTTCAGTCCTTGCCATTAACGTTGCATCATCTGCCAAACGGACAGGTACACTATTCTCTGTCGTGAAGAAAGCACTAATAATTTGAAGGTGAACCTATACATCACTAATAAAAATAATAAATGAAAACTGGGGCAGCAAGACAGAACTGAAGGAAACAAAAACGGTTCCTCATCTAAAAATAGGACTCCTGCTGGCAGGACGGCTAGGTGCACCTCTTCCTCATCTAAAAATAGGACTCCTGCTGGCAGGACTGCTAGGTGCACCACTTCCTCATCTAAAAATAGGACTCCTGCTGGCAGGACTGCTAGGTGCACCTCTTCCTCATCTAAAAATAGGACTCCTGCTGGCAGGACTGCTAGGTGCACCTCTTCCTCATCTAAAAATAGGACTCTTGCTGGCAGGACTGCTAGGTGCACCTCTTCCTCATCTAAAAATAGGACTCCTGCTGGCAGGACTGCTAGGTGAACCACTTCCTCATCTAAAAATAGGACTCCTGCTGGCAGGACTGCTAGGTGCACCACTTCCTCATCTAAAAATAGGACTCCTGCTGGCAGGACTGCTAGGTGCACCACTTCCTCATCTAAAAATAGGACTCCTGCTGGCAGGACTGCTAGGTGCACCACTTCCTCATCTAAAAATAGGACTCCTGCTGGCAGGACTGCTAGGTGCACCTCTTCCTCATCTAAAAATAGGACTCCTGCTGGCAGGACTGCTAGGTGCACCACTTCCTCGTCTAAAAATAGGACTCCTGCTGGCAGGACTGCTAGGTGCACCTCTTCCTCGTCTAAAAATAGGACTCCTGCTGGCAGGACTGCTAGGTGCACCACTTCCTCGTCTAAAAATAGGACTCTTGCTGGCAGGACTGCTAGGTGCACCACTTCCTCATCTAAAAATAGGACTCCTGCTGGCAGGACTGCTAGGTGCACCACTTCCTCATCTAAAAATAGGACTCCTGCTGGCAGGACTGCTAGGTGCACCTCTTCCTCATCTAAAAATAGGACTCTTGCTGGCAGGACTGCTAGGTGCACCTCTTCCTCATCTAAAAATAGGACTCTTGCTGGCAGGACTGCTAGGTGCACCTCTTCCTCATCTAAAAATAGGACTCCTGCTGGCAGGACTGCTAGGTGCACCACTTCCTCATCTAAAAATAGGACTCCTGCTGGCAGGACTGCTAGGTGCACCTCTTCCTCATCTAAAAATAGGACTCTTGCTGGCAGGACTGCTAGGTGCACCTCTTCCTCATCTAAAAATAGGACTCCTGCTGGCAGGACTGCTAGGTGCACCACTTCCTCATCTAAAAATAGGACTCCTGCTGGCAGGACTGCTAGGTGCACCTCTTCCTCATCTAAAAATAGGACTCCTGCTGGCAGGACTGCTAGGTGCACCTCTTCCTCATCTAAAAATAGGACTCTTGCTGGCAGGACTGCTAGGTGCACCACTTCCTCATCTAAAAATAGGACTCCTGCTGGCAGGACTGCTAGGTGCACCTCTTCCTCATCTAAAAATAGGACTCCTGCTGGCAGGACTGCTAGGTGCACCTCTTCCTCATCTAAAAATAGGACTCCTGCTGGCAGGACTGCTAGGTGCACCACTTCCTCATCTAAAAATAGGACTCCTGCTGGCAGGACTGCTAGGTGCACCTCTTCCTCATCTAAAAATAGGACTCTTGCTGGCATGGCTTCTGGGTGCACTAAGCCCTGATCAAAGAAAAACAGTTAGTCTCGTCTGCTGCCTTGTGATGTCACAGCTGTTAAGCATGAACCTACTTTCAAGAAACAATGCAGCACTATACTCATAGTCGTGAAGACATACTGGTGTATTTGCTCATACATAATATATCTAAGAAAGATTAAAAACAATTAAAACAAAAGCCTGTTTGTTATTAACTCTTCAAAAACTGACATGACATAGGGTATTCTTTACTCAGCGAGTACAATGCATTACAAATGCATATACCCGAGAGACACCACTGATGGCCAGATAGGACAAGGCATGGGGCAAGGCATGGGGAATAGAATTTCTAGTGACAGATTGTTCCTGAACTGAAGCAACGACTTAGAAATGCTAACGTTTCCCGAAATGTTATTTCAAAATGTCCAGCCCGAAATGCATTGGAGTTCGTACTTACCATTTATGCATTGAATCACCTTCATTGATATGATGACAATATCATTGAGAATCTTCATATAACTACGATTGAAAAATAAACCTACATTTTTCCAAAAAAAATTTGGAATCATTGTTTTGATCCCCACGGAGTGCCTCATTCAGGGGATGTACATGCATCCATGCGTACACCACATGTTCTACAGTTTCAGGCGCTTGACTGTAACGCCACCCTGGAGTGCACCCATCCTTCTTACCATCACTAAAACGCTATTTAACTGAGCAGTGCACCACCCTCCTCCTTTTTATTGTCAAGCCTCCTTTTTATTGGCATTTAGCCTGAGACAACTTCCTCAATGTGTTTCTATATTTGCAGTTTGAGAATTGGAGAACTGCTATTTTCACACTAGCCACAGCAGATCAGTGGCTTATGGGACAGGTTTTGTTTGGTTTGCTGCATTAAACATTTTGTAAGTGGTAAAATAAGTCTTGAATTTCAAATGGTTCAAGATGCGACACCAGTGCAGATCTCACAGTATGCAGGCGGTATGGTCAAATATGCTATACATGTCAATTAGATAGACACTGATACTGAATACTGGTCTCAAAAGACTTTGGGTGGATTTTACTGGATTATTCAGCAAGCCATTCACGCCTTCAGCGTTTGGGAACACATGAGGAGTCATTGTTAAAAGAAGGGATTTCTCTTTAAGAGGAGTCTCAACTCTTGCCACTCCGCTTGTATTTCCTCCTATACACGGTCCTTGGAAGTCAGTGGAAGCCTTATAGTTCATCCCCCATGGACAGCATGATATTTCATTTATGTGGTTTTCTCTAAGGAACATAACAAATTCAGACTTTGTCTGATTTAGCTAGTCAACAATCATAGAGAATATTTTATTATTGATGAAAGATCTCAACAGGTCATGACTGGCCTTACGGGACAAAGGAACAATTCTCAATAAACTGAGGACCAGAGGGGCCCTTTTAGGGTTGGATGAACTAAGTGATCATCAGCTATCCACCATCTAACACATCCCTGAGGGAATGTGCATGTGTTTCTTGTAGATGCTTATAAAACGTGTCCCCGCCCACACCAATTCCTTGTGGAGGCGATGGGACTCCTCTGCAGCGCTCACTCAGTACATTATGGGGCTGGTGGAAACACGTTTATCAGGGCTGCGTTTAAGTCCAAGTCCACCAGTGTTTAAATCCAAGTCCACTAGTAGCATCTCATCCCTCCACCTCAGGGCAACCTCTTTATTTGCTCTAGAACTGTCCTAGGTATTTGCTTTCGAGTTCTGTACTTGCTCTAGATCTGATCTAGTTAGACCTGACTTTTCTTAAGAAACTGCTACTACTAAAAATAATAATCATGTGTTTATTATTTAGTTTGTTAGAGTGTACTTCTGCCATTTCTATGCTCTGTAAAATGCCCAGCGTACTTGTCCATTCTAATGGTTCTCAATATATTTAACCTTGAATAGACCAATGTAACTTTGGCCTTGCTAGCATCCAAACCTGCAACCTTCAAATGACAGCAGTTGTCAGTGGTGCACCTTTAGTTTACTGAGCAGTTGTACAACATACCCCTTGTATACACATATTCCTAGTATAACCAGTTTCTACATCTACTTGTATGATTCCCAAGCACAGTACATGTTTACTGTATGCTACAAAAATTCCTTTCTCATGTTTGTTTCTCTTACACAGTTTGAGATACACCTACTGCACAATGATTCTTTCAATGTCTCTGATTAGACCATTCTCTAGCAGTTTGTGATTGACCGTACTACAAATGCTTCATTATTCTGTAGTGAAGCTTTCCCACTTGGCTCTAAATTTTCAGACATCCCTCGAAAGGCATTACTCTATAGACCATGTGCCTCGCCAGTTTCACTCTTAATGTGTTGCATAATTTGGACCTGAATTAAGGGTATGACATTGGGTTCACAGCGTAAATGCAGATGCAATTAGGACTTAAAAAAACGAAGTACAAGGTTTGAAAAGAAACGGTAAATTGGAATAATAAATCAATAAAGGGAGGAAAAATCGAGATCTTTGCTTGCATCTATCTGTACTGTATGAAGATTGTCCTTGGCACATGATGCAGTGAACTTGGTTTGTCGTCCACCTTTCAGAAAATAACAAATGTTCTCTATATTGTTAGCACACAGTGTCAATATCCTTGTAATTAACTAAGTTGCCTTCAGCAATAAAACCCTTAAGAATCCACAATAGTCTACAAGTGAAGAAACATAGTTGCCAGCAAGCTTACCAATTGTGAATGGACGTATTAACATTTTATATGTATTTTGGGAAAAATTGTCTCTTTAACCCTTCTGATCTCTTCAACTGTCATGGATCTTTGGGCAGAAAATAACCTGTCATCATGGTAATATTTCCTGAATTTATAGTTGGGATCGCGGTAAGAATAAAAACAGGGCAATAATTGTTCTTGCCAACAATGATGTAGTTTAATTGGTCTAGTTAAGAGGTCTGCAACCATTTATTCAATAGGAGCTACTTAACGTTAATTGAAAATCATCCAGATCTACTAATTTTATTAGTGTTGCAATGGAGACCACCTTAGAAACGATTACATTAGTAGCTACCATAGGCAACATTACAAGGAGTGATCACCTAAGGGCACCAGGCACTGTTGGCAGCAGTAATGTGAAAAAAGGCTTTGTCAGGAAAGAATATTTATATAGGTAATACATAACAGCAATAGCTATAATACCCCAGGCACCAAATAAATATTAGCAATAAATCTCTTCAACGCCACTATTTATCATTAAAATATCAGCTTTAAACATATTTTGGAAATAATATTTTTTTTTCAAATACCAATTTTGAAAATACACAAGTTTTTGCCTTGATTGCACACTTTTCAATTTTGGGATACAGATATTCATTAAGTCAAGCAAAAGCTTCTAATTTGGGAGGCAGAACTTCACAGAGGAGAGCTGCATACAGGTAGCTGGAGAACTACCAGTAGCTCACAAGCTACGCGTTGGAGAAGCCTGGTCTAGTTTAGGGATGAGCTAAAAACAAGGCACAGCAAGACCTTATGTGGCCAAATGAAACCACTAATATGCTGGTCATAATAGGACTCTTTTTTTAACCTTCAATAACATTTAACTAATTTAAAAAATGTAATTGGAACTGCAGAGATTTTTGTTTCATGGACATACTGTTCTAGTCAGTGGCTGCTTTTAAACAAAATGTAGATTTTCCATAGCTTGATGGGAAAATAACTTTTATTTTATTAACAATACAGAAGCTAACATTAAGCGTTAGACTACTTTATGACATCTCACAGCAGCAAATATATCAAGCAATGTGTTGCTTCTAGACATTCTAATATCCTTTAAAAGTAAAGAGTGAGCAGCCACTTCACTGGAAACAGAATTAAAAACAGAAACCGGAATAATCACAATATCAACATCTCCAAGCAACATTTTCTTTTCTCTGTCTACTAGATATTTGCCATCCTTCCGTACCTGAAAATCCCCACTCCACTGCAGCTGTTCTCGATTGCAAAAGAGACCATAAAAACATATTAAAGAAACGTTACACAAGGGGTGTGGGTAATATTAGCCTCCGTGTCTTTAAAGACTCAAAAGTTTGCTTCCCATTATTCTGTGGAAATGTACATGGTGAGGCCCTGCACAGAGGCTCGCAGGCAAGTTCAAACCTTGCAATTCCACAATACACTGTAATTGAAATGTGTTTAAAATATAATTGCTTGAATATTGAATCATTCGGACCAACAGCTGAATTGAAAAAATCTGTAATCCACCACCTACCTTGAAAGCTTTAGAGGCTGAAGGCCCAGTGCCCGAAATTGCTGAACCAATTTCAGCTTGATGTGTCACTTTATTTATCCCACAAGATTAGGGATGTTGGGGATACAGACTTTAGTGACTTCTTGAACAGAAGTAACATATATGACACCTTAAACCATTTTTCTGCCTTGTATAATCATTTCCACACAATCCAATTTCTCATTATCAGGATAAAAGGTAGAAACTGATAGAAACAACCAAAGCTTCGCATAACATACTAGACATCACAGAAGAGTAAGTTTCAATGATAAAACCTGCAGTGGTAACTCCTCATTTTGATCCGATCTATCTAATAACTGATGAGTTCAAGTAATATTCCACCACGAAGTGTAGCTAGTAACGGGCTGGTTAGCCAACCTAATACTCCCAAGAAGTGTATTTACCAAAAGATCCTATTATTCCAAGCTTCCCTGAAGCAAATCTGTGCCACCACAATAGCCAGCCTATAACATTAACCATCTTGTAGGAAAACGTGTGTCATATTATTCCGTCAAAACAAAACTGCAAACTATAATACCTAAGCTGTAGCAGGACCAGTATCCCTTTCAGTTGAGCAATGAAACAATTTCTGCCATTCTAGCACTGCAGGCCCTTGTTGCCAGTGGAGCCCAGGATTTAGAAATCAGTTTTGAACCCCACCTAGGAAAATCCAATTGATCATATTCTCCTGAAAGCCTCCTTATGACCAAAATCAAGAGCTAATAATCAGTAGCTTGTGCAGTTTCACTTATGGGCTTTACAACTCATCTGGTAATTACCAGAAGAAGAAGACAAAGGCAATCTATCGACATGTGTATCACAGGAAATCAAGCCTGAGATCTCCAGAATAATGTTACCACCTCAACAGGTTCCTTCAACAATTCAATCCACAATACCACCCTAGTAATCATTTTGAACAAATAAAATGCACATGGGACCAAACCTTGCCAAATGTTCATCCACTCCTATCTCTGCATCTGCATGTCAACAGAAAAGCCTCTACGCCTAAGTTGTAAATTTGATGGTATCCACTCTGAAAGAATCCCAATTCTTTTGAATCTTCAAAAGTAAAAAACTGTCCAACTTCCAATAGTTCAAATCCTGGAATTTCCCAAAATGCAATCAATGTACCAGGCGTTATCCATGGAGTACGCTGAACTTGCAATTTTATGTCCCTTTGCAGTCAAACAAATACCATAACTTCATTGTTAAATCTTTTCGTAAATCCACTAGTCTTTTCAACTGAGGATCCCTCATCTTGCTCACATACCTGTCTACTGCCCACTCTCAACATCACACAACACTTGGCTTTGTTTTTTCTCAAACAACTCCCTTGAATAAAAACAGGCACCAAATATTTCAGACAATTGATGCGCATCCTTCTCTCTGTCCAATGTGTGCTGATTACACCTGACCACGCTTGCGCCTTGCCAGCCCCTTCATGCTCTGATCCAATGATTGTCAAAGCTGGGCTCTCCACTAAAAATCGGTCCTCTATTCCACACCTTTAGATTCTCAAGCCTCCATTCGAACTCTTCCCAGACTAATTATCTGTGAATATTTTAATCCTGTTCTCTAGCAATTCAGTGTCCAATAATAAAATTGACTTAGACATGCCACCGTGAAACATTAAGAATAAAAACTTCATAAACGAAACGAAACCAATATTTTCAAAGAAATCTGATCTGCACCCATCATTGCCTGCAGTTTAATTTGAATTTTCCTACATTTCATTATGGGGCATTTCAATCAGCCATCACAGGGTCAACAAAAAAGCACAAAAATAGTGTAACCTGCACAGATTCCAAACTGATTTTTTTCCTGTTCACCACAAATTCTAAAACATCTGTTTGAATTTGCTCCAGCAAAACTGATATGACTGGAGACATTATCCAAATGATGTCAAAATTTAGAATTAATCTCAGACCCCTTGAGAGTAACCGTGCCACTACCGGAGGCAACACATTTGTGAAGCACCATAGGGCCTGTGAAAGTTAGAAAGGAATGCATTTGAATCAGTGCACTTCCCCTCTCACTGGAACTGTAGAAATGTCTAATGTTGAACTCCATCAGATTTATATAACTGAGCATATTCGTTTGTCGTACCATCCTGCCCAAAAATGTTGCGTATTCATTTTTTTGCCACCTAAACAGTTTGATCTACCAACAACCTCTCCTGTTTGAGGAGTGCCAGTCACTGAGGTATTTGTGCCTGCACGGTTCCTTTAGAGACTCTATCATGAACCCTAGAACTGTTAGTAAAACTCATGAGTCTTAGGTTATTGCACTTCTTGCCGACGTTCCCCATATGTGTTTCTTCAGGGGCTCTATGCTTTTGAGGGAAAACAAATTGCAAATTGCTGTCCTGAAAGAAACATCTATATTTCAAAAGATTATCTTTACCCTCGGGCTATATATGCAATCTGCAGCACAAATAGAAAGAGAAAAAAGCATTGAGAGATTGTTTTTGTGCACAAAAACAATTCTCATTGTAACGCATGCACCTTTGCACCATGGTGCACGGGGCCCTGCATTGGCGGTAGACTGCCTGAAGTGCTCCACTGCTATGAGAGAGCAGATGTGCACCATATCTTAGATGATATGACAAATTTCTGCTCTTTCCCTTCATGCAACACAGCACAGCAAGTTGCCTTGCTACACTGAAGTGCAATAAAGGTTAGTAAATCTGGCCCTCATATCTTAAGCAAATCCTTAGTATTTGAGAATCTGTCTTTGTTACTGATATTTCACACAATCTGAACATTTTTGCACCGGTCACCATTGAGGCCGTTCGGAGTCGTGGACATTGCCTTGCTCTTATCCTGGTGTTTATAAAAGTTTTATCGCTCCTGCCCTGAATTGGACTCCTGCTGAACTGAAATCTAGTCCTTCGCTTGATTAGTGGAGCCGCTGCTGTGTGACACCTGGCCGGTAACGGGGAGTGCGGGACTGAGAGAGCCAGAGGTCTTTGCTCTCTGACAATCACACGCACCTGGCGTCTCTTCCCGCTCCTCCTCCTTGTTGTTACCGTCCTCAAAAACGACTCACGGCCCCCGCTCCGCGGGAGCCGTTCGGAGTCGTGGACATTGCCTTGCTCTTATCCTGGTGTTACTAAAACTTTTATCGCTCCTGCCCTGAATTGGACTCCTGCTGAACTGAAAGCCAGTCCTTCGCTTGATTAGTGGAGCCGCTGCTGTGTGACACCTGGCCGGTAACGGGGAGTGCGGGACTGAGAGAGCCAGAGGTCTTTGCTCTCTGACAATCACACGCACCTGGCGTCTCTTCCCGCTCCTCCTCCTTGTTGTTACCGTCCTCAAAAACGACTCACGGCCCCCGCTCCGCTGGAGCCGTTCGGAGTCGTGGACATTGCCTTGCTCTTATCCTGGTGTTTCTAAAACTTTTATCGCTCCTGCCCTGAATTGGACTCCTGCTGAACTGAAAGCCAGTCCTTCGCTTGATTAGTGGAGCCGCTGCTGTGTGACACCTGGCCGGTAACGGGGAGTGCGGGACTGCGAGAGCCAGAGGTCTTTGCGCTCTGACAATCACGCGCACCTGGCATCTCTTCCCGCTCCTCCTCCTTGTTGTTACCGTCCTCAAAAACGACTCACGGGCCCCCGCTCCGCTGGTGCCGTTCAAAGTCGTGGACATTGCCTTGCTCCTATCCTGGTGTTTCTAAAACCTTTATCGCTCCTGCCCTGAATTGGACTCCTGCTGAACTGAAAGCCAGTCCTTCGCTTGATTAGTGGAGCCGCTGCTGTGTGACACCTGGCCGGTAACGGGGAGTGCGGGACTGAGAGAGCCAGAGGTCTTTGCTCTCTGACAATCACGCGCACCTGGCGTCTCCTCCCGCTCCTCCTCCTTGTTGTTACCGTCCTCAAAAACGACTCGCTGCCCCCGCTCCGCGGGAGCCGTTCGGAGTCGTGGACATTGCCTTGCTCTTATGCTGGTGTTTTTAAAACTTTTATTGCTCCTGCCCTGAATTGGACTCCTGCTGAACTGAAAGCCAGTCCTTCGCTTGATTAGTGGAGCCGCTGCTGTGTGACACCTGGCCGGTAACGGGGAGTGCGGGACTGCGAGAGCCAGAGGTCTTTGCGCTCTGACAATCACGCGCACCTGGCGTCTCTTCCCGCTCCTCCTCCTTGTTGTTACCGTCCTCAAAAACGACTCACGGCCCCCGCTCCGCGAGAGCCGTTCGGAGTCGTGGACATTGCCTTGCTCTTATCCTGGTGTTTCTAAAACTTTTATCGCTCCTGCCCTGAATTGGACTCCTGCTGAAATGAAAGCCAGTCCTTCGCTTGATTAGTGGAGCCGCTGCTGTGTGACACCTGGCCGGTAACGGGGAGTGCGGGACTGCGAGAGCCAGAGGTCTTTGCGCTCTGACAATCACACGCACCTGGCGTCTCTTCCCGCTCCTCCTCCTCCTGTTTAAGGAACCCGATCTACGCTAACGCGGGACGCGCACGGGACGGAGCACGGGGCGAAGCCCGGGCAAAGGGCGGGCCGTCTGAGGCCGTTCGAGAAGGCCGGGCTGGGCCCCGTCCCTTTATCTTGTCGTTCAACATTGAACCCCTGTAATATTGACTATGCCACCAAAGCCGGGGAATGGTGGAAAAACGCTTAAGGGGGGGAAGGTAAGAGGCACTTTGGACGCCTTTTTATCAAAGGCGGTTTGAATCTGGACCATGAAATATCTGTTGTAGAATCGCGCTTGTCTTTCGAACTTCAACAAAACAAGCGCTCGTCATTAGGTCCACTAACACAGATACCATGCCCCCCTATTCATAGCCCTCAGAGCATAGGGATCTCTTTATCATCAGATACTAGCATCCCCCTGCTCTTTCAGGACAATTCCTTAACACCAACCCACGTTTTATTGAGGAGCCCTAATCTTCTGTCAATTACTTCGGATCTTTCCCTGGATTTCTCTCCAACGGAGCCCTCTTTGTTGCAGCTCCCAAACGCGACCCCTATGACTATAAAGAGCACACCCCCGCAAAAACCACTTAGACAGTTAACGTTAACTTTAACGAAAAGGAAGAGAGGGGGAAACGATCATCGGGGCAGACAAATGAAAGTACCCAGACTAGGCTCAAGTCCCCAAACGGACACCTGCAACAAAATATTACAGGCCCCTTTGATATCACCAAATACAAAATTAAAGCCCCAGGATACCCAAAGCTTGTTAAAAAACCAACCTTCCGAACTTAAGTTAATTATGCACGACATAGAACATCTAGTCAGATCATTAATCCTCCCCGTCTTAGAAAGGGTAAAAAGACTGGGTGATCAGATAAACGATCTAGCAGTAGATACCACCTTAAACTCCCAACTACTAAAGGGCCTGGTAGCCATTAAAATGAACACCAAAATTAGTGGACTCCAATTAACAAATAAGGTTCCCCCAAAAGCTACTTTATTCAGCTCTGACACGACCAATGGGAATGTCAGACCTACTAAAGATACTCGACCTGCTCTGATCACCCCCAGTGGGAAAGAGGGGAAATCCGATAAATCTCATACACATCTCACCCTTAAAGGCCCCAAAGAATCAGCTTCTCTCCCACTCAATACTCATACATCTGCTACCACACAGTTACACATTAAGGTCGCGGATGCAGGCATTCGCCAACCTCTTGATCAACCCACGAAAAACAAAGGCTGCCATATCGACTTGCCCCCAGAGGCGGTTCCATACGCCCTAGTTCTAACAGGTTTCCCAGAGCTTATAGAGGGAAAAAAGGAAGGTTATCACAAGTTAAAGAATAAAGCCATTTATTGGCTTAGACAGAACAGGCCACTGCCCTCCCATTTAGATGGAGACATATTGTTTGTTAGAAGACTTGGGTGGGTAGATGCAAGACCAAAAGATTCTGCAGGAGATGTAATCATTATTAATTTTAGAGATAGAAGGGTGGTCCCGCACATTGTTGACTGGTATCAGAATCAGGGACGTAGCACCATAGTGCCCCGAACCCTGACCTATTTTTACCCAGAGGCACTAATTGTTCCACGTGGCACCCGCGGTGTGCCCACACTACATAAATTTATTCCTCATCCCTCCTACCTATCGAAGTGGACCCCATGGCCCACAAATCACTCGCATAAAAACGGAATCTGCCCATTCAGCAAGGTTTTAACGTACCACAATGGCCACTTCCCCTAACTAACCGATATGATGTCTTCTCGTATCTAAATGATCTGGATTGACAACAGGGAAATACTGTGATATATACTCCGGAAACATTAAGCTGTTCAAGGTCAACAAATTTCAATCAGAGAGGGGGACACAGAAGTGATCCAGCGGAGAGGGACCCTATGTTTCCAACTGTCTCTATTGGGTCTTCGTTTAAACAGAACGATCAATTAGTTAATTCGCCTGTCATAGACGATCCCCATCTGATTCAGCATAAAGCTTCCGAACCTAATCGATTAAATATTTCTAAACAAATAGATGTTACTCATAGTTTCCTTTCCTGGAATGTGGCTGGCCTGGTAGACAAAGTGCACCAAAAACATTGGCTAGAAGTCGTCACTGCGCACAGTGTAATTTGCCTACAGGAAACATGGTCCCTGGAGGCACTTCATATTAGCGGTTACCAAAACTTTCATACCTCAGCTGTCCAAAGTACACACGGCCGTAACAAAGGGGGTCTGTGTACATTTGTATCTATTACCGGGGGTTTTGCAGTGAAAAGGTTAACGGCAACTGAATATTATCAGATATTGTGGTTAAGATGGGGTTCCCCGCAACAAGCAATTATATTACATTTTTACAATAATATATCTCCTGACAGGAGCGAGGCGCTCCTGAGTAATCTTCTTTCGACCTTGATCTCTATACAAGATCAGATGGTAGGTGATAATATCATGTTCTGGGTAGGAGACTTTAATTGCACGATCTGTCCTCATGACCGAACAGGTCTGTGCGGCCTATCGGATTATGGGGAAGACAGTCCTACCCATTTCAATCATTCGCCACTCGGTACCATACTTAATAACATACTTTTTTATTTAAACTTAAATTTTATAAATGAGATTTGTATACCGAGCATCCCATTTCAACCCACCTTTAATGGGAGGGGGAGCAATACGATAATTGATTATACCTTAATTTCTGCACCCCATGCCGGGTTAGTGGCTACCTGGTAAATGGGCCAGGCCCCCCACTCCGATCATTACCCTATAGTGTTTAGTATTAAAGATAAAAAATAACACGCAGGGCTGAAGCCAACACCCAATATACCCCAGAGATAAGATTAGCTTCAACTAATGGCTATACAATTAAATGGGACAAAGGAGATCCCTCTGGCTTTTTGGAAAAATTAGCTGCTTCCAATATAAAAGACATAATGATCTGCCTAACTCAAGATGAGGCACCAGATAGGGTAATGAATTCCTTTTCCAAAATTTTAGCCACAGTCAAATCTTTATTGACAAGAGAACACCGGAAGGGGGTCTCAAAACCCTTTAGGTGGTTTGATAGTGACTGCACTAAAGCACTAACTCTTCTTAAAAAGGCTTTGCAGACAACTCCAAAAAACGCGAATTTAATTTGTATAGCTAGAAAAACTTATAAAAATTAGAAAAGCTACATTAAAGAATAAGGTATTGGCAGCCCTAAAAGAAGCCTCGACTAAAAGGGACAACGGGGCCTTTTGGAAGGTGGTCAACCACCGCTTCCTACAAACACAAGAGGCTAATCTTAGTAAGATGGCAATTACAGGTGATCAATGGGTAGCTCATTTTAAACATTTGTATGCTAGAATGTCATCCATTGATGACGAAATCATTTTAACAGATAAGGATAGTAGTTCTTTGGTAGGTAAATGGCTCACTTCTTTCCCTTTACCGCTAACCTTCAGCTATGAGGAAGTTACTAAAGGTATAAAGGACAGTTCATCGGGCAAGGCACCGGGCCCTGATGGTGTTCCCATAGATACTTATAAGGCCGAGATAGATCTATGGGCACCAATGGTAACTAACGTTTTAAATAAAGCGAATCAACAAGGCTTTATAACCTCATGGTCTGACACCATAGTGATACCTATTTATAAAAAGGGCAAGAGAGAAGACCCGACCTGCTATCGACCAATCTCCTTGTTGGATGCTTTGGCAAAGGTGGCAGGCCGAATCATTTTAAATAGAATACAAACTTGGGGGGAGGAAAAACAAATTTTTACTAACTTACAGTACGGTTTCAGTCCAGGAAAGGGGACAACGGAACAATGCTTAAACGTGTCCCTTCTTATAGTAAAATACACTCAGGCCACGAACGGGAACCTTTTTATTTCATTTATAGATTTAAGTTCGGCTTTTGACTGTGTAGACCACGAATTCCTATGGCTAACACTTAGCGACATGGGGATTGACAGTCATATTTTATCATATATCAAAGAACTCTATATAGAGGCAGGAGCAAGGGTTAGGTACGGTCCTAAGGGGGAATGCTCAGACAAATTTCCTATAAAAAGGGGCGTTAAACAGGGGTGCATTTTGGCACCCCTGCTATTCTCCTTATACATTAATTCAATTGGACAATACCTTAGGGACTTTCAGCACGATTACCCCACTATTAAAGGTATTTATACCCCATTATTGCTATACGCCGATGATGCGGCATTAATGTCATGGACCAGACTCGGGCTACAGAGAACTGTAGATAAATTTAACATCTATATGAAGCTCCGCGGCCTGAGCATAAATATTTCTAAAACTTTTATAATGCTCTGTGGGAAGGGTAAAAATAGGGCATCCTGCCCTATTTTCCTAGACAATAAGAGAATTGAAATTACAGACACTTTCTCCTACTTAGGGGTAAATTTTCACAGAGGAAGCTCTTGGCAATCAGCGGTTAACGCTAGGAAACTAGCATTTCTGCGTTCCACTGGCGCATTGAGAAACTTTTCCACCAAACTGGGGGGGAAGCCAGTTAAAGACTTAATTTATATTTACAAAGCTAAGTGCGTCTCTACTGCTATCTATGGTGCCGGCATCTGGGGCATTGAACACGCACAGGGGATACAAAGTTGTGAAAAACCAGTTCCTTGAAACAGGCCTTTCTCATATAACAGATTCCATAAGGATTTCTCCGATCCTTCTTTGGCACAAGGTCTGGGTCACCCCGGAAACTGCACTAAACCGGGAACTAATAACTGATTGCCTTTCTCTAGATGGGCTGTCAAAAATCAAATGGCTAAACTATGTGAGAAACATGTTTAAGGAGTTAGGCCACCCGGAATTCTTCGCAAATCCAACCACGATGGAGAAGGTATCTAGAAGCTTGATCAAAAAAATGGCTTTGGGCAACCTTGTAACATCTAGGTGGAATGCAGTAAGAGAAAAACACACCACCATTAGATACCAGCAAATTACTTCCCATGAAGGGCTACAAAAATATCTAACATTAGTGAATAGCCCTTATGCTCGCTCGCTCCTTACTCGCTTTAGGTTAGGCATTTTCTTTCGACTAGTCACATTTCCACAATGCAATAACTGGTCCCCGTTAAATCTTGCATGCCCCTGCGATGATATCTCGCAACAATCTAATATTCATTGTGTCCTATTTTGTAAATTTTATCGGGCACCACGCAGGGTGTCCTTATTACCTATTTTAAGGACATGGGGGATTCGAACCTGTAAGTTAGCTTTTCTCAAATTGTTACAGATGGAAGAAGACTATGTTATTCATGCACTGAACCGCTTTCTAACACTTGTGGTAAAGTTCCGTAACTCAATGATTTGATCAGCAAGGCTCTATCGTTATCTCTTTGGCCATTGTTAATGATCTTTTTTAGGATATGTCTTTCAAATGTGTTACTTTTCGTAATTTTTTTTTTTTTATCTTGTGTGCTTTTATGATTTGAATCACTAAATCGAATAAAGCAATTTTGAAATGAAAAATGAGGAAACAACAGATGCTTAAAAGACGGAAGATCAAGCATATTATTTCCAAAAGTATCAAATAACACAATCTTATCCTTTTTGTCTAAACTAAGTGAATTCCTCTTTCTGAGTAATCATTTCAATCCATTTCGAGTTATCAAAATCTAAGGAGAAAGTAATCTACACTTCTGCATTCTTAAAAGAATCCTGACATTAAACAGAAGTATGCTTCCTTTTAGTTTTTATTTTCATACCATTACCAACATATGGACTTTTCCCAAGTTCTTTGTATGTGCCATTAACATTTATCCTCCCCATCTCTTTACTCAGTCTATCCTGACCCTAGAGGTCATGTCCACCCATCTTTCACTTTGAAAATAGGTATTCCTCCTCCAAATACTTCCGTCTCTAATTACTTTTCTACTACTCTCCACTTCACATATCGTCCTTTAACTAGATGGCCTAAAATCCCCTCTTCCTCTGATACCCTTCTTCTGTGCTTCCTGCTGCCTGATTTCTTATCTGAGGAAATATATTTGCAAACCTTTTTTCCAACTACACCTAATTTCCAAAGTCATTCTCTCCACTTAATTACTTTCTAACTCATCAATCTAGAGTCCATTTTTTTTAACTTCGTCAGCTATAATAAATGCAGTGTCTTCAAACTACTCCATCACATCACCACTTGCTTTCTGTCTCAATCCAACTATTAAGCACATTTCTCCGAAGTGGCTCTAAAGCAACTACCTAGCACTGTCAAAACTCAGGAAATGAATAAATGAATCCATTATTGACCCTCAAGTCAGTGAACTGTTCCTCCCCCTCAAAATGAATCATAATGTATCATAACATAGAACCTGCTGCCGTTAAGCTGTTACAACGAATCTGCATTGGTTTCTATTGCATTTCTGCTCCCCAGGTTAGATGCCAGAAGCATTAGCACGCACCTTTTATTGTAGCCCATGAATGCCGAAATTTCAGCAGGTGCATGCCAGTCACATGAACCTTACATCTTGCGCCCTTTTCACTGAGCTAACTATAGAAGAGTTCCTTATCACCCTTCCAAGGTTCAAGGAGATCAAGGAAGCTTATGCTACTCCCAAAAGAAACAAATCATCTCAAACCCACAAATCGCAGCTGCCACCGTCTTGACTTGGACCCCCTAAGCCCCTAAAATAATGTAAAGACCTAACTGGAAGCAGTACAGAGGCAAATACATCCATAAATCATATATAATAAAATAAAACAGTTTTTGAATTGCCCCTCTGCTCCCTCATCTATGAAAGATTGCATCTGAACAAAGGAACCCACCACAATCACTTCACCCTGACACAATGTCCATTAAAAAACACTGTGCTGTCTGGCTCTTTTTCTACTAAAGTCCCATAATTATCAGATTCAAATTAGTGCTAAATTTGTGGTAAAGACTGAATTTACGGAGATCATTGCTGATCGGGTGCCTGTCTTTATTCGCCGCCTTAACAGACAGAGTAAAGAGTGCCATAGTCTAATGAGGCATTCAGACTTCTTCTGGGTATATTCTTCCGAAATCTGATGGAGCTATCCCAGCAGGTTTGATCGAATAAAAAAAGCACAGAAGTGCACAGTTAAGCATGTGAAAGGCAGGTCTGTGTTGAAATGCAACAATTACCTGCTTTAACTAGAGTGTGGTCCAGTTAACTTGCAATCAAAGACCTGAAGTCCACCAGAGGAGGATTTAATGTCAGGTTGGTGAAAAATGTTCACTAGCGGTGAGGCAATTCATGATCACGGGGTTCGTTTTCTTAAGAATGTCTGGCCTGGATCCCCTGCCCAATTATAAGGCTGACTCAGTTTGATCACATAAACCTGAATGATCCTGTGCCTCAGTGTGAATTGATCACACCACTCAGGTTCACGCTTCTGTAGGAATCTTTTAAAGATCAACCGAAGAAGTTTTTTCAAACAGGACAAAATTGGGCATTTGAAAGTATAGTAGTAAAGTCTTTCAGTGCATAACAAGTAGGATTAATAGCCCTCTAAAGGAGACATCACTGCTTTTCTTTCAGTACAAATCACCTCTTTTCATGCCCCAATTAATCGGTTTTCAAACAGGTCTATAAAAGTATTGGAATGTTAAAAAAAAAAGGTCCTTTCAAAGTGCTCTCTTGGGGCTTGCGACTTTTCAGCAAGTTGTAAAAGGTACTATTTGACACCACTAGAACATCTTGTGGTAGGAAATCCCCCATTATTCATTTAAGAAGTGAGGAGCTCCAATGGTAGAAGTGGGTGGTGCAAGTGATGGTAGTGGGCAGTTCCAGTGATGGAAGAGGATGACTTTTGTGGGGAAAGTGGGCAACATTCTCTTGAATATTGTTGGGCACCTACACTTATTTTTTGGCAACTTAAGCACTGGATTTGGCCCACCCCGTGGCTTCCTTTAAAAGAAGCACGGGAACCTGTGCATTTAATTGTTTTCAATTTTGCCACGGATCCACCTTCTTAATTTCTCTAATTTTAACTTGGACTTTCTGGGTGTCACTCACAAACACCCACACTAATATTCTTACTCTACTATTTTCCGTTTAACCACACAGCACATGCTTCTTTCCCAGTTTTTAAAGCTGATATTTCCGATTTTCTTGCAATGCATTTCTCTCCTCGTAAGCTGAAATGTCTTGAACTTGGTTCCTTTCAACTACAGATTTGCATGACTTCTTGGTATCTCTTGAACTTTATTTACCTAAATGATGTTGAACCCAAATGTTATTGGCAAAGTGAACTCATTCTAACAGGCCCAGTCACTTTCATCTAACCTGATGCCTTATGGTGCTGTAAGCAACCCTCCTATGATACTCCTTTATCAGCATGTTTTAATTAGGAGTGAGTGAGTGAAATGTTAAATTATTTAATTGCATTTCGGTGGCAGAAGTTTATCCTTCTCCACATGTAATCTGTGGAATTCTTTACCCTTTATACTTGGAGCTCAGTTGGATGTACTACAAATAAGGAAACAGCTAAAAAGTTGGCTCTTCCTCGCATTAGGTTTACCTACTGGGCTTGTTGTCTGACACTAATGCCTAGTGGCCCATGGCCATTCGCACGCTTTATCAGTCTTTTACTTACTTAATTGTTAGAAGTGCACAATTCCCGCAAAGAGTGTACAGTTAACATAATATATAAAGCTGACGAGAACAAAGTTTCAAGATTATGATCTTACAAGGGCAACATTTCACAACTTTGTTCACTCTTAATTTTAAGAATAATATTAGGATTTTTTTTAAATAAAAGAGAAGATTCTAAAACTGCAGTGATTGCGCAAAATAATTTGAAGTAAGACCTATAGACAAACAGATATTATTGTATTCAATGCTTATTCTTTAGGATGTAAATGTTAACTAAGTATGAGACAGGCACCTACCAAACTAATATATATGTTTTGTTTTATTTCCTTTTAAATTGTAGTACGAAAATCAAAGGCGGCTGACCAACATCGACGTTCTGTTGCCAAAAGTGCCATACAAGACTATAAGAGGTTATCTCTTCAAGCCATTGAGAGAGAAAAAGTAGCTGCAGCAGTAAACAGCCTTTGTGTTGAGGAGGGGAAGCGACCTCCAATTCCTCCAAAACCTAAGCAGGAAAATTTAGAGTCAAAGGCAAATATTACAAGGTACAAATGTAACTTCACTGAGCTCTTCAGAGATATTTTGTTGAGATGAATGTATGTATGTGTTGGTATTTGTAGAGAACAAACCTAGCTCGAGAGCAACTGACCTCTGAACACTGCACCGTAGATGTATTCGCAGTGTATTAAAACCCACATTTCAAAGGGAACCGTGAAATATTCTAAATGTTTCATGGCTTCTGTAGGAAATATGTTTTTCATCATTTTAATGGCAGCTTCCAAAGCATTTCTCAGAGCTTTACCATTATCAGGGCAACTATGTAGCATGGAGGATCAAATTATGCAACAACTTCGTCCAAATTATGTGGCAAAAAGACAAGTTAAGTGGCATATTTTCTAGCAGAATTATGTTTATCCATTTGAGCTAGAATCTGCAAATTATGTGTCAAAGTGGTAAGTCTATAATTACTTAGTGAACCATTGTGCGACAGCAATGTCCACATGTGGGTCCTGTCCTGCTGATGCCAAAAAAGTTGAAACTGGTCTGGGGTTGCTTGTGGTCCCTCTGAAGGGGGCCTCTCCAGGCACTTCAAGACGGACTGTTCATATGAGGTGTAGGGTCAGTGCTGATATGCATAAGGCAGATGTCTGTTTACAGGGCATAGTGGGAGAAAACTGATGAACTGGAATGTGACTCGAGCTCTCACCAGTGGCAGATATTATTTAATGTATTCCATCCTTCCTTCACCTTGTTTGTTTCAGTTGAGGCCATAAGTGTGATCGGTATGCTGAGGTGTGGGTCCCATACTCAGTGTACCATTGGACTCAAGCTATTCCATGCCCACAAGTACCAAATATTCTGAAACTGGTGTGGTGTTGCTTTTCACCCCTCTGGAGGGACTTGACAGTGCAGAGCGGACAATGCTGATTTACAAAATACCAGCCTCTATCTAAAATGGTAGATGAAAAGGTAAATAGGAATGTGGGCATGAGCAACCATTAGTGGCTTAGGTTAATTCAATCGTTCTTTCCATTATCTTGCTGTTTTATTTGATGCCTAAAATGCTATAGGTTTTCTCAGGTGTGGATAATGTGCTCTTAGCCCCATAGGACTCAAGCTACACTCTACTGCCAAGGCCTAAATAGTTTGAAACCGAGGTTGCTTGTGGTCCCTTCTGTCGGGTGCCTTCCCTGGTAGTTTGAATTGGATAAGCTACTGTCTCACATGGCGAACTGTGTTCAAAATGATAGACTGGAAAGATTCTGAGTGACCACTAGTAGCTGAGATTAATTAGCATTTTATCCATCAGCCCGTTTGTTTTAGTTTCCCCCACTCCAAGCGCTTGCAAACAATGCTTAGATAAACCTTTCAGGACCATCTTCTGAGCCTTCTTCATTGCAAGAGTAGCAGTTGGTCTGCACTAAGGAGATGGGAGAACCTGACAAAGGAACCAGGGGTTCCCTAGTTTAAGAATTCTTAACATACCCCAGGTGTGAGAAAACTGACTTCCTGAGCGGTCACCTGCAAGCTTTGTGAGCAGGAGCTCAGCAGAAGCCAGTGTGAACTATTCTTTGAGAAAAGCAGCAAATCATTCTGCGCTAAAAGTATTTGCGCTATGCTGTCTGGAGTGCAATATCCAATTATGCTTTGGAGAACAAAACACCAAAAGAGACAGTGAGAAGATGGAAAAACTTTGTATAAAATTCACCCGGTTTTAGCTACCCATTACCACATGAGTTGTTAAAAAACGTAAAATCACCCAAAACACAGCTACTCTTGGTGGGTTGTGTACAGTGCCTGCCTAGTGGCCAGCCCCTGTAGACAACCCCCACTAAATGTATGCAAAAGTCATTCTCAGTAGGATTTGGCTGCCAATGGCAGTTAGGAGGCAGGACCGGGCTTAAGATTGAAGTTGGCCACAATCTGGGGTTGTATGTTATTACAACGAATTCCGTTGCAACGCATGCCTTTACCACGCATGTGTTACAACGGAATGCTATTTCAACGCATAACCTTTTCCTCTCTTTGTTCGTGGTGACGTCGTACGTCGTTAAGAGGAAGCGGAAGTTTCTTTCCGTTTCCTCTTAAACGACGCCGAGTGACTTTAGGTGAGTTTCTTTTTTTGGGGGGGGAGACCCCCCCCAAGCCCCCTTTTTTAATGTTAGCCTTTACCACACATGCCTTTACTGCGTACCTCGTAGTAAAGGTATGCGTGGTAAAGGCTTTCGTGGTAACCACGCATGCGTTGTAATGCATGCGTGGTTAATGTTTCCGTGGAAACGGCCGCGTTGTAGTGGCCGTTTCCCGTCTGAAAGCAGGAGCATTACTATGGTCTGTGATCATCTCTGTGATGCAGACGTACAAGACCATCATTTTTGGTTTACCATATAGAGCCATGCAAGGGTTTGGCCACACGCTTTACCATTTATCACAGGTTGCCATCATGTATGTGCAAAGTTCTGTACCATTTCAATGGGGTTTGCTGACCAGGCTTTTTTTGAATGATCAGTGCTCTTGTTTATGCAGAATTCAGCCCAGCCACCCCCCTCACTGCATGCCATTGGTGGTGCACTATGTGGGATGGTTTCCTGTAGCAAACTTCCACCAAAATGCCATTTACAAGAGGGGCTGACTGCCCATGGCAAGTTGAATGCAGGATCAGTCCAGACCCTGTAGGCGAACAACATTCTGCATGCATTGCCAGATGGGTGACTGGCACATAAAGTAGGTGCATTGTAAAAAAACATCTGCCCTCATTTAGAGTTTGGCAAGCAGACTGTTGTCTTCCAGGGTTGCAGAAGCCCTTATATCTGCCTCCCTGACAGACTATCACTCCCCACCCCCCATATTTAGAGATCTCCACCTGCCTGGCATAGATCGCTGTGCCTTCAGCATCTCTGAAGGCACTAATATTTTGCTGAGCGGCCATCATGTTTCATGCAACCGATCTGCAAACGTTTTGTTTTACAAAAAATAAACTTCCAAAGTGGGCGTTGATTATTATAAAACAAACTACAAATGATTCTGACACCCTGTGAATTTTCTTACAGGGTATGGGGATCATTTTGTAGACCTCGCCTGAGACCTCACATGTATTGTCGCTTGCGAGACATTTTGTTAGCATAAAGGGGGCTGAGAAGCCCGTCCATTGCTCGCAGTTGTTGGCTTCATCATCACTCTTATTACCTGGCTTCTCTTTGGTCAGCATGTGGCAGCTTCACTTCCTCTTTGTGCGTTTCTCCCTGCGCCCTAGACCATGGCCCAAGTACTGCCTCTTTTTTGTGAATGTCCTTTCGCTGCTCACACTTTCTGACCTGGGCTACTTTTTTTCTTCTGCTTGCAGCATTTAGTTAGAGTGTCTGTGTTTTAGATCACTTTCCTCCTGGCCATACACCATGCTGTTGTTCTTATTTACCCCTTTCCCATGCTTGTTCTCCTTCTTTCTTCCATCCTCTCCCTTTCCATTCTTCAGTTTCACTCCTTGCTGTTCATTCTTTGCTCACTCCTACATGTGTCTTTAGCCTGTGTCCCCTTTGGCCAAGTTCCGTGCTGTTGCTGTCACCTGCTTCCCTCCCACGTTGTTTGCTTTCTGAGGAATGCATTGGTCATGCACCAACCGCTCCATATTTACATGCTCTTTCCTAAGATCTAGGGGGCACATTTACTTACATTTCACACAAAGCAGAGTAGCAAGTAAACGTGCTCCACTGTGTTGCATGAAAGGGAAAGAGCAGAAGAGTGCCAAACTTTCAAATATATGGAGCAAGGCTCTCTCCATGCACCTACATGCTAGTAACTGCCTAGTGCCAATGCGGGCACCTTTGCATCCTGAGGAATAATTCAGCACACATTCAAAGAGGAAATAATGTGGTGAATCAAAAATATTTCTCCTTTTTATGCCAGCCTCAGGTAGGCATACCATGTTGGCACAAAAACATGTTTTTAAATATTTGTAAATATGGTTTTGCGTACAAAGATCTGATTTGAACCACCGTAAAAGCCCATGCTCCACTCATGTTACGTGTATTTGAAACAAGGTAACCCAAGGCAGCAAAGTGCGCTGCCTTGAGTTTCTTTTTTTTCTTTTTTTCTTTTTTACAAAGTCACACAATTTGGGATTTCTGTGGTTATGTAAAGCTCAAAATGGATTTTGCATGAAGGCTGCACCAAAAAAGTGGTGCAACCCGACACAGTAAATATGGGCCCGGGACACATTCTCATGCTTTTCCCACTGATCTCGGGTACACATTTCATGCACTTCTTTAAAGTCCGGAGTACATATTTTCATGCTTTCCTTTAATGTCCCCAACACACACAAAGCATTATACATGTAACCCATGCAATATCTGCATGTGTGAAGCACACCAGCATGCTTAGCCAAGGTGAATAATTTACAATTTACAATGTAATCTTCAGTTGATGATTCTCCCCCTCATTGTGTGGTGATGTCTCTTCTGGACCCACTTTGGTTCTCCCTTAGGTTTGCTTATTAGATGTTTTAGGCTGTCTTTGCACTGCACAGCTACACGTAATGCATTTGTTTTCTTGACATAATTTTAGGAATACGCTGTACATATTGTTTGTTATTCAGTGATTCTTCTTGAAAGTCAGTCTGCACATTTTGTACAAAGTTGCCTGGCATACATAAGAACATTTTGTTCTGTTTTCTTTGCTCGATTCAGCAACAGCTTCTAACATTTTAGACATAACACAGTAGCACAGCTGCAGCTTTTTAACACATTAGTTTTATCATATAAACTTTCTCGTCCCCTTGGAGCCAGAGAGGAGAATTCCAGCAGAGAGACCTCTCCTGGAACGAATATACTCACAGCTTGACGTGCAGCCTTGTGTAAACTGAGTTTACACTCATGATGCAGACCACCTATCTACATACACCCCCAATGGGGTCTGTTGCCAATCCCAGAAATCACTTATATATCCCTGTGTCCTCACAGTAAGGGTAGGCCTAGACAAAAAGATAACTTGCCATTGTTATATGGTCCTTAGGGTAATTGTCGACATTGCTAAGTTAGCATGAGCTTTGCTGCCATGATACTGGTTTTGCGCACGTTAATACATGACTTTGTTTTTGCAAGACTGTTTATGCCTTTCATGTTCTCTGCTGAGTTCCTGGAGTTTAGTCTGAACACGTTGTGCTAGGTCAATAAACCATGCCCTTGTTATTCTGTTCTGGTCGGTCCCTAGCACCTAGACATAACATGCTAAACACAGCTGCACCGCTGGAGACTCGTGCTTTGATATTATGGGGATGCATTCTCCAGTTGAAGAGAGTGAACTCTTATCGTCACCGGTAATACGCCACCTCCCGCGATGAACTCTTGGCTTTAGGGCTCCTCGTAAGGCTTTAACTGGTGGCACTCTCCAGAAGGATTCTCAAAGAAAAGAAGAAACACAACCAAAGGTCAAGCGGCAGGTTTGCCTACGACGACGTGAGTAAGGGAAGACAGGCTGTGAGGGAACACTACGTCTATGCAAGAGTGAAATCACAAGAGAAGAGCAGCAGTGACCTCCCGTCTGTCTACCCGTTCCCTCCCTGTGGTTTTACAAACCCCAGGATGCATCCCCGTACCTGTTCCAGCCACCCTCTTCCTGGGGGTGGCGGGCGTTGGCGCGGTGTCGGTCTTTGCCAACGCTTTCCTTGGGCAGCTGGGGCACAGCGCTGTTCTTCGGTCTGGCTCCTTCCTGGAGTTCCCTGTTGCCGCTGTACGCTCAGGATTCTCCAGTCTCGTCCCGGCCAAGTACTGTTCCCGCGTCTCCTCTTGTTGTCGGTGCCACTTCTTCCTTCTCCCTCCCTTCTGATAGGCTCCAGATGGGTGACGTCAGGGATTCTTACTCCGCCTCCTCTCGACTTCCGATCGGGTTAAAGGGACAGGCCTCGTCGCGCACCTGTAAGGTTAGGACATTGACGTCAGAAGGGGATTCTATGTCCGGTATGCCCAGTTCCTCCCGACACATCCTTCCCCCAGGATTTTCCCGATCGGGTGAAATAGGGAATCGGGAGAGGAAGTCTGCATTGCACTGTTTAGCCCCCTTACGATGACGTACTTCGAATTGAAAAGGTTGTAGGGATAAAAACCACCTGAGCACCCGGTCGTTACATCCCATATTTCAGTGTAGCCAAGTCAGGGAAGCATGGTCCGTGTACTGAACAAAGGGCCTACCCTCAAGATAATATCTCAGTTTCTCTATTCCCCATTTTACTGCCAGGCATTCCTTTTTAATAGTAGGATACGCTTTTTCACGGGGAAAAAGTTTGCGACTTATATAAAGGACTGGTCTTTCTAGTCCCTCGCTGTCATGTTGGGAGAGGACTGCTCCAATGCCCACCCCAGAGGCGTCAGTCTAAAAGATGAAAGGTTTTTGGAAATCTGGGGTCTGCAACACCGGAGAGGAAGTCAGGGCTGTTTTCAAGATGTTGAATGCTACCTGTTCTTGGGGGATAGGGGAGAGTAATCGTGAAGAGGTGACAGATTTTTGTAAGAGGTCAGTGAGAGGGGCCGCCTTCTCTGCAATTCAGGAAATGAACCGTCTATAGTAACCTACTAACCCCAAAAAGGCTTGCAGATCTTGCCTAGAGGTAGGAAACACTGTTTCTTGAATGGCCCTTAACTTCTCGGTTTGTGGTTCTATCATGCCCTCCCCAAGTAAATAGCCCAAGTTCTTGACTTTTTGGAATGCAAATCGGGACTTTTTCGCATTCATGTGTAGGCCTGCAGAACGAAGCTCTTGAAATATGGCTGCTAGGTGTTCTAAGTGCTCTTCCCACGTTTTGCTGTACACCACTATGTCGTCTAAATAAGCTGATGAATACCCCGTATGTCCTGAAAGTAGCCTCTGAAAAGTGGCTGGTGCCCCATGTAGGCCAAATGGCAAGACAGTGAATGGAAAGAGACCATTAGGAGTAGAGAAGGCCGTTTTCTCCTGATCTCGTGGGTCCAGAGGGACCTGCCAATAGCCTTTGGTGAGGTCGATGGTCGAGATATACCGAGCCTCCCAAGGCGTTCTATCAACTCGCCCACCCTGGGTAGGGGATAGCCATCTTGTTTGGAGACACGGTTCACTGCCCTAAAGTCGATACAAAACCGAATGCTGCCATCAAGTTTTGGTACGAGTACAATCGGCGAACACCAATTGCTGCCGGAGGGGATAATTATTCCGGACTCCAGCATTTGTTTTACTTCTTTCCGTAGGGCTAACCGTCTGGCCTCTGGGACCCGGTAGGCTCGCTGTTTAATGGTGATCCCTTCTTGTGTAGGAATGGAATGCATAGAAGATGGGTCCTTCCAGGCTGGTCAGAAAACACATCCTGAAAGGAGCCGAGTAGGGTACGGATGTCTCTAATTTGATCAGGGGTCAAGTCTTCGTTGAGAATGGTAGATTCAACAGTGGAAGCTACTGTGGAGACTGTATGCAATTTGTTTTGGGGGCAGGGGGTCCTAACCATTTTTTTAAAAGGTTTATGTGATACATTTGAGTTTTGTTTGAACTAAGCTGTAGCACATATGTAGTTTTACCGATTTTACGGGTTACTGGAAAAGGACCCTGCCATTCCTTCTGTAGTTTGTGAGAAGAGGAAGGAAGCAATATCAAGGCACAGTCTCCAACTTTCAGTTTCCTTAGCTTTTTCCCTTTATCATATGTCTGTTTCTGTTTTCCTGTACCTTCTCTAGAGTAGCATTAGTGAGAGATCTTAGTTTATGAAGTCGACTTTTGACCTGATTGGCGTATTCGAGCAGAGTATGGGCTTCTTGTGCTCTGTCCGTTTCCCAACTCTCTTTGGTTATCTCAAGAAGAGTTCTAGGTTTCCTTCTGAATAGTAGCTCGAATGGAGAGGTGCCCAAGCTGCTCTGGACCTGGCTCCGTAGTACAAACAAGGCAGAGGAAAGAAGCTGATCCCAGTTCTTCCCCGTCTCCTCTAAGGAGCTTTTTTAAGGTTAGCTTGAGGTTGCCATTATATCTTCCCACCAGACCATCGGTTTGGGGATGATATACAGATGTTTTTATGTGTCTGATTCCAAATTGTTTACAGACCTGTTTCATCAACCGTGAAACAAAGGGGTTCCTTGGTCGGTTATTATATCTCTTGGAAACCCCATTTGGGAAAATCCTTCTATAAGCCTCTGAGCTAGGGTCGTGGTGTTTGCAGTATATAAAGGTAAAGCCTCGAGGTACCTGGTTGAGGAGTCGACAATCACAAGCACATACTGATATCCTTTACTGGACTTAGGGAGGGGACCTGTAAGGTCCATACCTACCCTGTCAAATGGTTTGGCGATGATAGGCAAAGGACATAAGGGAGCTGTTGGTGGGATGTAGGGGTTCTTTCTCTGACATATTACGCATTCTTGACAATACTTTCTTACCTGGGCATGAACACCTGGCCAAAAGAAGCCACGTAGTATGGACTAAAGAAACAGTGTCCTGATTGGTAAGAATGTATGGACAATTAGTTGCGCATGCAAACAGCATTACTAGCAAGGGAACGAAGGAGAAACCACATTGATTCAACAAAGATAGTTAATCCTCTTTATATTATCACAAAAGTCATGGTCATAGAAAATACAGTTAAGGCAGCACTGTATAAAATAAATTTAAGACAACCAAAAAACACTTGGTGCTTGTAAGTGAATATAGTGAAGGTGGCGGCGCAAGTGAAATGAGTGACCAGCAAGGACGGCGCACTGTGGCAAAGTGCAAATTATTTACAGTGAGTGGCTCTAGGATAGGTGACAACGTGGTATCACACTACAGAACATTTTTGGATTCGTTGTTGAGCCACAGGAATGGAGTACGCCAGTTAATACGCTGTTAGGTCGACGGCGTTTCGATCTCAGTAAATTTGGATCGTCATCAGGACTAGGTTGTCTGAATCAGGGAGTGCTGCAACGAAAGGAAAGAGGGAAGTCAAGGAGAGGAGGAGGAGTGGGCAGGGGGGGGGCGGAAAGGGGGAGGGGGTGGGGTGGTAGTGCCACGGTATTAGGTGCCATGGTGCGGTTAAGTATACCTTGGTATTTTCGTATGTGGGGAGCTCATACATGGTTATGGCTGTCCCATCCTTTGGTAGGGGGGCTTGTGGATCACCCTAGTTCTCCGAGGTGGCCTGAAGGCACTGCAAGAGAAGAGGGGAAGAATTGTGTTGCCCGTAATGTTTGCCCAATTAGCGATGCATTAGCGTCAAATTGACCATGCTGCCGGTCAACTGTGGTTGAATTGAGCATACAGGACATACGGGGACATACCTGGTCTGTTCAATCCTTGGGGCGGCCGTCCGTGATCAGCCGTGGTAAGGGCACTTCTATAAATGAGAGAGCACAAGGTGATGATTACCAGAATCCCGTGTACACGGTGATAACACATCAGTCTGGATCATGTAGAGGGCGCGCCTGTGAGTGGCGCAACGGACAGACAGTCTGTCCATTGCGCCACTCACAGGCGCGCCCTTTACATGATCCAGACTGATGTGTTATCACCGTGTGCACGGGATTCTGGTAATCGTCACCTTGTGCTCTCCCTTTTATAGAAGTGCCCTTACCACGGCTGATCACGGATGGCCGCCCCAAGGATTGAACAGACCAGGTATGTCCCCGTATGTCCTGTATGCTCAATTCAACCACAGTTGACCGGCAGCATGGTCAATTTGACGCTAATGCATCGCTAATTGGGCAAACATTACGGGCAACACCATTCTTCCCCTCTTCTCTTGCAGTGCCTTCAGGCCACCTCGGAGAACTAGGGTGATCCACAAGCCCCCCTACCGAAGGATGGGACAGCCATAACCATGTATGAGCTCCCCACATACGAAAATACCAAGGTATACTTAACCGCACCATGGCACCTAATACCGTGGCACTATCACCCCACCCCCTCCCCCTTTTACCCCCCCCCTGCCCACTCCTCCTCCTCCCCTTGACTTCCCTCTTTCCTTTCATTGCAGCACTCCCTGATTCAGACAACCTAGTCCTGATGACGATCCAAATTTACTGAGATCGAAACGCCGTCGACCTAACAGCGTATTAACTGGCGTACTCCATTCCTGTGGCTCAACAACGAATCCAAAATTTTTCTGTAGTGTGATACCATGTTGTCACCTATCCTCGAGCCACTCACTGTAAATAATTTGCACTTTGTCACAGTGCGCCGTCCTTGCTGGTCACTCATTTCACTTGCGCCGCCACCTTCACTATATTCACTTACAAGCACCAAGTGTTTTTTGGTTGTCTTAAATGTATTTTATACAGTGCTGCCTTAACTGTATTTTCTATGACCATGACTTTTGTGATAATATAAATATGATTAACTATCTTTGTTGAATCAATGTGGTTTCTCCTTCGTTCCCTTGCTAGTAATGCTGTTTGCATGCGCAACTAATTGTCCATACATTCTTACCAATCAGGACACTGTTTCTTTATGCATCGTATTTACCCAGTCCTGAACTGGTTTATGGGTTACACTCCTGTAAAATTTACAAAAAACGTAGTGTGGACTGTGACGTTTTTTCTGCTCCACAATGACTGGCTAAAAGGTGGGCATGGGCGAAGAAAAGTATTTGGTCTCTGAAAGCCGCAGGGACTAATAACTGTGGGTCATCCCCCTCCTTACCTACCCTATATAACAACCCTTTCTTCTCAATAAAACAGGGGTACACTCTACGGGGTTGTAGAAGGGCATCCCTGGCACTGTGCCAAGCATTGCTGAGACTGCTGTCATTAGCTTGGGCAGTTCTGAAATGGGTATCTATGGCCCAAGGTTCGGATGTCAAAAGAGTGTCCTGAGGCCTTTGTTTTAGTTTCCACTTAACAAGTAAAAAAAACAGGGATTATCAATACCGATGATGAGGGGTTCAAGGATCTGAGGTAGAACCCCTACTTCAACAACAACGACCAGTCCTTTTTGGTTCTGGAGGCTGATTTTTGCTAGGGGATAATCCTTTATATCACCATGCACGCATCTAATGCACACCTGTCTCCCTGGTATAATTGAAGCAGGGGGTACAAATTCTTCTCTTATAACTGAATGTTTGCAAGCCGAATCTCAGAGGGCTTTTATAGGGCGGTTATTCAGGATCAGACTCACATAATATACCGGGCCGGTCTCTTGGGCAAAGAGTATGGAGTGGGGTAAGTAACTGTCATCCATGGGTTCCTCTTCCGTCCGTTCTTTCCGCCTCCTACAAAACTTGGCAATGTCGCCCACTCCCCACACTCAAAACATTGAGGGCCAGCAGAGGGAACCGCATCAGTACGTCCTGAGCATGGCTTTTGTAGTTCAGAGAATGACTTGGATGGTTTCTTTTCTGTTCTTCCTGTGTGGACCAGTTTTTGGTTTCCCTCAGGTTCTTTTGGGGTTACCCTACTCTGGGCTCTGACATAAGAGGTGGCCATCTCGACTGCATGTTCCAGTGTGAGGCCAGTGTGCTGGCGTAGCCACCTTTGGGTCCCATAAGGGAGTGCCTCTAAATATTGTTCAAGATAAATCTTTTTCATGATGGCTTCATGCGTGGACTCCAACAGATTCAGTTACCGATCCGCGGCATCTTTAATTTTTATAAAAAAGAGTTTTTGAGGTGTCACCAGTCATTCCTCTCTCTTGCCTAAAGCGAAGGTGATGGGTTTCATCATCTATACCAAGGCTATCAAACATGTACTGTTTAACCTGCCCATAAGCCACTGTGCCATCAGGGTTAGCTATCTGGTAAGCTGCCTGGGCTTCACCCGCCAGGAGGGGGGCCAGATAGAAAGGCCATCGATCCCCTGGCCAACCACTCGCCCTTGCAGCCCGTTCGAAGTTAAAAAAAACGAAACAGGGTCTTCTCCAGGGACATATTTTTGTAAGGGAATGACAGTCCCTGGTAAGGCAGGGGCTCTGCTTGGTCTAATGCCTGTAGAAGCTCTTCCTCTAATTTGGTCACGTTATCAGCTTGTAATTGGATGGTTGAAGTGAACGTCGCCCGGTCCATTTCGGCCTGTTTAGCATTTTTCTCCATGGCCCTTTCCAGTTTAGCCTGGGCCTCACGCATCTGGGTGATTACTTGTTCCATCTTGTATCAGAGGAGAGTTACATTCTCAATCCAAATTTGTCAGGATTCGGAAAGGGGGGGGGCTCACTGTCTTTAGTAACCCACTGCCACTCAAGATGATTTGCAGGCGATTATGCTTTTTATTATTATAGATTCTGTTCAAATTGAGGAGAAAAAGAAGACTATATTATAGTAGTCCAGGTCTCCGGTTGAAGAGGGGGGAACTCTTATTGTCACCGGTAATACGCCACCTCCCGCGATGAACACTTGGCTTCAGGGCTCCTCGTAAGGCTTTAGCTGGCGTCACACTCCAAAAGTATTCTGAAAGAAAACAAAAAAAACAAAACCAAAGGTGCCGGTTTGCCTACGACGACGTAAGTAAGGGAAGATAGGCTGTGAGGGAACACCGCATCTATGCAAGAGTGAAATCCCAAGAGAAGAGCAGCAGTGACCTTTCGTCTCTCTACCCGTTCCCTCCCTGTGATTTTACAAACCCCAGGATGCGTCCCCATACCTGTTCCAGCCACCCTCCTTCTGGGGGGTGGCGGGTGTTGGCGCGGTGTCGGACTTCGCCAACGCTTTCCTTGGTCAGCTGGGCCACAGCGCTGTTCTGCGATCTGGCTCCTTCCTTGAGTTCCCTGTTGCTGCCGTATGCTGAGGATTTTCCAATCTTGTCCCGGCCGAGTACTGTTCCCGCGTCTCCTCTTGTTGTCGGCGCCGCTTCTTCCTTCTCCCTTCCTTCTGATAGGCTCCAGACGGGTGATGTCAGGGATTCTGACTCCGCCTCCTCCCGACTTTCGATCGGGTTAAAGGGACAGGCCTCATCCCGCACCTGTATGGTTAGGACATTTATGTCAGGAGTGGATTCTATGTCCGACATGCCAAGTTCCTCCGGACAATGTTGTTTTACCACACACTGGGAGAGAGCCTTTTCCATTGAGAAGAGCTATGCTGTTCCTATGATGTATTCATTACATCCAGGCTTTAAGGTATGGGGTCTGCTGACAAAGCCCAGAGATCTTCTTTTATATAGGAAACTTCTTCCAGTAAAGGGGAGGGTGGTTAGGCCTTATAGCCCCGTTTCCACCGCCTTTATATTATGACTTACCCCATTTTACTCTATGGAACTGTAACAATGCTAATTGTTTTGAGTTTATGCATTTTGCTGCAGGTAGTGGTTCATATACTATATTGTAGAGCCCGATAGTTAAAATAAACATTTTGAATTATTACAGTGACTCTGCAAATTCTTATTGTGAACAAGTACGAGTGAGCGAGCGAAAGGGTATGTCTTGCTACCGCGATTCCTGAGAGAGTCAGGAGTGTTGTGTTACAGGTTGTCTAATCATTTGTAGCATCGTGATTTTGGAGGAGAACTAATGAGACACTATAGCTAGTCAGTTTTGAGATTTTTGGTATTAAGGTGATAGGTTGGTACACTCCTACACCAAGGTCCTGTTTTCCTGCGCATAGTTCTGTGTAGGTGCAGAATCCCCGCAACATGGCGCCACAAACGTTTAGTCTGGTTCTTATCTGCAAGACTCTTGAGTAGTGCTTGTGCTTGTCCATAGTATGTCATGTAGGACCTGTGAAAGGCTGTCTTGAAGTCAACAAAGCAAGTATAAAGTGCTGTTTCTGAGGCCAGGGCTTATTGCATGCAGATGTTAAGAGGAGTTAGGTTTAACTAAATGCCCTGTCCCACTCAAAATCCCGAAGTTCCATGAGATATCCTCTGATGACTCTACCCATGTTACTAGGTCTTGAAGGACTAATTGTGAGAAGAATTAAGAATCATGATCTAAAAGTGCTATTAGTCAGTAATGACCAGGGGTACCTTTGTTACTATCTTTATATATTGGGTGGATTATTGACCTATGCCAAGAATCGGGGGTCATCTGGTTCTTCATCACTGCACTGTACAAGATGTTAAGATTTTGTTACCCAGTGTTCTGGATTAGACTTAAAAAGAGCATCTGGAAGACCATTGGGGCCAGGTGCCCTTTCTTCCTTATTCCTTTTTATGATGTTCCCAAGAGATCTTAGATTTTGATCCGAGCTCTCTAAGAAACATCTGTCAGATGCGGTTTCACTGCCAGCTTCACCTATTGGTGGGTGAGGAGGGTTGTGAATTTCCTCAGCGAGCTTTTTGTCTGGCAGTGTAGGTGAAGAGATTTCATGACTTATGGCTCTATGTATTTCAATTCCTGATGCTAATTCTAGGTCTTCGGTATATGGAATTGACCAGTAATGCTCTCTCAAGTGCCGCACCTATAGTTTTTCAGGGCTATTGTGTGTTGAAGGAGGCTGTGGTATCCTTATCAAAATCGTTTATGATTTTCCAAAATGTTGGTTGTTTTACAGGGATGAAGGACCCTAACCCAAACCTTTTTTGTGTGGTCTTTTTTGGAATCCCACATATCCTGCTTGTTGTTTTGGTGCATTACTTTTATCTTCTCCTGCTGGAATATATTTGTTGGGTACTTTCTGAGTCTGTGGTATTCTCTGTGTCAAGATCTCTTTGCAGTAATGTGCTGTTTAGAGATCCAATGATGAGGATTCCATTGGTTGTTAACTGCCTGCACCGGGATCTTAACGTTACAGAACTGTTTTAACAGCATCTCACAATATCGGTCCCATTTAATACTTTGGTTTGGAATGTTAGAGCATGATGATGAGGGGCCTGGTGAGGCGACTGATACAGTTTCAACAGTGAATAAGTTTCAGGTCCTCGCGGGAGACAACATGGAAGAGAGTCAACAAGATAATCAGGCCAGCAGGGAAACTGGCTTTGGAGAAAATCAACATAATGACCCAAAGAACAAAAACACTAAAGGACACAATAACATAACATAACATAACAGGTGTATTTGTAAAGCGCACGATCACCCGTAGGTGTCTTGGCGCTGAATAACAGATGTTTATCGTTATCCAACTCAATGGTACTAATTTTATCGACCTCAGATGGATAAAAGGCTGAGTGGACCTGCCGGGATTTGAACCTGTGACGAGGTCGAACACAGGCCTCTGCATTGGAACGCATTAGTCCACTGAGCCACCATACCCGGCTGAGGGAACTTGGGGGGGGGGGCTGTTGACTAGCAAAGAAGATATTTTCA